>NW_025421551.1:600000-1189073 GCF_011764305.1 Mustela putorius furo | reverse complement strand
TGGCCCCACCCAGACAGCTGGCTGCACAATGAGCACACATCGGACCAGCCATGGCCTTAGGTCGCCATCTCTTCTCAACCTCGTTTTCAGCTTCCAGAACCTAGACTTATCTCCCATCGACTGCCACGAATAATGGTGCTGATACTGCGAAATCCGAAAACACGATCCAAAATAAACCCATGGCAAAGAACCTTGGGTGGTTGGTCATGTTGAAATACACAAACGTTAATGTGAATGAGACAACCAGTGTGGCACCCTGAGGCGAACCGCCCCCAGTTTGAGCGTCGACTAGTGCATTGTTCAGCTAAACAAACCTATGTTGACCGCTCAAGCGTGAGTCCAGTCCTCTAATCGGTCCTCTCGTGGCTGGGACGCATTTAGATGTCTAAGGTGGGCTTGCATGCCCCTAGGCCCCAATTTTTTAACCATAGTTCGGGTTTGTCCCTTCATCTCCCTCCTCGGGGCTCTGATTTGGAATTCCCGCTTTATGGTGGGACACCGTGAGGTCAACAAACCTAAAAGGAATCCTCCCATCCCACAGATTGACGAAAAAACAATTTGGATCGGGTCCAAGACCATCCACGAGATCCCAGATTCTTCTATGGCCCATGAGCCGCCAACAATTCCACGGGCCATCGCAGAAACAAAATCCATAGACAGAAAAGACTGAGCACGCCCCTCTGACTCGCTCATTCTCCATGATCCCCTGAAGAGTGTCTACAGATAAGAACCCTACAACGGCAACTCTCGAAGGCACCCACAATATATAGCCTAAACCTGGGCACTAAGGCAGTTGTCTGACAGACCTTAGCACCGGAGTTCGTGACTTGACTCCCAAACAGCTTGACCACACTGATCACATCAGTCCCGCCACGGTCCTTAGGTCATCATGCTCTTCCCCTACCCTCAGTTTTTCCATCTTCAAAACCGAGACTTATCATCCTCCAATCAACTCAACTGCCCATGGTTGACTATGACTGCAAAACAGAACTCTTGCTTACCCACGGCAAGCAGGCTTGTGTTTGGCATGGTTTGTCCACCTTCAGCTGTAAGGAGAAAACCACAGCCTTCACCCCACTGAGGGCCCCGCCCATTCTTGGTGCGCACGAGGGCATAGTCCGCAGTGTGACCCTCAGTGTGAGTCCCTGTCCTCTCGTACGAACGGGGGGTCGCTCTGAGGGGCTGGACTATCCTACGCAAGCTTCATATAAGGGCTTGGACATGTTCCTAGGCCCCTACCATTTAAACCAGATTTTCACCGATTTGTGGTTGTTCAGTGTGCCAGTCGCCCCCTCCTTTCCAGGGCTCTACTCTGAATCCCTCATTTGCCTGGTGGGACACCTGAGGTTGAAAAACAAAACAAACAAATCAACAACACACAAAAGACAAACGGACTTCTTCCATCCCACAGAATGACCCCAATCAAACTCTTTTGACGGGGCCAAACCCCCAGAGAGTAAGGACTCGTCCATTTCCCATGAAGTCACCCGAAATTTCACAAGACCATGAGTGACACGATATCCAGAGACAAAGCACTTGAGCAAGAGCCTCACACTCGCCCTATTTTCATATCCCGAAGTGTTCTCCTCCTCATGGTCTGTAGATCATTCCTGCCCATACCTATGACCCGAAAATAATAAGCCGAGTTTGTGTTTTCAAACAACTGTCGCAAACAGCCCTGGCCTACACACCCTACAGGCTCAGGCCCCTGGAGCCAAACCTGACGACTGTGCTTGCCCTCTCCCACAAGGGAATTTGATGTGCCCATTCCAATGGCCACAACCCAACTAAGAGGATAAACCTCCAAAGTCCCTGAGGCCATCCCAATATTTGTGGCTTCCCAGGACAAACAGGGGCAATCTGGGCCCATCTGAGCACCTACCGGCACTCAGACCCGTAGACTGATGTCCCCAGAGGTAAAAAAGAACGAACAGCCCCCTAGGCACATATCGGATCCATTGCTTTGGTTTCCAGGCATCTCTCCTCAGAGGAGACTGGATTTTCAATAACAGCATATGGCTGTTTCTTGACTCACCCATCAGAACAAATCTCATCTACACATGGAAACTTGCACGATGGAGCTGTGTGAAAGCCTCTCTTTAGGAGAAACCCTTCAGGGCCCCAGTTGCCACCGCTTCATTCCAAGGGTCTCCATAGACACATAAATCATATTAGGACACATCCACGGGAGAGTCCATTTCAACTCAGCCCTCCTCGTTGCCTCCCCAGATCCAGCAGATCTAACCTGTCTTGTTGCTTGGAGACAATTGGAATGCGAGGGTGGGCTACCCAGCCATCCATCCTTAGAACCCTGCTCGGAATCGTTGTCCTGGAGCCAACCAACAGGTCTCAATTGTCCTGCAGAAGAATCTTTGCCAGTTGGGAGCTTCTCACAACTCCCATCGTGGGAAACCCGCCATGGCCTCGTGATCCACACCCCCCTTCAAGAAGGGGCCATCAGGGACAGAATGTCCAACCTGAGCGATCGTCTGATCCTCGCCCTGACTTCAGATGCACGAGATCTAGATTCAGGATCTGCGTAGATCACCCCGCAATCCTACCCCCCCCCAGCCTAGCTTGGGTTCTCAGACTTCCGTCCTCAGACTACTGGCCCACAAGCCCTCCAGTTTTGGCAATCCAGAACTACAAATGGCAGCACTCTGCCTGCCCTCCAGAAGAAAAACATTGCCCCTCTGGGGCTACCCAGAAACCCCCAAATGAGGATTCAACCTGCACGCCATTCGCTGTACCCCAAATATATAGGCTGACCTGGGCACTAATGCCCTTTCTGACACAGCCTGAGCCTGGACCTCCTGGCCCCACCCAGACAGCTGGCCGCCACACTGAGCACATCGGACCCCGCCATGGCCTTAGGTCGTCGTCATCTCTTCTCAACCTCGGTTTTCAGGCTTCAGAACCTAGACCTTATCTCCACCAATCACGGGCCCGGGTTTGAAAATGATGCAGAAATCAGAACTCTTTTCCCCATGGCAAGAAACCTTGTGGTTGGCATGTTGTCCAAGGTTCAGTGTACTTGAAACCAGTGTGGCCCATGAGGCCCCGCCCATGCTTGCGGGCCACATTGGGTCACAAACACACATTGTGACCCTCAGCCTGAGCCCAGTCCTCAGGTAAGGCCTCTCAGTGGCTGGATGGAGAGACAGCATATTGGGCTTGCCATGCCCCTAGGCCCCCAATTTTTAACCATAGTTCGGGTTTGTCCCTTCACTCTTCCCCAGGGCTCTGCTTTGGAATTCCTCTTTTGGTGGGACACCTGAGGTAACAAACCTGAAAGGAGTCCTCCCATCCCACAGATTGACGAAAAACAATTGGGATCGGGGCCAAATCCACAGAGAGCAAGATTCGTCCATGGCCCATGAGGCCTCCCCAACATTCCACGGGCCATCGCTGATACAAAATCCAGAGACAAAAGCCTGAGCACGCGCCTCAGACTCGCTCATTCTTCATATCCTGAAGAGTTCTTCAGATAAGAACCTACACGGCACTCGAATGCACCCAAATATATAGTCTAACCTGGCACTAATGCACTGTCTGACAACCTGAGCCCGGACCTCGTGACCAACACCCAGACAGCTGACCGCACACTGAGCACATCAGACCCGCCATGGCTTAGGTCATCATCTCTTCCCTACCTCAGTTTTTCAGGCTTCAGAACCTAGACCTTATCTCCAATCACTGCCCAGGGTGACTGTGATGCAGAAATCAGAACTCTTCCTTACCCATGGCAAGAAACCTTGTGGTTGGCATGTTGTCCAACGTTTCAGTGTAGGAGAAACCAGCATTCACCCTGAGGCCCCGCCCATTCTTTGAGTGCGACGAGGGCATATAACACGCATTGTGACCCTCAGCGTGAGTCCTGTCCTCTAGTACGTCCTCTCAGTGGCTGGACCATTAGATGTCATAATGGGCTTGACATGTCCCTAGGCCCCAATTTTTAACCAAAGATTTCTGGTTGTCCAGTCGCACCCTCCCCAGGGCTCTACTCTGGAATCCCTCATTTGGTGGGGACACCTGAGGTTGAAAAAACAAAACAAAACAAATCAACAACAACAGAAACACACGGACTTCTTCCATCCCCACAGAATGACCCCAAACTCTTTGGACGGGGCCAAACCCCCCAGAGAAGTAAGACTCGTCCATTTCCCATCATGAAAGTCACCCGGAAATTTCACGACCATGAGTGACACGATATCCAGAGACAAAAACTTGAGCAAGAGCCTCACACTCGCCCTTTTTTCATATCCCCCGAAGAGTTCTCCTCATGGTCTGTAGATCAGTCCTGCCATACCTATGACCTGAAACATAAGCCGAGTTTGTGTTTTCAGACAACTGTCCAAACAGCCCTGGCCTACACACCCTACAGGCTCAGGCCCCTGGAGCCAAACCTGACGACTGTGCTTGCCCTCTCCAAGGGAATTGTATGTGCCCATTCCAATGGCCACAACCCTACTAATAGGATAAACCTCCAAAGTCCCTGAGGCCATCCCAATATTGTGGTGCTTCCCAGGACAAACAGGGGCAATCTGGGCCCATCTGAGCACCTACCGGCACTCAGACCCGTAGACTGATGAGTCCCCAGAGGTAAAAAGGAACGAACAGGCCCCTAGGCACCTATCGGATCCATTGCTTTGGCTTCCAGGCATCTCTCCTCAGAGGCCTGGATTTCAATAACAGCATATGGCTGTTTCTTGACTCACCCATCAGAACAAATCTCATCTACACATGGGAAACTTGCACGATGGAGCTGTGTGAAAGCCTCTCTTTAGGAAACCCTTCAGGGCCCCAGTGCCACCACCGCTTCATTCCAAGGTCTCCATAGACACAAAATCATATTAGGACACATCCACGGGAGAGTCCATTTCAACTCAGCCTCCCTCGGTTTGCTCCCCCAGATCCAGCAGATCTAACCTGTCTTGTTGCTTGGAGACAATTGGAATGCGAGGTGGGCTACCCAGCCATCCATCCTTAGAACCCTGCTCGGAATCGTTGTCCTGGAGCCCAACCAACAGGTCTCAATTGTCCTGCAGAAGAATCTTTGCAGTTGGGAGCTTCTCACAACTCCCATCGTGGGAAAACAACCCATGGCCCATCGTGATCCACCCCCCCTTCAGAAGGGGCCATCAGGGACAGAATGTCCAACCTGAGCGATCGTCTGATCCTCGCCCTGACTTCAGATGCACGAGATCTCGATTCAGGTCTGTAGATTGTTGCCTGCCATATCCTCACCCAGAAACCTAGGCCTAGCTTGGGTTCTCAGACTTCCGTCCTCAGACTACTGGCCCACAAGCCCTCCAGTTTGGCAATCCAGAACTACAATGCAGCACTCTGCCTGCCCTCCAGAAGAAAAACATGGCCCTCTGGGGCTACCCAGAAACCCCAAATGAGGATCAACCTGCACGCCATTCGGCTGTACCCCAAATATATAGGCTGACCTGGGGCACTAATGCCCTTTCTGACACAGCCTGAGCCTGGGACCTCCTGGCCCCCACCCAGACAGCTGGCCGCACACTGAGCACATATCGACCCGCCATGGCCTTAGGTCGTCATCTCTTCTCAACCTCGGTTTTCAGGCTTCAGAACCTAGACCTTATCTCCAATCACGGCCCGGGTTTGAAAATGATGCAGAAATCAGAACTCTTTCCCCATGGCAAGAAACCTTGTGGTTGGCATGTTGTCCAAGGTTCAGTGTAGTTGAAACCAGTTGTGGCCCATGAGGCCCCGCCCATGCTTGCGGGCCACATTGGTCACAAACACACATTGTGACCCTCAGCCTGAGCCCCAGTCCTCAGTTAAGGCCCTCTCAGGCTGGATGGAGAGACAGCATATTGGGCTTGCCATGCCCTAGGCCACAATTTTTTACCATAGTTCGGGTTGTCCTTCACTCTTCCCCAGGGCTCTGCTTGGGAATTCCTCTTTTGGTGGGACACCTGAGGTAACAAACCTGAAAGGAGTCCTCCCATCCCACAGATTGACGAAAACAATTGGGATCGGGCCAAGTCCACAGAGAGCAAGATTCGTCCATGGCCCATGAGGCCTCCCCAACATTCCACGGCCATCGCTGATACAAAATCCAGAGACAAAAGCCTGAGCACGCACCTCAGACTCGCTCATTCTTCATATCCTGAAGAGTTCTTCAGATAAGAACCTACACGGCACTCGAATGCACCCAAAATATATAGTCTAACCTGGGCACTAATGCACTCTCTGACAAACTGAGCCCGGACCTCGTTACCAACACCCAGACAGCTGACCGCACACTGAGCACATCAGACCCGCCATGGCCTTAGGTCATCATCTCTTCCCTACCTCAGTTTTTCAGGCTTCAGAACCTAGACCTTATCTCCAATCACTGCCCAGGGTTGACTGTGATGCAGAAATCAGAACTCTTCCTTACCCATGGCAAGAAACCTTGTGGTTGGCATGTTGTCCAACGTTCAGTGTAGGAGAAACCAGCATTCACCCCTGAGGCCCCGCCCATTCTTGAGTGCGACGAGGGGCATAAACACGCTCATTGTGACCCTCAGCGGGAGTCCTGTCCTCTAGTATGTCCTCTCAGTGGCTGGACCATTAGATGTCATAATGGGCTTGACATGTCCCGAGGCCCCAATTTTTAACCAGATTTCTGGTTGTCCAGTCGCCCCTCCCCAGGTCTCTACTCTGGAATCCCTCATTTGGTGGGACACCTGAGGTTGAAAAAAAAAAAAACAAAACAAATCAACAACAACAGAACAACGGACTTCTTCCAACCCACAGAATGACCCCAAACTCTTTGGACGGGGCCAAACCCCCAGAGAGTAAGACTCGTTCATTTCCCATGAAGTCACCCGGAAATTTGACGACCATGAGTGACACGATATCCAGAGAGAAAAAACTTGAGCAAGAGCCTCACACTCGCCCTTTTTTCATATCCCCAAGAGTTCTCCTCATGGTCTGTAGATCAGTCCTGCCATACCTATGACCCGAAACATAAGCCGAGTTTGTGTTTTCAGACAACTGTCCAAACAGCCCTGGCCTACACACCCTACAGGCTCAGGCCCCTGGAGCCAAACCTGACGACTGTGCTTGGTCTCTCCAAGGGAATTGTATTTGCCCATTCCAATGGCCACAACCCTACTAATAGGATAAACCTCCAAAGTCCCTGAGGCCATCCCAATATTTGTGGCTTCCCAGAGACAAACAGGGGCAATCTGGGCCCATCTGAGCATCTACCTGCACTCAGACCCGTAGACTGATGTCCCCAGAGGGCTAAAAAGGAATGAACAGGCCCCTAGGCACCTATCGGATCCATTGGTTTGGCTTCCAGGCATCTCTCCTCAGAGGCCTGGATTTCAATAACAGCATATGCCTATTTCTTGACTCACCCCATCAGAACAAATCTCATCTACACATGGGAAACTTGCACGACGGAGCTGTGTGAAAGCCTCAATTTGGGAGAACCCTTCAGGGCCCCAGTGCCACCGCTTCACTCCAAGGTCTCCATAGACACAAAATCATATTAGGACACATCCACGGGAGAGTCCATTTCAACTCAGCCTCCTCGGTTGCTCCACCAGATCCAGCAGATCTAAACTGTCTTGTTGCTTGGAGACAATTGAAATGCGAGGCGGGCTAACCAGACATCCATCCTTAGAACCCTGCTCGGAATCGTTGTCCTGGAGCCAACCAACAGGTCTCAATTGTCCTGCAGAAGAATCTTTGCAGTTGTGAGCTTCTCAGAACTCCCATCTTGGGAAAACCCCCATGGCCTCGTGATCCACCCCACCTTCAAGAAGGGGCATCAGGGACAGAATGTCCAACCTGAGCGATCGTCTGATCCTCACCCCTGACTTCAGACGCACGAGATCTCGATTCAGGTCTGTAGATTGTGCCTCCCATGTCCTCACCCAGAATTCCAGGACTAGCTTGGTTTCTCAGACTTCCGTCCTCAGACTACTGGCCCACAAGCTCTCCAGTTTGGCAATCCAGAACTAAAATGTAGCACTCTGCATGGCATCCGGAAGAAAAACATTGCCCTCTGGGGCTACTTAGAAACCCCCAATGAGGATCGACCTGCACGGCATTTGGCTCTACCCCCAAATATATAGGCTGACCTGGGCACTAATGTCCTTTCTGACACAGCTTAAACCTGGACCTCCTGGCCCCACCCAGACAGCTGGCCGCACACTGAGCACATCGTACCCGCCATGGCCTTAGGTCGTCATCTCTTCTCAACCTCGGTTTTCAGGCTTCAGAACCTAGACCTTATCTCCAATCACAGCCCGGGTTTGAAAATGATGCAGAAAGCAGAACTCTTTCCCCATGGCAAGAAATCTTGTGGTTTGGCATGTTGTCCAAGGTTCAGTGTAGTTGAAACCAGTGTGGCCCATGAGGCCCCGCCCATGCTTGCGGGCCACATTGGTCACAAACACACATTGTGACCCTCAGCCTGAGAAGAGTCTTCAAGTAAGGCCTCTCAGTGGCTGGATGGAGAGACAGCATATTGGGCTTGCCATGCCCCTAGGCCCCAATTTTTAACCTTAGTTCAGGTTGTCCCTTCACTCTTCCCCAGGGCTCTGCTTTGGAATTCCTCTTTTAGTGGGACACCTGAGGTAACAAACCTGAAAGGAGTCCTCCCATCCCACAGATTGACGAAAAACAATGGGATCGGGCCAAATCCACAGAGAGCAAGATTCGTCCAAAGCCCATGAGGCCTCGCCAACATTCAACGGCCATTGCTGATACAAAATCCAGAGACAAAAGACTGAGCACGCGCCTCAAACACGCTCATTCTCTTCCTATGCTGAAGAGTTCTTCAGATAAGAACCTACACACGCACTCGAATGCACCCAAAATATATAGTCTAACCTGGGCACTAATGCACTGTCTGACAACCTGAGCACGGACCTCGTGACCAACACCCCAGACAGCTGACCGCACACTGAGCACATCAGACCCGCCATGGCCTTAGGTCATCATATCTTCCCTACCTCAGTTTTCAGGCTTCAGAACCTAGACCTTATCTCCAATTACAGCCCAGGGGTGACTGTGATGCAGAAATCAGAACTCTTCTTACCCATGGCAAGAAACCTTGTGGTTGGCATGTTGTCCAACGTTCAGTGTAGGAGAAACCAGCATTCAGCCTGAGGCCCCGCCCATTCTTGAGTGCGACGAGGGCATAAACCTGCATTGTGACCCTCAGCGTGAGTCCTGTCCTCTAGTACGTCCTCTAAGTGGCTGGATCATTAGATGTCATAATGGGCTTCACATGTCCCTAGGCCCCAAATTTAAACCAGATTTCTGGTTGTCCAATCGCCCCTCCCCATGGCTCTACTCTGGAATCCCTCATTTGGTGAGGTTTGAAAAAAACCAAACCAAACAACAACAAAAAAAAAAAAAAAAAAAAAAAAACGGACTTCTTCCATCCCACAGAATGACCCCAAACTCTTTGGACGGGGCCAAACCCCCAGAGAGTAAGACTCGTCCATTTCCCCATGAAGTCACCCGGAAATTTCACGACCATGCGTGACACGATATCCCGAGAGAAAAAACTTGAGCAAGAGCCTCACACTCGCCCTTTTTTTTCATATCCCGAAGAGTTCTCCTCAAGGTCTGTAGATCAGTCCTGCCACACCTATGACCCGAAACATAAGCCGAGTTTCTCTTTTCAGACAACTGTCCAAACAACCCTGGCCTACAGACCCTATAGGCTCAGGCCCCTGGAGCCAACCTGACTACTGTTTTAGCCCTTTCCAAGGAAATTGTATGTGCCCATTCCAAGGCCACAACCCTACTAATAGGATAAACCTCCAAGTCCCTGAGGCCATCGCAATATTTGTGGCTTTCCAGGACAAACAGGGGCAATCTGGGCCCATCTGAGCACCTACCTGCACTCAGACCAGTAGACTGATGTCGCCAGAGGTAAAAAGGAAGGAACGTGTCCCTAGGCACATATCGGATCCATTGATTTGGTTTCCAGGCATCTCTCCTCAGAGGCCTGGATTTCAATAACAGCATATGGCTGTTTCTTGACTCACCCATCAGAACAAATCTCATCTACACATGGGAAACTTGCACGATGGAGCTGTGTGAAAGCCTCTCTTAGGAGAACCCTTCAGGGCCCCAGTGCCACCGCTTCATGCCAAGGTCTCATAGACACAAAATCATATTAGGACACATCCATGGGAGAGTCCATTTCAACTCAGCCTCCTCGGTTGCTCCCCCAGATTAAGCAGTTCTAACCTGTCTTGTTGCTTGGAGACAATTGGAATGCGAGGTGGGCTACCCAGCCATCCATCCTTAGAACCCTGCTCGAAATCGTTGTCCTGGAGCCAACCAACAGGTCTCAATTGTCCTGCAGAAGAATCTTTGCAGTTGGGAGCTTCTCACAACTCCCATCGTGGGAAAACCCCCATGGCCTCGTGATCCACCCCCCCTTCAGGAAGGGGCCATCAGGGACAGAATGTCCAACCTGAGCGATAGTCTGATCCTCGGCCTGACTTCAGATGCACGAGATCTCGATTCAGATCTGTAGATTGTGCCTGCCATATTCTTACCCAGAAACCTAGGCCTAGCTTAGGTTCTCACACTTCCGTCCTCAGACTACTGGCCCACAAGCCCCCCACTTTGGCAATCCAGAACTACAATGCAGGACTCTGCCTGCCCACCAGAAGAAAAACATTGCCCTCTGGGCCTACCCAGAAACCCCAAATGAGGATAAACATGCACGCCATTCGGCTGTACCCCAAATATATAGGCTGACCTGGGCACTAATGCCCTTTCTGACACAGCCTGAGCCTGGACCTCCTGGCCCTACCCAGACAGCTGGCCGCACACACTGAGCACACCGCACCCGCCATGGCCTTAGTTCGTCATCACTTCTCAACCTCCGTTTTCAGGCTTCATAATAGACCTTATCCCTAATCACGGCCCGGGTTTGAAAATGATGCAGAAATCAGAAATCTTTTCCCATGGTAAGAAACCTTGTGGTTGGCATGTTGTCCAAGGTTCAGTGTACTTGAAACCAGTGTGGCCCATGAGGCCCAGCCCATGCTTGTGGGCCACATTGGTCACAAACACACATTGTGACCCTCAGCCTGAGCCCAGTTCTCAGGTAAGGCCTCTCAGTGGCTGGATGGAGAGAGAGCATATTGGGCTTGCCATGCCCCTAGGCCCCAATTTTTAATGTTAGTTCGGGTTGTCCCTTCACCCTTCTCCAGGGCTCTGCTTTGGAATTCCTCTTTCGGTGGGACACCTGAGGTAACAAACCTAAAAGGAGTCCTCCCATCCAACAGATTGCCGAAAAACAATTGGGTTCGGGCCAAATCCACAGCGAGCAAGATTCATCCATGGCCCATGAGGACTCCCCAACATTCCACGGCCATCGCTGATACAAAATCCAGAGACAAAAGCCTGAGCATGCACCTCAGACTCGCTCATTCTTCATATCCTGAAGAGTTCTTCAGATAAGAACCTACACGGCACTCGATGGCACCCAAAATATATAGTCTATACTGGGCACTAATGCACTGTCTGACAACCTGAGCCCGGACCTCGTGAACAACACCCAGACAGCTGACCGCACACTGAGCACATCAGACCCGCCATGGCCTTAGGTCATCATCTATTCCCTACCTCAGTTTTCAGGCTTCAGAACCTAGACCATATCTCCAATCACTGTCCAGGGATGACTGTGATGCAGAAATCAGAACTCTTCCTTACCCATCCAAGAAACCTTGTGGTTGGCATGGACAACGTTCAATGTAGGAGAAACCAGCCTTCACCCTGAGGCCCCGCCCATTCTTGAGTGCGACGAGGGCATAAACACGCATTGTGACCCTCAGCGTGAGTCCTGACCTCTAGTACGTACTCTCAGTGGCTAGACAATTAGATGTCATAATTAGCTTTACATGTTCCTAGGCCCCAATATTTAACCAGATTTGGTTGTCCAGTCGCCCCTCCGCAGGCTCTCTACTCCGGAATCCCTCATTTGGTGGGACACCTGAGGTTGAAAAACAAAACCAAAAAAATCAACAACAACAGAGAAAAACGGACTTCTTCCATCCCACAGAATGACTCCAAACTCTTTGGACGGGGCCAAACCCCCAGAGAGTAAGACTCGTCCATTTCCCATGAAGTCAACCGGAAATTTCACGACCATGAGTGACACGATATCCAGAGACAAAAACTTGAGCAAGAGCCTCACACTCGCCCTTTTTTCATATCCCGTAGAGTACTCCTCATGGTTTGTAGATCAGTCCTGCCATACCTATGACACGAAAGATAAGCTGTGTTTGTGTTTTCAGACAACTGTCCAAACAGCCCTGGCCTACACACCCTACAGGATCAGGCCCCTGGAGCCAAACCTGACGAATGTGCTTGCCCTCTCCAAGGGCATTGTATGTGCCCATTCCAATGGCCACAACCCTACTAAGAGGATAAACCTCCAAAGTCCCTGAGGCCATCCCAAATTTGTGGCTTCCCAGGACAAACAGGGGCAATCTTGTCCCATCTGAGCACCTACCGGCACTCTGACCCGTAGACTGATGTCCCCAGAGGTAAAAAGGAACGAACAGGCCCCTAGGTACCAATCGGATCCATTGGTTTGGCTTCCAGGCATCTCTCCTCAGAGGCCTGGATTTCAATAACAGCATATGGCTGTTTCTTGACTCACCCATCAGAACAAATCTCGTCTACACACGGGAAACTTGCACGATGGAGCTGTGTTGAAAGCCTCTCTTTAGGAGAACCCTTCACGGCCCCAGTGCCACCGCTTCATTCCAAGGTCTCCATAGACACAAAATCATATTAGGACACATCCACGGGAGATTCCATTTCAACTCAGCCTCCTCGGTTGCTCCCCCAGATCCAGCAGATCTAACCTGTCTTGTTGTTTGGAGACAATTGGAATGCGAGGTGGGCTACCCAGCCATCCATCCTTAGAACCCTGCTCGGAATCGTTGTCCTGGAGGCAACCAACAGGTCTCAATTGTCCTGTAGAAGAATCTTTGCAGTTGGGAGCTTCTCACAACTACCCTCTTGGGGCCTCGTGATCCCCCCCCCCTTCAAGAAAGGGCCATCAGGGACAGAATGTCCAACCTGAGCGATCGTCTGATCCTCGCCCTGACTGCATATGCACGAGATCTCGATTCGGGTCTGTAGATTGTGCCTGCCATTTCCTCACCCAGAAACCTAGGCCTAGCTTGGGTCTCAGATTTCCGTCCTCAGACTACTGGCCCACAAGCCCTCCAGTTTGGCAACCCAGAACTACAATGCAGCACTCTGCCTGACCTCCAGAAGATAAACTTGTCATCTAGGGCTACCCAGAAACCCCAAATGAGGATCAACCTGCAACCCATTCGGCTCTACCACAAATATATAGGCTGACCTGGGCACTAATGCCCTTTCTGACACAGACAGATCCTGGACCTCCGGGCCCCACCCAGACAGCTGGCCGCACACTGAGCACATC
Source organism: Mustela putorius furo (assembly GCF_011764305.1). Taxonomy (NCBI): domain Eukaryota; kingdom Metazoa; phylum Chordata; class Mammalia; order Carnivora; family Mustelidae; genus Mustela; species Mustela putorius. Next base: position 1,175,605 of record NW_025421551.1, on the reverse strand, counting down.
GGACCCGCCATGGCCTTAGGTCGTCATCTCTTCTCAACCTTCGTTTTTTCAGCTTCAGAACCTAGACCTTATCTCCAATCACGGCCCGGGTTTGAAAATGATGCAGAAAAACAGAACTCTTTCCCCATGGCAAGAAACCTTGTGGTTGGCATGTTGTCCAAGGTTCAGTGTAGTGGAAACCAGTGTGGCCCATGAGGCCCCGATCATGCGTCCTCTCAGTGGCTGGACCAGTAGATGTCATAATGGGCTTGACATGTCCCTAGGCCCCAATTTTTAACCATAGTTCGGGTTGTCCCTTCACTCTTCCCCAGGGCTCTGCTTTGGAATTCCTCTTTTGGTGGGACACCTGAGGTAACAAACCTGTAAGGAGTCCTCCCATCCCTCAGATTGACGAAAACTATTGGGATTGGGCCAAGTCCACAGAGAGCAAGATTCGTCCATGGCCCATGAGGCCTCCCCAACATTCCACGGCCATCGCTGATACAAAATCCAGAGACAAAAGCCTGAGTACGCACCTCAGACTCGCTCATTCTTCATAGCCTGAAGAGTTCTTCAGATAAGAACCTACACGGCACTCGATTGCACCCAAAATATATAGTCTAACCTGGGCACTAATGCACTCTCGGACAAACTGAGCCCGGACCTCGTTACCAACACCCAGACAGCTGACCGCACACTGAGCACATCAGACCCGCCATGGCCTTAGGTCATCATCTCTTCCCTACCTCAGTTTTCAGGCTCAGAACCTAGACCATATCTCCAATCACTGCCCAGGGTTGACTGTGATGCCGAAATCAGAACTCTTCCTTACCCATGGCAAGAAACCTTGTGGTTGGCATGTTGTCCAACGTTCAGTGTTGGAGAAAGCAGCATTCACCCTGAGGCCCCGCCCATTCTTGAGTGCGACGAGGGCATACACACGCATTGTGACCCTCAGCGGGAGTCCTGTCCTCTAGTATGTCCGCTCAGTGGCAGGACCATGAGATGTCATAATGGGATTGACATGTCCCGAGTCCCTATTTTTAACTAGATTTCTGGTTGTCCAGTCGCCCCTCCCCAGGTCAATACTCTGGAACCCCCATTTGGTGGGACACCAGAGGTTGAAAAAAAAAAACAAAACAAATCAACAACAACAGAACAACGGACTTCTTCCATCCCACAGAATGACCCCAAACTCTTTGGACAGGGCCAAACCCCCAGAGAGTAAGACTCGTTCATTTCCCATGAAGTCACCCGGAAATTTGACGACCATGAGTGACACGATATCCAGAGATAAAAACTTGAGCAAGAGCCTCACACTCGCCCTTTTTTCATATCCCCAAGAGTTCTCCTCATGGTCTGTAGATCAGTCCTGCCATACCTATGACCCGAAACATAAGCCGAGTTTGTGTTTTCAGACAACTGTCCAAACAGCCCTGGCCCACACACCCTACAGGCTCAGGCCCCTGGAGCCAAACCTGACGACTGTGCTTGGCCTCTCCAAGGGAATTGTATTTGCCCATTCCAATGGCCACAACCCTACTAATAGGATAAACCTCCAAAGTCCCTGAGGCCATCCCAATATTTGTGGCTTCCCAGGACAAACAGGGGCAATCTGGGCCCATCTGAGCATCTACCTGCACTCAGACCGGTAGACTGATGTCCCCAGAGGAAAAAGGAATGAACAGGCCCCTAGGCACCTATCGGATCCATTGGTTTGGCTTCCAGGCATCTCTCCTCAGAGGCCTGGATTTCAATAACAGCATATGCCTTTTTCTTGACTCACCCATCAGAACAAATCTCATCTACACATGAGAAACTTGCACGACGGAGCTGTGTGAATGCCTCAATTTAGGAGAACCCTTCAGGGCCCCAGTGCCACCGCTTCACTCCAAGGTCTCCATAGACACAAAATCATATTAGGACACATCCACGGGAGAGTCCATTTCAACTCAGCCTCCTCGGTTGCTCCACCAGATCCAGCAGATATAAAACTGTCTTGTTGCTTGGAGACAATTGGAATGCGAGGCGGGCTAACCAGACATCCATCCTTAGAACCCTGCTCGGAATCGTTGTCCTGGAGCCAACCAACAGGTCTCAATTGTCCTGCAGAAGAATCTTTGCAGTTGGGAGCTTCTCAAAACTCCCATCTTGGGAAAACCCCCATGGCCTCGTGATCCCCCCCACCTTCAAGAAGGGGCATCAGGGACAGAATGTCCAACCTGAGCGATCGTCTGATCCTCGCCCTGACTTCAGACGCACGAGATCTAGATTCAGGTCTGTAGATTGTGCCTCCCATGTCCTCACCCAGAATTCCAGGACTAGCTTGGTTTCTCAGACTTCCGTCCTCAGACTACTGGCCCACAAGCTCTCCAGTTTGGCAATCCAGAACTAAAATGCAGCACTCTGCCTGGCCTCCAGAAGAAAAACATTGCCCTCTGGGGCTACCTAGAAACCACCAATGAGGATCTACCTGCACGGCATTCGGCTCGGCTCTACCCCAAATATATAGTCTGACCTGGGCACTAATGCCCTTTCTGACACAGCTTAAGCCTGTACCTCCTGGCCTCACCCAGACAGCTGGCCGCACACTGAGCACATCGGACCCGCCATGGCCTTAGGTCGTCATCTCTTCTCAACCTCGGTTTTCAGGCTTCAGAACCTAGACCTTATCTCCAATCACAGCCCGGGTTTGAAAATGATGCAGAAAGCAGAACTCTTTCCCCATGGCAAGAAATCTTGTGGTTGGCATGTTGTCCAAGGTTCAGTGTAGTTGAAACCAGTGTGGCCCATGAGGCCCCGCCCATGTTTGCGGGCCACATTGGTCACAAACACACATTGTGACCCTCAGCCTGAGAACAGTCCTCAGGTACGGCCTCTCAGTGGCTGGATGGAGAGACAGCATATGCTGGCCCTCCAGAAGAAAAACGTTGCTCTATGGGGATCTCCATAAACCCCAAATGAGGATCAACCTGCTCGGTTCTCGACCTCACCCCAATTGGATTGTTCGGATTGTCCATTCATCCCTCCCCAGAGCTCTGCTTTGGAATCCCTCTTTTGGTGGGACACCTGAGGTAACAAAACTAAAAGGACTCCTCCCATCCTTCAGATTGACCCAACACAATTGGGATTGGACCAAATTCACGGAGAGGAAGTCTCGTCCATGGCCCATGAGGCCTCCCCGAGATTCCACAGCCATCGTTGACAACAAATCCAGAGACAAAAGTCTGAGCAAGCGCCTCACACTCGCTCTTTTGTCGTATCCCAAAGAGTTCTCCTCACGGTCTGTAGATCGGGCCTGCCATACCTACTTCCCAAACCTAAGCCGAGTTTGTGTTTTCAGACTTCTGTCCCCACATTCCTGGCCCACAGACCCTTCAGGCTGGGGCCCCTGGAGCCACACATCAGGACTGTGCCTGTCCCTACCACGGGAATTCTGCCCATTCCATTGTCCACAATCGTACAAATTAGGAAAAACCTCCAGAGTCCCCAAGGACATCCCAATAATGTAGGCCGCCCAGGACAAACAAGGGTCATCTGAAACCAGCTGAACATCTACCTCTACTCAGCGTAGATGGATGTCCCCAGAGAAGAAGATTGAATCAGACAGGCCCCTAGGCCTGAATCAGATTCATTGCTTTCGGTTACAGGTATCTCTCCTCAGAGGCCTGCTTTCCAATATTAGCATATGGGGATTTCATGAGGCAGCAATCAGAACAAATCTCTTCTCCACATGGGAAAATTATCCTTTGAAGATATCTCAAAACCTCCAGTTAGGAGAAGCCTTCAGGGCCTGTGTGCCACTGCCCCATTACAAGGTCTCCATGGACAGAAATCCACATTAGAACCCATCCGCAGGAAATTCCATTTCAACTCAGCTCCCTTGGTTGCTCCCCCAGAGCGAGCACACTGAACCTGTCTTGACTAGGAGACAATTGGAATGCGAGGCGGGCTGCCCACCCATCCATCCTTAGAGCTCTGCTCTGGCGTCGTTCCGTATGGGATGTCCTGGAGCCATCCAACAGGTCTTAAATGTCCAGCAGAAGGAATCCTTGAGTTTTGGAGCATCTCACAACTCCCAACCTGGAACAATCTAGATGGCTTTGTGATGCCCCCCCCCCATTTATGAAGGGGAAATCATGGACAGGAACTCCAACCTAAGCCAACGTCTGATCTTCACCCTGAATTCAGATGCACGAGATCTCGATGCAGCTCTGCAGAGTGTGCTTTCCTTGCCCTCGCCCTGAAACCTATGACTAGCTTGTGTGTTCTCAGACTTCCGTCCTCACACTCCTGGCCCCCAAGCCCTCACATTTGGAAATTCGGGACACAAAAAATGAAGCATTCTGCCTGACTTCCAGAAGAAAAATTTTGACCTATGGAGTTTCTCACATAACCCAAATGAGGATAGACATACACGGCACTGGAATGTACCCAAATTAGATAGTCTAACCTGGCCACTAATACACTGTCTGATACAGAGTGAGCCCGGACCTCCAGACCAAAACCGAGACAGCTGACTGCACACTGAGAACATCACACCGGCCATGGTCTTAGCTCGTTATCTCTTCCCAACCTAACTTTTCAGGCTTTAGGACCGAGACCTTAACTCCAAGTCCTGACAATGGTTGAATGTGATGCAGAAATCAGAACTCCTCCTTACCCAAGGCAAGAAGCCTTGTGGTTGGCATGTTGTCCAACGTTCAGTGTAGGAGAATCCAGCATTCACCCTGAGGCCCCGCCCATTCTTGAGTGCGACGAGGGCATAAACACGCATTGTGACACTCAGCGTGAGTCCTGTCCTCTAGTAAGACCTCACAGTGGCTGGACCATTAGATGTCATAATGGGCTTGACATGTCCCTAGGCCCCAATATTTAACCAGATTTCTGGTTGTCAAACGCCCCTCCCCAGGGCTTTACTCTGGAATCCCTCATTTGGTGGGACACCTGAGGTTAAAAAACAAAACAAAACAAAACAACAACAACAACAACAAAAAAAAAAAAAAAACGGACTTCATCCATCCCACAAAATGACCTCAAACTCTTTGGACAAGGCCAAACCCCAGAGAATAAGACTCATCTATTTCCCATGAAGTCACCCGGAAATTTCACGACCATGAGTGACACGATAACCAGAGACAAAAACTTGAGCAAGAGCCTCACACTCGCCCTTTTTTCATATCCTGAAGAGTTCTCCTCAAGGTCTGTAGATCAGTCCTGCCATACCTATGACCCGAAACGTAAGCCGAGTTTGTGTTTTCAGACAACTGTCCAAACAGCCCTGGCCTAAACACCCTACAGTTTCAGGCCCCTGGAGCCAACCTGAGGACTCTACTTGCCCTCTCCAAGGGAATTCTGTGTGCCCATTCCAATGGCCACAACCCTACTAATAGAATAAACCTACAAAGTCCCTGAGGCCATCCCAATAGTGGTGGCTTCCGAGGACAAACAGGAGTAATAATCTGAGCCCATCCGAGAACCTACCTGCACTCAGACCCGTAGACTGATGTTCCCAGAGGTAAAAAGGAACGAACAGGCCCCTAGGCACTAATCGGATCCATTGCTTTGGTTTCCAGGCATCTCTCCTCAGAGGCCTGGATTTCAATACCAGCATATGGCTGTTTCTTGACTCACAATTCAGTACAAATCTAATCTACACATGGGAAACTTGCACGTGGGAGCTGTGTCAAAGCCTCTGTTTAGGAGAACCCTTCACGGCCCCAGTGCCACCGCTTCATTCCAAGGTCTCCATAGACACAAAAAAACACATTAGGACCCATCCACAGGAGAGTCCATTTCAACTGAGCGTATTCGGTTGCTCCGCGAGATCCAGTAGATCTAACTTGTCTTGTTGCTAGGAGACAATTGGAATGCGAGGTGGCCTACCCCGCCATCCATCCTTAAAACCCTGCTCGGAATCGTTGGCCTGGAGTCAACCAACAGGTCTCATTTGTCCTGCAGAAGATTCTTTGAAGTTGGGAGATTCTCACAACTCTCATCGTGAGAAAACACCCATGGCCTCCTGATACCCACCACCCTTCATGAAGGGGCCCTCAGGGACATAAGGTCCAACCTGAGTGATCGTCTGATCCTCACCCTGACTTCAGATGCACGAGATCTCGGTTCAGGTCTGTAGATTGTGCCTGCCATGTCCTCACCAGAAACGTAAGCCTAGCTTGTGTCTTCAGACTTCCATCCTCAGACTAATGGCCCACAAGCCCTCCAGTTTGGCAATCCAGAATTATAATGCAGCAATCTGCCTGGGCTCCAGAAGAAAAACATTGCCTTCTTGCGCTACCCAGAATCCCCAAATGAAGATCTACCTGCACGCCACTTGGCTGTACCCAAAATATATAGACTAACCTGGACAATAATGCCCTTTCTGACAGAGGCTGAGCCTAGACCTCCTGGCTCACCCATACAGCTGGCCGCTCTCTGAGCACATCGGACCAGCCATTGCTTTAGGTCGTTATCTCTTCCCAGCCTCGGGTTTCAGGATTTAGAACCTAGACCTTATCTCCAATCACTGCCCATGTTTGAAAATGATGCAGAAATCAGAACTCCTTCCCGATGGCAAGAAAACTTGTGGTAGGATTGTTGTATAATGTTCAGTGTAGTAGAAAAACCTGTGTGTCCGATGACGCCCCACCATTGCTCGCGGGCCACATACGTGGCAAACACACATTGTGACCCTCAGCCTTAGCCCAGTCCTCAGGTAAGGCCTCTCAGAGGCTGGATGAAGAGACAGCATATTGGGCTTGCCATGCCCTAGGCCCCAATTTTTAACCATAGTTTGGGTTGTCCCTTCACTCTTCCCCAGGGCTCTGCTTTGGAATTCCGCTTTTGGTGGGACACCTGAGGTAACAACCCCTGAAAGGAGTCCTCCATCCAACAGATTGACGAAAATCAATTGGGATCGGGCCAAATCCACAGAGAGCAAGATTCGTCCATGGCCCATGAGGCCTCCCCGACATTCCACGGCCAACGCTGATGCAAAATCCAGAGGCAAAAGCCTGAGCAAGCGCCTCAGACTCGCACTATCTTCATATCCTGAAGATGTCTTCTCATGGTTTGTAGATCGGGCATGCCATACGTACGTACCCAAACATAAGCTGAGTTTGTGTTTTCAGACTTCTGTCCTCAAAGTCCTGGGCCACACACCATCCAGGCTGAGGACCCTGGAGCCACACATTAGGACTCTGCCTACCCAATCCATGGGAATTCTGCCCATTCCATTGTCCAAAATCGTACAAATTAGGAGAACCCTCCAAAGTCCCTGAGGCCATCCCAATAGTATGGGTCACCCGGGACAAAAAGGTCAGTCTGTCACCAGCTGAGCATCTACCTCCACTCATACCCTAGATGGATGTCCCCAGAGAAGAAGATTGAACCAGACAGGACCCTAGGCCAAATTCGGATCCATTGCTTTGGTTTACAGGCATATCTCCTCAAAACCCTGGATTCCAATACCAGCATTGGGGTTTTCCTGAGGCACCCATCAGAACAAAACTTGTCTCCACAAGGAAACTTGTGCATGGGAGCTATGTCAAAAGCTGAGGAGAATACTTCAGGGTCCCGGTGCCACCGCCCCATTCCAAGGCCCTCATGGACACAAACACACATTAGTCCCATCCTCAGGAAAGTCCATTTCAACTCAGCCACCCCGGTTGCTCCCACAGAGCCATCAGATCTAAACTGTCTTGTCGCTAGGAGACAATTGGAATGCGAGGCAGGCTTCTCAGGCATCCATCCTCGAACATTGGTCTGGACTCATCCATATGGGATATCCTGGAGCTGTCCAACCGGTCTCAATTGTCCCTTAAAAGGAATCCTAGGAGGGGGCATCCCACCACTCCAAACGTGGGAAAACCTCTACGGCCTCGAGATTCGGCTCCCTTCATGAAGGGGCCGTCATGAACAGAAAATCCAAGCTGAGCCAACGTCTGATCCTCGCTCTAACTTCAGATGAATGAGATATTGCTTCAGATCTTCATGAGGTACATGCCGTGCCCTCGACCTGAATCCCAAGTCTAGCTTGTGTTCTCAGACTTCCGTCCTCACACTCCTGGCCCCGAAGCCCACAAGTTTGGCAATTCCGGACCATCATTGCAGCACTCTGCCTGCCCTCTAGAAACAAAATATTGCCTAAGGAGCTGCCCGGGAACATTAAATGAGAATAAACCTACACGGCACTCGAATGTACCCATATTATATAGTCTAACCTAGGCACTAATGCACTGTCTGACACAACCTGAGCCGGGACATCCTGAGCAACACCCAGACACCAGACACTGACCGCACCCTGATCCCATAAGACCCGCAGTGGCCTTAGGTCATCATTTCTTCCCTACCTAAGTTATCAGGCTTCAGAACCTAGACCTTATCTCCAATCACTGCCCAGGGGTGAGTGTGATGCAGAAATCAGAACTCCTCTTTATCCACGGCAAGAAACCTTGTGGTTGCCATGTTGTCCAAGGTTCAGTGTAGGAGAAACCAGCATTCACCCTGAGGTCCCACCCATTCTTGAGTGCGACGAGGGCATAAACACGCATTATGACCCTCAGCGTGAGTCCTGTCCTCTAGTAAGTCCTTTCAGTGTCTAGAACATTAGATGCCATAATGGTTTGACATGTCCCTAGGCCCCAAGTTTAAACCAGATTTCTGTTTGTCCAATCGCCCCTCCCCATGGCTCTACTCTGGAATCCCTCATTTGGTGGGACACCTGAGGTTGAAAAACAAAACAAAACAAAACAAAACAACAACAACAAAAAAAACGGACTTCTTCCATCCCACAGAATGACCCCAAACTCTTTGGATGGGGCCAAACCCCCAGAGAGTAAGACTCGTCCATTTCCCATGAAGTCACCCGGATATTTCATGACCATGAATGGCACGATAACCAGAGATAAAAACATGAGCAAGTGTCTCACACTCGCCCTTTTTTCATATCCCGAAGAGATCTCCTCATGGTCTGTAGATCAGTCCTGCCATACCTATGACCCGAAACATAATCCGAGTTTGTGTTTTCAGACAACTGTCCAAACAGCCCAGGCCTACACACCCTACAGGCTCAGGCCCCTGGAGCCAACCTGAGGACTGTACTTGCCCTCTCCAAGGGAATTCTGTGTGACCATTCCAATGGCCACAACCCTACTAATAGGATAAACCTCCAAAGTCCCTGAGGCCATCCCAATAGTGGTGGCTTCCCAGGACAAGCAGGAGCAATCTGAGCCCATCTGAGAACCTACCTGCACTCAGACTCATAGACTGATATCCCCAGAGGTAAAAAGGAACGAACAGGCCCCTAGGCCCTAATCGGATCCATTGCTTTGGTTTCCAGGCATCTTCCTCAGAGGCCTGGATTTCAGTACCAGACTATGGCTGTTTCTTGACTCACCCATCAGAACAAAACTCATCTACACATGGGAAAATACACGTGGGAGGTGTGTCAAAGCCTCTTTTTAGGAGAAACCTTCAGGGCCCCAGTGCCACCGCTTCATTCCAAGGTCTCCATAGACACAAAAACACATTAGGACCCATCCACCGGAGAGTCCATTTCAACTCAGCATATTCGTTTGCTCCACGAGATCCAGCAGATCTAACTTGTCTTGTTGCTAGGAGACAATTGGAATGCGAGGTGGCCTACCTCGCCATCCATCCTTAGAACCCTGCTCAGAATCATTGTCCTGGAGCCAACCAACAGGTCTCAATTGTCCTGCAGGGAATCTTTGCAGTTGGGAGCTTCTCACAACTCCCATCGTGAGAAAACCACATGGCCTCGTGATCCCCCCCCCTTCATGAAGGGGCCATTAGGGACATAAGGTCCAACCTGAGAAATAGTCTGATCCTCACCCTGACTTCAGATGCACGATATCTCGATTCAGGTCTGTATATTATGCCTGCCATGTCCTCACCCAGAAACCTAAGCCTAGCTTGTGTCCTCAGACTTCCGTCCTCAGACTAATGGCCCACAAGCCCTCCAGTTTGGCAACCCAGAATTACAATGCAGCACACTGCTTGCGCTCCAAAAGAAAAACATTGCCCTCTGGCGCTACCCAGAAACCCCAAAAGAAGATCAACCTGCACGCCCCTTGGCTGTACCCAAAATATATAGGCTTACCTGGGCAATAATGCCCTTTCTGACAGAGCCTGAGCCTGGACTTCCTGGCCCCACCCAGAGAGCTTGCCGCTCACTGAGCACATAGGACCAGCCTTTGCCTTAGGTCGTTATCTCTTCCCAACCTAGGTTTTCAGGAGTCTGATCCTAGACCTTATCTCCAATCACTGCCCAGGTTTGAAAATGATGCAGAAATCAGAACTCCTGCCCAATGGCAAGAACCTTGTGGTTGGCTTGTTGTCCAACGTTCAGTGTAGTGGAAACCTGTTTGTCCGATGAGGCCCCGCCGTTGCTCGCGGGCCACATAGGTGGCAAACTCACATTGTGACCCTCAGCCTTAGCCCAGTCCTCAGGTAAGGCCTCTCAGTGGCTGGATGAAGAGAGAGCATATTGGGCTTGCCATGCCCATAGGCCCCAATTTTTAACCATAGTTCGGGTTGTCCCTTCACTCTTCCCCAGGGCTCTGCTTTGGAATTCCGCTTTTGGTGGGACACCTGAGGTAACAACCCTGAAAGGAGTACTCCATCCAACAGATTGACGAAAAACTATTGGGATCGGGCCAAATCCACAGAGAGCAAGATTCGTCCATGGCCCATGAGGCCTCCCCGACATTCCACGGCCATCGCGGAAAACAAAATCCAGAGACAAAAGCCTGAGCAAGCGCTTCAGACTCGCACTATCTTCATATCCTGAAGATGTCTTCTCATGGTTTGTAGACCGGGCCTGCCATACCTACGTCCCCAAACATAAGCTGAGATTGTGTTTTCAGACTTCTGTCCTCAAAGTCCTGGGCCACACACCATCCAGGCTGGGGACCCTGGAGGCACACATTAGGACTGTGCCTACCCAATCCATGGGAATTCTGCCCATTCCATTGTCCAAAATCGTACAAATTAGGAGAACCCTCCAAAGTCCCTGAGGCCATCCCAATAGTATGGGTCGCCAGGGACAAAAAAGGTCAGTCTGACACCAGCTGAGCATCTACCTCCACTCATACCCTAGATGGATGTCCCCAGAGAAGAAGATTGAACCAGACAGGACCCTAGGCCAAAATCGGATCCATTGCTTTGGTTTACAGGCAAGTCTCCTCAAAACCCTGGATTCCAATACCAGCATTGGGGTTTTCCTGAGGCACCCATCAGAACCAAACTCGTCTCCACAAGGAAACTTGTGCATGGGAGCTATGTCAAAAGCTGAGGAGAATACTTCAGGGTCCCGGTGCCACCGCCCCATTCCAAGGCCCTCATGGACACAAACACACATTAGACCCATCCTCAGGAAAGTCCATTTCAACTCAGCCACCCCGGTTGCTCCCGCAGAGCCATCAGATCTAAACTGTCTTGTCGCTAGGAGACAATTGGAATGCGAGGCGGGCTTCTCAGGCATCCATCCTCGAACATTGGTCTGGACTCATCCATATGGGATGTCCTGGAGCTGTCCAACAGGTCTCAATTGTCCCGTAGAAGGAATCCTAGGAGGGGGCATCCCACCACTCCAAACGTGGGAAAACCTCTACGGCCTCGAGATTCGGCTCCCTTCATGAAGGGGCCGTCATGAACAGAAAATCCAAGCTGAGCCAACGTCTGATCCTCGCTTTAATTTCAGATGAATGAGATATTGCTTCAGATCTTCATGAGGTACATGCCGTGCCCTCGACCTGAATCCCAAGTCTAGCTTGTGTTCTCAGACTTCCGTCCTCACACTCCTGGCCCCGAAGCCCACAAGTTTGGCACTTCCGGACCATCATTGCAGCACTCTGCCTGCCCTCTAGAAACAAAATATTGCCTAAGGAGCTGCCCGGGAACATTAAATGAGAATAAAACCTACACGGCACTCGAATGTACCCATATTATATAGTCTAACCTAGGCACTAATGCACTGTCTGACACAACCTGAGCCGGGACATCCTGAGCAACACCCAGACACCAGACACTGACCGCACCCCCTGATCCCATAAGACCCGCAGTGGCCTTAAGTCATCATTTCTTCCCTACCTAAGTTATCAGGCTTCAGAACCTAGACCTTATCTCCAATCACTGCCCAGGGGTGAGTGTGATGCAGAAATCAGAACTCCTCTTTATCCACGGCAAGAAACCTTGTGGTTGCCATGTTGTCCAAGGTTCAGTGTAGGAGAAACCAGCATTCACCCTGAGGTCCCACCCATTCTTGAGTGCGACGAGGGCATAAACACGCATTGTGACCCTCAGCGTGAGTCCTGTCCTCTAGTAAGTCCTTTCAGTGTCTAGAACATTAGATGCCATAATGGTTGGACATGTCCCTAGGCCCCAAATTTAAACCAGATTTCTGTTTGCCAATCGCCCCTACCCATGGCTCTACTCTGGAATCCCTCATTTGGTGGGACACCTGAGGTTGAAAAACAAAACAAAAAAAAAACAAACAACAAAAAAAAACGGACTTCTTCCATCCCACAGAATGACCCCAAACTCTTTGGATGGGGCCAAACCCCCAGAGAGTAAGACTCGTCCATTAACCATGAAGTCACCCGGATATTTCATGACCATGAATGGCACGATATCCAGAGATAAAAACATGAGCAAGAGTCTCACACTCGCCCTTTTTCATATCCCGAAGAGTTCTCCTCATGGTCTGTAGATCAGTCCTGCCATACCTATGACCCGAAACATAATCGAGTTTGTGTTTTTAGACAACTGTCCAAACAGCCCAGGCCTACACACCCTAGAGGCTCAGGCCCCTGGAGCCAACCTGAGGACTGTACTTGCCCTCTCCAAGGGAATTCTGTGTAACCATTCCAATGGCCACAACCCTACTAATAGGATAAACCTCCAAAGTCCCTGAGGCCATCCCAATAGTGGTGGCTTCCCAGGACAAGCAGGAGCAATCTGAGCCCATCTGAGAACCTACCTGCACTCAGACTCATAGACTGATATCCCCAGAGGTAAAAAGGAACGAACAGGCCCCTAGGCCCTAATCGGATCCATTGCTTTGGTTTCCAGGTATCTTCCTCAGAGGCCTGGATTTCAGTACCAGACTATGGCTGTTTCTTGACTCACCCATCAGAACAAAACTCATCTACACATGGGAAAAATTCACGTGGGAGGTGTGTCAAAGCCTCTTTTTAGGAGAAACCTTCAGGGCCCCAGTGCCACCGCTTCATTCCAAGGTCTCCATAGACACAAAAACACATTAGGACCCATCCACCGGAGAGTCCATTTCAACTCAGCATATTCGGTTGCTCCGCGAGATCCAGCAGATCTAACTTGTCTTGTTGCTAGGAGACAATTGGAATGCGAGGTGGCCTACCTCGCCATCCATCCTTAGAACCCTGCTCAGAATCATTGTCCTGGAGCCAACCAAAAGGTCTCAATTGTCCTGCAGGGAATCTTTGCAGTTGGGAGCTTCTCACAACTCCCATCGTGAGAAAACCACATGGCCTCGTGATCCCCCCCCCTTCATGAAGGGGCCATCAGGGACATAAGGTCCAACCTGAGAAATAGTCTGATCCTCACCCTGACTTCAGATGCACGAGATCTCGATTCAGGTCTGTATATTGTGCCTGCCATGTCCTCACCCAGAAACCTAAGCCTAGCTTGTGTCCTCAGACTTCCTTCCTCAGACTAATGGCCCACAAGCCCTCCAGTTTGGCAACCCAGAATTACAATGCAGCACACACTGCTTGCGCTCCAAAAGAAAAAAACATTGCCCTCTGGCGCTACCCAGAAACCCCAAATGAAGATCAACCTGCACGCCCCTTGGCTGTACCCAAAATATATAGGCTTACCTGGGCAATAATGCCCTTTCTGACAGAGCCTGAGCCTGGACTTCCTGGCCCCACCCAGAGAGCTTGCCGCTCACTGAGCACATAGGACCAGCCATTGCCTTAGGTCGTTATCTCTTCCCAACCTAGGTTTTCAGGATTCAGATCCTAGACCTTATCTCCAATCACTGCCCAGGTTTGAAAATGATGCAGAAATCAGAACTCCTGCCCAATGGCAAGAACCTTGTGGTTGGCTTGTTGTCCAACGTTCAGTGTAGTGGAAACCTGTTTGTCCGATGAGGCCCCGCCGTTGCTCGCGGGCCACATAGGTGGCAAACTCACATTGTGACCCTCAGCCTTAGCCCAGTCCTCAGGTAAGGCCTCTCAGTGGCTGGATGAAGAGAGACAGCATATTGGGCTTGCCATGCCCATAGGCCCCAATTTTTAACCATAGTTCGGGTTGTCCCTTCACTCTTCCCCAGGGCTCTGCTTTGGAATTCCGCTTTTGGTGGGACACCTGAGGTAACAACCCTGAAAGGAGTACTCCATCCAACAGATTGACGAAAAACTATTGGGATCGGGCCAAATCCACAGAGAGCAAGATTCGTCCATGGCCCATGAGGCCTCCCCGACATTCCAAGGCCATCACGGAAACAAAATCCAGAGACAAAAGCCTGAGCAAGCGCTTCAGACTCGCACTATCTTCATATCCTGAAGATGTCTTCTCATGGTTTGTAGACCGGGCCTGCCATACCTACGTCCCCAAACATAAGCTGAGATTGTGTTTTCAGACTTCTGTCCGCAAAGTCCTGGGCCACACACCATCCAGGCTGGGGACCCTGGAGGCACACATTAGGACTGTGCCTACCCAATCCATGGGAATTCTGCCCATTCCATTGTCCAATCGTACAAATTAGGAGAACCCTCCAAAGTCCCTGAGGCCATCCCAATAGTATGGGTCGCCAGGGACAAAAAAGGTCAGTCTGACACCAGCTGAGCATCTACCTCCACTCATACCCTAGATGGATGTCCCCAGAGAAGAAGATTGAACCAGACAGGAACCTAGGCCAAAATCGGATCCATTGCTTTGGTTTACAGGCATGTCTCCTCAAAAAACCCTGGATTCCAATACCAGCATTGGGGTTTTCCTGAGGCACCCATCAGAACCAAACTCGTCTCCACAAGGAAACTTGTGCATGGGAGCTATGTCAAAAGCTGAGGAGAATACTTCAGGGTCCCGGTGCCACCGCCCCATTCCAAGGCCCTCATGGACACAAACACACATTAGACCCATCCTCAGGAAAGTCCATTTCAACTCAGCCACCCCGGTTGCTCCCGCAGAGCCATCAGAACTAAACTGTCTTGACGCTAGGAGACAATTGGAATGCGAGGCTGGCTTCCCAGGCATCCATCCTCGAACGTTGGTCTGGACTCCTCCATATGGGATGTCCTGGAGCTGTCCAAGAGGTCTCAATTGTCCCGCAGAATGAATCCTTGGAGGGGGCATCCCACCACTCCCAACGTGGGAAAACCTCCACGCTCTCGAGAATCCGCTCCCTTCATGAAGGGGCCGTCATAAACAGAAAATCCAAGCTGAGCCAACGTCTAATCCTCGCTCTGACTTTGATGCATGAGATATTGCTTCAGATCTTCAGGGGGTACATGCCGTGCCCTCGCCCTGAAACCCATGTCTAGCTTGTGTTCTCAGACTTCCATCCTCACACTACTGGCCTCGAAGCCCACAAATTTGGCAATTCCGGACCATCTTTGCAGCACTATGCCTGCCCTCTAGAAAAAAGATATTGCCTAATGAGCTGCCCAGGCAGCTGAAATGAGAATAAACCTACAAGGCACTCGAATGTACCCAAATTATAGAGTCTAACCTGGGCAGTAATGCACTGTCTGACACAACCTGAGCCGGGACCTCCTGAGCAACACCCAGACAGCTGACCGCATACTGAGCACATCAGACCCGCCATGGCCTTAGGTCATCATCTCTGTCCTACCTCAGTTTTCAGGCTTCAGAACCTAGACCTTATCTCCAATCACTGCCCAGGGGTGACTGTGTTGCAGAAATCAGAACTCCTGCATACTCATGGCAAGAAACCTTTTGGTTGCCATGTTGTCCTATGTTCAGTGTAGGAGAAACCAGCATTCACCCTGAGTCCCGCCAATTCTTGAGTGCGACGATGGCATAGAAACGCATTGTGAACCTCATCGTGATTCATGTCCTCTAGTACGTCCTCTCAGTGGCTGGACCATTAGATGTCATAATGGGCTTGACATGTCCCTAGGCCACAATTTTATCCAGATTTCTGGTTGTCCAATCGCCCCTCCCCAGGGCTCTACTCTGGAATCCCTCATTTGGTGGGACACCTGAGGTTGAAAAACAAAACAAAACAAATCAACAACAACAAAAAAAAAACGGACTTCTTCCATCCCACAGAGTGAGCCCAAAATCCTTGGACGGGGCCAAACCCCTAGAGAGTAAGACTCGTCCATTTCCTATGAAGTCACCCGGAAATTTCACGACCATGAGTGACACGATATCTTGAGACAAAAACTTGAGCAAGAGACACACACTCCCCCTTTTTTCATATCCCAAAGAGTTCTCCTCATAGTCTGTAGATCAGTCATGCCATACCTATGACCTGAAACATAAGCCGAGTTTGGGTTTTCAGACAACTGTCCCAACAGCTCTGGCCTACAAGCCCTACAGGCTCAGGCCCCTGAGGCCAAAACTGACTACTGTGCTTGCCCTCTCCATGGGAATTGTATGTGACATTCCAATGGCCACAACCCTACTAATAGGATAAACCTCCAAAATTCCTCAGGCCATCCCAATTGTTGTGGCTTCCCAGGACAAACTGGGCAATCTGAAGCCATCTGAGCACCTACCTGCACTCAGACCCGTAGACTGATATCCGCAGATGTAATAAGGAACGATCAGGCCCCTAGGCTCATATCGGATCCATTGCTTTGGTTTCGAGGCATCTCTCATCAGAGGCCTGGATGTCAATAACAGCATATGGCTGTTTCTTGACTCACCCATCAGAACAAATCTCATCTACACATGGGAAACTTGCACGATGGAGCTGTGTGAAAGCCTCTCTTTAGGGGAACCCGTCAGGGCCCCAGTGCCACCGCTTCATTCCAAGGACTCCATAGACACAAAATCATATTAGGACACATCCACGGGAGAGTCCATTTCAACTCAGCCTCCTCGGTTGCTCCCCCAAATATAGCAGATCTAACCTGTCTTGTTGCTTGGAGACAATTGGAATGCGAGGTGGGCTACCCAGCTATCCATCCTTAGAACCCTCCTCGGAATTGTTGTCCTGGAGCCAACCAACAGGTCTCAATTGCCCTGCAGAAGAATCATTGCAGGTAGGAGTTTTTCTCTCACAACTCCCATCGTGGGAAAACCCCCATGACCTCGTGATCCACCCCCACCCCTTCAAGAAGGGACCATCAGGGACAGATTGTCCAACCTGAGCGATCGTCTGATCCTCGCCCTGACTTCAGATGCACGAGATCTCGATTCACGACTGTAGGTTGTGCCATATCCTCACCCAGAAACCTAGGCCTAGCTTGGGTTCTCAGACTTCCGTCCTCAGACTACGGGCCCAAAAGCCCTCCAGTTTGGCAATCCAGAACTACAATGCAGCACTCCCCCTGCCCTCCCTCCAGAAGAAAAACATTGCCCTCTGGGGCTACCCAGAAACCCCCAATGAGGATCAACCTGCACGTCATTCGGCTGTTCCTGAAATATATAGGCTGACCTGGGCCCTAAAGCCCTTTCTGGCACACCCTGAGCCTGGACCTCCTGGCCCCCCCAGACAGCTGGTCGCACACTGAGCACATCTGACCCGCCATGGCCTTAGGTCGTCATCTCTCTCAACCAACCTCGGTTTTCAGGCTTCAGATCCTAGACGTTATCTCAAATCACGGCCAGGGTTTGAAAATGATGCAGAAATCAGAACTCTTTCCCCATGGCAAGAAACCTTGTGGTTGACATGTTGTCCAAGGTTCAGTGTAGTTGAAACCCATGTGGCCCATGAGGCCCCGTCCATGCTTGCGGGCCACATTAGTCACAAACACACATTGTGTCCTTCAGTCTCAACCCAGTCCTCCAGTAAGGCCTCTCAGTGGCTGGATGGAGAGAGAGCATATTGGGTTTGCCATGCCCCTAGGCCCCAATTTTTAACCATCGTTCGGGTTGTCCCTTCACTCTTCCCCAGGGCTCTGCTTTGGAATTCCTCTATTGGTGGGACACCAGAGGTGACAAACCTGAACGGAGTCCTCCCATCCCACAGATTGAAGAAAAAAAAATTGGGATCGGGCCAAATACACAGAGAGCAATGTTCGTCCATGGCCCATGAGGCCTCCCCAACATTCCACGGCCATCGCTGATACAAAATCCAGAGAAAAAAGCCTGAGCACGCGCCTCAGACACGCTCATTCTTCATATCCTGAAGAGTTCTTCAGATAGAACCTACACGGCACTCAAATGCACCCAAAATATATAGTCTAACCTGGGCACTAATGCACTGACTGACAACCTGAGCCCGGAACTCGTGACCAACACCCAGACACCTGACCGAACACTGAGCACATCAGACCCGCCATGGCCTTAGATCATCATTTCTTCCCTACCTCAGTTTTCAGGTCAGAACCTAGACCTTATCCCCAATCACTTCCCAGGGGTGACTGTGATGCAGAAATCAGAACTCTTCCTTACCCATGGCAAGAACCCTTGTGGTTGGCATGTTGTCCAACGTTCAGTGTAGGAGAAACCAGCATTCTCCCTGAGGCCCCGCCAATTCTTGAGAGCAACGAGGGCATAAACACGCATTGTGACCCTCAGCGTGGGTCCTGTCCTCTAGTACGTCCTCACAGTGGCTGGACCATTAGATGTCATAATGGGCTTGAGATGTCCCTAGGCCCCAATTTTTAACCAGATTTCTGATTGTCCAGTCGCCCCTCCCCAGGACTCTACTCTGGAATCCCCCATATGGTGGGACACCTGAGGTTGAAAAACAAAACAAAACAAATCAACAACAACAGAACAATGGACTTCTTCCATCCCACAGAATGAACCCAAACTCTTTGGACGGGGCCAAACCCCCAGAGAGTAAGAGTCGTCCATTTCCCATGAAGACACCCGGAAATTTCACGAACATGTGTGACACGATATTCCCAGACAAAGACTTGAGCAAGAGCCTCCCACTCGCCCTTTTTTCATATCCCGCAGTGTTTTCCTCATGGTCTGTAGATCAGTCCTGCTATACCTATGATTCGAAACATAAGCCGAGTTTGTGTTTTCAGACAACGGTCCGAACAGCCCTGGCCTACACACCCTACAGGCTCAGGCCCCTGGAGCCAAACCTGACGAATGGCTTGCCTTCTCCAAGGGAATTGTATGTGCACAACCAATGGCCACAACCCTACTAAGAGGAAAAACCTCCAAAGTCCCTGATGCCATCCCAATATTTGTGGTTTCCCAAGACAAACAGGCGCAATCTGGGCCCAACTGAGCACCTACGGGCACTCAGACCTGTATACTGAGGTCCCCAGAGGTAAAAAGGAACGAACAGGCCCCTAGGCACCTATCGGATCCATTGCTTTGGTTTCCAGGCATCTCTCCTCAAAGGCCTGGATTTCAATAACAGCATATGGCTGTTTCTTGACTAACCCATAAGAACAAATCTCATCTACACACGGGAAACTTGCACGATGGAGCTCTGTGAAAGCCTCTTTTTAGGAGAACCCTTCAGGGCCCCAGTGCCACCGCTTCATGCCAAGGTCTCCATAGACACAAAATCATATTAGGACACATCCACGGAGGAGTCCACTTCAACTCATCCTCCTCGGTTGCACCCCCAGATCCAGCAGATCTAACCTGTCTTGTTGCTTGGAGACAATTGGAATGCGAGGTGGGCTACCCAGCCATCCATCATTAGATCCCTGCTCGGAATCGTTGTCCTGGAGCCAACCAACAGGTCTCAATTGTCCTGCATAAGAATCTTTGCAGTTTGGACATTCTCACAAGTCCCATCGTGGGAAAACACCCATGGCCTCGTGATCCACCCCCCTTCAAGTAGGGGCCATCAGGGACAGAATGTCCAACCTGAGCGATTGTCTGATCCTCGCCCTGATTTCAGATGCACGATCTCGATTCAGGTCTGTAGATTGTGCCTGCCATATCCTCACCCAGAAACCTAGGCCAAGCTTGGGTTCTCAGACTTCCGTCCTCAGACTACTGGCCCACTAGCCCTCAGTTTGGAAATCCAGAACTACAATGCAGCACTCTGCTTGCCCTCCAGAAGAAAAACATTGCCCTCTGTGGCTAGCCAGAAACCCCAAATGAGGATCAACCTGCACGCCATTCGGCTGTACCCCAAATATATAGGCTGACCTGGGCACTAATGCCCTTTCTGACACAGCCTGAGCCTGGACCTCCTGGCCCACCCAGACAGCTGGCCGCACACTGAGCACATCGGACCCGCCAAGGCCTTAGGTCGTCATCTCTTCTCAACCTCGGTTTTAAGGCTTCAGAACCTAGACCTTATCTCCAATCACGGCCCGGGTTCGAAAATGATGCAGAAATCAGAACTCTTTCCCCCCATGGCAAGAAACCTTGTGGATGGCTTGTTGTCCATGGTTCAGTGTAGTCGAAACCAGTGTGGCCCATGAGGCCCCGCGCATGCTTGCGGGCCACATTGGTGAAAAACACACATTGTAACCCTCAGTCTGTTCCCAGTCCTCAGGTAAGTCCTCTCAGTGGCTGGATGGAGAGACAGCATATTGGGCTTACCATGCCCCTAGGCCCCAATTTTTAACCGTAGTTCGGGTTGTCCCTTCACTCTTCCCCAGGGCTCTGCTTTGGAATTCCTCTTTTGGTGGGACACCTGAGGCAACAAACCTGAAAGGTGTCCTTCCATCCCACAGATTGACGAAAAACAATTGGGATAGGGCGAAATCCACAGAGTGCAAGATTCGTCCATAGCCCATGAGGCCTCCCCAACCTTCCACGGCCATCGCTGATACAAAATCCAGAGACAAAAGACTGAGCACGCGCCTCAGACTCGCTCATTCTTCATATCCTGAAGAGTTCTTCAGATAAGAACCTACACGGCACTCGAAGGCACTCAACATATATAGTCTAACCTGGGCACTATAGCACTGTCTGACAACCTGAGCCCGGACCTCGTGACCAACACCCAGACAGCTGACCGAACACTGAGCACATCAGACCCGCAATGGCCTTAGGTCATCATCTCTTCCCTACCTCAGTTTTCAGGCTTCAGAACCTAGACCTTATCTCCAATCACTGCCCAGGGGTGACTGTGAGGCAGAAATCAGAACTCTTCCTTACCCATGGCAAGAAACCTTGTGGTTGGCATGTTGTCCAACGTTCAGTGTAGGAGAAACCAGCATTCATCCTTGGTCCCCGCCCATTCTTGAGTGCGACGAGGGCATAAACACGCATTGTGACCCTCAGCGTGAGTCCTGTCCTCTAGTACGTCCTCTCAGTGGCTGGACCATTAGATGTCATAATGGGCTTGAGATGTCCCTAGGCCCCAATTTTTAACCAGATTTCTGATTGTCCAGTCGCCCCTCCACAGGGCTCTACTCTGGAATCCCCCATATTGTGGGACATCTGAGGTTGAAAAACAAAACAAAACAAATCAACAACAACAGAACAACGGACTTCTTCCATCCCACAGAATGACCCCAACTAAGCCTCCTCGGTTGCTCCCCCAGATCCAGCAGATCTAACCTGTCTTTTTGCTTGGAGACAATTGGAATGCAAGGTGGGCTACCCAGCCATCCATCCTTAGAACCCTGCTCGGAATCGTTGTTCTGGAGCCAACCAAAAGAACTCAATATTCCTGCAGAAGAATCTTTGCAATTAGAGCTTCTCAGAACTCCCATCTTGGGAAAAGACCCATGTCCTCGTGATCCAACCCCCCCCCCTTCAAGAAAGGGCCATCAGGGATAGAATGTCCAACCTGAGCGTTCGTCTGATCCTCGCCCTGACTTCAGATGCACGAGATCTCGATTCAGGTATGTAGATTGTGCCTGCCATATCCTCACCCAGAAACCTAGGCCTAGCTTGGGTTCTCAGTCTTCCGTCCTCAGACTACTGGCCCACAAGCCCTCCCGTTTGGCAACCCAGAACTACAATACAGCACTCTTCTTGCACTCCACAAGAAAAACATTGCCCTCTGGCGCTACCCAGAAACCCCCAATGAGGATCAACCTGCACGCCATTCGGCTGTACCCAAATATATAGGATGACCTGGGCACTAATGCCCTTTCTGACACAGCCTGAGCCTGGACCTCCTGGCCCCACCCAGACAGCTGTCCGGACACTGAGCACATCGGACCCGCCATGGCCTTAGTGAGTCATCTCTTCCCAACCTCGGTTTTCAGGCTTCAGAACCTAGATCTTATCTCCAATCACGGTCCGGGTTTGAAAATGATGCAGAAATCAGAACACTTTACCCATGGAAAGAAACCTTGTGGTTGGCATGTTGTCCAAGGTACAGTGTAGTTGAAACCCGTGTGGCCCATGAGGGCCCGCCCATGCTTGCGGGCCACATTGGTCACAAACACACATTGTGACCCTCAGCCTGAGCCCAGTCCTCAGGTAAGGCCTCTCAGTGGCTGGATGGAGAGACAGCATATTGGGCTTGCCATGCCCCTAGGCCCCAATTTTCAACCGTATTTCGGGTTGTCCCTTCACTCTTCCCCTGGGCTCTGCTTTGGATTCCTCTTTTGGTGGGACACCTGAGGTAACAATCCTGAAAGGAGTCCTCCCATCCCACAGATTGACGAAAAACAATTGGGATCGGGCCAAATCCACAGAGAGCAAGATTCGTCCATGGCCCATGAGGCCTCCCCAACATTCCACGGCCATCGCTGATACAAAATCCAGAGACAAAAGCCTGAGCACGCGCCTCAGACTCGCTCATTCTTCATATCCTGAAGAGTTCTTCAGATAAGAACCTACACGGCACTCGAATGCACCCAACATATATAGTCTAACCTGGGCACTAATGCACAGTCTGACAACCTGAGTCCGGACCTCGTGACCAACACCCAGACAGCTGACTGCACATTGAGCACATCAGACCCGCAATGGCCTTAGGTCATCATCTCTTCCCTACCTCAGTTTTCATGTTTCAGAACCTAGACCTTATCTCCAATCACTGCCCAGGGGTGACTGTGATGCAGAAATCAGAACTCTTCCTTACCCATGGCAAGAAACCTTGTGGTTGGCATGTTGTCCAACGTTCAGTGTAGGAGAAACCAGCATTCACCCTGAGGCCTCGCCCATTCTTGAGTGCGACGAAGGCATAAAAACGCATTTTGACCCTCAGCGTGAGTCATGTCCTCTTTTACGTCCTCTCAGTGGCTGGACCATTAGGTGTCATAATGGGCTTGAGATGTCCCTAGGCCCCAATTTTTAACCAGATTTCTGGTTGTCCAGTGGCCCCAACCCAGGGCTCTACTCTGGAGTCCCTCATATGTTGGGACACCTGAGGTTGAAAAACAAAACAAAACAAATCAACAACAACAACAGAACAAAGTACTTCTTCCATCCCACAGAATGACCCCAAACTCTTTGGACGGGGCCAAACCCCCAGAGAGTAAGACTCTTCCATTTCCCATGAAGTCACCCGGAAATCTCACGACCATGAGTGACACGATATCCAGAGCCAAAAACTTGAGCAAGAGCCTCACACTCGCCCTTTTTTCATATCCTGAAGAATTCTCCTCATGGTCTGTACATCAGTCCTGCCATTCCTATGACCCGAAACATAAGCCGAGTTTGTGTTTTCAGACAACTGTCCAAACAGCCCTGGCCTACACACCCTACAGGCTCAGGCCACTGGAGCCAAACATGAAGACTGGGCTTGCCCTCTCCAAGGTAATTGTATGTGCCCATTCCAATGGCAACAACCCTACTAAGAGGATAAACCTCCAAAGTCTCTGAGGCCATCCCAATATTTGTGGCTTCCCAGGACAAACAGGGGCAATCTGGGCCCATCTGAGCACCTACCGGCACTCAGAACCGGAGACTGATGTCCCCAGAGGTAAAAAGGAACGAACAGGCCCATAGGCACCTATCGGATCTATTGCTTTGGTTTCCAGGCATCTCTCCTTGGAGATCCTTAGAACCCTTAGAACCCTGCTCTTGCGTCGTTCCTTATGCGACATCCTTGAGCCATCCAGCTGGCCTCGACTGCCCCACAGGAGTCCTTGTGCATGGACCACCTCACAATCCATATCATGGAAAGCTTCCAAGGTCACATGATGGCCCCAATCTTCATGGAGTCGGATCATGGAAAGAAACTCCAACCTGAGCCAACGGCTGATATTCACCTTGACCTCAGATGCACGAGATCTTGATTAAGCTCTTCAGAGTGCACCTGCTGTGCCCTCATCCCAAAACCTAAGCATAGCTAGTGTTCTCAGACTTCCGTCCTCACTCTCCTGGACCACACGCCCTCCATTTTGGGATTTCCGATGACACAGTGCTGCACTCTGCCTGCCCTCTAGAAGAAAAACGTTGCCCTATGGGTCTACCCAGAAACCTCAAATGAGGATAAACCTGCATGCCACTCAACTGTACACCAATTATATAGTCTAGCCTGTGCACTAATGCCCTGTCTGACACAACCTGAGGCCTGAATTCCCAACCGACACCCAGACAGCTTGCCGTACACTGAGAACATCTGAACCGCCATGGCCTTAGGTTGCCATCTCTTTCCAACCTGGTTTTCAGGCTACAGGAACCTAGACCTTATCTCTACTCATTTCCCATGGGTGAACGTGATGCAGAAATCATAACTCCTCCTTCCCTCTCGCCAGAATCTTGTGGTTGGCATCTTATCCAAAGTTCAGTGTAGGACCCCTGTAGGGCCTACAGGAGTAGTAGTAGGGCCCCTCAGGGTAGTGTAGGGTTCCTGAGGCCCTGCACATGCTTAAGAGCTGCGGTGGGCGCAAACACACATTGGGACCCTCAGTTTGAGCCCTGTCCTCAAGTAAAGCCTCTCAGTGGCTGGACCATGAGTCCACATATGGGGCCTGCCATGCCCCAAGTCGCCCAATCTTAACCAGAGTTAGAGACATCTAGGCACCCCTACTCAGGGCTCTGCTCTGGAATCCCTCTTTGGTGCGACATTTGAGGTAAGTAAACACAGAAAGGATTCCTCCCACCCAAAGAATGACCCCAATCACTTGGGATCAGGCCATCCCCAGAGAGAAAGACTCCTCCATGGCCCATGAGGCCAGCCCGACCTTCCACGGCCACTATTGACACAAAATCCAGAGACATAAGCCTCACCCTTAAGTCATAGGCCAAAAAATTCTCCTCATAGTCTGTAGATCGGGCCTGCCATACCAACGTCCCCAAACCGTGTTTTCAGACTTCTATCCTGACATCCCTGTCCCACACACCCTCCAGGCTGAGGCCCCTGGAGCCACACCTCAGGACTGTGCCTGCCCTCTCCAAGGAAATTCTTCCCATTCCATTGGCCACAACCCTACAGATTAGGAGAAACCTCCAAAGTCCCAGAGGCCATTCCAATAGTGTAGGCCGCCCAGTACAAAGAGGGGTGATCTGTCACAAGCTGAGCAACGACCTCAACTCACCCGTAGACAGATATCCCAAGAGAAAGGTATTAAAATGGACAGGCCCCTAGAACGTAATTGGTTCCATTGCTTTTGTTTTTTCTAAGCATCTCTCCTCAGAGGCCTGTTTTCCAATACCAGCATATGGGGGATTCCAGAGATACCAATCAGAACAAATCTTGTCTCCACATGGGAAACTTATCCTTTGGAGCTCTGTAAAAACCTCCAGCTAGGAGAAACCTTCAGGGTATCCGGAGCCACCGCCCTATTCCAAGGTCTCCATGGACACAAACCCGCATTATGACCATTCGGCAGGAGGGTACATTTCAACTCAGCCCCGTTGATTACTCCCCCAGAGCCAGAATATCAAACCTGCCTTGTCGCTAGGAGACAACTTGAATGCAAAGCAGACTCTCTAGGCATCCATCGTTGGAATCCTGCTCTGGTGCCGTTCCATATGGGATGACCTGGGAGCCTTCCAACAGGTCTTGACTGTCCTGCAGAAGGAATACTTGCAGATTGGAGCATCTCACAACTCCTATCGTGGGAAAACCTACATGGCCTCATGAGATGCTCCCCTTTATAAAGGGGCCATCATGGACAGAAACTCCAACCTGAGCCAACTTCTGATCCATTGCTTTGGTTTCTATGTATCTCTCCTCAGAGGCCTGGTTTCCAATATCAGAATATGGGGGTTTCCTAAGGAAACCATCAGAACAGATCTCATCTCCACATGAGAAACTTGCTCTTTGGAGCTGTGTCAATACCTCAGGTTAGGAGGATCCTTCAGGGCCCTGGCACCATGGCCCAATTCCAAGGTCTCCAAGGACACAAACTTACATTATGATCCATCCTCAGGAGAGTCCATTTCAAATCAACCCCCTCGGCTGCTCACCCAGAGCCAGCAGATCAAACCTGCCTTGTCACTAGGAGACAGTTGGAATGCGAGGTGGGCTGCCAGGCATCCATCCTTAGAACCCTGCTCTGGAGAATTTCTTTATGGGACGTCTTGAATCCAACCAACCTGTCTTGACTGTCTCGCAGAATGAATCCTTGTGGTTTGAAGCATCACACAATCCCACTGGGAGAAAATCTCCATTTCCTCATGATGCCCCACACCTTCATAAATGGGCCATCATGGACAGAAACTCCATCCTAAGCCAAAGTCTGATCCGAGCCCTGAATTCAGAAGCACGAGATCTCGATTCAGCACTTGAGAGTGTGCCTGCTGTGCCCTCGCCCCGAAACCGAAGCCTAACTTGTGTTCTCAGACTTCCGTCTTCACAATCCTGGCCACACCCCTCCAGTTTGGCAATTCTGGAGACACAATGCAGCACTCTGCCTGCCCTCCAGAAGAAAAATGTTGCCCTATAGGGCTAACCAGAAACGCCAAATGAGTAACAACCTGCATGCCACTCGACCATACCCCAATTATACAATCTAGCCTGTGCACTAAAGCCCTGTCTGACACAGCCTGACGGCACACCTCCAGTCCAACACCCAGACAGCTGGCCATACACTGAGCATATCAAACCCACAATGGCTTTCGGCCATCATCTCTACCCATCCTCAGTTTTCACCTTCAAAACCAAGACCTTATCTCCACTCACTGCTCAGGAGTGAACGTGATACAAGAATCAGAACTTCTCCTTCGCCATGGCAAGAAACCTTGTGGTTGGCATGTTGTCCAACGTTCATTGTAGGAGAAAGCAGCATGGACTATGAGGCCCCACCTATCCCGGAGGGCTACAATTTAAACAAACACACATCGTGACCCTCAGCGTGAGCCCTATCCTCATGTAAAGCCTCTTAGTTACTGGAACAACAGCCCACATATGGGGCTTGCCAAGCCCCTAGTCCCCCAATCTCAACCAGAGTTAGAGATGTCTAGTCACCCCTACTCAGGGCACTGCTCTGGAATCCCTCTTTGTTGGGACACCTGAGGTAAAAAAAAAAAAAAAATACAGAAAGGACTCTTCCCATCCACAGAATGATCCCAACCACTTGGGATCAGGCCAAATCACCAGAGAAAGACTTGTCTATGGCCCTTGAGGACACCCCGACATTCCACGGCCACCGTAGGCACAAAATCCAGAGACAAAAGCCTGAGCAAACGCCACATACTCGCCCTTTGTTCATAGCCCGGAAAATTCTCACGGTCTGTAGATCGAGCCTTCATACATACATCCCCAAACCTAAGCTGAGTTTGTGTTTTCAGACTTCTGTCCCCACAGTCCTGGCCCACACACACCATCCAAGCTGGGGCCCCTGGAGCCACACCTGAAGACTGTGGCTTCCTTCTCCAGGGGAATTCTGCCATTTCCATTGGCCACAACCCTATAGATTAGGAGAAACCTCCAAACTCCCCGAGGCCATCCCAATAGTGTTGGCTGCCCAGGACAAACAGGGATGATCTTTCACAAGTTAGGAAACTACCTCCACTCAGACCCAGAGACAGATATCCCGATAGAATAAGATTGAACTGGACAGGCACTTAGGCCCTAATCAGATCCATTGCTTTTGTTTCCAGGCATCTCTCCTCAGAGGCATGGTTACCAATACCAGCATAGGGGGATTACTGAGACACTCATAGAAAAATCTCGTCTCCACATAGGAAATGTACTCTTTGGAGCTCTATAAAAACCTCTGTTTAGGAGAATATTTCAGGGCCCCGGATCAAGCGCCCCATTCCAAGGTCTCCATGGACTTAAACCCACATTATGATCTATCCTCGGTAGAGTCCATGTCAACTCATCCCCCTTGGTTCTCCCCCAGGGCCTGCAGATCAAACCTGCCTTGTTGCTAGGAGACAACTAGAATGGGAGGCGGGCTGCCCAGGCATCCATCCTTAGAACCCTACTCTGGAATCGTTCCATATGGGACATCCTAGAGCCATCCAACAGGTCTCAAGTGTCCCACAGAAGGAATCTTTGCAGTCTGGTGCATCTCACAACTCCCATTGTGGGAAAATCTTCATGGCCTCTTGAGACGCTCCACTTTATAAAGGGGCCATCATGGACAGAAACTCCAACCTGAGCAAACGTCTGATATTCGCCCTGGCTTCAGGTGCATGAGATCTTGATTCAGCTCTGCAGAGTGCGCCTTCTGTGCCCTCACCACAAAACTAAGCCTACCTTGTGTTCTCAGACTAACGTCCTCACACCCCCAGACCCAAAAGCCCTACAATTTGGCAATACTGGGGCCACAATGCAGCACTCTGCCTGCCCTCCAGAAGAAAAACGTTGCCTTATGGAGCTACCTAGAAACCCGAATGAGGATCAACTGAACGCCACTCGACTGCACCCCAAATATACAGTCGACACTGTCTAATGCCCTGTCTGACACAGCATGAGCCCACACCTCCAGACCTACGCTCAACAGCTAGCCACACACTGAGCTCATTGTACCCATCAGGTCCTTAGGTCTTCATCTCTTCCCAACCTCGGTTTTCGGGTTTCAGAACCTAGACCTAAACTCCAATCACTGTCCAGGGGTGAACGTGATGCAGAAATCACAACTCTTCCTTCGCCATGGCCGGAAACCTTGTGGTTGGCATATTCTCCAACGTTCAGTGTAGGAGAATCCAGCGTGGCCCATGAGGCCCTTCCCATGCTTGAGGGCCTTGTTGGGCACAAATAGGCATTGTGACCCTCAGCATGAGCCCTGTCCTCAAGGAAGACCTCTCAGGGTCTGAATCAAGAGCCCACATATTGGACTTGCCATGCCCCTAGGCCCCCAAACTTAAACAGAGGTGGGGTTATCCAGTTGTCCCTACCAAGGACTCTGCTCGGGAATCCCTCTTTTATTGGCACACATGAGGTACATAAAATAAAATAAAAAACAGAAAGGACACCTCCCATCCCACAGAATGTACCCAAACTATTGGGTTTGGGGGAAATCCTCAGAGAAGGAAAGCCGTCCACAACCCATGAGGCCACGCCACCATTTGACCCACATTGTTGACACAAATCCAGAGACAAAACATGAGCAAGCACCTCAAACTCACCCTTTTTCATATCCCGAAGTGTTATCACGGTCTGTAGATTGGGCGTGCCATACCTATGTCCCCAGTCCTAAGCGGAATTTGTGTTTTCAGACTTCTGTCCCCACTGGCCTGGCTCACACACCTTCAAGGCTGGGCCCCTAGAGCCAAACTCAGAACTGTGCCTGCCCTCTCCAGGGGATTTCTGCCCATTCCATTGGCCACAACCCTATATATTAGGAGAAACTCCAAAAAATCCCGAGGCCATTCCCAATATTATAGGCTGCCCAGGACAAACAGGGGCGATCTGACACAAGCCGAGCAACTACCTCCCCTCAGATCCATAGACACGTATCCCCAGGAAAGAGATTGAACCGGACAGGCACCTAGGCCCTAATCATATCCATTGCTTTTGTTTCCAGGCATCTCTCCTCAGAGGCCTGGTTTCCAATACCAGCATATGGGAGATTCCTTAGGCACTCATCAAAACAATTCTCTTCTCTACATAGGAAACGTACTCTTTAGGGCTCCATCAAAACCTCCGGTTATGAACATCCCTCAAGGACCCGGATCAAGCACCCCATTCCAAGGTCTCCATGGACACAAATGCACATTATGACCCATCCTCAACTCACCCATTTCAACACACCCGCCTCGGTTACTCCCCTAGATCCAGCAGATCGAACTTGCCTTGGCGCTAAGAGACACCTGGAATGGGAGGCAGTCTGCCAGGCATCCATCCTTAGAACCCTGTTCTCTGGATAACTTCCTTATGGGATGTCCTGGAGCCATCCAGCATGTCTCGACTGTCCCACGGAAGGAATCATTGCGGTTTGGAGCATCTCACAATTCCCATCGTGGGAAAAACCTCCATGGCCTCGTGACACCCTCCCCTTCATGAAGGGGCCGTCATGGACAGAAACTCCAACCTGAGCCAACGTCTGATCCTAGCTCTGTCTTCAGGTACACGGGATCTCGAAACATCTCTGCAGAGGGTTCCTGCCGTCCCCTCACCCCGAAATCTAAGTCTGGCTTGTGTTCTCAGAATTTTTTCCTCACACTCCTGGCCCACAAGCCTTCCAGTTTGGGAATTCTGGAGCCACTATGTGGCACTGTGTCTTCCTTCCAGAAGAAAAACGTTGCCCTCTGGGGCTACCCAGTAACCACAAATGAGTACCAACCTGCACGAAACTCGACTGCACCCCAATGATACAGTCTAGCCTGGGCACTAATTCCCTGTCTGCCACAGCCTGAGCCTGCACCTCCCAACCCACACTCAACAGCTGGCCGAACACTGAGCACATCAATCACACCACCATGGCCTTAGGTCTTCATCTCTTCCCAACCTCAGTTTTCAGGCTTCAGAACCTAGACCTTAAATCCAATCACAGTCCAGGAGTGAAAGTGTTGCAGAAATTAGAACTCCTTCTTCCCCCATGGCCAGAAAACTTGTGGTTGCCATATTGTGCAACGTTCAGTGTAGGAGAAACCAGCATGGTACATTAGGCCACGCCCTGACTTGAGGGGCTCCTTGGGCACAAAAACACATTGTGAAACTCAATGTGAGCCCTATGCTCAAGGAAGGCCTCTCAGTGCCTGGACCAAGAGCCCACATATGGGGCTTGCCATGTTCTTAGGTCCCAATGTTAACCAGAGTTCTGGTTGTCCAGTCGCCCCTCCCCAGGAATCTGCTGTGGAATCCCTCTTTTGGTGGTCCACCTGAGGTAAAAAAAAAAAAAAAAAAAAAAAAAAAAAAAAAAAAAATGGCCTCCTCCCTTCCCACAGAATGACCCCAAACTCTTGGGATTGGGTCAAATCCCCAGAAAGGGAGCCTCATCGATGGCCCATGAGGACACCCGGACATTCCATGGCAATCGGTGACACATATCCAGAAAAAAATAAGCATGAGCAAGCACCTCACTTTCGCCCTTTGTTCATATCCCGAAGAGTTCTCCTCACGGTCTATATATCGGGCTGGCCATAGCTACAGACCCAAACCTAAGTGGAGTTTGTGTTTTCAGACTTTTGTCCAAATAGCCCTGGACCACACACGCTCCACACTTGGGTCCCTGGAGCCACACCTCAGGACTGTGCTTCCCTTTCAAGAGAATTCTTCCCATTCCATTGGCCACAACCTTGCAAATTAGGAAAAACCTCCAAAGTTACCGAGGCCATCCCAATAGTGTAGGCCGCCCAGGACAAACAGGTGTGATCTCAAACCAGCTGAGCAACTACCTCCACTCAGACAAAAGATGTCCCCAGAGAAGAATATTGAACCGGACAGGCCCCTAGGCCCTAATCAGATCCATTGCTTTGGTTTCCAGGCATCTCTCCTCAGAGGCCTCATTTCCAATACCAGCAAATGGTGGTTTCCTGAGGCACCAATAAGAACAAATCTCGTCTCCCCATGGAAAACTTGCTCATTGGAGCTTTGTTATAACCTCTGGTTAGGAGAATCCTTCAGGGCCCTGGTGCCACTGCCCCATACCAAGGTCTCAATGGACTCAAACCAACATTAAGACCATCCTCAGGAAAGTCCATTTCAACTCATTTAAGACCATCCTCAGGAAAGTCCATTCCAACTCAGCCCCCTCTGATGCTACCCCAAGCCAGCAGATCAAACGATTCTTGTTGCTAGGAGACAATTGGAATTGAGGCTGTCTGCCCAGGCATCCATACTTAGAACCCTGTTCTGGAAAAATACCTTATGAGACGTCCTGGAGCCATCCAACAAATCTTAATTGTCCCACAGAAGGAATCCTTGCGGTTTGGAGCATCTCACAACTCTAATATTGGGAAAACCCCCATGGCCTCATAATGCCCCCCCCTTCATGAAGGGGCCAACATGGACAGAAACTCCAACCTGAGCCAAAGTCTGATCCTCGACCTGACTTCAGACTCATGAGATCGCAATTCAGCTCTGCAGAGTGTGCCTGCCATGTCCATTCCCTGAAACCTAAGCCTAGCTTGTGTTCTCAGACTTCCGTCCTCACTCTCCTGGCCCACAAGCCCTCCAGTTTGGGAATTCCGAAGCCACAATGCAGCACACTGCCTGCCCTCCAGAAGAAAAGCTTTGCCCTATGCTGCTAATAAGAAACCCCAAATGATTATCTAATGCATGCCACTCGACTGTAAAGCAATTATACAGCCTACCCTGAATACTAATGCCCTGTCTGGCACAGCCTGAGACAAGACATCCCAAACGACACCTAGACAGCTGGCTCCAACCTGGACAAAAGGGACCCGCTATGGCTGTAGTTCGTCATCTCTTCCCAAACCTCGGTTTTCAGGCTTCAGAACCTAGACCTTATCTCCAATCACTGCCCAGGGGTGAACGTGATGCAGAAATTAGAATTCCTCCTTCCCCATGGCCAGAAACCTTGTGGTTGGCATGTTGTCCAACGTTCAATGTGGGAAAACCTGCATTGTCGGAAAGGCCAGGGCAGTGCTTGAGAGCCGCCTAGGGCACAGACATGCATTGTGACCTGTAGCGTGAGTCCCGTATTAAAGTAACGCCTCTCAGTGGCTGGACCAAGATCCTGCATATGGGGCTTATCATATCCATAGGCCCCCAGGCTTAACCAGAGAGCGAGTATTCCAGTTGTCAGTACCCACTGCTATGCTCCAGAATCCCTCTACTGGGGGGGGACACATGAAGCAGAAAACAGGACTCTTCCCTTCCCACAGAATGACCCCAAACTCTTGGGGGCTGGACAAACTACCAGAGAGGGAGACTTCTACGACCCATGAGGCAACTCCTACATTAAACGGCCATTGTGGACAAAATATCCAGAGACAAAAGACTGAGCGACTGCCTCCCTCTCACCCTTCTTTCATATCCAGAGGAGCTCCCCTCACGGACTGTAGATCAGGCCTGCCATAACCTCGGCCCCAAACCTGAGCTGAGTTTGGGTTTTTGGATGTCTGTCTGCACAGCCGTGGCCCACACCGCCTCCAGGCTGGGGTCTCTGGAGCCACACCACAGAACTGTGCCTGCTCTCTCCTAAGAAACTGCCCGTTCCATTGGCCACAACTCTACAAATTAGTAGAAACCTCAAGGTCCCCAAGGACATCCCACTACCGCAAGCTGCACTGGACAAACAGGGGCATTATGACACCAGCTGAGCAACTACTTCCTCCATGCAGACACACAGACTGATATCCGCAGAGACAGAAGATTGAAACAGACAGGCCCCTAGGCCCTATTATGAACTCTGGCTTTGGTGTCCAGGTATCACTCCTCATAGGCCTGGGTTCGAAGACAGCATATGGGGCTATCCTCAGGCACCATACAGAACACCTCTCATCTCCACATGGAAAGCTTCCTTGTTGGAGTTGTGTCAAACCCTTCGGGTTGAAGAATCCTACAGTGTCCCTTAGCTACTGCCACATTCCAAGGTCTCCATGGCCACCAACCCACATTATGACTCATCCTCAGGAAAGTCCATTTAAACTCAGCCTTCTGGGTAGCTCACCCAAGAGCCCGCAGATTGAGCGTGCCTTGTCTCGACCAGGCAATGGGAAGGTGAGTTGGCGTTTCTCGGCATCCATGCTTAGGCCCCTGCTCTCGAGTCTTTCTGTATGGGGCATCCTGGAACCATCCAATAGTACTCGACTGTCCTGAAGAAGGAAACTTTGAAGTTTGGAGCAGCTCACAACTCCCAGTGTAGGGAAACCTCCCTGGCCTCATGACGCCCCCACCCCCTTCAGGAAGGGGCCGTCATGGACACAATCTCCAGCTTGAGGCAACATCGGATACTCTCGCCCTGACCTCAGATGCAGGAGATCTCGATTCAGCCTCTGCACAGTGGGCCCAAACCTCGTGCTACCTTGTGTTTTTTCAGACTTCCTTCCTCACACTTCTGGAAAACATGTCCTCAAGACTTGGAATTCTGGAACCAAAATCCAGCTCTATGCTGGCCCTCCAGAAGAAAAAACGTTGCTCTATGGAGATTTCCATAAACCCCAAATGAGGATCAACCTGCTCGGTTCTCGACCTCACCCCAATTGGATTGTTCGGATTGTCCATTCATCCCTCCCCAGAGCTCTGCTTTGGAATCCCTCTTTTGGTGGGACACCTGAGGTAACAAAACTAAAAGGACTCCTCCCATCCTTGAGATTGACCCAAAACAATTGGGATTGGACCAAAATCACAGAGAGGAAGTCTCGTCCATGGCCCATGAGGCCTCCCCGAGATTCCACAGCCATCGTTGACAACAAATCCAGAGACAAAAGTCTGAGCAAGCGCCTCACACTCGCTCTTTTGTCGTATCCCAAAGAGTTCTCCTCACGGTCTGTAGATCGGGCCTGCCATACCTACTTCCCAAACCTAAGCCGAGTTTGTGTTTTCAGACTTCTGTCCCCACATTCCTGGCCCACAGACCCTTCAGGCTGGGGCCCCTGGAGCCACACATCAGGACTGTGCCTGTCCATACCACGGGAATTCTGCCCATTCCATTGTCCACAATCGTACAAATTAGGAAAAACCTCCAGAGTCCCCAAGGACATCCCCAATAATGTAGGCCGCCCAGGACAAACAAGGGTCATCTGAAACCAGCTGAGCATCTACCTCTACTCAGCTGAGCATCTACATCTACTCAGAGAAGAAGATTGAATCAGACAGTCCCCTAGGCCTGAATCAGATTCATTGCTTTTGGTTACATGTATCTCTCCTCAGAGGCCTGCTTTCCAATATTAGCATATGGGGATTTCATGAGGCAGCAATCAGAACAAATCTCTTCTCCACATGGGAAAATTATCCTTTGAAGATATCTCAAAACCTCCAGTTAGGAGAATCCTTCAGGGCCTGTGTGCCACTGCCCCATTACAAGGTCTCCATGGACAGAAATCCACATTAGAACCCATCCGCAGGAAATTCCATTTCAACTCAGCTCCCTTGCTTGCTCCCCCAGAGCGAGCACACTGAACCTGTCTTGCCTAGGAGGCAATTGGAATGCGAGGCGGGCTGCCCAACTATCCATCCTTAGAGCTCTGCTCTGGCGTCGTTCCGTATGGGATGTCCTGGAGCCATCCAACAGGTCTCAAATGTCCAGCAGAAGGAATCCTTGAGTTTTGGTGCATCTCACAACTCCCAACCTGGGAAAATCTAGATGGCTTTGTGATGCCCCCCCCCATTTATGAAGGGGAAATCATGGACAGGAACTCCAAACTAAGCCAACGTCTGATCTTCACCCTGAATTCAGATGCACGAGATCTCGATGCAGCTCTGCAGAGTGTGCTTTCCTTGCCCTCTCGCCCTGAAACCTATGACTAGCTTGTGTTCTCAGACTTCCCTCCTCACACTCCTGGCCCCAAGCCCTCACATTTGGAAATTCGGGACACAAAATGAAGCATTCTGCCTGCCTTCCAGAAGAAAAATTTTGACCTATGGAGTGTCTCACATAACCCAAGTTGAGGATAGACATACACGGCACTAGAATGTACCCAAATTAGATAGTCTAACCTGGCCACTAATACACTGTCTGATACAGAGTGAGCCCGGACCTCCTGACCAAAACCGAGACAGCTGACTGCACACAGAGAATATCACACCCGCCATGGTTTAGCTCGTTATCTCTTCCCAACCTAACTTTTCAGGCTTCAGAACTTAGACCTTTACTCCAAGCCCTGACAATGGTTGAATGTGATGCAAAAATCAGAACTCCTCCTTACCCAAGGCAAGAAGCATTGTGGTTGGCATGTTGTCCAACGATCAGTGTAGGAGAAACCAGCATTCACCCTGAGGCCCCGCCCATTCTTGAGTGCGACGAGGGCATAAACACGCATTGTGACACTCAGCGTGAGTCCTGTCCTCTACTAAGACCTCACAGAGGCTTGACCATTAGATGTCATAATGGGCTTGACATGTCCCTAGGCCCCAATTTTTAACCATATTTCTGGTTGTCCAGTCGCACCTCGCCGGGGCTTTACTCTGGAATCCCTCAATTGGTGGGACACCTGAGGTTAAAAAACAAAACAAAACAAAACAACAACAACAACAAAAAAATCGTACTTCTTCCATCCCACAGAATGACCTCAAACTCTTTGGACAAGGCCAAACCCCAGAGAATAAGACTCATCCATTTCCCATGAAGTCACCCGGAAATTTCACGAACATGAGTGACACGATATCCAGAGACAAAAAAAACTTGAGCAAGAGCCTCACACTCGCCCTTTTTTCATATCCTGAAGAGTTCTCCTCAAGGTCTGTAGATCAGTCCTGCCATACCTATGACCCGAAACGTAAGCCGAGTTTGTGTTTTCAGACAACTGTCCAAACAGCCCTGGCCTAAACACCCTACAGGTTCAGGCCCCTGGAGCCAACCTGAGGACTGTACTTGCCCTCTCCAAGGGAATTTTGTGTGCCCATTCCAATGGCCACAACCCTACTAATAGGATAAACCTACAAAGTCCCTGAGGCCATACCAATAGTGGTGGCTTCCCAGGACAAACAGGTGTAATCTGAGCCCATCTGAGAACCTACCTGCACTCAGACCCGTAGACTGATGTTCCTAGAGGTAAAAAGGAACGAACAGGCCCCTAGGCCCTAATCGGATCCATTGCTTTGGTTTCCAGGCATCTCTCCTCAGAAGCCTGGATTTCAATACCAGCATATGGCTGTTTCTTGACTCACACTTCAGTACAAATCTTATCTACACATGGGAAACTTACACGTGGGAGCTGTGTCAAAGCCTCTGTTTAGGAGAACCCTTCAGGGCCCCAGTGCCACCGCTTCATTCCAAGGTCTCCATAGACACAAAAACACATTAGGACCCATCCACAGGAGAGTCCATTTCAACTGAGCTTATTCGGTTGCTCCGCGAGATCCAGCAGATCTAACTTGTCTTGTTGCTAGGAGACAATTGGAATGCGAGGTGGCCTACCTCGCCATCCATCCTTAGAACCCTGATCAGAGTCATTGTCCTGGAGCCAAACAACAGGTCTCAATTGTCATGCAGGGAATCTTTGTAGTTGGGAGATTCTCACAACTCCCATCGTGAGAAAACCACATGGCCTCGTGATCCCCCCCCCTTCATGAAGGGGCCATCAGGGACATAAGGTCCAACCTGAGAAATAGTCTGATCCTCACCCTGACTTCAGATGCACGAGATCTCGATTCAGGTCTGTATATTGTGCCTGCCATGTCCTCACCCAGAAACCTAAGCCTAGCTTGTGTCCTCAGACTTCCGTCGTCAGACTAATGGCCCACAAGCCCTCCAGTTTGGCAACTCAGAATTACAATGCAGCACACTGCTTGCGCTCCACAAGAAAAACATTGCCCTCTGACGCTACCCAGAAACCCCAAATGAAGATCAACCTGCACGCCACTTAGCTGTACCCAAAATATATAGGCTTACCTGGCAATAATGCCCTTTCTGACAGAGCCTGAGCCTGGACTTCCTGGCCCCACCCAGAGAGCTTGCCGCTCACTGAGCACATAAGACCAGCCATTGCCTTAGGTCGTTATCTCTTCCCAACCTAGGTTTTCAGGATTCAGATCCTAGACCTTATCTCCAATCACGGCCCAGGTTTGAAAATGATGCAGAAATCAGAACTCCTGCCCAATGGCAAGAACCTTGTGGTTGGCTTGTTGTCCAACGTTCAGTGTAGTGGAAACGTGTTTGTCCGATGAGGTCCCGCCATTGCTCGCGGGCCACATAGGTGGCAAACTCACATTGTGACCCTCAGCCTTAGCCCAGTTCTCAGGTAAGGCCTCTCAGTGGTGGGATAAAGAGACAGCATATTGGGCTTGCCATGCCCATAGGCCCCAATTTTTAACCATAGTTCGGGTTGTCCCTTCACTCTTCCCCAGGGCTTTGCTATGGAATTCCGCTTTTGGTGGGACACCTGAGGTAACAACCCTGAAAGGAGTACTCCATCCAACAGATTGACGAAAAACTATTGGGATCGGGCCAAATCCACAGAGAGCAAGATTCGTCCATGGCCCATGAGGCCTCCTCGACATTCCACGGGCCCATCGCGGAAACAAAATCCAGAGACAAAAGCCTGAGCAAGCGCCTCAGACTCGCACTATCTTCATATCCTGAAGATGTCTTCTCATGGTTTGTAGATCAGGCCTGCCATACCTACGTCCCCCCAAACATAAGCTGAGATTGTGTTTTCAGACTTCTGTCCTCAAAGTCCTGGGCCACACACCATCCAGGCTGGGGACACTTGAGCCACACATTAGGACTGTGCCTACCCAATCCATGGGAATTCTGCCCATTCCATTGTCCAAAATCGTACAAATTAGGAGAACCTTCCAAAGTCTCTGAGGCCATCCCAATAGTATAGGTCGCCCGGGACAAAAAAGGTCAGTCTGTCACCAGCTGAGCATCTACCTCCACTCATACCCTAGATGGATGTCCTCAGAGAAGAAGATTGAACCAGACAGGACCCTAGGCCAAAATCGGATCCATTGCTTTGGTTTACAGGCATGTCTCCTCAAAACCCTGGATTCAAATACCAGCATTGGGGTTTTCCTGAGGCACCCATCAGAACCAAACTCGTCTCCACAAGGAAACTTGTGCATGGGAGCTATGTCAAAAGCTGAGGAGAATACTTCAGGGTCCCGGTGCCACCGCCCCATTCCAAGGCCCTCATGGACACAAACACACATTAGACCCATCCTCAGGAAAGTCCATTTCAACTCAGCCACCCTGGTTGCTCCCGCAGAGCCATCAGATCTAAACTGTCTTGTCGCTAGGAGACAATTGGAATGCGAGGCGGGCTTCCCAGGCATCCATCCTCGAACGTTGGTCTGGACTCATCCATATGGGATGTCCTGGAGCTGTCCAACAGGTCTCAATTGTCCCGCAGAAGGAATCCTAGGAGGGGGCATCCCACCAATCCAAACGTGGGAAAACCTCCACGCTCTCGAGAATCCGCTCACTTCATGAAGGGGCCGTCATGAACAGAAAATCCAAGCTGAGCCAACGTCTGAGCCTCGCTCTGACTTCAGATGCATGAGATATTGCTTCAGATCTTCAGGGGGTACATGCCGTGCCCTCGCCCTGAAAACCAAGTCTAGCTTGTGTTCTCAGACTTCCATCCTCACACTCCTGGCCCCGAAGCCCACAAATTTGGCAATTCCGGACCATCATTGCAGCACTATTCCTGCCCTCTAGAAGAAAGATATTGCCTAATGAGCTGTCCAGGAAGCTGAAATGAGAATAAACCTAAAAGGCACTCGAATGTACCCAAATTATAAAGTCTAACCTGGGCAATAATGCACTGTCTGACACAACCTGAGCCGGGACCTCCTGAGAAACACCCAGACACTGACCGGACCATGAGCACATCAGAACCGCCATGGCCTTAGGTCATCATCTCTGCCCTACCTCAGTTTTCAGGCTTCAGAACCTAGACCTTATCTCCAATCACTGCCCAGGGGTGACTGTGATGCAGAAATCAGAACTCCTGCTTACCCATGGCAAGAAACCTTGTGGTTGGCATGTTGTCCTACGTTCAGTGTAGGAGAAACCAGCATTCACCCTGAGGCCCCGCCCATTCTTGAGTGTGACGATGGCATAAAAACGCATTGTGAACCTCAGCGTGAGTCCTGTCCTCTAGTACGTCCTCTCAGTGGCTGGACCATTAGATGTATTAATGGGCTTGACATGTCCCTAGGCCACAATTTTATCCAGATTTCTGTTTGTCCAGTCGCCCCTCCCCAGGGCTCTACTGTGGAATCCCTCATTTGGTGGGACACCTGAGGTTGAAAAACAAAACAAAACAAATCAAATCAACAACAACAAAAAAAACGGACTTCTTCCATCCCACAGAGTGAGCCGAAAATCCTTGGACGGGGCCAAACCCCAGAGAGTAAGACTCGTCCATTTCCTATGAAGTCACCCGGAAATTTCACGACCATGAGGGACACGATATCTTGAGACAAATCTTGAGCAAGAGACACACACTCGCCCTTTTTTCATTTGCCAAAGATTTCTCCTCATAGTCTGTAGATCAGTTCTGCCATACCTATGACCTGAAACATAAGCCGAGTTTGTGTTTTCAGACAACTGTCCCAACAGCTGTGGCCTACAAGCCCTAAAGGATCAGGTCCCTGAGGCCAAACCTGACGACTGTGCTTGCCCTCTCCATGGGAATTGTATGTGACATTCCAATGGCCACAACCCTACTAATCGGATAAACCTCCAAAATTCCTGAGGCCATCCCAATAGTTGTGGCTTCCCAGGACAAACAGGGAAATCTGAAGCCATCTGAGCACCTACCTGCACTCAGACCGTAGACGTAGACTGATATCCGCAGATGTAATAAGGAATGATCAGGCCCCTAGGCACCTATCGGATCCATTGCTTTGGTTTCGAGGCATCTCTCCTCAGAGGCCTGGATTTCAATAACAGAATATGTCTGTTTCTTGACTCACCCATCAGAACAAATCTCATCTACACATGGGAAACTTGCACGATGGAGCTGTGTGAAAGCCTCTCTTTAGGGGAACCCATCAGGGCCCCAGTGCCACCGCTTCATTCCAAGGACTCCATAGACACAAAATCATATTAGGACACATCCACGGGAGAGTCCATTTCAACTCAGCCTCCTCGGTTGCTCCCCCAAATCTAGCAGATCTAACCTGTCTTGTAGCTTGGAGACAATTGGAATGCGAGGTGGGCTACCCAGCCATCCAGCCTTAGAACCCTCCTCGGAAATGTTGTCCTGGAGCCAACCAACAGGTCTCAATTTCCTGCAGAAGAATCATTGCAGTTAGGAGATTCTCACAACTCCCATCGTGGGAAAACCCTCATGGACTCGTGATCCGCCCCCCCCTGAGCGATCGTCTGATCCTCGCCCTGACTTCAGATGCACGAGGTCTCGATTCAGGTCTGTAGATTGTGCCTGCCATATCCTCACCCAGAAAAACTAGGCCTAGCTGGGTTCTCAGACTTCCGTCCTCAGACTACTGGCCCCAAAGCCCTCCAATTTGGCAACCCAGACTACAATGCAGCACTCTGCCTGCCTCCAGAAGAAAAACATTGCCCTCTGGGGCTACCCAGAAACCCGAAATGACGATCAACCTGCACGCCATTCGGCTGTACCCCAAATATATAGGCTGACCTGGGCACTAAAGTCATTTCTTACCCAGCCTGATCCTGGACCTCCTCGCCCCACCCAGACAGCTGGCCGCACACTGAGCACATCGGACCCGACATGGCCTTAGGTCGTCATCTCTTCTCAACCTCGGGTTTCAGGCTTCAGAACCTAGACCTTATCTCCAATCATTGCCCGGGTTGAAAATGATGCAGAAATCAGAACTCTTTCCCCATGGCAAGAAACCTTGTGGTTGGAATGTTGTCCAAGGTTCAGTGTACTTGAAACCAGTGTGGCCCATGAGGCCCCACCCATGCTTGCGGGCCACATGGGTCACAAACACATATTGTGACCCTCAGCCTGAGCCCAACCTCAGGTAAGGCCTTTCAGTGGCTGGATGGAGAGACAGCATATTGGGCTTGCCATGCCGCTAGGCCCCAATTTTTAACCATATTTCGGGTTATCCCTTCACACTTCCCCAGGGCTCTGCTTTGGAATTCCTCTTGGTGGGACACATGAGGTAACAAACCTGAAAGGAGTCCTCCCATCCCACAGATTGACGAAAAACAATTGGGATCGGGCAAAATCCACAGAGAGCAAGATTCGTCCATGGACCATGAGGCCTCCCCAACATTCCATGGCCATCGCTGATACAAAATCCAGAGACCAAACGCCTGAGTACGCTACTCATACTCGCTCATTCTCCATATCCTGAAGATTTCTTCAGATAAGAACCTACACGGCCCTCGAAAGCACCCAAAATTAATAGTCTAACCTGGGCACCAATGCACTGTCTGACATCCTGAGGCCGGACCTCTGCCCAACACCCAGACAGCTGACCGCACACTGAGCACATCAGACGCGCCATGGCCTTAGGTCATCATCTCTTCCCTACCTCAGTTTTCAGGCTTCAGAACCTAGACCTTATCTCCAATCACTGCCCAGGGGTGACTGTGATGCAGAAATCAGAACTCTTCCTTACCCATGGCAAGAAACCTTGTGGTTGGCATGTTGTCCAACGTTCAGTGTAGGAGAAACCAGCATTCACCCTGAGGCCCCGCCCATTCTTGAGTGCGACGAGGGCATAAACACGCATTGTGAACCTCACTGTGAGTCCTGTCCTCTAGTACGTCCTCTAAGTGGCTGGAACATTAGATGTCATAATGGGCTTGACATGTCCCTAGGCCCCAATTTTTAACCAGATTTGTGGTTGTCCAGTCGCCCCTCCCCAGGGCTATACTCTGGAATCCCTCATTTGGTGGGACACCTGAGGTTGAAAAACAAAAAAAAAAAAAAACGATCAACAACAACAAAAACAACGGACTACTTCCATCCCACAGAATAACCCCAAACACTTTGGACAGGGCCAAACCCCCAGAGAGTAAGACTCGTCCATTTCCCATGAAGTCACCCGGAAATATCACGACCATGAGTGACACGATATCCAGAGACAATAACTTGAGCAAGAGCCTCACACTCGCCCTTTTTTCATATCCCGAAGAGTTCTCCTCATGGTCTGTAGATCAGTCCTGCCATACCTATGACCCGAAACATAAGCCGAGTTTGTGTTTTCAGACAACTGTCCAAACAGCCCTGGCCTACACACCCTACAGGCTCAGGCCCCTGGAGCCAAAACTGACTACTGTGCTTGCCCTCTCCAAGGGAATTGTATGTGCCCATTCCAATGGCCACAAACCTACTAAGAGGATGTACCTCCATAATCCCTGAGGCCATCCCAATATTTATGGCTTCCCAGGACAAACAGGGGCAATCTGGGCCCATATGAGCACGTACCTGCACTCAGACCCGTAGAATGATGTCCCCAGAGGTAAAAAGGATCGAACAGGCCCTTAGGCACCTAATCGGATCCATTGCTTTGTTTTCCAGGCATCTCTCCTCAGAGGCCTGGATTTCAATAACAGCATATGGCTGTTTCTTGACTCACCCATCAGAACAAATCTCATCTACACATGGGAAACTTGCACGATGGAGCTGTGTGAAAGCCTCTCTTTAGGACAACCCTTCAGGGCCTCAGTGCCACCGCTTCATTCCAAGGTCTCCATAGACAAAAAAAAACTCATATTAGGACACATCCACGAGTGAGTCCATTTCAACTCAGCCTCCTCGGTTGTTCCCCCAGATCCAGCAGATCTAACTATTCTTCTTGCTTGGTAACAATTGGAATGCGAGGTGGGCTACCCAGCCATCCATCCTTTGAACCCTGCTCGGAATCGTTGTCCTGGAGCTACCCAACAGGTCTCAATTGTCCTGCAGAAGAATCTTTGCAGTTGGGATCTTCTCACAACTCCCATCGTGGTAAAAACCCCATGGCCATGTTATCCACCGCCCCCTTCAAGTAGGGGCCATCAGGGACAGAATGTCCAACCTGAACGATCGTCTGATCCTCGCCCTGACTTCAGATGCACATGATTTCGATTCAGGTCTGGAGATTGTGCCTGCCATATTCTCACCCATAAACCTAGGCCTAGCTTGGGTTCTCAGACTTCCGTCCTCAGACTACTGGCCCACAAGCCCCCCAGTTTGGCAATCCAGAACTACAATGCAGCACTCGGCCTGCCCTCCAGAAGAAAAACTTTGCCCTCCGGGGCTACCCAGAAACCCCCAATGAGGATCAACCTGCACGGCATTCGGCTCTACCCCAAATATATAGGCTGACCTGGGCACTAATGCCCTTTCTGACATAGCCTGATCCTGGAACTCCTGGCCCCACCCAGACAGCTGGCCGCACACTGAGCACATCGGACCCGCCATGGCCTTAGGTCGTCATCACTTTTCAAACTCAGTTTTCAGGCTTCAGAACCTAGCCCTATCTCCAATCATGGCCCGGGTTTGAAAATGATGCAGAAATCAGAACTCTTTCCCCATGGCAAGATACCTTGTGGTTGGCATGTACTCCAAGGTTCAGTATACTTGAAACCAGTGTGGCCCATGAGTCCACGCCCATCCTTGCGGGCCACATTGGTCACAAACACACATTGTGACCTTCAGCCTGAGCCCAGTCCTCAGGTAAGGCCTCTCAGTGGCTGAATGGAGAGACAACATATTGGGCTTGCCATGCCCCTAGGCCCCAAATTTTTAACCATAGTTCGGGTTGTCCATTCACTCTTCCCCAGGGCTCTGCTTTGGAATTCCTCTTTTGGTGGGACCACCTGAGGTAACAAACCTGAAAGGAGTCCTCCCATCCCACAGATTGACGAAAAACAATTGGGATCGGGCCAAGT
Organism: Mustela putorius furo; assembly: GCF_011764305.1. Taxonomy (NCBI): domain Eukaryota; kingdom Metazoa; phylum Chordata; class Mammalia; order Carnivora; family Mustelidae; genus Mustela; species Mustela putorius. The sequence goes on along the minus strand of NW_025421551.1, from coordinate 1,130,852 downwards.
CCACAAAGAGCAAAATTCGTCCATGGCCCTTGAGGCCTCCCCAACATTCCACGGCCATTGCGGATACAAAATCCAGAGACAAAATCCTGAGATTGCACCTCAGACTCGCTCATTCTTCATATCCTGAAGAGTTCTTCAGATAAGAACCTACACTTCACTCGAATGAACCCAAAATATATAGTCTAACCTGGGCACTAATGCACTGTCTGACAACCTGAGCCCGGACCTCGTGACCAACACCCAGACAGATGACCGCACACTGAGCACCTCAGACACGCCATGGCCTTAGGTCATCATCTCTTCCCTACCTCATTTTTCAGGCTTCAGAACCTAGACCTTATCTCCAATCACTGCCCAGGGGTGACTCTGATGCAGAAATCAGAACTCTTCCTTACCCATGGCAAGAAACCTTGTGGTTGGCATGTTGTCCAACGTTCAGTGTAGGAGAAACCAGCCTTCACCCTGTGGCCCCGCCCATTCTTGAGTGCGACGAGGACATAAACACGCATTGTGACCCTCAGCATGAGTCCAGTCCTCTAGTACGTCCTCTCAGTGGCTGGACCATTAGATGTCATAATGGGCTTGACATGTCCCTAGGCCCCAATTTTTAACCAGATTTCTGGTTCTCCAGTCGCCCCTCCACAGGGCTATACTCTGGAATCCCTCATTTGGTGGGACACCTGAGGTTGAAAAACAAAACAAAACAAATCAACAACAACAGAACAACGGACTTCTTCCATCCCACAGAATGACCCCAAACTCTTTGGACGGGGCCAAACCCCCAGAGAGTAAGACTCGTCCATTTCCCATGAAGTCACCCAGAAATTATGAGGACTGGTCTCAGGCTGAGGGTCACAATGTGTGTTTGTGACCAATGTGGCCCGCAAGCATGGGTGGGGCCTCATGGGCCACACTCTCTTCAACGACACTGAACCTTGGACAACATGCCAACCACAAGGTATCTTGCCTTGGGGAAAGAGTTCTGATTTCTGCATCATTTTCAAACCCGGGCTGTGATTGCAGATAAGTTCTAGGTTCTGACGCCTGAAAACCGATGTTGAGAAGAGATGACGACCTAAGGCCATGGCGGGTCCGATGTGCTCACTGTGCGGCCAGCTGTCTGGGTGGGGCCAGTAGGTCCAAGCTCCGGCTGTGTCAGAAAGGGCATTAGTGCCCAGGTCAGCCTATATATTTGGGGGGTACAGCCGAATGGCGTGCAGGTTGATCCTCATTTGGGGTTACTGGGAAGCCCCAGTGGGCAATGTTTTTCTTCTGGAGGGCCAGCAGAGTGCTGCATTGTAGTTCTGGATTGCCAAACTGGAGGGCTTGTGGGCCAGGAGTCTGAGGACGGAAGTCTGAGAACCCAAGCTAGGCCTAGGTTTCTGGGTGCGACCTGAGTTGAGATCTAGTGCATCTGAAGTCAGGGCGGGGATCAGACGATCCCTCAGGTTGGACATTCTGTCCCTGATGGACCCTTCATGAAGGGGGGGTGGATCACGAAATCAAGGGGGTTTTCCCATTATGGGAGTTGTGGGAAGCTCCCAACTGCAAAGATTCTTCTGCAGTACAATTGAGACCTGTTGTATGGCTCCAGGACAACGATTCTGAGCAGGGTTCTAAGGATGGATGGCTGGGTAGCCAACCTCGCATTTCAATTGTCTCCAAGCAACAAGACAGGTTAGATCTGCTGGATCTGGGGGAGCAACCGAGGAGGCTGTGTTGAAATGGACTCTCCCGTGGATGTGTCCTAATATGATTTTGTGTCTATGGAGACCTTGGAATTAAGCGGTGGCACTGGGGTCCTGAAGGGTTTTCCTAAAGAGAGGCTTTCACACAGCTCCATTGTGCAAGTTACCCATGTGTACATGAGATTTGTTCTTATGGGTGAGTCAAGAAACAGCCATATGCTGTTATTGAAATCCCAGGCCTCTGAGGAGAGATGCCTGGAAACCAAAGCAATGGATCCAATATGTGCCTAGGGGCCTGTTCGTTCCTTTTTACCTGTGGGGACATCAGTCTTCGTGTCTGAGTGCAGGTAGGTGCTCAGATGCGCCCAGATTGCCTATGTATGTCCTGGGAAGCCACAAATATTGGGATGGCCTCAGGGACTTTGGAGGTTTATCCTCTTAGTAGGGTTGTGGCCATTGGAATGGGCACATACAATTCCCGTGGAGAGGGCAAACACAGTCGTCAGTTTCGGCTCCAGGGGCCTGAGTCTGTAGGGTGTGTATGCCAGTCCTGTTTGGACAGTTGTCTGAAAACACAAACTCGGATTATGTTTCGGGACATAGGTATGGCAGGACTGATCTACAGACAATTAGGAGTAGTCTTCGGGATATGAAAAAATGGCGAGTGTGAGGCTCTTGCTCAAGTTTTTTTTTTCTGGATATCGTGTCACTCATGGTCGTGAAATTTCCGGGTGACTTCATGGGAAAGGGACGAGTCTTACTCTCTGTGGGTTTGGCCCCGTCCAAAGAGTTTGGGGTCCTTCTGTGGGATGGAAGAAGTCCGTTGTTCTGTAGCTGTTGATTTGTTTTGTTTTGTTTTTCAACCCACGGTGTCCCACCAATTGAGGGATTCCACAGTAGAGCCCTGGGGAGGGGCGACTGGACAACCAGAAATCTGGTTAAAAATTGGGGCCTAGGGACATGTCAAGCCCATTATGACATCAATGGTCTAGCCACTGAGAAGACGTACTAGAGGACAGGACTCACGCTGAGGGTCACAATGCGTGTTTATGCCCTCGTCGCAATCAAGAATGGGCGGGGCCTCAGGGTGATAGCTGGTTTCTCCTACACTGAACATTGGACAACATGCCAACCACAAGGTTTCTTGCATGGGTAAGGAAGAGTTCTGATTTCTTCTTCATCACAGTCACCCCTGGGCAGTGAGTGGAGACAAGGTCTAGATTCTGAAGCCTGAAAACTGAGGTAGGGAAGAGATGATGACCTAAGGCCATGGCCGGTCTGAGGTGCTCAGTGTTCGGTCAGCTGTCTGGGTGTTGGTCACGAGGTCTGGGCTCAGGTTGTCAGACAGTGCATTAGTGCCCAGGTTAGACTATATATGTTGGGTGCATTCGAGTGCCGTGTAGGTTCTTATCTGAAGAACTCTTCAGGATATGAAGAATGAGCGAGTCTGAGGCGCGTGCTCAGGCTTTTGTCTCTGGATTTTGTATCAGCGATGGCCGTGGAATGTTGGGGAGTCCTCATGGGCCATGGACAAATTTTGCTCTTTGTGGACTTGGCCCGATCCCAATTGTTTTTCGTCAATCTGTGGGATGGGAGGACTCCGTTCAGGTTTGTTACCTCAGGTGTCCCACCAAAAGAGGAATTCCAAAGCAGAGCCCTGGGGAAGAGTGAAGGGACAACCCGAAATATCATTAAAAATTGAGGCCTAGGGGCATGGCAAGCCCAATGCTGTCTCTCCATCCAGCCACTGAGAGGTCATACCTGAGGACTGGGCTCAGGCTGAGGGTCACAATGTGTTTGTGACCAATGTGGCCCCGAAAGCATGGGCCGGACCTCATGGGCCACACTGGTTTCAACTACACTGAACCGCCTCGCATTCCAATGTCTCCTAGTCAAGATAGATTCAGTGTGCTCGCTCTGGGGAGCAACCAAGGGAGCTGAGTTGAAATGGAATTTCCTCCGGATGGGTTCTAATGTGGATTTCTGTCCATGGAGACCTTGTAATGGGGCAGTGGCACACAGGCCCTGAAGGATTCTCCTAACTGGGGGTTTTGAGATATCTTCAAAGGATAATTTTCCCATGTGGAGAAGAGATTTGTTCTGATTGCTGCCTCATGAAATCCCCATATGCTAATATTGGAAAGCAGGCCTCTGAGGAGAGATACCTGTAACCGAAAGCAATGAATCTGATTCAGGCCTAGGGGACTGTCTGATTCAATCTTCTTCTCTGGGGACATCCATCTACGCTGAGTAGAGGTAGATGCTCAGCTGGTTTCCGATGACCCTTGTTTGTCCTGGGCGGCCTACATTATTGGGATGTCCTTGGGGACTCTGGAGGTTTTTCCTAATTTGTACGATTGTGGACAATGGAATGGGCAGAATTCCCGTGGTATGGACAGGCACAGTCCTGATGTGTGGCTCCAGGGGCCCCAGCCTGAAGGGTCTGTGGGCCAGGAATGTGGGGACAGAAGTCTGAAAACACAAACTCGGCTTAGATTTGGCAAGTAGGTATGGCAGGCCCGATCTACAGACCGTGAGGAGAACTCTTCGGGATACGACAAAAGAGCGAGTGTGAGGCACTTGCTCAGACTTTTGTCTCTGGATTTGTTGTCAACGATGGCTGTGGAAACTCGGGGAGGCCTCATGGGCCATGGACGAGACTTCCTCTCTGTGAATTTGGTCCAATCCCAATTGTTTTGGGTCAATCTGAAGGATGGGAGGAGTCCTTTTAGTTTTGTTACCTCAGGTGTCCCACCAAAAGATGGATTCCAAAGCAGAGCTCTGGGGAGGGATGAATGGACAATCCGAACAATCCAATTGGGGTGAGGTCGAGAACCGAGCAGGTTGATCCTCATTTGGGGTTTATGGAGATCCCCATAGAGCAACGTTTTTTTCTTCTGGAGGGCCAGCATAGGGCTGCATTTTGGTTCCAGAATTCCAAGTCTTGAGGACATGTTTGCCAGGAGTGTGAGGAAGGAAGTCTGAAAACACAAGGTAGCACGAGGTTTGGGCCCACTGTGCAGAGGCTGAATCGAGATCTCCTGCATCTGAGGTCAGGGCAAGTATCAGATGTTGCCTCAAGCTGGAGTTTGTGTCCATGACGGCCCCTTCCTGAAGGGGGTGGGGGGGCGTCATGAGGCCAGGGATGTTTCCCTACGCTGGGACTTGTGAGCTGCTCCAAACTTCAAAGTTTCCTTCTTCAGGACAGTCTAGTACTATTGGATGGTTCCAGGATGCCCCATACAGAAAGACTCGAGAGCAGGGGCCTAAGCATGGATGCCGAGAAACGATAACTCACCTTCCCATTGCCTGGTCGAGACAAGGCACGCTCAATCTGCGGGCTCTTGGGTGAGCTACCCAGAAGGCTGAGTTTAAATGGACATTCCTGAGGATGAGTCATAATGTGGGTTGGTGGCCATGGAGACCTTGGAATGTGGCAGTAGCTGAGGAAAATGCAGGTTTCTCCAAGCCGAAGGGTTTGACACAACTCCAACAAGGAAGCTTTCCATGTGGAGATGAGAGGTGTTCTGTCTGGTGCCTCAGGATAGCCCCATATGCTGGTCTTCGAACCCAGGCCTCTGAGGAGTGATACCTGGACACCAAAGCAAGAGTTCATAATAGGGCCTAGGGGCCTGTCTGGTTCAATCTTCTGTCTCTGCGGATATCAGTCTGTGTGTGTCTGCATGGAGGAAGTAGTTGCTCAGCTGGTGTCATAATGCCCCTGTTTGTCCAGTGCGGCTTGCGGTAGTGGGGGATGTCCTTGGGGACCTTGAGGTTTCTACTATTTTGTAGAGTTGTGGCCAATGGAACAGGCAGTTTCTTAGGAGAGAGCAGGCACAGTTCTGTGGTGTGGCTCCAGAGACCCCAGCCTGGAGGCGGTGTGGGCCACGGCTGTGCAGACAGACATCCAAAAACCCAAACACAGCTCAGGTTTGGGGCCGAGGTTATGGCAGGCCTGATCTACAGTCCGTGAGGGGAGCTCCTCTGGATATGAAAGAAGGGTGAGAGGGAGGCAGTCGCTCAGTCTTTTTTTTTTTCTCTGGATATTTTGTCCACAATGGCCGTTTAATGTAGGAGTTGCCTCATGGGTCGTAGAAGTCTCCCTCTCTGGTAGTTTGTCCAGCCCCCAAGAGTTTGGGGTCATTCTGTGGGAAGGGAAGAGTCCTGTTTTTTCTGCTTCATGTGTCCCCCCAGTAGAGGGATTCTGGAGCATAGCAGTGGGTACTGACAACTGGAATACTCGCTCTCTGGTTAAGCCTGGGGGCCTATGGATATGACAAGCCCCATATGCAGAATCTTGGTCCAGCCACTGAGAGGCGTTACTTTAATACGGGACTCACGCTACAGGTCACAATGCATGTCTGTGCCCTAGGCGGCCCTCAAGCACTGGCCTGACCTTTCCGACAATGCAGGTTTTCCCACATTGAACGTTGGACAACATGCCAACCACAAGGTTTCTGGCCATGGGGAAGGAGGAATTCTAATTTCTAATTTCTGCATCACGTTCACCCCTGGGCAGTGATTGGAGATAAGGTCTAGGTTCTGAAGCCTGAAAACCGAGGTTGGGAAGAGATGACGAACTACAGCCATAGCGGGTCCCTTGTGTCTAGGTTGGAGCCAGCTGTCTAGGTGTCGTTTGGGATATCTTGTCTAAGGCTGTGCCAAACAGGGCATTAGTATTCAGGGTAGGCTGTATAATTGCTTTACAGTCGAGTGGAATGATTTAGATAATCATTTGGGATTTCTTATTAGCAGCATAGGGCAAAGTTTTTCTTCTGGAGGGCAGGCAGAGTGCTGCATTGTGGCTTCGGAATTCCCAAACTGGAGGGCTTGTGGGCCAGGAGAGTGAGGACGGAAGTCTGAGAACACAAGCTAGGCTTAGGTTTCGGGGAATGGACATGGCAGGCACACTCTGCAGAGCTGAATTGAGATGTCATGAGTCTGAATTCAGGTCGAGGATCAGACTTTGGCTCAGGTTGGAGTTTCTGTCCATGTTGGCCCCTTCATGAAGGGGGGGGCATTAAGAGGCCATGGGGTTTTTCCCACTATTAGAGTTGTGAGATGCTCCAAACCGCAAGGATTCCTTCTGTGGGACAATTAAGATTTGTTGGATGGCTCCAGGACGTCTCATAAGGTATTTTTCCAGAACAGGGTTCTATATGGATGCCTGGGGAGACCGCCTCAATTCCAATTGTCTCCTAGCAACAAGAAACGTTTGATCTGCTGGCTTGGGGTAGCATCAGAGGGGGCTGAGTGGGAATGGACTTTCCTGAGGATGGTCTTAAATGAGTTGAAATGGACTTTCCTGAGGATGGTCTTAATGTTGGTTTGAGTCCATTGAGACCTTGGTATGGGGCAGTGGCACCAGGGCCCTGAAGGATTCTCCTAACCAGAGGTTATAACAAAGCTCCAATGAGCAAGTTTTCCATGGGGAGACGAGATTTGTTCTTATTGGTGCCTCAGGAAACCACCATTTGCTGGTATTGGAAATGAGGCCTCTGAGGAGAGATGCCTGGAAACCAAAGCAATGGATCTGATTAGGGCCTAGGGCCCTGTCCGGTTCAATATTCTTCTCTGGGGACATCTTTTGTCTGAGTGGAGGTAGTTGCTCAGCTGGTTTGAGATCACACCTGTTTGTCCTGGGCGGCCTACACTATTGGGATGGCCTCGGTAACTTTGGAGGTTTTTCCTAATTTGCAAGGTTGTGGCCAATGGAGTGGGAAGAATTCTCTTGAAAGGGAAGCACAGTCCTGAGGTGTGGCTCCAGGGACCCAAGTGTAGAGCGTGTGTGGTCCAGGGCTATTTGGACAAAAGTCTGAAAACACAAACTCCACTTAGGTTTGGGTCTGTAGGTATGGCCAGCCCGATATATAGACCGTGAAGAGAACTCTTCGGGATATGAACAAAGGGCGAAAGTGAGGTGCTTGCTCATGCTTATTTTTTTCTGGATATGTGTCACCGATTGCCATGGAATGTCCAGGTGTCCTCATGGGCCATCGATGAGGCTCCCTTTCTGGGGATTTGACCCAATCCCAAGAGTTTGGAGTCATTCTGTGGGAAGGGAGGAGGCCTTTCTGGTTTTTTTTTTTTACCTCAGGTGGACCACCAAAAGAGGGATTCCACAGCAGCGTCCTGGGGAGGGGTGACTGGACAACCAGAACTCTGGTTAACATTGGGACCTAAGAACATGGCAAGCCCCATATGTGGGCTCTTGGTCCAGACACTGAGAGGCCTTCCTTGAGCATAGGGCTCACATTGAGTTTCACAATGTGTTTTTGTGCCCAAGGAGCCCCTCAAGTCAGGGCGTGGCCTAATGTACCATGCTGGTTTCTCCTACACTGAACGTTGCACAATATGGCAACCACAAGTTTTCTGGCCTTGGGGAAGAAGGAGTTCTAATTTCTGCAACACTTTCACTCCTGGAATGTGATTGGATTTAAGGTCTAGGTTTCTAAGCCTGAAAACTGAGGTTGGGAAGAGATGAAGACCTAAGGCCATGGTGTGTCTGTTGTGCTCAGTGATCGGCCAGCTGTTGAGTGTGGGTTGGGAGGTGCAGGCTCAGGCTGTGGCAGACAGGGAATTAGTGCACAGGCTAGACTGTATCATTGGGGTGCAGTCGAGTTTCGTGCCAGTTGGTACTCATTTGTGGTTACTGGGTAGCCCCAGAGGGCAACGTTTTTCTTCTGGAAGGAAGACACAGTGCCACATAGTGGCTCCAGAATTCCCAAACTGGAAGGCTTGTGGGCCAGGAGTGTGAGGAAAAAAGTCTGAGAACACAAGCCACACTTAGATTTCGGGGTGAGGGGACGGCAGGAACCCTCTGCAGAGATGATTTGAGATCCCGTGTACCTGAAGACAGAGCTAGGATCAGACGTTGGTTCAGGTTGGAGTTTCTATCCATGACGGCCCCTTCATGAAGGGGAGGGTGTCACGAGGCCATGGAGGTTTACCCACGATGGGAATTGTGAGATGCTCCAAACCGCAATGATTCCTTCCGTGGGACAGTCGAGACCTGCTGGATGGCTCCCGGACATCCCATAAGGAAGTTATCCAGAGCAGGGTTCTAAGGATGGATGCCTGGGCAGCCTGCCTCCCATTCCAGGTGTCTCATAGCGCCAAGGCAAGTTCGATCTGCTGGATCTAGGGGAGTAACCGAGGCGGGTGTGTTGAAATGGGTGAGTTGAGGATGGGTCATAATGTGCATTTGTGTCCATGGAGACCTTGGAATGGGGTGCTTGATCCGGGGCCTTGAGGGATGTTCATAACCGGAGGTTTTGATGGAGCTCTAAAGAGTACGTTTCCTATGTAGAGAAGAGAATTGTTTTGATGAGTGCCTAAGGAATCTCCCATATGCTGGTATTGGAAACCAGGCCTCTGAGGAGAGATGCCTGGAAACAAAAGCAATGGATATGATTAGGAACTAGGTGCCTGTCCGGTTCAATCTCTTTCCTGGGAATACGTGTCTATGGATCTGAGGGGAGGTAGTTGCTCGGCTTGTCTCAGATCGCCCCTGTTTGTCCTGGGCAGCCTAAAATATTGGGAATGGCCTCGGGATTTTGGAGTTTCTCCTAATCTATAGGGTTGTGGCGAATGGAATGGGCAGAAATCCCCTGGAGAGGGCAGGCACAGTTCTGAGTTTGGCTCTAGGGGCCCAGCCTTGAGGGTGTGTGGGCCAGGCCTGTGGGGACAGAAGTCTGTAAACACAAATTCCGCTTAGGATTGGGGACATAGGTATGGCACGCCCAATCTACAGACCGTGATAACACTTCGGGATATGAAAAATGGTGAGTTTGAGGTGCTTGCTCAGGTTTTGTCTCTGGATTTGTGTCAACAATGTGGGTCGAATGCTGGCGTGGCCTCATGGGTTGTGGACGGCTTTCCTTCTCTGAGGATTTGAGCCAATCCCAAGAGTTTGGGTACATTCTGTGGGATGGGAGGTGTCCTTTCTGTTTTTTTTTTTTATTTTATGTACCTCATGTGTGCCAATAAAAGAGGGAATCCAGAGCAGAGTCCTTGGTAGGGCCAACTGGATAACCCCACCTCTGTTTAAGTTTGGGGGCCTAGGGGCATGGCAAGTCCAATATGTGGGCTCTTGATTCAGACCCTGAGAGGTCTTCCTTGAGGACAGGGCTCATGCTGAGGGTCACAATGCCTATTTGTGCCCAACAAGGCCCTGAAGCATGGGAAGGGCCTCATGGGCCACGCTGGATTCTCCTACACTGAACGTTGGAGAATATGCCAACCACAAGGTTTCCGGCCATGGCGAAGGAAGAGTTGTGATTTCTGCATCACGTTCACCCCTGGACAGTGATTGGAGTTTAGGTCTAGGTTCTGAAACCCGAAAACCGAGGTTGGGAAGAGATGAAGACCTAAGGACCTGATGGGTACAATGAGCTCAGTGTGTGGCTAGCTGTTGAGGGTACGTCTGGAGGTGTGGGCTCATGCTGTGTCAGACAGGGCATTAGACAGTGTCGACTGTATATTTGGGGTGCAGTCGAGTGGCGTACAGTTGATCCTCATTCGGGTTTCTAGGTAGCTCATAAGGTAACGTTTTTCTTCTGGAGGGCAGGCAGAGTGCTGCATTGTGGCCCCAGTATTGCCAAATTGTAGAGCTTTTAGGCCAGAGTGTGAGGACCGTAGTCTGAGAACACAAGCTAGGCTTAGTTTTTGGGGTGAGGGCACAGAAGGCACACTCTGTAGAGCTGAATCAAGATCTCATGCACCTGAAGCCAGGGCGAATATCAGACGTTTGCTCAGGTTGGAGTTTCTGTCCATGATGGCCCCTTTATAAAGTGGAGCGTCTCAAGAGGCCATGAAGATTTTTCCACAATGGGAGTTGTGAGATGCACCAGACTGCAAATATTTCTTCTGTGGGACACTTGAGACCTGTTGGATGGCTCTAGGATGTCCCATATGGAACGACTCCAGAGTAGGGTTCTAAGGATGGATGCCTGGGCAGCCCGCCTCCCATTCAAGTTGTCTCCTAGCAACAAGGCAGGTTTGATCTGCAGGCCCTGGAGGAGAAACCAAGGGGGATGTGTTGACATGGACTCTACCGAGGATAGATCATAATGTGGGTTTAAGTCCATGGAGACCTTGGAATGGGGCGCTTGATCCGGGGCCCTGAAAGATTCTCCTAAACAGAGGTTTTTATAGAGCTCCAAAGAGTACATTTCCTATGTAGAGATGAGATTTTTCTATGAGTGCCTCAGTAATCCCCCATATGCTGGTATTGGTAACCAGGCCTCTGAGGAGAGATGCCTGGAAACAAAAGCAATGGATCTGATTAGGGCTAAGTGCCTGTCCAGTTCAATCTTATTCTATGGGGATATCTGTCTCTGGGATTGAGTGGAGGTAGTTTCCTAACTTGTGAAAGATCATCCCTGTTTGTCCTGGGCAGCCAACACTATTTTGATGGCCTCGGGGAGTTTGGAGGTTTCTCCTAATCTATAGGGTTATGGCCAATGGAAATGGCAGAATTCCCCTGGAGAAGGAAGCCACAGTCCTCAGGTGTGGCTCCAGGGGCCCCAGCTTGGATGGTGTGTGGGCCAAGACTGTGGGGACAGAAGTCTGAAAACACAAACTCAGCTTAGGTTTGGGGATGTATGTATGAAGGCTCGATCTACAGACCGTGAGAATTTTCCGGGCTATGAACAAAGGGCGAGTATGTGGCGTTTGCTCAGGCTTTTGTCTCTGGATTTTGTGCCTACGGTGGCCGTGGAATGTCGAGGAGTCTTCAAGGGCCATGGACAAGTCTTTCTCTGGTGATTTGGCCTGATCCCAAGTGGTTGGGATAATTCTGTGGATGGGAAGAGTCCTTTCTGTATTTTTTTTTTTTTTTTTCCTCAGGTATCCCACCAAAGAGGGATTCCAGAGCAGTGCCCTGAGTAGGGGTGACTAGACATCTCTAACTCTGGTTGAGATTGGGGCACTAGGGTCTTGGCAAGCCCCATATGTGGGGGCTGTTGTTCAAGTCACTAAGAGGCTTTACATGAGGATAGGGCTCACGCTGAGGGTCACAATGTGTGTTTGTGCAAATTGTAGCCCTCAGGGATAGGTGGGGCCTCATAGTCCATGCTGCTTTCTCCTACAATGAACGTTGGACCACATGCCAACCACAAGGTTTCTTGCCATGGCGAAGGAGAAGTTCTGATTCTTGTATCACGTTCACTCCTCAGCAGTGAGTGGAGATAAGGTCTAGGTGCTGAAGGTGAAAACTGAGGTTGGGTAGAGATGATGGCCGAAAGGCATTGTGGGTTTGATATGCTCAGTGTACGGCCAGCTGTCTGGGTGTTGGACTGGAGGTCTGCCTTCAGGCTGTGTCAGACAGGGCTTTAGTGCACAGGCTAGATTGTATAATTGGGGTATGGTCGAGTGGCATGCAGGTTGTTACTCATTTGGCGTTTCTGATTAGCCCTATAGGGCAACATTTTTCTTCTGGAGGGCAGGCAGAGTGCTGAATTGTGTCTCCAGAATTGCCAAACTGGAGGGGTGTGGCCAGGATTGTGAAGACGGAAGTCTGAGAACACAAGTTAGGCTTAGGTTTCGGGGCGAGGGCACAGCAGGCACACTCTCAAGTGCTGAATCGAGATCTCGTGCTTCTGAATTCAGGGCGCGGATCAGACTTTGGCTTAGGATGGAGTTTCTGTCCATGATGGCCCATTTATGAAGGTGTGGGGCATCATGAGGAAATGGAGGTTTTCTCACAGTGGGATTGTGTGATGCTTCAAACCACAAGGATTCATTCTGCGAGACAGTCAAGACAGGTTGGTTGGATTCAAGACGTCCCATAAAGAAATTAGAACCCAGAGCAGGGTTCTAAGGATGGATGCCTGGGCAGCCCACCTCGCATTCCAACTGTCTCCTAGTGACAAGGCAGGTTTGATCTGCTGGCTCTGGGTGAGCAGCCGAGGGGGCTGATTTGAAATGGACTCTCCTGAGGATGGATCATAATGTAAGTTTGTGTCCTTGGAGACCTTGGAATTGGGCCATGGTGTCAGCGCCCTGAAGGATCCTCCTAACCTGAGGTATTGACACAGCTCCAAAGAGCAAGTTTCTCATGTGGAGATGAGATCTGTTCTGATTGTTTCCTTAGGAAACCCCCATATTCTGATATTGGAAACCAGGCCTCTGAGGAGAGATACATAGAAACCAAAGCAATGGATCAGAAGTTGGCTCAGGTTGGAGTTTCTGTCCATGATGGCCCCTTTATAAAGGGGAGCATCTCATGAGGCCATGTAGGTTTTCCCACGATAGGAGTTGTGAGATGCTCCAATCTGCAAGGATTCCTTCTGCAGGACAGTCAAGACCTGTTGGAAGGCTCCCAGGACATCCCATAAGGAACGGTGCCAGAGCAGGATTCCAACGATGGATGCCTAGAGAGTCTGCTTTGCATTCCAGTTGTCTCCTAGCGACAAGGCAGGTTTGATATTCTGGCTCTGCGGGAGTAATCAACGGGGCTGAGTTGAAATGTACTCTCCTGCCGAATGGTCATAATGCGGGTTTGTGTCCATGGAGACCTTGGAATAGGGCGGTGGCTCCGGTTACCTGAAGGTTTCTCCTAACTGGAGGTTTTTACAGAGCTCCAAAGGATAAGTTTCCCATGTGGAGACAAGATTTGTTCTGATTGGTATCTCTGGAATCCCCCATATGCTGGTATCGGAAAACAGGCCTCTGAGGAGAGATGTATAGAAACAAAAACAATGGAACCAATTACGTTCTAGGGGCCTGTCCAGTTTAACAACTTTCTCTTGGGATATCTGTCTACGGGTGAGTTGAGGTCGTTGCTCAGCTTGTGACAGATCACCCCTCTTTGTACTGGGCAGCCTACACTATTGGAATGGCCTCTGGGTCTTTGGAGGTTTCTCCTAATCTGTAGGGTTGTGGCCAATGGAATGGGAAGAATTTCCTTGGAGAGGGCAGGCACAGTCCTGAGGTGTGGCTCCAGGGGCCTCAGCCTGGAGGGTGTGTGGGACAGGGATGTCAGGATAGAAGTCTGAAAACACGGTTTGGGGACGTGGGTATGGCAGGCGCGATCTACAGACTATGAGGAGAATTTTTTGGGCTATGACCTAAGGGTGAGGCTTATGTCTCTGGATTTTGTGTCAATAGTGGCCGTGGAATGTCGGGCTGGCCTCATGGGCCATGGAGGAGTCTTTCTCTCTGGGGATGGCCTGATCCCAAGTGATTGGGGTCATTCTGTGGGTGGGAGGAATCCTTTCTGTGTTTACTTACCTCAAATGTCCCACCAAAGAGGGATTCCAGAGCAGAGCCCTGAGTAGGGGTGACTAGATGTCTCTACCTCTGGTTAAGATTGGGTGACTTGGGGCATGGCAGGCCCCATATGTGGGCTCATGGTCCAGCCACTGAGAGGCTTTACTTGAGGACAGGGGTCAAACTGAGGGTACCAATGTGTGTTTGTGCCCACCGCAGCTCTTTAGAATGGGCAGGGCCTCAGGGACCATACACTACCCTCAGGGGCCCTACTACTACTCTCCTGTAGTCCCTACAGGGGTCCTACACTGAACTTTGGATAAGATGCCAAACACAAGATTCTGGCGAGAGGGAAGGAGGAGTTATGATTTCTGCATCACGTTCACCCATGGGAAATGAGTAGAGATAAGGTCTAGGTTCCTGTAGCCTGAAAACCAGGTTGGAAAGAGATGGCAACCTAAGGCCATGGCGGTTCAGATGTTCTCAGTGTACAGTGTACGGCAAGCTGTCTGGGTGTCGGTTGGGAATTCAGGCCTCAGGTTGTGTCAGACAGGGCATTAGTGCACAGGCTAGACTATATAATTGGTGTACAGTTGAGTGGCATGCAGGTTTATCCTCATTTGAGGTTTCTGGGTAGACCCATAGGGCAACGTTTTTCTTCTAGAGGGCAGGCAGGGGGCAGCACTGTGTCATCGGAAATCCCAAAATGGAGGGCGTGTGCTCCAGGAGAGTGAGGACGGAAGTCTGAGAACACTAGCTATGCTTAGGTTTTGGGATGAGGGCACAGCAGGTTCACTCTGAAGAACTTAATCAAGATCTCGTGCATCTGAGGTCAAGGCGAAGATCAGCCGTTGGCTCAGGTTGGAGTTTCTTTCCATGATCCGACTCCATGAAGATTGGGGCCATCATGTGACCTTGGAAGCTTTCCATGATATGAGTTGTGAGGTGGTCCATGAACAAGGACTCCTGTGGGACATTCGACACCTGTTTGGATGGCTCAAGGATGTCGCATAAGGAATGACGCAAGAGCAGGGTTCTAAGGGTTCTAAGGATCTCCAAGGAGAGATGCCTGGAAACTAAAGCAATAGATCCGATAGGTGCCTATGGGCCTGTTTGGTCCTTTTTACCACTGGGGAAATCAGTCTCCGGTTCTGAGTGCCGGTAGGAGCTCAGATGGGCCCAGATTGCCCCTGTTTGTCCTGGGAAGCCACAAATATTGGGATGGCCTCAGGGACTTTGGAGGTTTATCCTCTTAGTAGGGTTGTGGCCATTGGAATGGGCACATACAATTCCCTTGGAGAGGGCAAGCCCAGTCTTCATGTTTGGCTCCAGTGGCCTGAGCCTGTAGGGTGTGTAGGCCAGGGCTGTTTGGACAGTTGTCTGAAAACACAAACTCGGCTTATGTTTCGGGTCATAGGAATGGCAAGACTGATCTACAGACCATGAGGAGAACTCTTCGGGATATGAAAAAACGGCGAGTGTGAGGCTCTTGCTCAAGTTTTTGTCTCTGGATATCGTGTCACTCATGGTCGTGAGATTTCCGGGTAACTTCATGGGAAATGGACGAGTCTTACTCTCTGGGGGTTTGGCTCCGTCCAAAGAGTTTGGGGTCATTCTGTGGGATGGAAGAAGTCCTTTGTTCTGTTGTTCTTGATTTGTTTTGTTTTGTTTTTCAACCTCAGGTGTCCCACCATATGAGGGATTCCAGAGTAGAGCCCTGGGGAGGGGCGACAGGACAACCAGAAATCTGGTTAAAAATTGGGGCCTAGGGACATGTAAAGCCCATTATGACATCTAATGGTCCAGCTACTGAGAGGACGTACTAGAGGACAGGACTCACGCTGAGGGTCACAATGCGTGTTTATGCCCTCGTCGCACTCAAGAATGGGCGGGGCCTCAGGGTGAATGCTAGTTTCTCCTACACTGAACGTTGGAAAACATTCCAACCACAAGGTTTCTTGCCATGGGTAAGGAAGAGTTCTGATTTCTGCATCACAGTCACCCCTGTGCAGTTATTGGAGATAAGGTCTAGGTTCTGAAGCCTGACAAATGAGGTAGGGAAGAGATGATGACCTAAGGCCATGGCGGGTCTGATGTGCTCAGTGTGCGGTCAGCTGTCTGGGTGTTGGTCACGAGGTCCAGGCTCAGGTTGTCAGACAGTGCATTAGTGCCCAGTTTTGACTATATATTTTGGGTGCATTCGAGTGCCGTGTAGGTTCTTATCTGAAGAACTCTTCAGGATATGAAGAATGAGCGAGTCTGAGGCGCGTGATCAGGCTTTTGAATCTGGATTTTGTATCAGCGATGGCCCTGGAATGTTGGGGACGCCTCATGGGCCATGGACGAATCTTGCGTTCTGTGGATTTGGCCCGATCCCAATTTTTTTTGGTCAATCTGTGGGATGGGAGGACTCCTTTCAGGTTTGTTTACCTCAGGTGTCCCACCAAAAAAGAGGAATTCCAAAACAGAGCCCTGGGGAAGAGTGAAGGTACAACCCTAACTACGGTTAAAAATTGGGGCCTAGAGGCATGGCACGCCCAATATGCTGTCTCTCCATCCAGCCACTGAGAGGCCTTACCTGAGGACAGGGCTCAGGCTGAGGGTCACAATGTGTGTTTGTGACCAATGTGGCTGCAAGCATGGGCGGGGTCTCATGGGCCACACTGGTTTCAACTACACTGATTCTTGGACAACATGCCAAGCACAAGGTTTCTTGCCATGGGGAAAGAGATCTGATTTCTGCATCATTTTCAAACCCGGGCCGTGATTGGAGATAAGGTCTAGGTTCTGAATCCTGAAAAACGAGGTTGAGAAGAGATGACGACCTAAGGCCATGGCGGGTCCGATGTGCTCAGTGTGCGGCCAGCTGTCTGGGTGGGGCCAGGAGGTCCAGGCTCAGGCTGCGTCAGAAAGGGCATTAGTGCCCAGGTCAGCCTATATATTTGGGGTACAGCTGAATGGCGTGCAGGTTGATCCTCATTTGGGGTTTCTGGTTAGCCCCAGAGGGCAATGTTTTTCTTCTGGAGGGCAGGCAGAGTGCTGCATTGTAGTTCTAAATTGCCAAATTGGAGGGCTTGTGGCCAGTAGTCTGAGGACGGAAGTCTGAGAACCTAAGCTAGGCCTAGGTTTCTGGGTGAGGATATGGCAGGCACAATCTACAGTCCTGAATCTAGATCTCGTGCATCTGAAGTTTTAGCGAGGATCAGACGGTCGCTCAGATTGGACATTCTGTCCCTGAGGGCCCCTTCTTGAAGGGCGGAGATCACGAGGCCATGGGGGTTTTCCGACGATGGGAGTTGTGAGAAGGTCCCAATTGCAAAGATTCTTCTGCAGGACAATTGAGACCTGTTGATTGGAGCCAGGACAACGATTCCGAGCAGGGTTCTAAGGATGGATGGCTGGGTAGCCCACCTCGCATTCCAATTGTCTCCAAGCAACAAGACAGGTCAGATCTGCTGGATCTGGGGGAGCAACCGAGGAGGCTGAGTTGAAAATGGACTCTCCCATGGATGTGACCTAATATGATTTTGTGTCTATGGAGACCTTGGAATGAAGCGGTGGCACTGGGGACCTGAAGGGTTCTCCTAAAGAGAGGCTTTCACACAGCTCCATCGTGCAAGTTTCCATTGTGTAGATGAGATTTGTTCTGATGGGTGAGTCAAGAAATAGCCATATGCTGTTATTGAAATCCAGGCCTCTGAGGAGAGATGCCTCGATACCAAAGCAATGGATCCGATAGGTGCCTAGGGGCCTGTTCGTTCCTTATTACCTCTGGTGATATCAGTCTACGGGTCTGAGTGCAGGTACGTGCTCAGATGGGCTCAGATTTCCCCTTTTTGTCCTGGGAAGCCACAACTATTGGGTTGGCCTCAGGAATTTTGGAGGTTTATCCTCTTAGTAGGGTTGTGGCAATTGGAATTGGCACATAGAATTCCTTTGGAGAGGTCAAGCACAGTCTTCAGGTTTGGCCTCAGGGGCCTGAGCCTGTAGGGTGTGTAGGCCATAGCTGTTGGGACAGTTGTCTGAAAACACAAACTCGGCTTATGTTTCAGGTCATAGATATGGCAGGACTGATCTACAGACCATGAGGAGAACATTTTGGGATATAAAAAATGGGCGAGTGTGAGGCTCTTGCTCACGTTGTTTTTTCTAGATATTGTGTCACTCATGGTCGTGAGATTTCCGGGTGACTTCATGGGAAATGGCTGAGTCTTACTCTCTGGGGGTTTTTCCCCGTCCAAGGAGTTTGGGGTCACTCTGTGGGATGGAAGAAGTCCTTTTTTTGTTGTTGTTGATTTGTTTTTTTTGTTTTTCAAACCCTACCAAATGAGGGATTCCAGAGTAGAGCCTTGGGGAGGGGCGAATGGACAACCAGAAATCTGGTTTAATTTTGGGGCCTAGGGACATGTCAAGCCATTACGGCATCTAATGGTCTAGCCACTGAGAGGACGTACTAGAGGACAGGTATCACGCTGAGGGTCACAATGCGTGTTTATGCCCTAGTCGCTCTCAAGAATGGGCGTGACCTCAGGGTAAATGCTGGTTTCCCCTATACTGAACGTTGGACAACATGCCAACCACAAGGTTTCTTGCCTTGGGTAAGCAGGAGTTCTGATTTCTGCATCACACTCACCCCTGGGCAGTGATTGGAGATAAGGTCTAGGTTCTGAAGCCTGAAAACTGAGGTAGGGAAGAGATGATGACCTAAGGCCACGGCGGGCCTTATGGGCTCAGGGTGCGCTCAGCTGTCTGGGTGTTGCTCAGGAGGTCCCGGCTCAGGGTGTGTCAGACAGTGCATTACTGCCCAGGTTAGAATATATAATTTGGGTACATTCGAGTGCCGTGTAGGTTTATTCTCATTTAATGTGCCCGGGCAGCTCATTGGGCAATATTTTGTTTCTCGAGGGCAGGCAGAGTGCTGCAATGATGGTCCAGAATTGCCATACTTGTGGGCTTCGGGGCCAGGAGTGTGAGGACGGAAGTCTGAGAACACAAGCTAGAATTGGGATTCAGGGCGAGGGCACGGTATGTACCTCCTGAAGATTGAAGCAATATCTCATGCATCTGAAGTCAGAGCGAGGATCAGACGTTGGCTCAGCTTGGATTTTCTGTTCATGACGGCCCCTTCATGAAGGGAGCCGAATCTCGAGGCCGTGGAGGTTTTCCCACGTTTGGAGTGGTGGGATGCCCCCTCCTAGGATTCCTTCTGCGGGACAATTGAGACCTGTTGGACAGCTCCAGGACATCCCATATGGATGAGTCCAGACCAACGTTCGAGGATGGATGCCTGGGAAGCCCGCCTCGCATTCCAATTGTCTCCTAGCGACAAGACAGTTTAGATCTGATGGCTCTGCGGGAGCAACCGGGGTGGCTGAGTTGAAATGGACTTTCCTGAGGATGGGTCTAATGTGTGTTTGTGTCCATGAGGTCCTTGGAATGGGGCGGTGGCACCGGGACCCTGAAGTATTCTCCTCAGCTTTTGACATAGCTCCCATGCACAAGTTTCCTTGTGGAGACGAGTTTGGTTCTGATGGGTGCCTCAGGAAAACCCCAATGCTGGTATTAGAATCCAGGGTTTTGAGGAGACATGCCTGTAAACCAAAGTAATGGATCCGATTTTGGCCTAGGGTCCTGTCTGGTTCAATCTTCTTCTCTGGGGGGACATCCATCTCGGGTATGAGTGGAGGTATGCTCATCTAGTGTCAGACTGACCATTTTTGTCCCGGGCGACCTATACTATTGGGATGGCCTCAGGGACTTTGGAGGGTTCTCCTAACTTGTATGATTTTGGACAATGGAATGGGCAGAATTCCCATGGATTGGGTAGGCACAGTCCTAATGTGTGGCTCCAGGGTCCGCAGCCTGGAGGGTATGTGGCCCAGGACTTTGAGGACAGAAGTCTGAAAACACAAACTCAGCTTCTGTTTGGGGACGTAGGTATGGCAGGCCCGATCTACAAACCATGAGAAGACATCTTCAGGATGTGAAGAAAGTGCGAGTCTGAGGCGCTTGCTCAGACTTGTCTCTGGATTTTGTTTCAGCCATGGCCTTGGAATGTCAAGGAGGCCTCATGGGCCATGGACGAATCTTCCTCTCTGTGGATTTGGCCCGATCCCAATTGTTTTTTTCGTCAATCTGTTGGACGGAGGACTCCTTTCAGGGTTGTTACCTCAGGTGTCCCACCAAAAGAGGAATTCCAAAGCAGAGCCCTGGGGAAGAGTGAAGGGACAACCCGAACTATGGTTAAAAATTGGGGCCTATGGGCATGGCAAGCCCAATATGCTGTCTCTTCATCCAGCCACTGAGAGGCCTTACCTGAGGACTGGGCTAAGGCTGTGGGTCACAATATGTGTTTGCCACCTTTGTGGCCCGCGAGCAATCGCGGGGCCTCATCGGACAAACAGGTTTCCACTACACTGAACGTTGGATAACAAGCCAACCACAAAGTTCTTGCCATTGGGAAGGAGTTCTGATTTCTGCATCATTTTCAAACATGGGCAGTGATTGGAGATAATGTCTAGGTTCTAAATCCTGAAAACCGAGGTTGGGAAGAGATAACGACCTAAGGCAATGGCTGGTCCTATGTGCTAAGTGAGCGGCAAGCTGTCTGGGTGGGGCAAGGAGGTCCAGGCTCAGCCTCTGTCAGAAAGGGCATTATAGCCCAGGTCAGCATATATATTTTGGGTACAGCCAATTGGCGTGCAGGTTGTTCTTCATTTGGGGTTTGGGTAGCCCCAGAGGGCAATGTTTTTATTCTGGAGGGCAAGCAGAGTGCTGAATTGTAATTCTGGATTGCCAAACTGGAGGGCTTGTGGGCCATTAGTCTGAGGATGGAAGTATGAGGACACAAGCTAGGCTTAGGTTTCTGGGTGAGGACATGGCAGGCACAATATACAGACCTGAATCGAGATCTCGTGCATCTGAAGTCAGGGTGAGGATCAGACTATTTCTCAGGTTGGACCTTATGTCCCTGATGGCCCCTTCATGAAGGGGGGGGGGGTATCACGAGGCCATGGGGGTTTCTCACGATGGGAGTTGTGAGAAGCTCCCAACTGCAAAGATTCTTCTGCAGGAAAATTGAGACCTGTTGGTTGGCTCCAGGCCAATGATTCTGAGCAGGGTTCTAAGGATGGTTGGCGGGGTACGCCACCTCGCATTCCAATTGTCTCCTAGCAACAAGACAATTTAGATCTGCTGGATCTCGCGGAGCAACCGAATATGCTGAGTTGAATTGGACTCTCCCGTGCATGTGTCCTAATATGAAGCGTGTCTATGGAGTCGGGAATGAAGCGGTGGCACTGGGGCCCTGAAGGGTTCTCCTAAAAAGAGGCTTTGACACACCTCCCACGTGCAAGTTTCCCATGTGTAGATGAGTTTTGTTCTGATAGGTGAGTCAAGAAACAGCCATATGCTGGTACTGAAATCCAGGCCTCTGAGGAAGATGCCTGGAAACCAAAGCAATGGATCCGATTAGGGCCTAGGGGCCTGTTCCTTCCTTTTTACCTCTGGGGGATATCAGTCTACAAGTCTGAGTGCAGGTAGCTTCTCAGATGGGCTCAGATTGCTCCTGTTTGTCCTGGGAAGCCACCACTATTGGGATGGCCTCAGGGACTTTGGAGGTTTATTCTATTAGTAGAGTTGTGGCCATTGGAATGGGCACACAGAATTCCCTTGGAGAGGGCAAGTACAGTCCTCAGGTTGGCTCCAGCGGCCTGAGCCTGTAGGGTGTGTAGGCCTCGGCTGTTTGGACAGTTGTCTGAAAACACAAACTCGCATTATGTTTAGGGTCATAGGTATGGCAAGACTGATCTACAGACCATGAGGAGAACTCTTCGGGATATGAAAAAAGGGCGAGAGTGAGGCTCTTGCTCAAGTTTTTATCTCTGTATATCGTGCCATTCATGGTCATGAAATATCCGGGTGACTTCATGGGAAATGGACGAGTCTTACTCTCTAGGGGTTTGGCCCCGTCCAAAGAGTTTGGGGTCATTCTGTGGGATGGACGTAGTCCGTTTGTTGTTGTTGTTGTTGTTGTTGTTGTTGTTGTTGTTTTTTGTTTTTCAAACCCCACCAAATGAGGGATTCCAGAGTAGAACCTTGGGGAGGGGCGATTGGATAACCAGAAATCTGGTTTAAATTTGGGGCCTAGGGACATGTCAAGCCATTATGGCATCTAATGTTCTAGCCACTGAGAGGACGTACTAGAGGACAGGACTCACGCTGAGGGTCACAATGCGTGTTTATGCCCTCGTTGCACTCAAGAATGGGCGGGGCCTCAGGGTGAATGCTGGTTTCCCCTACACTGAACGTTGGACAACATGCCAACCATAAGGTTTCTTGCCATGGGTAAGGAAGAGTTCTGATTTCTGCATCACACTCACCCCTGGGCAGTGATTGGAGATAAGGTCTAGGTTCTGAAGCCTGAAAACTGAGGTAGGGAAGAGATGATGACCTAAGGCCACGGCGGGCCTTATGGGCTCAGGGTGCGGTCAGCTGTCTGGGTGTTGCTCAGGAGGTCCCGGCTCAGGGTGTGTCAGACAGTGCATTAATGCCCAGGTTAGACTATATAATATGGGTACATTCGAGTGCCGTGTAGGTTTATTCTCATTTAATGTGCCCGGGCAGCTCTTTGGGCAATATTTTGTTTCTCGAGGGCATGCAGAGTGCTGCAGTGATGGTCTGGAATTGCCACACTTGTGGGCTTCGAGGCCAGGAGTGTGAGGACGGAAGTTTGAGAACACAAGCTAGACTTAGGATTCAGTTTGAGGGCACGGCATGTACCTCCTGAAGATCTGAAGCAATATCTCATGCATCTGAAGTCAGAGCGAGGATCAGACGTTGGCTCAGCTTGGATTTTCTGTTCATGACGGCCCCTTCATGAAGGGAGCCGAATCTCGAGGCCGTGGACGTTTTCCCACGTTTGGAGTGGTGGGATGCCCCCTCCTAGGATTCCTTCTGCGGGACAATTGAGACCTGTTGGACAGCTCCAGGACATCCCATATGGATGAGTCCAGACCAACGTTCGAGGATGGATGCCTGGGAAGCCCGCCTCGCATTCCAATTGTCTCCTAGCGACAAGACAGTTTAGATCTGATGGCTCTGCGGGAGCAACCGGGGTGGCTGAGTTGAAATGGACTTTCCTGAGGACGGGTCTAATGTGTGTTTGTGTCCATGAGGGCCTTGGAATGGGGCGGTGGCACCGGGACCCTGAAGTATTCTCCAAGCTTTTTTTTTTTTTTAATTTTTTATTTTTTATAAACATATATTTTTATCCCCAGGGGTACAGGTCTGTGAATCACCAGGTTTACACACTTCACAGCACACACCAAATCACATACCCTCCCCAATGTCCATAATCCCACCCCCTTCTCCCAAACCCCCTCCCCCCCGGCAACCCTCAGTTTGTTTTGTGAGATTAAGAGTCACTTATGGTTTGTCTCCCTCCCAATCCCATCTTGTTTCATTTATTCTTCTTCTACCCACTTAAGCCTCCATGTTGCATCACCACTTCCTCATATCACGGAGATCATATGATAGTTGTCTTTCTCTGCTTGACTTATTTCGCTAAGCATGATACGCTCTAGTTCCATCCATGTTGTTGCAAATGGCAAGATTTCATTTCTTTTGATGGCTGCATAGTATTCCATTGTGTGTATATACCACATCTTCTTGATCCATTCATCTGTTGATGGACATCTAGGTTCTTTCCATAGTTTGGCTATTGTGGACATTGCTGCTATAAACATTCGGGTGCATGTGTCCCTTTGGACCACTACATTTGTATCTTTAGGGTAAATACCCAATAGTGCAATTGCTGGGTCATAGGGCAGTTCTATTTTCAACATTTTGAGGAACCTCCATGCTGTTTTCCAGAGTGGCTGCACCAGCTTGCATTCCCACCAACAGTGTAGGACGGTTCCCCTTTCTCCGCATCCTCGCCAGCATCTGTCATTTCCTGACTTGTTGATTTTAGCCATTCTGACTGGTGTGAGGTGATATTTCATTGTGGTTTTGATTTGTATTTCCCTGATGCCGAGTGATATGGAGCACTTTTTCATGTGTCTGTTGGCCATCTGGATGTCTTCTTTGCAGAAATGTCTGTTCATGTCCTCTGCCCATTTCTTGATTGGATTATTTGTTCTTTGGATGTTGAGTTTGCTAAGTTCTTTATAGATTCTGGACACTAGTCCTTTATCTGATATGTCGTTTGCAAATATCTTCTCCCATTCTGTCAGTTGTCTTTTGATTTTGTTAACTGTTTCCTTTGCTGTGCAAAAGCTTTTGATCTTGATTAAATCCCAGTAGTTCATTTTTTCCCTTGCTTCCCTTGCCTTTTGCGTTGTTCCTAGGAAAATGTTGCTGCGGCAGAGGTCGAAGAGGTTGCTGCCCGTGTTCTCCTCAAGGATTTTGATGGATTCCTTTCGTACATTGAGGTCCTTCATCCATTTTGAGTCTATTTTTGTGTGTGGTGTAAGGAAATGGTCCAATTTCATTTTTCTGCATGTGGCTGTCCAATTTTCCCAGCACCATTTATTGAAAAGGCTGTCTTTTTTCCATTGAACATTCTTTCCTGCTTTGTCCAAGCTTTTGACATAGCTCCCATGCACAAGTTTCCTTGTGGAGACGAGTTTGGTTCTGATGGGTGCCTCAGGAAAACCCCAATGCTGGTATTGGAATCCAGGGTTTGAGGAGACATGCCTGTAAACCAAAGCAATGGATCCGATTTTGGCCTAGGGTCCTGTCTGGTTCAATCTTCTCCTCTGGGGACATCCATCTAGGGTATGAGTGGAGGTAGATGCTCAGCTGGTGACAGACTGAGCTTTCTTGTCCCGGGCGACCTATACTATTGGGATAGCCTCAGAGACTTTGGAGGGTTCTCCTAATTTGTATGATTTTGGACAATGGAATGGGCAGAATTCCCATGGATTGGGTAGGCACAGTCCTAATGTGTGGCTCCAGGGTCCCTAGCCTGGATGGTGTGTGGCCCAGGACTTTGAGGACAGAAGTCTGAAAACACAAACTCAGCTTCTGTTTGGGGACGTAGGTATGGCAGGCCCGATCTACAAACGATGAGAAGACATCTTCAGGATATGAAGATAGTGCGAGTCTGAGGCGCTTGCTCAGGCTTTTGTCTCTGGATTTTGTTTCAGCGATGGCCGTGGAATGTGGAGGAGGCCTCATGGGCCATGGACGAATCTTGCTCTCTGTGGATTTGGCCCGATCCCAATTGTTTTTCGTCAATCTGTTGGATGGAGGACTCCTTTCAGGGTTGTTACCTCAGATGTCCCACCAAAAGAGGAGTTCCAAAGCAGAGCCCTGGGGAAGAGTTAAGGGACAACCTGAATTATTTTTAAAAATTGGGGCCTAGGGGCATGGCAAGCCCAATATGCTGTCTCTTCATCCAGCCACTGAGAGGCCTTACCTGAGGACTGGCTAAGGCTGAGGGTCACAATGTGTGTTTGCCACCTATGTGGCCCGCGAGCAATGGCAGGGCCTCATTGGACACACTGGTATCCACTACACCGAACATTATACAACAAGCCTACCACAAGGTTTCTTGCCATCGGGAAAGAGTTCTGATTTCTGCATCATTTTCAAACATGGGCAGTGATTGGAGATAAGGTCTAGGTTCTAAATCCTGAAAACCGAGACTGGGAAGAGATAACGACCTAAGGCAATGGCTGGTCGGAAGTGCTCAGTGAGCGGCCAGCTGTATGGGTGGGGCCAGGAGGTCCAGGCTCAGCCTCTGTCAGAAAGGGCATTATTGCCCAGGTCAGCCTATATATTTTGGGTACAGCCAATTGGCGTGCCGTTTGAACTTCATTTGGGTTTCTGTGTAGCCCCAGAGGGCAATGTTTTTCTTCTGGAGGGCAGGCAGAGTGCTGCATTATAATTCTGGATTGCCAAACTGGAGGGCTTGTGGGCCATTAGTCTGAGGATGGAAGTCTGAGGACACAAGCTAGGCTTAGGATTCTGGGAGGACATGGCAGGCACAATCTACAGATCTGAACCGAGATCTCGTGCATCTGAAGTCAGGGTGAGGATCAGACGATTTGCTCAGGTTGGACCTTATGTCCCTGAGGGCCACTTCATGAAGGGGGTGGGGATCACGAGGCCAAGGGTGTTTTCTCACGATGGGAGTTGTGAGAAGCTCCCAATTTCAAAGATTTTTCTGCAGGACAATTGAGACCTGTTGGTTGGCTCCAGGACAACGATTCCGAGCAGGGTTCTAAGGCTGGATGGCTGGGTAGCCCACCTCGCATTCCAATTGTCTCCTAGCAACAAGACAAGTTAGATCTGCTGGATCTCGTGGAGCAACCGAATACGCTGAGTTGAAATGGACTCTTCTGTGGATGGGTCCTAATGTGTTTTTGTGTCTATGGATACCTTGGAATGAAGTGGTGGCACTGGGGCCCTGAAGGGTTCTCCTAAAGAGAGGCTTTCACACAGCTCCATCGTACAACTTTCCCATGTGTAGATGAGATTTCTTCTGGTGGGTGAGTCAAGAAACAGCCATATGCTGGTACTGAAATCCAGGCCTCTGAGGAGAGATGCCTGGAAACCAAAGCAATGTATCCGATTAGGGCCTAGGGGCCTGTTCGTTCCTTTTTACCTCTGGGGATATCAGTCTACAAGTCTGAGTGCTTGTAGGTTCTCAGATGGGCTCAGATTGCTCCTGTTTGTCCAGGGAAGCCACCACTATTGGGATGGCCTCAGGGACTTTGGAGGTTTATCCTATTAGTAGCATTGTGGCCATTGGAATGGGCACACAGAATTCCCTTGGAGAGGGCAAGTACAGTCCTCAGCTTGGCTCCAGGGGCCTAAGCCTGTAGGCTGTGTAGGCCAGGGCTGTTTGGAGAGTTTTCTGAAAACAGAAACTCGGCTTATGTTTCGGGTCATAGGTATGGCAGGACTGATCTACAGACCATGAGGAGAACACTTCGGGATATGAAAAAAGGGCGAGTGTGAGGCTCTTGCTCAAGTATTTATCTCTGGATATCATGCCATTCATGGTCATGAAATTTCCGGGTGACTTCATGGGAAAAGGACGAGTCTTACTCCCTGGGAGTTTGGCCCAATCCAAAGACTTTGGGGTCATTCTGCTGGATGGAAGAAGTCCGTTTTTTGTTGTTGTTTTGTTTTGTTTTGTTTTTTTTTTCAAACTCAGGGGTCCCCCAAATGAGGGATTCCAGAGTAGAGCCCAGGAGAGGGGCGATTGGACAACCAGAAATCTGGTTAAAATTGGGACCTAGTGACAGCTAGACTTGGGTTTCAGGGCGAGGTCACGGCATGTACCCCCTGAAGATCTGAAGCAATATCTCATGCATCTGAAGTCAGAGCGAGGATCAGACGTTGGCTCAGCTTGGACTTTCTGTTCATGACGGCCCCGTCATAAAGGGAGCCGAATCTCGAGGCCGTGGAGGTTTTCTCACGTTGGGAGTGGTGGGATGCCCCCTCCAAGGATTCCTTCTGCGGGATAATTGAGACCTGTTGGACAGCTCCAGGACATCCCATATGGATGAGTCCAGACCAATGTTCGAGGATGGATGCCTGGGAAGCCCGCCTCGCATTCCAATTGTCTCCTAGCGACAAGACAGTTTAGATCTGATGGCTCTGCGGGAGCAACCGGGGTGGCTGAGTTGAAATGGACTTTCCTGAGGATGGGTCTAATGTGTGTTTGTGTCCATGAGGGCCTTGGAATGGGGCGGTGGCACCGGGACCCTGAAGTATTCTCCTCAGCTTTTGACATAGCTCCCATGCACAAGTTTCCTTGTGGAGACGAGTTTGGTTCTGATGGGTGCCTCAGGAAAACCCCAATGCTGGTATTGGAAACCAGGGTTTTGAGAAGACATGCCTGTAAACCAAAGCAATGGATCCGATTTTGGCCTAGGGTCCTGTCTGGTTCAATCTTCTTCTCTGGGGACATCCATCTAGGGTATGAGTGGAGTTAGATGCTCATCTGGTGACAGACTGACCTTTTTTGTCCCGGGCGACCTATACTATTGGGATGGCCTCAGGGACTTTGGAGGGTTCTCCTAACTTGTATGATTTTGGACAATGGAATGGGCAGAATTCCCATGGATTGGGTAGGCACAGTCCTAATGTGTGGCTCCAGGGTCCCCAGCCTGGATGGTGTGTGGCCCAGGACTTTGAGGACAGAAGTCTGAAAACACAAACTCAGCTTCTGTTTGGGGACGTAAGTATGGCAGGCCCGATCTAAAAACCATGAGAAGACATCTTCAGGATATGAAGAAAGTGCGAGTCTGAGGCACTTGCTCAGACTTTTGTCTCTGGATTTTGTTTCAGCAATGGCCGTGGAATGTTGAGGAGGCCTCATGGGCCATGGACGAATCTTCCTCTCTGTGGATTTGGCCCGATCCCAATTGTTTTTTTTCAATCTGTTGGATGGAGGACTCCTTTCAGGGTTGTTACATCAGGTGTCCCACAAAAAAAGAGGAATTCCTAAGCAGAGAGCCCTGGGGAAGAATGAAGGGACAACCCGAACTATGGTTAAAAATTGGGGCCTATGGGCGTGGCAAGCCCAATATGCTTTCTCTTCATCCAGCCAATGAGAGGCCTTACCTGAGAACTGGGCTAAGGCTGTGGGTCATTATGTGAGTTTGCCACCTATGTGGCCCGCGAGCAATGGCGGGGCCTCATCGGACAAACACGTTTCCACTACACTGAACGTTGGATAACAAGCCAACCACAAGTTTCTTGCCATTGGGAAGGAGTTCTGATTTCTGCATCATTTTCAAACCTGGGCAGTGATTGGAGATAAGGTCTAGGTTCTAAATCCTGAAAACCGAGGTTGGGAAGAAAAAACGACCTAAGGCAAGGGCTGGTCCTATGTGCTCAGTGAGCGGCAAGCTGTCTGGGGGTGGGGCCAGGAGGTCCAGGCTCAGGCTCTGTCAGAAAGGGCATTATTGCCCAGGTCAGCCTATATATTTTGGGGACAGCCAATTGGCGTGCAGGTTGATCTTCATTTGGGGTTTCTGGGGGTATCCCTAGAGGGCAATGTTTTTATTCTGGAGGGCAAGCAGAGTGCTGAATTGTAATTCTGGATTGCCAAACTGGAGGGCTTGTGGGCCATTAGTCTGAGGATGGAAGTCTGAGGACACAAGCTAGGCTTAGGTTTCTGGGTGAGGACATGGCAGGCACAATATACAGACCTGAATCGAGATCTCGTGCACCTGAAGTCAGGGTGAGGATCAGACTATTTCTCAGGTTGGACCTTATGTCCCTGATGGCCCCTTCATGAAGGGGCGGGGTGTATCACGAGGCCATGGGGGTTTCTCACGATGGGAGTTGTGAGAAGCTCCCAACTGCAAAGATTCTTCTGCAGGAAAATTGAGACCTGTTGGTTGGCTCCAGGCCAATGATTCTGAGCAGGGATCTAAGGATGGATGGCGGGGGGTACGCCACCTCGCATTCCAATTGTCTCCTAGCAACAAGACAATTTAGATCTGCTGGATCTCGCGGAGCAACCGAATATGCTGAGTTGAATTGGACTCTCCCGTGCATGTGTCCTAATATGATTTTGTGTCTATGGAGTCCTTGGAATGAAGCGGTGGCACTGGGGCCCTGAAGGGTTCTCCTAAAAAGAGAGGCTTTGACACACCTCCCACGTGCAAGTTTCCCATGTGTAGATGAGTTTTGTTCTGATGGGTGAGTCAAGAAACAGCCATATGCTGGTACTGAAATCCAGGCCTCTGAGGAAGATGCCTGGAAACCAAAGCAATAGATCCGATTAGGGCCTAGGGGCCTGTTCCTTCCTTTTTACCTCTGGGGATATCAGTCTACAAGTCTGAGTGCAGGTAGCTTCTCAGATGGGCTCAGATTGCTCCTGTTTGTCCTGGGAAGCCACCACTATTGGGATGGCCTCAGGGACTTTGGAGGTTTATTCTATTAGTAGAGTTGTGGCCATTGGAATGGGCACACAGAATTCCCTTGGAGAGGGCAAGTACAGTCCTCAGGTTGGCTCCAGCGGCCTGAGCCTGTAGGGTGTGTAGGCCTCGGCTGTTTGGACAGTTGTCTGAAAACACAAACTCGCATTATGTTTAGGGTCATAGGTATGGCAAGACTGATCTACAGACCATGAGGAGAACTCTTCGGGATATGAAAAAAGGGCGAGAGTGAGGCTCTTGCTCAAGTTTTTATCTCTGTATATCGTGCCATTCATGGTCATGAAATATCCGGGTGACTTCATGGGAAATGGACGAGTCTTACTCTCTAGGGGGTTTGGCCCCGTCCAAAGAGTTTGGGGTCATTCTGTGGGATGGAAGAAGTCCGTTTTTTTTGTTGTTGTTGTTTTGTTTTTTTTTTTTTTTTTCAACCCCCCACCAAATGAGGGATTCCAGAGTAGAGCCTTGGGGAGGGGCGAATGGCAACCAGAAATCTGGTTTAAATTTGGGGCCTAAGGTCATGTCAAGCCATTATGGCATCTAATGTTCTAGCCACTGAGAGGACGTACTAGAGGACAAGACTCACGCTGAGGGTCACAATGCATGTTTATGCCTTCGTTGCACTCAAGAATGGGCGGGGCCTCAGGGTGAATGCTGGTTTCCCCTACACTGAACGTTGGACAACATGCCAACCATAAGGTTTCTTGCAATGGGTAAGGAAGAGTTCTGATATCTGCATCACACTCACCCCTGGGCAGTGATTGGAGATAAGGTCTAGGTTCTGAAGCCTGAAAACTGAGGTAGGGAAGAGATGATGACCTAAGGCCACGGCGGGCCTTATGGGCTCAGGGTGCGGTCAGCTGTCTGGGTGTTGCTCAGGAGGTCCCGGCTCAGGGTGTGTCAGACAGTGCATTAATGCCCAGGTTAGACTATATAATTTGGGTACATTCGAGTGCCGTGTAGGTTTATTCTCATTTAATGTGCCCGGGCAGCTCTTTGGGCAATATTTTGTTTCTCGAGGGCAGGCAGAGTGCTGCAATGATGGTCTGGAATTGCCACACTTGTGGGCTTCGGGGCCAGGAGTGTGAGGACAGAAGTCTGAGAACACAAGCTAGACTTAGGATTCAGTTTGAGGGCACGGCATGTACCTCCTGAAGATCTGAAGCAATATCTCATGCATCTGAAGTCAGAGCGAGGATCAGACGTTGGCTCAGCTTGGATTTTCTGTTCATGACGGCCCCTTCATGAAGGGAGCCGAATCTCGAGGCCGTGGAGGTTTTCCCACGTTTGGATTGGTGGGATGCCCCCTCCTAGGATTCCTTCTGCGGGACAATTGAGACCTGTTGGACAGCTCCAGGACATCCCATATGGATGAGTCCAGACCAACGTTCGAGGATGGATGCCTGGGAAGCCCGCCTCGCATTCCAATTGTCTCCTAGCGACAAGACAGTTTAGATCTGATGGCTCTGTGGGAGCAACCGGGGTGGGCTGAGTTGAAATGGACTTTCCTGAGGACGGGTCTAATGTGTGTTTGTGTCCATGAGGGCCTTGGAATGGGGCGGTGGCACCGGGGACCCTGAAGTATTCTCCAAGCTTATGACATAGCTCCCATGCACAAGTTTCCTTGTGGAGACGAGGTTTGTTCTGATGGGTGCCTCAGGAAAACCCCAAGGCTGGTATTGGAATCCAGGGTTTTGAGGAGACATGCCTATAAACCAAAGCAATGGATCCGATTTTGGCCTAGGGTCCTGTCTGGTTCAATCTTCTTCTCTGGGGACATCCATCTAGGGTATGAGTGGAGGTAGATGCTCAGCTGGTGACAGACTGACCTTTTTTGTCCTGGGCGACCTATACTATTGGGATGGCCTCAGAGACTTTGGAAGGTTCTCCTAATTTGTATGATTTTGGACAATGGAATGGGCAGAATTCCCATGGATTCGGTAGGCACAGTCCTAATGTGTGGCTCCAGGGTCCCCAGCCTGGATGGTGTGTGGCCCAGGACTTTGAGGACAGAAGTCTGAAAACACAAACTCAGCTTCTGTTTGGGGACGTAGGTATGGCAGGCCCGATCTAAAAACCATGAGAAGACATCTTCAGGATATGAAGATAGTGCGAGTCTGAGGCGCTTGCTCCGGCTTTTGTCTCTGGATTTTGTTTCAGCGATGGCTGTGGAATGTCGAAGAGGCCTCATGGGCCATGGACGAATCTTGCTCTCTGTGGATTTGGCCCGACCCCGATTGTTTTTTCGTCAATCTGTTGGATGGAGGACTCCTTTCAGGGTTGTTACATCAGGTGTCCCACCAAAAGAGGAGTTCCAAAGCAGAGCCCTGGGGAAAAGTGAAGGGACAACCCGAACTATTGTTAAAAATTGGGGCCTAGGGGCATGGCAAGCCCAATATGCTGTCTCTTCATCCAGCCACTGAGAGGCCTTACCTGAGGACTGGGCTAAGGCTGAGGGTCACAATGTGTGTTTGCCACCTATGTGGCCTGCGAGCAATATCGGGGCCTCATTGGACACACTGGTATCCACTACACTGAACATTATACAACAAGCCTACCACAAGGTTTCTTGCCATCGGGAAAGAATTCTGATTTCTGCATCATTTTCAAACATGGGCAGTGATTGGAGATAAGGTCTAGGTTCTAAATCCTGAAAACTGAGGCTGGGAAGAGGTAACGACCTATAGCAATGGCTGGTCGGATGTGCTCAGTGAGCGGCCAGCTGTATGGTTGGGGCCAGGAGGTCCAGGCTCAGCCTCTGTCAGAAAGGGCATTATTGCCCAGGTCAGCCTATATATTTTGGGTACAGCCAATTGGCCTGCAGTTTGATCTTCATTTGGGTTTCTGTGTAGCCCCAGAGGGCAATGTTTTTCTTCTGGAGGGCAGGCAGAGTGCTGCATTATAATTCTGGTTTGCCAAACTGGAGGGCATGTGGGCCATTAGTCTGAGGATGGAAGTCTGAGGACACAAGCTAGGCTTAGGATTCTGGGTGAGGACATGGCAGGCACAATCTACAGATCTGAACCGAGATCTCGTGCATCTGAAGTCAGGGTGAGGATTAGACGATCGCTCAGTTTGGACCTTATGTCCCAGAGGGCCACTTCATGAAGGGGGGGGGGGGGATCACGAGGCCATGGGTGTTTTCTCACGATGGGAGTTGTGAGAAGCTCCCAATTTCAAAGATTTTTCTGCAGGACAATTGAGACCTGTTGGTTGGCTCCAGGACAACGATTCCGAGCAGGGTTCTAAGGATGGATGGCTGGGTAGCCCACCTCGCATTCCAATTGTCTCCTAGCAACAAGACAAGTTAGATCTGCTGGATCTCGCGGAGCAACCGAATACGCTGAGTTGAAATGGACTCTCCTGTGGATGGGTCCTAATGTGTTTTTGTGTCTATGGATACCTTGGAATGAAGTGGTGGCACTGGGGCCCTGAAGGGTTCTCCTAAAGAGAGGCTTTCACACAGCTCCATCGTACAAGTTTTTCATGTGTAGATGAGATTTCTTCTGCTGGGTGAGTCAAGAAACAGCCATATGCTGGTACTGAAATCCAGGCCTCTGAGGAGAGATGCCTGGAAACCAAAGCAATGGATCCGATTAGGGCCTAGGGGCCTGTTCTTTCCTTTTTACCTCTGGGGATATCAGTCTACAAGTTTGAGTGCAGGTAGGTTCTCAGATGGGCTCAGATTGCTCCTGTTTGTCCCGGGAAGCCACCACTATTGGGATGGCCTCAGGGACTTTGGAGGTTTATCCTATTAGTAGCGTTGTGGCCATTGGAATGGGCACACAGAATTCCCTTGGAGAGGGCAAGTACAGTCCTCAGCTTGGCTCCAGGGGCCTAAGCCTGTAGGCTGTGTAGGCCAGGGCTGTTTGGAGAGTTGTCTGAAAACAGAAACTCGGCTTATGTTTCGGGTCATAGGTATGGCAGGACTGATCTACAGACCATGAGGAGAACTCTTCGGGATATGAAAAAAGGGCGAGTGTGAGGCTCTTGCTCTGGATATCATGCCATTCATGGTCATGAAATATCCTGGTGACTTCATGGGAAATGGACGAGTCTTACTCCCTGGGGGTTTGGCCCAATCCAAAGACTTTGGGGTCATTCTGCTGGATGGAAGAAGTCCGTTTTTTGTTGTTGTTTTGTTTTGTTTTGTTTTTCAAACTCTGAGTACCCCCAAATGAGGGATTCCACAGTAGAGCCCAGGGGAGGGGCGATTGGACAACCAGAAATCTGGTTAAAATTGGGTCCTAGGGACAGCTAGACTTGGGCTTCAGGGCGAGGGCACGGCATGTACCCCCTGAAGATCTGAAGAAATATCTCATGCATCTGAAGTCAGAGCGAGGATCAGACGTTGGCTCAGCTTGGATTTTCTGTTCATGACGGCCCCTTCATAAAGGGAGCCGAATCTCGAGGCCGTGGATATTTTCTCACATCGGGAGTGGTGGGATGCCCCCTCCAAGTATTCATTCTGCGGGACAATTGAGACCTGTTGGACAGCTCCAGGACATCCCATATGGATGAGTCCAGACCAACGTTCGAGGATGGATGCCTGGGAAGCCCGCCTCGCATTCCAATTGTCTCCTAGCGACAAGAGAGTTTAGATCAGATGGCTCTGCGGGAGCAACCGGGGTGGCTGAGTTGAAATGGACTTTCCTGAGGATGGGTCTAATGTGTGTTTGTGTCCATGAGGGCCTTGGAATGGGGCGGTGGCACCGGGACCCTGAAGTATTCTCCTAAGCTTTTGACATAGCTCCCATGCACAAGTTTCCTTGTGGAGACGAGTTTGGTTTCTGATGGGTGCCTCAGGAAAACCCCAATGCTGGTATTGGAAACCAGGGTTTTGAGGAGACATGCCTGTAAACCAAAGCAATGGATCCGATTTTGGCCTAGGGTCCTGTCTGGTTCAATCTTCTTCTCTGGGGACATCCTTCTAGGGAATGAGTGGAGTTAGATGCTCAGCTGGTGTCAGACTGCCCTTTTTTGTCCCGGGCGACCTATACTATTGGAATGGCCTCAGGGACTTTGGAGGGTTCTCCTAATTTGTACGATTTTGGACAATGGAATGGGCAGAATTCCCATGGATTGGATAGGCACAGTCCTAATGTGTGGCTCCAGGGTCCCCAGCCTGGATGGTGTGTGGCCCAGGACTTTGAGGACAGAAGTCTGAAAACACAAACTCAGCTTATGTTGGGGACGTAGGTATGGCAGGCCCGATCTACAAACAATGAGAAGACATCTTCAGGATATGAAGATAGTGCGAGTCTGAGGCGCTTGCTTAGGCTTTTGTCTCTGGATTTTGTATCAGCGATGGCCGTGGAATGTCGAGGAGGCCTCATGGGCCATGGACGAATCTTGCTCTCTGTGGATTTGGCCCGATCCCAATTGTTTTTCGTCAATCTGTTGGATGGAGGACTCCTTTCAGGGTTGTTTCATCAGGTGTCCCACCAAAAGAGGAATTCCAAAGCAGAGCCCTGGGGAAGAGTGAAGGGACAACAGGAACTATGGTTAAAAATTGGGGCCTAGGTGCATGGCAAGCCCAATATGCTGTCTCTCCATCCAGCCCACTGAGAGGCCTTACCTGAGGACTGGGCTAAGGATGACGGTCACAATGTGTGTTTGCTACCTATCTGGACCGCGAGCAATGGCGGGGCCTCAAGGGACACACTGGTTTCCACTACACTGAACGTTGGACAACAAGCCAACCACAAGTTTTCCTGCCATCGGGAAGGAGTTCTGATTTCTGCATCATTTTCAAACCTGGGCATTGAATGGAGATAATGTCTAGGTTCTGGAACCTGAAAACTGAGGTTGGGAAGGGATAACGACCTAAGGCCATGGGGTGTCTGAAGTTCTCAGTTTGTAGCCAGCTGTCTGGGTGGGCCCAGGAGTTCCAGGCTCAGGCTGTGTCAGAAAGTGCATTATTGTCCAGGTCATCCTATATTTTTTGGGTATAGCCAAGTGTAGTGCAGGTTGATCTTCATTTGGGGTTTCTAGGTAGCCCCAGAGGGCAATGTATTTCTTCTGCAGGGCAGGTAGTGTGCTGCATTGTAGTTCTGGATTGCCAAACTGGAGGGCTTGTGAGCCATTAGTCTGTGGACAGAAGTCTGAGGACACAACCAAAGCTTAGGTTTCTGGGTGAGGACATGGCAGGCACAATCTACAGACCTGAACCGAGATCTCGTGCATCTGAAGTCAGGGTGAGGATCAGACGATCGCTCAGGTTGGACCTTATGTCCCTGATGGCCCCTTTATGAAGGGGGGCGGATCATGTGGCCATGGGGGTTCTCTCACGATGGGAGTTGTGAGAAGCTCCCAACTGCAAAGATTCTTCTGCAGGACAATTGAGACCTGTTGGTTGGCTCCAGGCCAACGATTCCGAGCAGGGTTTTAAGGATGGATGGCGGGGTAGGCCACCTCACATTCCAATTGTCTCCTAGCAACAAGACAAGTTAGGTCTGCTGGATCTCGCGGAGCAACCGAATACGCTCAGTTGAAATGGACTCTCCTGTGGATGGGTCCTAATATGTATTTGTGTCTATGGAGACCTTGTAATGGGGCAGTGGCACACAGGCCCTGAAGGCTTCTCCTAACTGGAGGTTTTGAGACATCTTCAAAGGATAATTTTCCCATGTGGAGAAGAGATTTGTTCTGATTGCTGCCTCATGAAATCCCCGTATGCTAATATTGGAAACCAGGCCTCTGAGGAGAGATACCTGTAACCGAAAGCAATGAATCTGATTCAGGCCTAGGGGCCTGTCTGATTCAATCTTCTTCTCTGAGTAGAGGTAGATGCTCAGCTGAGTAGAGGTAGATGCTCAGCTGGTTTCAGATGACCCTTGTTTGTCCTGGGCGGCCTACATTATTGGGATGTCCTTGGGGACTCTGGAGGTTTTTCCTAATTTGTACGATTGTGGACAATGGAATGGGCAGAATTCCCGTGGTATGGACAGGCACAGTCCTGATGTGTGGCTCCAGGGGCCCCAGCCTGAAGGGTCTGTGGGCCAGGAATGTGGGGACAGAAGTCTGTAAACACAAACTCGGCTTAGGTTTGGCAAGTAGGTATGGCAGGCCCGATCTACAGACCGTGAGGAGAACTCTTCAGGATACGACAAAAGAGCGAGTGTGAGGCGCTTGCTCAGACTTTTGTCTCTGGATTTGTTGTCAACGATGGCTGTGGAATCTCGGGGAGGCCTCATGGGCCATGGACGAGACTTCCTCTCTGTGAATTTGGTCCAATCCCAATTGTTTTGGGTCAATCTGAAGGATGGGAGGAGTCCTTTTAGTTTTGTTACCTCAGGTGTCCCACCAAAAGAGGGATTCCAAAGCAGAGCTCTGGGGAGGGATGAATGGACAACCCGAACAATCCAATTGGGGTGAGGTCGAGAACTGAGCAGGTTGATCCTCATTTGGGGTTTATGGAGATCCCCATAGAGCAACGTTTTTCTTCTGGAGGGCCAGCATACGGCTGCATTTTGGTTCCAGAATTCCAAGTCTTGAGGACATGTTTGCCAGGAGTGTGAGGAAGGAAGTCTGAAAACACAAGGTAGCACGAGGTTTGGGCCCACTGTGCAGAGGCTGAATCGAGATCTCCTGCATCTGAGGTCAGGGCGAGTATCAGATGTTGCCTCAAGCTGGAGTTTGTGTCCATGACGGCCCCTTCCTGAAGGGGGTGGGGGCGTCATGAGGCCAGGGAGGTTTCCCTACGCTGGGAGTTGTGAGCTGCTCCAAACTTCAAAGTTTCCTTCTTCAGGACAGTCGAGTACTATTGGATGGTTCCAGGATGCCCCATACAGAAAGACTCGAGAGCAGGGGCCTAAGCATGGATGCCGAGAAACGCCAACTCACCTTCCCATTGCCTGGTCGAGACAAGGCACGCTCAATCTGCGGGCTCTTGGGTGAGCTACCCAGAAGGCTGAGTTTAAATGGACTTTCCTGAGGATGAGTCATATTGTGGGTTGGTGGCCATGGAGACCTTGGAATGTGGCAGTAGCTAAGGGACTCTGCAGGATTCTCCAACCCGAAGGGTTTGACACAACTCCAACAAGGAAGCTTTCCATGCGGAGATGAGAGGTGTTCTGTCTGGTGCCTCAGGATAGCCCCATATGCTGGTCTTCGAACCCAGGCCTCTGAGGAGTGATACCTGGACACCAAAGCAAGAGTTCATAATAGGGCCTAGGGGCCTGTCTGGTTCAATCTTCTGTCTCTGCGGATATCAGTCTGTGTGTCTGCATGGAGGTAGTAGTTGCTCAGCTGGTGTCATAATGCCCCTGTTTGTCCAGTGCGGCTTGCGGTAGTGGGATGTCCTTGGGGACCTTGAGGTTTCTACTATTTTGTAGAGTTGTGGCCAATGGAACGGGCAGTTTCTTAGGAGAGAGCAGGCACAGTTCTGTGGTGTGTCTCCAGAGACCCCAGCCTGGAGGCGGTGTGGGCCACGGCTGTGCAGACAGACATCCAAAAACCCAAACTCAGCTCAGGTTTGGGGCCGAGGTTATGGCAGGCCTGATCTACAGTCCGTGAGGGGAGCTCCTCTGGATATGAAAGAAGGGTGAGAGGGAGGCAGTCGCTCAGTCTTTTGTCTCTGGATATTTTGTCCACAATGGCCGTTTAATGTAGGAGTTGCCTCATGGGTCGTAGAAGTCTCCCTCTCTGGTAGTTTGTCCAGCCCCCAAGAGTTTGGGGTCATTCTGTGGGAAGGGAAGAGTCCTGTTTTCTGCTTCATGTGTCCCCCCAGTAGAGGGATTCTGGAGCATAGCAGTGGGTACTGACAACTGGAATACTCGCTCTCTGGTTCAGCCTGGGGGCCTATGGATATGACAAGCCCCATATGCAGGATCTTGGTCCAGCCCCTGAGAGGCGTTACTTTAATACGGGACTCACGCTACAGGTCACAATGCATGTCTGTGCCCTAGGCGGCCCCAAGCACTGGCGTGGCCTTTCCGACAATGCAGGTTTTCCCACATTGAACGTTGGACAACATGCCTACCACAAGGTTTCTGGCCATGGGGAAGGAGGAATTCTAATTTCTGCATCACGTTCACCCCTGGGCAGTGATTGGAGATAAGGTCTAGGTTATGAAGCCTGAAAACCGAGGTAGGGAAGAGATGACGAACTACAGCCATAGCAGGTCCCTTGTGTCCAGGTTGGAGCCAGCTGTCTAGGTGTCGTTTGGGATGTCTTGTCTCAGGCTGTGCCAGACAGGGCATTAGTATTCAGGGTAGGCTGTATAATTGCTTTACAGTCGAGTGGCATGCATTAGATAATCATTTGGGGTTTCTTATTAGAAGCATAGGGCAAAGTTTTTCTTCTGGAGGGCAGGCAGAGTGCTGCATTGTGGCTTCGGAATTCCCAAACTGGAGGGCTTGTGGGCCAGGAGAGTGAGGACGGAAGTCTGAGAACACTAGCTATGCTTAGGTTTCGGGGAATGGACATGGCAGGCACACTCTGCAGAGCTGAATTGAGATCTCATGAGTCTGAAGTAAGGTCAAGGATCAGACTTTGGCTCAGGTTGGAGTTTCTGTCCATGTTGGCCCCTTCATGAAGTGGGGGGCATATGAGGCCATGGGGGTTTTCCCACTTTTAGAGTTGTCAGATGCTCCAAACTGCAAGGATTCCTTCTGTGGGACAATTAAGATTTGTTGGATGGCTCCAGGACGTCTCCTAAGGTATTTTTCCAGAACAGGGTTCTAAGTATGGATGCCTGGGCAGACAGCCTCAATTCCAATTGTCTCCTAGCAACAAGAAACGTTTGATCTGCTGGCTTAGGGTAGCATCAGAGGGGGCTGAGTGGGAATGGACTTTCCTGAGGATGGTCTTAAATGAGTTGAAATGGACTTTCCTGAGGATGGTCTTAATGTTGGTTTGAGTCCATTGAGACCTTGGTATGGGGCAGTGGCACCAGGGCCCTGAAGGATTCTCCTAACCAGAGGTTATAACAAAGCTCCAATGAGCAAGATTTCCATGGGGAGACGAGATTTGTTCTTATTGGTGCCTCAGGAAACCACCATTTCCTGGTATTGGAAATGAGGCCTCTGAGGAGAGATGCCTGGAAACCAAAGCAATGGATCTGATTAGGGCCTAGGGCCCTGTCCGGTTCAATATTCTTCTCTGGGGACATCTTTTGTCTGAGTGGAGGTAGTTGCTCAGCTGGTTTGAGATCACACCCGTTTGTCCTGGGCGGCCTACACTATTGGGATGGCCTCGGTAACTTTGGAGGTTTTTCCTAATTTGCAAGGTTATGGCCAATGAAATGGGAAGAATTCTCTTGAAAGGGAAGCACAGTCCTGAGGTGTGGCTCCAGGGACCCAAGTGTGGAGCTTTTGTGGTCCAGGGCTATTTGGACAAAAGTCTGAAAACACAAACTCCACTTCGGTTTGGGTCTGTAGGTATGGCCGGCCCGATATATAGACCGTGAGGAGAACTCTTCAGGATATGAACAAAGGGCGAAAGTGAGGTGCTTGCTCATGCTTATTTTTTTCTGGATATGTGTCACCGATTGCCATGGAATGTCCGGGTGTCCTCATGGGCCATCGATGAGGCTCCCTTTCTGGGGATTTGACCCAATCCCAAGAGTTTGGGGTCATTCTGTGGGAAGGGAGTAGGCCTTTCTGTTTTTTTTTTTTGGTTTTTTTTTTTTTTTACCTCAGGTGGACCACCAAAAGAGGGATTCCAGAGCAGAGTCCTGGGGAGGGGCAACTGGACAACCAGAACTCTGGTTCACATTGGGACCTAAGAACATGGCAAGCCCCATATGTGGGCTCTTGGTCCAGACACTGAGAGGCCTTCCTTGAGCATAGGGCTCACATTGAGTTTCACAATGTGTTGTTGTGCCCAAGGAGCCCCTCAAGTCAGGGCGTGGCCTAATGTACCATGCTGGTTTCTCCTACACTGAACGTTGCACAATATGGCAACCACAAGTTTTCTGGCCATGGGGAAGAAGGAGTTCTAATTTCTGCAACACTTTCACTCCTGGAATGTGATTGGATTTAAGGTCTAGGTTCTGAAGCTTGAAAACTGAGGTTGGGAAGAGATGAAGACCTAAGGCCACGGTGTGTCTGTTGTGCTCCGTGTTCGGCCAGCTGTTGAGTGTGGGTTGGGAGGTGCAGGCTCAGGCTGTGGCAGACAGGGAATTAGTGCCCAGGCTAGACTGTATCATTGGGGTGCAGTCGAGTTTCATGCAGGTTGGTACTCATTTGTGGTTACTGGGTAGCCCCAGAGGGCAACGTTTTTCTTCTGGAAGGAAGACACAGTGCCACATAGTGGCTCCAGAATTCCCAAACTGGAAGGCTTGTGGGCCAGGAGTGTGAGGAAAAAATTCTGAGAACACAAGCCAGACTTAGATTTCGGGGTGAGGGGACGGCAGGAAGCCTCTGCAGAGATGATTCGAGATCCCGTGTACCTGAAGACAGAGCTAGGATCAGACGTTGGCTCAGGTTGGAGTTTCTGTCCATGACGGCCCCTTCATGAAGGGGAGGGTGTCACGAAGCCATGGAGGTTTTCCCACACGATGGGAATTGTGAGATGCTCCAAACCGCAATGATTCCTTCCGTGGGACAGTCGAGACCTGCTGGATGGCTCCAGGACATCCCATAAGGAAGTTATCCAGAGCAGGGTTCTAAGGATGGATGCCTGGGCAGCCTGCCTCCCATTCCAGGTGTCTCTTAGCGCCAAGGCAAGTTCGATCTGCTGGATCTAGGGGAGTAACCGAGGCGGGTGTGTTGAAATGGGTGAGTTGAGGATGGGTCATAATGTGCATTTGTGTCCATGGAGACCTTGGAATGGGGTGCTTGATCCGGGGCCTTGAGGGATGTTCATAACCGGAGGTTTTGATGGAGCTCTAAAGAGTACGTTTCCTATGTAGAGAAGAGAATTGTTTTGATGAGTGCCTAAGGAATCTCCCATATGCTGGTATTGGAAACCAGGCCTCTGAGGAGAGATGCCTGAAAACAAAGGCAATGGATATGATTAGGGCCTAGGTGCCTATCCGGTTCAATCTCTTTCCTGGTGATAACTGTCTATGGATCTGAAGGGAGGTAGTTGCTCGGCTTGTGTCAGATCGCCCCTGTTTGTCCTGGGCAGCCTATAATATTGGGAATGGCCTCGGGATTTTGGAGTTTCTCCTAATCTATAGGGTTGTGGCCAATGGAATGGGCAGAAATCCCCTGGAGAGGGCAGGCACAGTTCTGAGTTTGGCTCTAGGGGCCCAGCCTTGAGGGTGTGTGGGGGGCAGGCCTGTGGGGACAGAAGTCTGAAAACACAAATTCCGCTTAGGATTGGGGACATAGGTATGGCACGCCCAATCTACAGACCCTGATAACACTTCGGGGTATGAAAAAGGGTGAGTTTGAGGTGCTTGCTCAGGTTTTGTCTCTGGATTTGTGTCAACAATGTGGGTCGAATGCTGGCGTGGCCTCATGGGTTGTGGACGGCTTTCCTTCTCTGAGGATTTGACCCTATCCCAAGAGTTTGGGTACATTCTGTGGGAAGGGAGGTGTCCTTTCTGTTTTTTAATTTATTTTATGTACCTCATGTGTGCCAATAAAACAGGGATTCCAGAGCAGAGTCCTTGGTAGGGACAACTGGATAACCCCACCTCTGTTTAAGTTTGGGGGCCTAGGGGCATGGCAAGTCCAATATGTGGGCTCTTGATTCAGACCCTGAGAGGTCTTCCTTGAGGACAGGGCTCATGCTGAGGGTCACAATGCCTATTTGTGCCCAACAAGGCCCTCAAGCATGGGAAGGGCCTCATGGGCCACGCTGGATTCTCCTACACTGAACGTTGGAGAATATGCCAACCACAAGGTTTCCGGCCATGGCGAAGGAAGAGTTGTGATTTCTGCATCACGTTCACCCCTGGACAGTGATTGGAGTTTAGGTCTAGGTTCTGAAACCCGAAAACCGAGGTTGGGAAGAGATGAAGACCTAAGGACCTGATGGGTACAATGAGCTCAGTGTGTGGCTAGCTGTTGAGCGTAGGTCTGGAGGTGTGGGCTCATGCTGTGTCAGACAGGGCATTAGACAGGGTAGATTGTATATTTGGGGTGCAGTCGAGTGGCGTTCAGTTGATCCTCATTCGGGTTTCAAGGTAGCTCCATAAGGCAACGTTTTTCTTCTGGAGGGCAGGCAGAGTGCTGCGTTGTGGCCCCAGTATTGCCAAATTGTAGGGCTTTTGGGCCAGGGGTGTGAGGACGGTAGTCTGAGAACACAAGCTAGGCTTAGTTTTTGGGGTGAGGGCACAGAAGGCACACTCTGCAGAGCTGAATCAAGATCTCATGCACCTGAAGCCAGGGCGAATATCAGACGTTTGCTCAGGTTGGAGTTTCTATCCATGATGGCCCCTTTATAAAGTGGAGCGTCTCAAGAGGCCATGAAGATTTTCCCACAATGGGAGTTGCGAGATGCACCAGACTGCAAAGATTCCTTCTGTGGGACACTTGAGACCTGTTGGATGGCTCTAGGATGTCCCATATGGAACGACTCCAGAGTAGGGTTCTAAGGATGGATGCCTGGGCAGCCCGCCTCCCATTCTAGTTGTCTCCTAGCAACAAGGCAGGTTTGATCTGCAGGCCCTGGAGGAGAAACCAAGGGGGATGAGTTGACATGGACTCTACCGAGGATAGATCATAATGTGGGTTTAAGTCCATGGAGACCTTGGAATGGGGCGCTTGATCCGGGGCCCTGAAAGATTCTCCTAAACAGAGGTTTTTATAGAGCTCCAAAGAGTACATTTCTTATGTGGAGACGAGATTTTTCTATGAGTGCCTCAGTAATCCCCCATATGCTGGTATTGGTAACCAGGCCTCTGAGGAGAGATGCCTGGAAACAAAAGCAATGGATCTGATTCGGGCCTAAGTGCCTGTCCAGTTCAATCTTATTCTATGGGGATATCTGTCTCTGGGTCTGAGTGGAGGTAGTTTCCTAACTTGTGAAAGATCATCCCTGTTTGTCCTGGGCAGCCAACACTACTGGGATGGCCTCGGGGAGTTTGGAGGTTTCTCCTAATCTTTAGGGTTGTGGCCAATGGAAATGGCAGAATTCCCCTGGAGAAGGAAGCCACAGTCCTCAGGTGTGGCTCCAGGGGCCCCAGCTTGGATGGTGTGTGGGCCAGGACTGTGGGGACAGAAGTCTGAAAACACAAACTCAGCTTAGGTTTGGGGATGTATGTATGAAGTCTCGATCTACAGACCGTGAGATTTTCCGTGCTATGAACAAAGGGCGAGTATGTGGCGTTTGCTCAGGCTTTTGTCTCTGGATTTTGTGCCTACGGTGGCCGTGGAATGTCGGGGTGTCCTCAAGGGCCATGGACAAGTCTTTCTCTGGTGATTTGGCCTGATCCCAAGTGGTTGGGATCATTCTGTGGATGGGAAGAGTCTTTCTTCTGTATTTTTTTTTTTTTTTTTTTACCTCAGGTGTCCCACCAAAGAGGGATTCCAGAGCAGTGCCCTGAGTAGGGGTGACTAGACATCTCTAACTCTGGTTGAGATTGGGGGACTAGGGGCTTGGCAAGCCCCATATGTGGGCTGTTGTTCCAGTCACTAAGAGGCTTTACATGAGGATAGGGCTCACGCTGAGGGTCACAATGTGTGTTTGTGCAAATTGTAACCCTCAGGGATAGGTGGGGCCTCATAGTCCATGCTGCTTTCTCCTACAATGAACGTTGGACCACATGCCAACCACAAGGTTCTTGCCATGGCGAAGGAGAAGTTCTGATTCTTGTATCACGTTCACTCCTGAGCAGTGAGTGGACATAAGGTCTAGGTGCTG
The DNA here is from genome assembly GCF_011764305.1 of Mustela putorius furo. Classification (NCBI taxonomy): domain Eukaryota; kingdom Metazoa; phylum Chordata; class Mammalia; order Carnivora; family Mustelidae; genus Mustela; species Mustela putorius. The sequence goes on along the minus strand of NW_025421551.1, from coordinate 1,086,286 downwards.
AAGGTGAAAACTGAGGTTGGGTAGAGATGATGGCTGAAAGCCATTGTGGGTTTGATATGCTCAGTGTATGGCCAGCTGTCTGGGTGTTGGACTGGAGGTCTGCCTTCAGGCTGTGTCAGACAGGGCTTTAGTGCACAGGCTAGATTGTATAATTGGGGTATGGTCGAGTGGCATGCAGGTTGTTACTCATTTGGCGTTTCTGGTTTGACCTATAGGGTAACATTTTTCTTCTGGAGGGCAGGCAGAGTGCTGCATTGTGTCTCCAGAATTGCCAAACTGGAGGGGTGTGGCCAGGATTGTGAAGACGGAAGTCTGAGAACACAAGTTAGGCTTAGGTTTCGGGGCGAGGGCACAGCAGGCACACTCTCAAGTGCTGAATCGAGATCCCGTGCTTCTGAATTCAGGGCGCGGATCAGACTTTGGCTTAGGATGGAGTTTCTGTCCATGATGGCCCATTTATGAAGGTGTGGGGCATCATGAGGAAATGGAGGTTTTCTCACAGTGGGATTGTGTGATGCTTCAAACCACAAGGATTCATTCTGCGAGACAGTCAAGACAGGTTGGTTGGATTCAAGACGTCCCATAAAGAAATTCTCCAGAGCAGGGTTCTAAGGATGGATGCCTGGGCAGCCCCACCTCGCATTCCAACTGTCTCCTAGTGACAAGGCAGGTTTGATCTGCTGGATCTGGGTGAGCAGCCGAGGGGGCTGATTTGAAATGGACTCTCCTGAGGATGGATCATAATGTAAGTTTGTGTCCTTGGAGACCTTGGAATTGGGCCATGGTGCCAGCGCCCTGAAGGATCCTCCTAACCTGAGGTATTGACACAGCTCCAAAGAGCAAGTTTCTCATGTGGAGATGAGATCTGTTCTGATTGTTTCCTTAAGAAACCCCCATATTCTGATACTGGAAACCAGGCCTCTGAGGAGAGATACATAGAAACCAAAGCAATGGATCAGAAGTTGGCTCAGGTTGGAGTTTCTGTCCATGATGGCCCCTTTTATAAAGGGGAGCATCTCATGAGGCCATGTAGGTTTTCCCACGATAGGAGTTGTGAGATGCTCCAATCTGCAAGGATTCCTTCTGCAGGACAGTCAAGACCTGTTGGAAGGCTCCCAGGACATCCCATATGGAACGGCGCCAGAGCAGGATTCCAACGATGGATGCCTAGAGAGTCTGCTTTGCATTCCAGTTGTCTCCTAGCGACAAGGCAGGTTTGATATTCTGGCTCTGGGGGAGTAATCAACGGGGCTGAGTTGACATGTACTCTCCTGCCGAATGGTCATAATGCGGGTCTGTGTCCATGGAGACCTTGGAATAGGGCGGTGGCTCCGGTTACCTGAAGCTTTCTCCTAACTGGAGGTTTTTACAGAGCTCCAAAGGATAAGTTTCCCATGTGGAGACAAGATTTGTTCTGATTGGTATCTCTGGAATCCCCCATATGCTGGTATTGGAAAACAGGCCTCAGAGGAGAGATGCTTAGAAACAAAAGCAATGGAACCAATTACGTTCTAGGGGCCTGTCCAGTTTAATACCTTTCTCTTGGGATATCTGTCTACGGGTGAGTTGAGGTCGTTGCTCAGCTTGTGACAGATCACCCCTCTTTGTACTGGGCAGCCTACACTATTGGAATGGCCTCTGGGACTTTGGAGGTTTCTCCTAATCTGTAGGGTTGTGGCCAATGGAATGGGAAGAATTTCCTTGGAGAGGGCAGGCACAGTCCTGAGGTGTGGCTCCAGGGGCCTCAGCCTGGGAGGGTGTGTGGGACAGGGATGTCAGGATAGAAGTCTGAAAACACGGTTTGGGGACGTAGGTATGGCAGGCCCGATCTACAGACTATGAGGAGAATTTTTTGGGCTATGACCTAAGGGTGAGGCTTATGTCTCTGGATTTTGTGTCAAGAGTGGCCGTGGAATGTCGGGCTGGCCTCATGGGCCATGGAGGAGTCTTTCTCTCTGGGGATGGCCTGATCCCAAGTGATTGGGGTCATTCTGTGGGTGGGAGGAATCCTTTCTGTGTTTACTTACCTCAAATGTCCCAATAAAGAGGGATTCCAGAGCAGAGCCCTGAGTAGGGGTGACTAGATTTCTCTACCTCTGGTTAAGATTGGGTGACTTGGGGCATGGCAGGCCCCATATGTGGGCTCATGGTCCAGCCACTGAGAGGCTTTACTTGAGGACAGGGTTCAAACTGAGGGTCCCAATGTGTGTTTGTGCCCACCGCAGCTCTTAAGCATGGGCAGGGCCTCAGGGACCCTACACTACCCTCAGGGGCCCTACTACTACTCCTGTAGGCCCTACAGGGGTCCTATAATGAACTTTGGATAAGATGCCAACCACAAGATTCTGGCAAGAGGGAAGGAGGAGTTATGATTTCTGCATCACGTTCACCCATGGGAAATGGGTAGAGATAAGGTCTAGGTTTCTGTAGCCTGAAAACCAGGTTGGAAAGAGATGGCAACCTAAGGCCATGGCGGTTCAGATGTTCTCAGTGTACGGCAAGCTGTCTGGGTGTCGGTTGGGAATTCAGGCCTCAGGTTGTGTCAGACAGGGCATTAGTGCACAGGCTAGACTATATAATTGGTGTACAGTTGAGTGGCATGCAGGTTTATCCTCATTTGAGGTTTCTGGGTAGACCCATAGGGCAACGATTTTCTTCTAGAGGGCAGGCAGAGTGCAGCACTGTGTCATCGGAAATCCCAAAATGGAGGGCATGTGGTCCAGGAGAGTGAGGACGGAAGTCTGAGAACACTAGCTATGCTTAGGATTTGGGGTGAGGGCACAGCAGGTTCACTCTGAAGAGCCTAATCAAGATCTCGTGCATCTGAAGTCAAGGCGAAGATCAGCCGTTGGCTCAGGTTGGAGTTTCTTTCCTTAATCCGACTCCATGAAGATTGGGGCCATCATGTGACCTTGGAAGCTTTCCATGATATGAGTTGTGAGGTGGTCCATGAAAAGGCTCCTGTGGGACAGTCGACACCTGTTGGATGGCTCAAGGATGTCCCATAAGGAAAGACGCAAGAGCAGGGTTCTAAGGATCTCTAAGCAGAGATACCTGGAAACCAAAGCAATAGATCCGATAGGTGCCTATGGGACTGTTCAATCCTTTTTACCTATGGGGACATCAGTCTACGGGTCTGAGTGCAGGTAGGTGCTCAGATGGGCCCAGATTGCCCCTGTTTGTTCTGGGAAGCCACAAATATTGGGATGGCCTCAGGGACATTGGCGGTTTATCCTATTAGTAGCGTTGTGGCCTGGAATGGGCACATACAATTCCCTTGGAGAGGAAAAATCACAGTCTTCATGTTTGGCTCCAGGGGCCTGAGCCTGTAGGGTGTGTAGGCCAGGGCTGTTTGGACAGTTGTCTGAAAACAAAAACTTGGCTTATGTTTCGGGTCATAGGTATGGCAAGACTGATCTACAGACCATGAGGAGAACTCTTCAGGATATGAAAAAAGGGCGAGTATGAGGCTCTTGCTCAAGTTTTTGTCTCTGGATATCGTGTCACTCATGGTCGTGAAATTTCCGGGTCACTTCATGGGAAATGGACGAGTCTTACTCTCTGGGGGTTTGGCCCCGTCCAAAGAGTTTGGGGTCATTCTGTGGGATGGAAGAAGTCCGTTTTTCTGTTGTCGTTGATTTGTTTTGTTTTGTTTTTTTCACCTCAGGTGTCCCACCAAATGAGGGATTCCAGACTAGAGCCCTGCGGAGGGTGGAGTGGACAACCAGAAATCTGGTTAAAAATTGGGGCCTAGGGACCTGTCAAGCCCATTATGACATCTAATGGTCCAGCCACTGTGAGGACGTACGAGAGGACAGGACTCACGCTGAGGGTCACAATGCGTTTTTATGCCCTCTTCGCGCTCAAGAATGGGCGGGGCCTCAGGGTGAATGCTGGTTTCTCTCCTACACTGAACATTGGACAACATGCTAACCACAAGGTTTCTTGCCATGGGTAAGGAAGAGTTCTGATTTCTGCATCAGAGTCACCCATGGGCAGTGATTGGAGATAAGTTCTAGGTGCTGAAGCCTGAAAACTGAGGTAGGGAAGAGATGATGACCTAAGGCCATGGCGGGTCTGATATGCTCAGTGTTTGGTCAGCTGTCTGGGTGTTGGTCACCAGGTCCGTGTTGGCCGTGGAATGTTGGGGAGGCCTCATGGGCCATCGACGAATCTTGCTCTCTGTGGATTTGGACCGATCCCAATTGTTTTCGTCAATCTGTGGGATGGGAGGACTCCTTTCAGGTGTGTTACTTCAGGTGTCCCACCAAAAGAGGAATTCCAAAGCAGAGCTCTTGGGAAGAGAGAAGGGACAACCCGAACTACGTTAAAAACATTGGGGCCTAGGGGCATGGCAAGCCCAATATGCTGTCTCTCCATCCAGCCACTGAGAGGCCGTACCTGAGGACTGGGCTCAGGCTGAGGGTCACAATGTGTGTTTGTGACCAATGTGGCCCGCAAGCATGGGCGGGGTCTCATGGGCCACACTGGTTTCAACTACACTGATTCTTGTACAACATGCCAACCACAAGGTTTCTTGCCATGGGAAAAGAGTTCTGATTTCTGCATCATTTTCAAACCCGGGCCGTGATTGGAGATAAGGTCTAGGTTCTGAAGCCTGAAAACCGAGTTTGAGAAGAGATGACGACCTAAGGCCCTGACGGGTCTCATGTGCTCAGTTTGCGGCCAGCTGTCTGGGTGGGGGCAGTAGGTCCATGCTCAGGGTGTTTCAGAAAGTGCTGTAGTGCCCAGGTCAGCCTATATATTTGGGGTACAGCCGAATGGCGTGCACGTTGATCCTCATTTGGGTTTTCCGGAGAGCCCCAGAAGGCAATGTTTTTCTTCTGGAGGGCAGGCAGAGTGCTGCATTGTAGTTCTGGATTGCCAAACTGGAGGGTTTGTGCGCAAGTAGTCTGAGGACGGAAGTCTGAGAAGCCAAGCTAGGCCTAGGTTTCTGGTTGAGGATATGGCAGGCACAATCTATAGACGTGAAATCGAGGTCTCGTGCATCTGAAGTCAGGGCGAGGATCAGACGATCTCTCAGGTTGGACATTCTGTCCCTGATGGCCCCTTTTTGAAGGGGGGAGTGGATCACGAGGCCATGGGGATTTTCCCACGATGGGAGTTGTGAGAAGCTCCCAACTGCAAAGATTCTTCTGCAGGACATTTGAGACCTGTTGGTTGGCTCCAGGACAACGATTCCGAGCAGGGTTCTAAGGATGGATGGCTGGGTAGCCCACCTCACATTCCAATTGTCTCCAAGCAACAAGAAAGGTTAGATCTGCTGGATCTGGGGGATCAACCGAGGAGGCTGAGTTGAAATGGACTCTCCCGTGGATGTGTCCTAATATGATTTTGTGTCTATGGACACCTTGGAATGAGGCGGTGGCACTGGGGCCCTGAAGGGTTCTCCTAAAGAGAGGATTTCACACAGCTCCATCGTGTAAGTTTCCTATGTGTAGATGAGATTTGTTCTGATGGGTGAGTCAAGAAACAGCCATATGCTGTTATTGAAATCCAGGCCTCTGAGGATAGATGCCTGGAAACCAAAGCAATGGATCCGATAGGTGCCTAGGGGGCCTGTTCGTTCCTTTTTACCTCTGGGGACATCAGTCTAGGTCTGAGTGCCGGTAGGTGCTCAGATGGGACCAGATTGCAGCTGTTTGTCCTGGAAGCCACGAATATTGGGATGGCCTCAGGGATTTTGGAGGTTTATCCTTGTAGTAGGGTTGTGGCCATTGGAATGGAGAGGGCAAGCACAGTCGTCAGTTTTGGCTGCAGGGGTCTGAGCCTGTAGGGTGTGTAGGCCAGGGCTGTTTGGACAGTTGTCTGAAAACACAAACTCGGCTTATGTTTCGGGTCATAGGTATGGCAGGACTGATCTACAGACCATGAGGAGAACTCTCTGGGATATGAAAAAAGGGCGAGTGTGAGGCTCTTGCTCAGTTTTTGTCTCTGGATATCGTGTCACCATAGTCGTGAAATTTCCGGGTGACTTCATGGGAAATGGACGAGTCTTACTCTCTGGTGGTTTGGCTACGTCCAAAGAGTTTGGGGTAATTCTGTGGGATGGAAGAAGTCCGTTGTTCCGTTGTTGTTGATTTGTTTTGTTTTGTTTTTCAACCTTAGGTGTCCCACCAAAAGGGGGATTCCAGAGTAGAGCCCTGGGGAGGGGCGACTGGACAACCAGAAATCTGGTTAAAAATTGGGACCTAGGGACATGTTAAGCCCATTATGACATCTAATGGTCCAGCCACTGTGAGGACGTACTAGAGGACAGGACTCACGCTGAGGGTCACAATGCGTGTTTATGCCCTCGTCGCTCTCAAGAATGAGCGGGGCCTCAGGGTGAATGCTAGTTTCTCCTACACTGAACGTTGGACAACATGCCAACCAAAAGTATTCTTGCCATGGGTAAGGAAGAGTTCTGATGTCTGCATCACAGTCACCCCTGGGCAGTGATTGGAGATAAGGTCTAGGTTCTGAAGCCTGAAAACTGAGGTAGGGAAGAGATGATGACCTGAGGCTATGGCGGGTCTGATGTGCTCAGTGTTTGGTCAGCTGTCTGGGTGTTGGTCACGACGTCCGGGCTCAGGTTGTCAGACAGTGCATTAGTGCCCAGGTTAGGCTATATATTTTGGGTGCATTCGAGTGCCGTGTAGGTTCTTATCTGAAGAACTCTTCAGGATATGAAGAATGAGCGAGTCTGAGGCACGTGCTCAGGCTTTTGTCTCTGGATTTTGTATCAGCGATGGCTGTGGAATGTTGGGAGGGCCTCAGGGGACATGGACGAATCTTGCTCTCTGTGGATTTGGCCCGATCCCAATTGTTTTGTGTAAAATCTGTGGGATGGGAGGACTCCTTTCAGGTTTGTTAACTCAGGTGTCCCACCAAAAGAGGAATTCCAAAGCAGAGCCCTGGGGAAGATGAAGGGACAACCCGAACTATGGTTAAAAATTGGGGCCTAGCGGCATGGCAAGCCCAATATGCTGTCTCTCCATCCAGCCACTGAGAGGCCTTACCTGAGATTGGTCTCAGGTTCGGGTCAGAATGTCTGTTTGTGACCAATGTGGCCCGCAAGCCTGGACGGGGCCTCATGGGCCACACGGGTTTCAACTACACTGAACCTTGTACAACATAACAACCACAAGGTTTCTTGCCATGGGGAATGAGTTCTGATTTGTGCATCATTTTCAAACCCGGGCCGTGATTGGAGATAAGGTGTAGGTTCTGAAGCCTGAAAACTGAGTTTGAGAAGAGATGACGACCTAGGGCCATGACGGGTCCAATGTGCTCAGTGTGCGGCCAGCCAGCTGTCTGGGTGGGGCCTGGAGGTCCAGGCTCAGGGTTTGCCAGAAAGGGCTTTAGTGCCCAGGTCAGCCTATATATTTGGGGTACAGCCGAATGGCGTGCAGGTTGATCCTCATTTAGGTTTTCTGGGTAGTCCCAGAGGGCAATATTTTTCTTCTGGAGGGCAGGCAGAGTGCTGCATTGTAGTTCTGGATTGCCAAACTGGAGGGTTTGTGGTTCAGTAGTCTGAGGACGGAAGTCTGAGAACCCAAGCTAGGCCTTGGTTTCTGGGTGAGGATATGGCAGGCACAATCTACAGACCTGAATCGAGATCTCGTGCATCTGAAGTCAGGGCGAGGATTAGACGATCTCTCAGGTTGGTTATTCTGTCCCTGATGGCCCCTTTTTGAAGGGGGGAGTGGATCACGAGGCCATGGGGATTTTCCCACGATGGGAGTTGTGAGAAGCTCCCAACTGCAAAGATTCTTCTGCAACAATTGAGACCTGTTGGTTGGCTCCAGGACAACGATTCCGAGCAGGGTTCTAAGGATGGATGGCTATGTAGACCACTTCACTTTCCAATTGTCTCCAAGCAACAAGACAGGTTAGATCTGCTGGATCTGGGGGAGCAACCGAGGTGGCTGTATTGAAATGGACTCTCCCGTGGATGTGTCCTAATATGATTTTGTGTCTATGGAGACCTTGGAATGAAGCGGTGGCACAGGGGCCCTGAAGGGTTCTCCTAAAGAGAGGCTTTCACACAGCTCCATCGTGCAAGTTTCCTATGTGTAGATGAGATTTGTTCTGATGGGTGAGTCAAGAAACAGCCATATGCTGTTATTGAAATCCAGGCCTCTGAAGAGATGCCTGGAAACCAAAACAATGGATCCGATAGGTGCCTAGGGGCGTGTTCATTCCTTTTTACCTCTGGGGAAATCAGTCTACGGGTCTGAGTGCCGGTAGGTGCTCAGATGGGGCAAGATTGCCCCTGTTTGTCATGGGAAGCCACAAAAATTGGTATCGCCTCCGGTACTTTGGAGGTTTATCCTATTAGTAGGGCTGTGGCCATTGGAATGGGCACATACGATTCCCTTGGAGAGGGCTAGTACAGTCGTCAGGTTTGGTTCCAGGGGCCTGAGCCTGTAGGGTGTGTAGGCCAGGGCTCTTTGGACAGTTGTCTGAAAACACAAACTCGGCTTTTGTTTCAGGTCATAGGTATGGCAGGACTGATCTACAGACCATGAGGAGAACTCTTCGAGATATGAAAATAGGGCGAGTGTGAGGCTCTTGCTCAAGTTTTTGTCTCTGGATATCGTGTCACTCATGGTCGTGAAATTTCCGGGTGACTTCATGGGAAATGGACGAGTCTTACTCTCTGGGGGTTTGGCCACGTCCAAAGAGTTTGGGGTCATTCTGTGGGATGGAAGAAGTCCGTTGTTCCGTTGTTTTTGATTTGTTTTGTTTTGTTTTGTTGTTCAACCTCAGGTGTCCCACCAAATGAGGGATTCCAGAGTAGAGCCCTGGGGAGGGGAGACTGGAAAACCAGAAATCTGGTTAAAAATTGGGGCCTAGGGACATGTCAAGCCCATTATGACATCTAATGGTCCAGCCACTGAGAGGACGTAATAGAGGACAGGACTCACGCTGATGGTAACAATGCGTGTTTATGCCCTCGTCGCACTCAAGAATGGGCGGGGCCTCTCAGGGTGAATGCTGGTTTCTCCTACAATGAACGTTGGACAACATGCCAACCACTAGGTTTCTTGCCATGGTAAGGAAGAGTTCTGATGTCTGCATCACAGTCACCCCTGGACATGATTGGAGATAAGGTCTAGGTTCTGAAGCCTGACAACTGAGTTAGGGAAGAGATGATGACCTAAGGCCATGGCGGGTCTTACGTGCTCAGTGTGCGGTCTGCTGTCTGGGTGTTGGTCACGAGGTCCGGGCTCAGGTTGTCAGACAGTGCATTAGTGCCCAGGTTAGACTATATATTTTGGGTGCATTCGAGTGCCGTGTATGTTCTTCTCTGAAGAACTCTTCAGGATATGAAGAATGAGCGAGTCTGAGGCGCCTGCACAGGCTTTTGTCTCTGGATTTTGGATCAGCGAGGGCCGTGGAATGTTGGGGAGGCCTCATGGACCATGGACGAATCTTGCTCACTGTGGATTTGGCCCGATCCTAATTGTTTTTCGTCAATCTGTGGAATGGGAGGACTCCTTTCAGGTTTGTTAGCTCACGTGTCCCACCAAAAGAGGAATTCCAAAGCAGAGCCCTGGGGAAGAGTGAAGGGACAACCCGAACTACGGTAAAAATTTGGGGCCTAGGGGCACGGCAAGCCCAATATGCTGTCTCTCCATCCAGCCACTGAGAGGCCTTACCTGAGGACTGGGCTCAGGCTGAGGGTCACAATGTGTGTTTGTGACCAATGTGGCACGCAAGCATGGGCGGTGCCTCATGGGCCACACTGGTTTCAACTACACTGATTCTTGGACAACATGCCATCCAAAAGGTTTCTTGCCATGGGGAAAGAGTTCTGATTTCTGCATCATTTTCAAACCCGGGCCGTGTTGGAGATAAGGTGTAGGTTCTGAAGCCTGAAAACCGAGGTTGAGAAGAGATGACGACCTAAGGCCAACACGGTTCTCATGTGCTCAGTGTGCGGCCAGCTGTCTGGGTGGGGGCTGTAGGTCCATGCTCAGGGTGTTTCAGAGGGCTTTAGTGCCCAGGTCAGCCTATATATTTGGGGTACAGCCGAATGGCGTGCAGGTTGATGCTCATTTGGGTTTTCTGGGTAGCCCCAGATGGCAATGTTTTTCTTCTGGAAGGCAGGCAGAGTGCTGCATTGTAGTTCTGGATTGCCAAACTGGAGGGATTCTGGGCAAGTAGACTGAGGACGGAAGTGTGAGAAGCCAAGCTAAGCCTAGGTTTCTGGGTGAGGATATGGCAGGCACAATCTACAGACCTGAATCGAGGTCTCGTGTATCTGAAGTCAGGTCGAGGATCAGACGATCTCTCAGGTTGGACATTCTGTCCCTGATGGCCCCTTTTTGAAGGGGGGAGTGGATCACGAGGCCATGGGGCTTTTCCCACGATGGGAGTTGTGAGAAGCTCCCAACTGCAAAGATTCTTCTGGAGGACAATTGAGACCTTTTGGTTGGCTCAAGGACAACGATTCCGAGCAGGGTTCTAAGGATGGATGGCTAGGTAGACCACATCACTTTCCAATTGTCTCCAAGCAACAAGACAGGTTAGATCTGCTGGATCTGGAGGACAACCGAGGAGGCTGAGTTGAAATGGACTCTCCCGTGGATGTGTCCTAATATGATTTTGCGTCTCTGGAGACCTTGGAATGAAGCGTTGGCACTGGGGCCCTGAAGGGTTCTCCTAAAGAGAGGCTTTCACACATCTCCATCGTGCAAGTTTCCTATGTGTAGATGAGATTTGTTCTGATGGGTGAGTCAAGAAACAGCCATATGCTGTTATTGAAATCCAGGCCTCTGAGGAGAGATGCCTGGAAATCAAAGCAATGGATCCGATGAGTGCCTAGGGGCCTGTTCCTTCCTTTTTACCTCTGGGGACATCAGTCTACGGGTCTGAGTGCCGTAGGTGCTCAGATGGGCCCAGATTGCCCCTGTTTGTCCTGGGAAGCCACAAATATTGGGATGGCCTCAGGGACTTTGGAGGTTTATCCTCGTAGTAGGGTTGAGGCCATTGGAATGGAGACATACAATTCCCTTGGAGAGGGCAAGCACAGTCGTCAGGTTTGGCTCCAGGGGTCTGAGCCTGTAGGGTGTGTAGGCCAGGGCTGTTTGGACAGTTGTCTGAAAACACAAAACACGGCTTTTGTTTCGGGTCATAGGTATGGCAGGACTTATCTACAGACCATGAGGAGAACTCTTCGGGATATGAAAAAAGGGCGAGTGTGAGGCTCTTGCTCAAGTCTCTGTCTGTGAATAACGTGTCACACATGGTCGTGAAATTTCCAGGTGACTTCATGGGAAATGGACGAGCCTTACTCTCTGGGGTTTTGGCCCCGTCCAAAGAGTTTGGGGTCATTCTGTGGGATGGAATACGTCCGTTGTTCTGTTGTTGTGGATTTGTTTTGTTCTGTTTTTCAACCTCAGGTGTCCCACCAAATGAGGAATTCCAGAGTAGAGCCCTGGGGAGGGGCGACTGGAAAACCAGAAATATGATTTAATATTGGGGCCTAGGGACATGTCAAGGCCATTATGACATCTAATGGTCCAGCCACTGACAAGGCGTACTAGAGGACAGGACTCACGCTGAGGGTCACAATGCGTGTTTATGCCCTCGTCGCACTCAAGAATGGGCGGGGCCTCAAGGTGAATGCTGGTTTTTCCTACACTGAACGTTGGACAACATGCCAACCACAAGGGTTTCTTGCCATGGGTAAGGAAGAGTTCTGATTTCTGCATCACAGTCACCCCTGGGCAGTGACTGGAGATAAGGTCTAGGTTCTGAAGCATGAAAAATGAGGTAGGGAAGAGATGATGACCTAAGGCCATGGCGGGTCTGAAGTGCTCAGTGTGCGGTCAGCTGTCTGGGTGTTAGTCACGAGGTCCGGGCTCAGGTTGTCAGACAGTGCATTAGTGTCCAGGTTAGACTATATATTTTGGGTGCATTCGAGTGCCGTGTAAGTTCTTATCTGAATAACTCTTCAGTATATGAAGAATGAGCGATTCTGAGGCGCGTGCTCAGGCTTTTGTCTCTGGATTTTGTATCAGCGATGGTCGTGGAATGTTGGGGAGGCCTCATGGGCCATGGACGAATCTTGCTTTCTGTGGATTTGGCCCGATCCCAATTGTTTTTCGTCAATCTGTTGGATGGAGGACTCCTTTCAGGGTTGTTACATCAGGTGTCCCACCAAAAGAGGAATTCCAAAGCAGAGAGCCCTGGGAAAGAGTGAAGGGACAACATGAACTATCGTTAAAAATTGGGGCCTAGGGGCATGGCAAGCCCAATATGCTGTCTCTTCATCCAGCCACTGAAGGCCTTACCTGAGGACTGGGCTAAGGCTGAGGGTCACAATGTGTGTTTGCTACCTATCTGGACCGCGAGCAATGGCGGGGCCTCAAGGGACACACTGGTTTCCACTACACTGAACGTTGGACAACAAGCCAAACACGAGTTTTCCTGCCATCGGGAAGGAGTTCTTATTTCTTCATCATTTTCAAACCTGGGCAGTGATTGGAGATAAGGTCTAGGTTCTGAAGCCTGAAAACTGACATTGGGAAGGGATAACGACCTAAGGCCATGGGGGGTCTGAAGGTCTCAGTTTGTAGCCAGCTGTCTGGGTGGGGCCAGGAGGTCCAGGCTCAGCCTCTGTCAGAAAGGGCATAATTGCCCAGGTCAGCCTATATATTTTGGGTATAGCCAAGTGTCGTGCAGGTTGATTTTCATTTGGGGTTTCTATGTAGCCCCAGAGGTCAATGTATTTCTTCTGCAGGGCAGGTAGAGTGCTGCATTTTAGTTCTGGATTTCCAAACTAGAGGGCTTGTGAGCCAGTAGTCTGTGGACGGAAGTCTGAGGACACAAGAAAAGCTTAGGTTTCTGGGTGAGGACATGGCAGGCACAATCTACAGACCTGAACCGAGATCTCGTGCATCTGAAGTCAGGGTGAGGATGAGATGATCGCTCAGGTTGGACCTTATGTCCCTGATGGCCCCTTTATGAAGGGGGGGGGATCATGTGGCCATGGGGGTTCTCTCACGATGGAAGTTCTGAGAAGCTCCCAACTGCAAAGATTCTTCTGCAGGACAATTGAGACCTGTTGGTTGGCTCCAGGCCAACGATTCCGAGCAGGGTTTTAAGGATGGATGGCGGGGTAGGCCACCTCACATTCCAATTGTCTCCTAGCAACAAGACAGGTTAGGTCTGCTGGATCTCGCGGAGCAACCGAATACGCTCAGTTGAAATGGACTCTCCTGTGGATGGGTCCTAATGTGTTTTTGTGTCTATGGAGACCTTGTAATGGGGCAGTGGCACACAGGCCCTGAAGGCTTCTCCTAACTGGAGGTTTTGAGACATCTTCAAAGGATAATTTTCCCATGGTGAGAAGAGATTTGTTCTGATTGCTGCCTCATGAAATCCCCATATGCTAATATTGGAAACCAGGCCTCTGAGGAGAGATACCTGTAACCGAAAGCAATGAATCTGATTCAGGCCTAGGGGCCTGTCTGATTCAATCTTCTTCCCTGGGGACATCCATCTACGCTGAGTAGAGGTAGATGCTCAGCTGGTTTCAGATGACCCTTGTTTGTCCTGGGCGGCCTACATTATTGGGATGTCCTTGGGGACTCTGGAGGTTTTTCCTAATTTGTACGATTGTGGACAATGGAATGGGCAGAATTCCCGTGGTATGGACAGGCACAGTCCTGATGTGTGGCTCCAGAGGCCCCAGCCTGAAGGGTCTGTGGGCCAGGAATGTGGGGACAGAAGTCTGTAAACACAAACTCGGCTTAGGTTTGGGAAGTAGGTATGGCAGGCCCGATCTACAGACCGTGAGGAGAACTCTTCGGGATACGACAAAATAGCGAGTGTGAGGCGCTTGCTTACACTTTTGTCTCTGGATTTGTTGTCAACGATGGCTGTGGAATCTCGGGGAGGCCTCATGGGCCATGGACGAGACTTCCTCTCTGTGAATTTGGTCCAATCCCAATTGTGTTGGGTCAATCTGAAGGATGGGAGGAGTCCTTTTAGTTTTGTTACCTCAGGTGTTCCAACAAAAGAGGGATTCCGAAGCAGAGCTCTGGGGAGGGATGAATGGACAACCCGAACAATCCAATTGGGGTGAGGTCGAGAACCGAGCAGGTTGATCCTCATTTGGGGTTTATGGAGATCCCCATAGAGCAACGTTTTTTCTTCTGGAGGGCCAGCATAGGGCTGCATTTTGGGTTCCAGAATTCCAAGTCTTGAGGACATGTTTGCCAGGAGTGTGAGGAAGGAAGTCTGAAAACACAAGTTAGCACGAGGTTTGGGCCCACTGTGCAGAGGCTGAATCGAGATCTCCTGCATCTGAGGTCAGGGCGAGTATCAGATGTTGCCTCAAGCTGGAGTTTGTGTCCATGACAGCACCTTCCTGAAGGGGGTGGGGGCGTCATGAGGCCCGGGAGGGTTCGCTACGCTGGGAGTTGTGAGCTGCTCCAAACTTCAAAGTTTCCTTCTTCAGGACAGTCGAGTACTATTGGATGGTTCCAGGATGCCCCATACAGAAAGACTCGAGAGCAGGGGCCTAAGCATGGATGCCGAGAAATGCCAACTCACCTTCCCATTGCCTGGTCGAGACAAGGCACGCTCAATCTGCGGGCTCTTGGGTGAGCTACCCAGAAGGCTGAGTTTAAATGGACGTTCCTGAGGATGAGTCATAATGTGGGTTGGTGGCCATGGAGACCTTGGAATGTGGCAGTAGCTAAGGGACTCTGCAGGATTCTCCAACCCGAAGGGTTTGACACAACTCCAACAAGGAAGCTTTCCATGTGGAGATGAGAGGTGTTCTGTCTGGTGCCTCAGGATAGCCCCATATGCTTGTCTTCGAACCCAGGCCTCTGAGGAGTGATACCTGGACACCAAAGCAAGAGTTCATAATAGGGCCTAGGGGCCTGTCTGGTTCAATCTTCTGTCTCTGCGGATATCAGTCTGTGTGTCTGCATGGAGGTAGTAGTTGCTCAGCTGGTGTCATAATGCCCCTGTTTGTCCAGTGCGGCTTGCGGTAGTGGGTTGTCCTTGGGGACCTTGAGGTTTCTACTATTTTGTAGAGTTGTGGCCAATGGAACGGGCAGTTTCTTAGGAGAGAGCAGGCACATTTCTGGGGTGTGGCTCCAGAGACCCCAGCCTGGAGGCGGTGTGGGCCCACGGCTGTGCAGACAGACATCCAAAAACCCAAACTCAGCTCAGGTTTGGGGCCGTGGTTATGGCAGGCCTGATCTACAGTCCGTGAGGGGAGCTCCTCTGGATATGAAAGAAGGGTGAGAGGGAGGCAGTCGCTCAGTCTTTTGTCTCTGGATATTTTGTCCACAATGGCCGTTTAATATAGGAGTTGCCTCATGGGTCGTAGAAGTCTCCCTCTCTGGTAGTTTGTCCAGCCCCCAAGAGTTTGGGGTCATTCTGTGGGAAGGGAAGAGTCCTGTTTTCTGCTTCATGTGTCCCCCCAGTAGAGGGATTCTGGAGCATAGCAGTGGGTACTGACAACTGGAATACTCGCTCTCTGGTTCAGCCTGGGGGCCTATGGATATGACAAGCCCCATAGGCAGGATCTTGGTCCAGCCACTGAGAGGCGTTACTTTAATACGGGACTCACGCTACAGGTCACAATGCATGTCTGTGCCCTAGGCGGCCCTAAGCACTGGCGTGGCCTTTCCGACAATGCAGGTTTTCCCACATTGAACGTTGGACAACATGCCTACCACAAGGTTTCTGGCCATGGGGAAGGAGGAATTCTAATTTCTGCATCACGTTCACCCCTGGGCAGTGATTGGAGATAAGGTCTATGTTCTGAAGCCTGCAAACCGAGGTTGGGAAGAGATGACGAACTACAGCCATAGCGGGTCCCTTGTGTCCAGGTTGGAGCCAGCTGTCTAGGTGTCGTTTGGGATGTCTTGTCTCAGGCTGTGCCAGACAGGGCATTCGTAATCAGGGTAGGCTGTATAATTGCTTTACAGTCGAGTGGCATGCATTAGATAATCATTTGGGGTTTCTTATTAGCAGCATAGGGCAAAGTTTTTCTTCTGGAGGGCAGGCAGAGTGCTGCATTGTGGCTTCGGAATTCCCAAACTGGAGGGCTTGTGGGCCAGGAGAGTGAGGACGGAAGTCTGAGAACACAAGCTAGGCTTAGGTTTCGGGGAATGGACATGGCAGGCACACTCTGCAGAGCTGAATTGAGATCTCATGAGTCTGAAGTCAGGTCGAGGATCAGACTTTGGCTCAGGTTGGAGTTTCTGTCCATGTTGGCCCCTTCATGAAGGGGGGGGCATTATGAGGACATGGGGGTTTTCCCACTATTAGAGTTGTGAGATGCTCCAACCGCAAGGATTCCTTCTGTGGGACAATTAAGATTTGTTGGATGGCTCCAGGACGTCTCCTAAGGTATTTTTCCAGAACAGGGTTCTAAGTATGGATGCCTGGGCAGACAGCCTCAATTCCAATTGTCTCCTAGCAACAAGAAACGTTTGATCTGCTGGCTTGTGGTAGCATCAGAGGGGGCTGAGTTGGAATGGACTTTCCTGAGGATGGTCTTAAATGAGTTGAAATGGACTTTCCTGAGGATGGTCTTAATGTTGGTTTGAGTCCATTGAGACCTTGGTATGGGGCAGTGGCACCAGGGCCCTGAAGGATTCTCCTAACCAGAGGTTATAACAAAGCTCCAATGAGCAAGTTTTCCATGGGGAGACGAGATTTGTTCTTATTGGTGCCTCAGGAAACCACCATTTCCTAGTATTGGAAATGAGGCCTCTGAGGAGAGATGCCTGGAAACCAAAGCAATGGATCTGATTAGGGCCTAGGGCCCTGTCCGGTTCAATATTCTTCTCTGGGGACATCTTTTTTCTGAGTGGAGAGGAGAACTCTTCGGGATATGAACAAAGGGCGAAAGTGAGGTTCTTGCTCATGCTTATTTTTTTCTGGATATGTGTCACCGATTGCCATGGAATGTCCAGGTGTCCTCATGGGCCATCGATGAGTCTCCCTTTCTGGGGATTTGACCCAATCCCAAGAGTTTGGGGTCATTCTGTGGGAATGGAGGAGGTCTTTCTGTTTTTTTTTTTTTTTTTTTTTTTTTTTTTTTTTTACCTCAGGTGGACCACCAAAAGAGGGATTCCACAGCAGAGTCCTGCGGAGGCGCGTCTGGACAACCAGAACTCTGGTTAACATTGGGACCTAAGAACATGGCAAGCCCCATATGTGGGCTCTTGGTCCAGACACTGAGAGGCCTTCCTTGAGCATAGGGCTCACATTGAGTTTCACAATGTGTTTTTGTGCCCAAGGAGCCCCTCAAGTCAGGGCGTGGCCTAATGTACCATGCTGGTTTCTCCTACACTGAACGTTGCACAATATGGCAACCACAAGTTTTCTGGCCATGGGGAAGAAGGAGTTCTAATTTCTGCAACACTTTCACTCCTGGACTGTGATTGGATTTAAAGTCTAGGTTCTGAAGCCTGAAAACTGAGGTTGGGAAGAGATGAAGACCTAAGGCCATGGTGTGACTGATGTGCTCAGTGTTCGGCCAGCTGTTGAGTGTGGGTTGGGAGGTGCAGGCTCAGGCTGTGGCAGACAGGGAATTAGTGCCCAGGCTAGACTGTATCATTGGGGTGCAGTCGAGTTTCATGCAGGTTGGTACTCATTTGTGGTTACTGGGTAGCCCCAGAGGGCAACGTTTTTCTTCTGGAAGGAAGACACAGTGCCACATAGTGGCTCCAGAATTCCCAAACTGGAAGGCTTGTGGGCCAGGAGTGTGAGGAAAAAATTCTGAGAACACAAGCCAGACTTAGATTTCGGGGTGAGGGGACGGCAGGCACCCTCTGCAGAGATGATTCGAGATCCCGTGTACCTGAAGACAGAGCTAGGATCAGACGTTGGCTCAGGTTGGAGTTTCTGTCCATGACGGCCCCTTCATGAAGGGGAGGGTGTCACGAGGCCATGGAGGTTTTCCCACGATGGGAATTGTGAAATGCTCCAAACCGCAATGATTCCTTCCGTGGGACAGTCGAGACCTGCTGGATGGCTCCAGGACATCCCACAAGGAAGTTATCCAGAGCAGGGTTCTAAGGATGGATGCCTGGGCAGCCTGACTCCCATTCCAGGTGTCTCATAGTGCCAAGGCACGTTCGATCTGCTGGATCTAGGGGAGTAACCGAGGCGGGTGTGTTGAAATGGGTGGGTTGAGGATGGGTCATAATGTGCATTTGTGTCCATGGAGACCTTGGAATGGGGTGCTTGATCCGGGGCCTTGAGGGATGTTCATAACCGGAGGTTTTGATGGAGCTCTAAAGAGTACGTTTCCTATGTAGAGAAGAGAATTGTTTTGATGAGTGCCTAAGGAATCTCCCATATGCTGGTATTGGAAACCAGGCCTCTGAGGAGAGATGCCTGGAAACAAATGCAATGGATATGATTAGGGCCGAGGTGCCTGTCCGGTTCAATCTCCTTCCTGGGGATACGTGTCTATGGATCTGAGGGGAGGTAGTTGCTCGGGTTGTGTCAGATCACCCCTGTTTGTCCTGGGCAGCCTATAATATTGGGAATGGCCTCGGGACTTTGGAGTTTCTCCTAATCTATAGGGTTGTGGCCAATGGAATGGGCAGAAATCCCCTGGAGAGGGCAGGCACAGTTCTGAGTTTGGCTCTAGGGGCCCAGCCTTGAGGGTGTGTGGGCCAGGCCTGTGGGGACAGAAGTCTGAAAACACAAATTCCGCTTAGGATTGGGGACATAGGTATGGCACGCCCAATCTACAGACCGTGATAACACTTCGGGATATGAAAAAGGGTGAGTTTGAGGTGCTTGCTCAGGTTTTGTCTCTGGATTTGTGTCAACAATGTGGGTCGAATGCTGGCATGGCCTCATGGGTTGTGGACGGCTTTCCTTCTCTGAGGATTTGACTCAATCCCAAGAGTCTGGGTACATTCTGTGGGATGGGAGGAGTCCTTTCTGTTTTTTATTTTATTTTATGTACCTCATGTGTGCCAATAAAAGAGGGATTCCAGAGCAGAGTCCGTGCTAGGGACAACTGGATAACCCCACCTCTGTTTAAGTTTGGGGGCCTAGGGGCATGGCAAGTCCAATATGTGGGCTCTTGATTCAGACACTTAGAGGTCTTCCTTGAGGACAGGGCTCATGCTGAGGGTCACAATGCCTATTTGTGCCCAACAAGGCCCTCAAGCATGGGATGGGCCTCATGGGCCACGCTGGATTCTCCTACACTGAACGTTGGAGTATATGCCAACCACAAGGTTTCCGGCCATGGCGAAGGAAGAGTTGTGATTTCTGCATCACGTTCACCCCTGGACAGTGATTGGAGTTTAGGTCTAGGTTCTGAAACCCGAAAACCGAGGTTGGGAAGAGATGAAGACCTAAGGACCTGATGGGTACAATGAGCTCAGTGTGTGGCTAGCTGTTGAGCATAGGTCTGGAGGTGTGGGCTCATGCTGTGTCAGACAGAGCATTAGACAGGGTAGACTGTATATTTGGGGTGCAGTCGAGTGGCGTTCAGTTGATCCTCATTCGGGCTTCTAGGTAGCTCCATAAGGCAAAGTTTTTCTTCTGGAGGGCAGGCAGAGTGCTGCATTGTGGCCCCAGTATTGCCAAATTGTAGGGCTTTTGGGCCAGGGGTGTGAGGACGGTAGTCTGAGAACACAAGCTAGGCTTAGTTTTTGGGGTGAGGGCACAGAAGGCACACTCTGCAGAGCTGAATCAAGATCTCATGCACCTGAAGCCAGGGCGAATATCAGACGTTTGCTCAGGTTGGAGTGTCTATCCATGATGGCCCCTTTATAAAGTGGAACGTCTCAAGAGGCCATGAAGATTTTCCCACAATGGGAGTTGTGAGATGCACCAGACTGCAAAGATTCCTTCTGTGGGACACTTGAGACCTGTTGGATGGCTCTAGGATGTCCCATATGGAACGACTCCAGAGTAGTGTTCTAAGGATGGATGCCTGGGCAGCCCGCCTCCCATTCTAGTTGTCTCCTAGCAACAAGGCAGGTTTGATCTGCAGGCCCTGGGGGAGAAACCAAGGGGGATGAGTTGACATGGACTCTACCGAGGATAGATCATAATGTGGGTTTAAGTCCATGGAGACCTTGGAATGGGGCGCTTGATCCGGGGCCCTGAAAGATTCTCCTAAACAGAGGTTTTTATAGAGCTCCAAAGAGTACATTTCCTATGTGGAGACGAGATTTTTCTATGAGTGCCTCAGTAATCCCCCATATGCTGGTATTGGTAACCAGGCCTCTGAGGAGAGATGCCTGGAAACAAAAGCAATGGATCTGATTAGGGCCTAAGTGCCTGTCCGGTTCAATCTTATTCTATGGGGATATCTGTCTCTGGGTCTGAGTGGAGGTAGTTTCCTAACTTGTGAAAGATCATCCCTGTTTGTCCTGGGCAGCCAACACTATTGGGATGGCCTCGGGGAGTTTGGAGGTTTCTCCTAATCTATATGGTTGTGCCCAATGGAAATGGCAGAATTCCCCTGGAGAGGGAAGCCACAGTCCTCAGGTGTGGCTCCAGGGGCCCCAGCTTGGATGGTGTGTGGGCCAGGACTGTGGGGACAGAAGTCTGAAAACACAAACTCAGCTTAGGTTTGGGGATGTATGTATGAAGTCTCGATCTACAGACCGTGAGAATTTTCCGTGCTATGAACAAAGGGCGAGTATGTGGCGTTTGCTCAGGCTTTTGTCTCTGGATTTTTGCCAACGGTGGCCGTGGAATGTCGGGGTGTCCTCAAGGGACATGGACAAGTCTTTCTCTGGTGATTTGGCCTGATCCCAAGTGGTTGGGATTATTCTATGAATGGGAAGAGTCCTTTCTGTATTTTTTTTTTTTTTTTACCTCAGGTGTCCCACCAAAGAGGGATTCCAGAGCAGAGCCCTGAGTAGGGGTGACTAGATGTCTCTACCTCTGGTTAAGATTGGGTGACTTGGGGCATGGCAGGCCCCATATGCGGGCTCATGGTCCAGCCACTGAGAGGCTTTACTTGAGGACAGGGCTCAAACTGAGGGTCCCAATGTGTGTTTGTGCCCACCGCAGCTCTTAAGCATGGGCAGGGCCTCAGGGACCCTACACTACCCTGAGGGGCCCTACTACTACTCCTGTAGGCCCTACAGGGGTCCTACACTGAACGTTGGATAAGATGCCAAACACAAGATTCTGGCGAGAGGGAAGGAGGAGTTATGATTTCTGCATCACGTTCACCCATGGGAAATGAGTAGAGATAAGGTCTAGGTTCCTGTAGCCTGAAAACCAGGTTGGAAAGAGATGGCAACCTAAGGCCATGGCGGTTCAGATGTTCTCAGTGTACGGCAAGCTGTCTGGGTGTCGGTTGGGAATTCAGGCCTCAGGTTGTGTCAGACAGGGCATTAGTGCACAGGCTAGACTATATAATTGGTGTACAGTTGAGTGGCATGCAGGTTTATCCTCATTTGAGGTTTCTGGGTAGACCCATAGGGCAACGTTTTTCTTCTAGAGGGCAGGCAGAGTGCAGCACTGTGTCATCGGAAATCCCAAAATGGAGGGTGTGTGGTCCAGGAGAGTGAGGACGGAAGTCTGAGAACACTAGCTATGCTTAGGTTTTGGGGTGAGGGCACAGCAGGTGCACTCTGAAGAGCTTAATCAAGATCTCGTGCATCTAAAGTCTAGGCGAAAATCACCCCTTGGCTCAGGTTGGAGTTTCTTTCCATGATCCGACTTCATGAAGATTGGGGGCATCATGTGCCCTTGGAAGCTTTCCATGATATGAGTTGTGAGGTGGTCCATGAACAAGGACTCCTGTGGGACAGTCGAGACCTGTTGGATGGCTCAAGGATGTCCCATAAGGAACGACGCAAGAGCAGGGTTCTAAGGGTTCTAAGGATCTCTAAGGAGAGATGCCTGGAAACCAAAGCAATAGATCCGATAGGTGCCTATGGGCCTGTTCGTTCCTTTTTACCTCTGGGGACATCAGTCTATGGGTCTGAGTGCCGGTAGGTGCTCAGATGGGACCAGATTGCCCCTGTTTGTCCTGGGAAGCCACAAATATTGGGATGGCCTCAGGGACTTTGGAGGTTTATTCTATTAGTAGGGTTGTTGCCATTGGAATGGGCACATACAATTCCCTTGGAGAGGGCAAGCACAGTCGTCAGGTTTGGCTCCAGGGGCCTGAGCCTGTAGGGTGTGTAGGCCAGGGCTGTTTGGACAGTTTTCTGAAAACACAAACTCGGCTTATGTTTCGGGTCATAGGTATGGCAGGAGTGATCTACAGACCATCAGGAGAACTCTTCGGGATATGAAAAAAGGGCGAGTGTGAGGCTCTTGCTCAAGTTTTTGTCTCTGGATATCGTGTCACTCATGGTCGTGAAATTTCGGGTGACACCATGGGAAATGGACGAGACTTACACTCTGGGGGTTTGGCCCCGTCCAAAGAGTTTGGGGTCATTCTGTGGGATGGAAGAAGTACGTTGTTCTGTTGTTGATTTGTTTTGTTTTGTTTTTCAACCTCAGGTGTCCCACCAAATGAGGGATTCCAGAGTAGAGCCCTGGGGAGGGGCGACTGGACAACCAGAAATCTGGTTAAAAATTGGGGCCTAGGGACATGTCAAGCCCATTATGACATCTAATGGTCCAGCCACTGAGAGGACGTTCTAGAGGACAGGACTCACGCTGAGGGTCACAATGCGTGTTTATGCCCTCGTCGCATTCAAGAATGGGTGGGGCCTCAGGGTGAATGCTGGTTTCCCATACACTAAACGTGGGACAACACGCCAACCACAAGGTTCCTTGCCATGGGTAAGGAAGAGTTCTGATTTCTGCATCACAGTCACCCCTGGGCAGTGATTGGAGATAAGTTCTAGGTTCTGAAGCCTGAAACCTGAGGTGGGGAAGAGATGATGACCTAAGGCCATGGCGGGTCTGATGAGCTCAGTGTGCGGTCAGCTGTCTGGGTGTTGGTAACGAGGTCCGGGCTCAGGTTGTCAGACAGTGCATTAGTGCCCAGGTTAGACTATATATTTTGGGTGCATTCGAGTGCCGTGTATGTTCTTATCTGAAGAACTCTTCAGGATTTGAAGAATGAGCTTGTGTGAGGCGCATGCTCAGGATTTTGTCTCTGGATTTTGTATCAGCGATGGCTGTGGAATGTTGGGGAGGCCTCATGGGCCATGGACGAATCTTGATCTCTGTGGATTTGGCCCGAACCCAATTGCTTTTTGTCAATCTGTGTGATGGGAGGACTCCTTTCAGGTTTTTTACCTCAGGTGTCCTACCAAAAGAGAAATTCCAAAGCAGAGCCCTGGGGAAGAGTGAAGGGAGAACCCGAACTATGGTTAAAAATTGGGGCCTAGGGGCATGTCAAGCCCAATATGCTGTCTCTCCATCCAGCCACTGAGAGGCCTTACCTGAGGACTGGGCTCAGGTTGAGGGTCACAATGTCTGTTTGTGACCAATGTGACCCGCAAACATGGGGGGGCCTCATGGGCCACACTGGTTTCAACTACACTGAACCTTGGACAACATGCCAACCACAAGGTTTCTTGCCATGGGGAAAGAGTTCTGATTTCTGCATCATTTTCAAACCCGGGCCGTGATTGGAGATAAGGTCTAGGTTCTGAAGCCTGAAAACCGAGATTGAGAACAGATGACGACCTAAGGCCATGGCGGGTCCGATATGCTCAGTATGAGGCCAGCTGTCTGGGTGGGGCCTGGAGGTCCAGGCTCAGGCTGTGTCATATAGGGCATTATTGCCCAGGTCAGCCTATATATTTGGGGTACAGCCGAATAGCATGCCCCGTTGATCCTCATTTGGGGTATCTGTGTAGCCACAGAGGGCAATGTTTTTCTTCTGGAGGGCAGGCAGAGTGCTGCATTGTAGTTCTGGATTGCCAAACTGGAGGGCTTGTGGGCCAGTAGTCTGAGGACGGAAGTCTGAGAACACAAGCTAGGCCTAGGTTTCTGGGTGAGGACATGGCAGGCATAATCTACAGACCTGAATCGAGATCTCGTGCATCTGAAGTCAGGGCGAAGATCATACGATCGCTCAGGTTGGACATTCAGTCCCTGATGGCCCCTTCTTGAAGGGGGGGTGGATCACGAGGCCATTGGGGT
The DNA here is from genome assembly GCF_011764305.1 of Mustela putorius furo. Lineage (NCBI taxonomy): Eukaryota > Metazoa > Chordata > Mammalia > Carnivora > Mustelidae > Mustela > Mustela putorius. The sequence continues at coordinate 1,062,193 of NW_025421551.1, read as the reverse complement.
TTTCCCATGATGGGAGTTCTGAGAAGCGCCCAACTGTAAATATTCTTCTGCAGGACAATTGAGACCTGTTGGTTGGTTCCAGGACAACTATTCCGAGGAGGGTTCTAAGGATGGATGGCTGGGTAGCCCACCTCGCATTCCAATTGTCTCCAAGCAACAAGACAGGTTAGATCTGCTCGATCTGGGAGAGCAACCGAGGAATTGAGTTGAAATGGACTCTCCCGTGGATGTGTCCTAATATGATTTTGTGTCAATGGAGACCTTGGATTGAATCGGTGGCACTGGGACCCTGAAGGGTTCTCCTAAAGAGAGGCTTTCAAAAAGCTCCACCGTGCAACTTTCCGATGTTTAGATGAGATTTGTTCTGATGGAGTCAAGAAACAGCCATATGCTGTTATTGAAATCCAGGCCTCTGAGGAGAGCTGCCAGGAAACCAAAGCAATGGATCCGATTGGTGCCTAGGGGCCTGTTCGTTCCTTTTTTACCTCTGGGGACATCAGACTCCTTGTCTGAGTGCCGGTAGGTGCTCAGATGGGCCCAGATTGCCCCCAGTTTGTCCCGGGATGCCACAAATATTTGGATGGCCGCAGGGACATTGGAGGTTTATCGTATTAGGAGGGTTGTGGCCATTGGAATGGGCACATATAATTCCCTTTGAGAGGGCAAGCAGAGTCGTCAGGTTTGGCTCCATGGGCCTGAGCCTGTAGGGTGTGTAGGCCAGGGCTGTTTGGACAGTTGTCTGAAAACACAAACTCGGCTTATGTTTCGGGTCATAGGTATGGCAGGACTGATCTACAGACCATGAGGAGAACTCTTCGGGATATGAAAAAAGGGCGAATGTGAGGCTCTTGCTCAAGTTTTTGTCTCTGGATATCGTGTCACTCATGGTCGTGAAATTTCCGGGTGACTTCATGGGAAATGGACGAGTCTTACTCTCTGGGGGTTTGGCCCCGTCCAAAGAGTTTGGGGTCATTCTGTGGGACGGAAGAAGTACGTTGTTCTGTTGTTGTTGATTTTTTTTTTTTGTTTGTTTTTTCAAACTCTGGTGTCCCGCCAAATGAGGGATTCCAGATTAGAGCCCTGGGGAGGGGCGACTGGACAACCAGAAATCTCTGTTAAAAATTGGGGCCTAGGGACATGTCAAGCCCATTATGACATCTAATGCTCCAGCCACTGAGAGGACGTTCTAGAGGACAGGACTCACGCTGAGGGTCACAATGCGTGTTTATGCCCTCGTCGTACTCAAGAATGGACGGGGACTCAGGCTGAATGCTGGTTTCTCCTACACTGAACGTTGGACAACATGCCAACCACAAGGTTTCTTGGATGGGTAAGGAAGAGTTCTGATTTCTGCATCACAGTCACCCCTGGGCAGTGATTGGAGATAAGGCCTAGGTTCTGAAGCCTGATAACTGAGGTAGGGAAGAGATGATGACATAAGGCCATGGCGGGTCTGATGTGCTCAGTGTGCAGACAGCTGTCTGGGTGTTGGTCCGAGGTCTGGGCTCAGGTTGTCATACAGTGCATTAGTGCCTAGGTGAGACTATATAATTTGGGTGCTTTCGAGTGCCGTGTAGGTTCTTATCTGAAGAACTCTTCACGATATGAAGATGAGCGTGTCTGAGGCGCGTACTTAGGCTTTTGTCTCTGGATTGTGTGTCAGGGATGGTCGTGGAATGTTGGGGAGGCCTCAGGGGCATGGACGAATCATGCTCTCTGTGGATTTGGCCAGATCCCAATTGTTTTTCGTCAATCTCTGTGGGATGGGAGGACTCTTCTCAGGTTTGTTACCTCAGGTGTAACCACCTGAGGAATTCCAAAGCAGAGCCCTGGGGAATCGTGAAGGGAGAACCCGAACTATGGTTAAAAATTGGGGCCTAGGGGCATGGCAAGCCCAATATGCTGTCTCTCCATCCAGCCAATGAGAGGCCTTACCTTAGGACTGGGCTCAGGCTGAGGGTCACAATGTGTGTTTGTGACCAATGTGACCCGCAAACATGGGGGGGCCTCATGGGCCACACTGGTTTCATCTACACTGAACCTTGGACAACATGCCAACCACAAGGTTTCTTGCCATGGGGAAAGAGTTCTGATTTCTGCATCATTTTCAAAACCCGGGCCGTGATTGGAGATAAGGTCTAGGTTCTGAAGGCTGAAAAACGAGGTTGAGAACAGATGACGACCTAAGGCCATGGCGGGTCTGATGTGCTCAGTGTGCGTCCAGCTGTCTGGGTGGGGCTAGGAGATCCAGGCGCAGGCTGTGTCAGAAAGGGCATTAGTTCCCAGGTCAGCCGATATATTTGGGGTACAGCCGAATGGCGTGCAGGTTGATCCTCATTTGAGGTTTCTTGATAGCCCGAGAGGGCACTGTTTTTCTTCTGGAGGGCACACAGAGTGCTGCTTTGCAGTTCTGGATTGCCAAACTGGAGGGCTTGTGGGCCAGTAGTCTGAGGACGGAAGTCTAAGAAGCCAAGCAAGGCCTAGGTTTATGGGTGAGGATATGGCAGGCACAATCTACACACCTGAATCGAGATCTCGTGCATCTGAAGTCAGGGCGAGGATCAGACGATCGCTCAGTTTGGACATTCTGTCCCTGATATCCCCTTCTTGAACGGAGGGTGGATCACCAGGCCAAGGGGGTTTTCCCAAGATGGGAGTTCTGAGAAGCTCCCAACTGCAAAGCTTCTTCTGCAGGACAATTGAGACCTGTTGGTTGGCTCCAGCACAACGATTCTGAGCAGGGTTCTAAGGATGGATGGCTGGGTAGCCCACCTCGCATTTCAATTGTCTGCAAGCAACAAGACAGGTTAGATCTGCTGGATCTGGGGGAGCAACCGAGGACCTGAGTTGAAATGGACTCTCACGTGGATGTGTCCTAATATGATTTTGTGTCAATGGAGACCTTGGATTGAAGCGGTGGCACAGGGGCCCTGAAGGGTTCTCCTATAGAGAGGCTTTCTCACAGCTCCATCGTGCAAGTTTACCATGTGGAGATGAAATTTGTTCTGATGGGTGAGTCAAGAAACAGCCATATGCTGTTATTGAAATCCAGGCCTCTGAGGAGAGATGCCTGGAAACCAAAACAATGGATCCGATAGGTGCCTAGGGGCCTGTTCGTCCCTTTTTACCTCTGCGGACATCAGTCTCCGGGAATGAGTGCCGGTAGGTGCTCAGATGGGCCCAGATTGCCCCTGTTTGTCCTGGGAAGCCACAAATATAGGGATGGCTGCAGGGACTTTGGAGGTTTATACTATTAGTAGGGTTGTGGCCATTGGAATGGGCACATACAATTCCCTTGGAGAGGGCAAGCACAGTCGTCAGGTTTGGCTCCAGGGGACTGAGCCTGTAGAGTGTGTAGGCCAGGGATGTTTGAACATTTGTCTAAAACACACAAACTCGGCTTATGTTTCGGATCATAGGTATGGCAGGACTGATCTACAGACCATGAGGAGAACTCTTCGGGATATGTAAAAAGGGCGAGTGTGAGGCTCTTGCTCAAGTTTTTGTCTCTGGATATCGTGTCACTCATGGTCGTGAAATTTCAGGGTGACACCATGGGAAATGGACGAGTCTTACTCTCTAGGGGTTTGGCCCCGTCCAAAGAGTTTGGGGTCATTCTGTGGGATGGGAGAAGTCCGTTGTTCTGTTGTTGTTTATTTGTTTTGTTTTGTTTTTCAACCTCAGGTGTCCCACCAAATGAGGGATTCCAGAGTAGAGCCCTGGGGAGGGGCGACTGGACAACCAGAAATATGGTTAAAAATTGGGGCCTAGGGACATGTCAAGCCCATTATGACATCTAATGCTCCAGCCACTGGGAGGACATTCTAGAGGACAGGACTCAATCTGAGGGTCACATGCGTGTTTATGCCCTCGTCGCACTCAAGAATGGGCGGGGCCTCAGTGTGAATGCTGGTTTCCCCTACACTGAACGTGGACAACATGCCAACCACAAGGTTCCTTGCCATGGGTAAGGAAGAGTTCTGATTTCTGCATCACAGTCACCCCTGGGCAGTGATTGGAGATAAGGTCTAGGTTCTGAAGCCTGAAAACTGAGGTAGGGAAGAGATGATGACCTAAGGCCATGGCGGGTATGATGAGCTCAGTGTGCGGTCAGCTGTCTGGGTGTTGGTCACGAGGTCCGGGCTCAGGTTGTCAGACAGTGCATTAGTGCCCAGGTTAGACTATATATTTTGGGTGCCTTCGAGTGCCGTGTAGGTTCTTATCTGAAGAACTCTTCTGGTTATGAAGAATGAGCGAGTCTGAGGCGCATGCTCAGGCTTTTGTCTCTGGATTTTATATCAGCGATGGCCGTGTAATGTTGGGGAGGCCTCATGGGCCATCGACGAATCTTGCTCTCTGTGGATTTGGCCCGATCCCAATTGCTTTTCGTCAATCTGTGGGATGGGAGGACTCCTTTCAGGTTTGTTACATCAGGTGTCCCACCAAAAGACAATTCCAAAGCAGAGCCCTGGGGAAGAGTGAAGGGACAACCCGAACTATGGTTAAAAATTGGGGCCTAGGGGCATGGCAAGCCCAATATGCTGTCTCTCCTTCCAGCCACTGAGAGGCCTTACCTGAGGACTGGGCTCAGGTTGAGGGTCACAATGTGTGTTTGTGACCAATGTGGCCCGCAAGCATGGGCGGGGCCTCATGGGCCACACTGGTTTCAAGTACACTGAACCTTGGACAACATGCCAACCACAAGGTTTCTTGCCATGGGGAAAGAGTTCAGATTTCTGCATCATTTTCAAACCCGGGCCGTGATTGGAGATAAGGTCTAGGTTCTGAAGCCTGAAAACCGAGGTTGAGAAGAGATGACGATCTAAGGCCATGGCGGTTCCGATATGCTCAGTGTGAGGCCAGCTGTCTGGGTGGGGCCAGGAGGTCCAGGCTCAGGCTGTGTCAGAAAGGGCATTAGTGCCCAGGTCAGCCTATATATTTGGGGTACAGCCGAATGGCGTTCAGGTTGATCCTCATTTGGGGTTTCTGGTTAGCCTGAGAGGGCAATGTTTTTCTTCTGGAGGGCAGGCAGAGTGCTGCATTGTAATTCTGGATTGCCAAACTGGAGGGCTTGTGGGCCAGTAGTCTGAGGACGGAGGTCTGAGAACCCAAGCTAGGCCTAGGTTTCTGGGTGAGGATATAGCAGGCACAATCTACAGACCTGAATCGAGATCTCGTGCATCTGAAGTCAGGGCGATAATCAGACGATCACTCAGTTTGGACATTCAGTCCCTGAGGGCCCCTTCTTGAAGGGGGTTTGCAACACGAGGCCATGGGGGTTTTCACACGATGGGAGATCTGAGAAGCTCCCAATTGCAAAGATTCTTATGCAGGACAATTGAGAACTGTTGGTTGGATCCAGGACAACGATTACGAGCAGGGTTCTAAGTACGGATGGCTGGGTAGCCCACCTCGCATTCCAATTGTCTCCAAGCAACAAGACACGTTAGATCTGCTGGATCTGGGAGAGAAACCGAGGACCTGAGTTGAAATGGACTCTCCCGTGGATGTGTCCTAATATGATTTGGTGTCAATGGACCTTGGATTGAAGCGGTGGCACAGGGGCCCTAAGGGTTCTTCTAAAGAGAGGCTTTCACACAGCTCCATCGTGCAAGTTTCCCATGTGTAGATGAGATTTGTTCTGATGGGTGAGTGAAGAAACAGACATATGCTGTTATTGAAATCCAGGCCTCTGAGGAGAAATGCCTGGAAACCAAAGCAATGGATCTGATAGTTGCCTAGGGGCCTGTTCGTTTTTTTTTTACCTCTGGGGACATCAGTCTCCGGGTCTGAGTGCCGGTAGGGGCTCAGATGGGCCCAGATTGCCCGTTTGTCCCGGGATGACACAAATATTTGGATGGCCGAAGGGACTTTTAAGGTTTATCCTATTAGTAGGGTTGTGGCCCATGGAATGGGCACATACAATTCCCTTGGAGAGGGCATGCACAGTCGTCAGGTTTGGCTCCAGGGGCCTAAGCCTGTAGGGTGTGTAGGCCAGGGCTGTTTCGACAGTTGTCTGAAAACACAAACTCGTCTTATGTTTCGGGTCTTAGGTATGGCAGGACTAATCTACAGACAATGAGGAGAACAATTCGGGATATGAAAAAAGGGCGAGTGTGAGGCTCTTGCTCAAGTTTTTGTCTCTGGATATCGTGTCACTCATGGTCGTGAAATTTCCGGGTCACTTCATCCGAAATGGATGAGTCTTACTTTCTGGGGTTTTGGCCCCGTCCAAAGAGTTTGGGGTCATTCTGTGGGATGGTGGAAGTCCATTGTTCTGTTGTTGTTGGTTTGTTTTGTTTTGTTTTTCAACCTCAGGTGTCCCAACAAATGAGGGATTCCAGAGTAGAGCCCTGGGGAGGGGCGACTGGACAACCAGAAATCTGGTTAAAAATTGGGGCCTAGGGACATGTCAAGCCCATTATGACATCTAATGGTCCAGCCACTGAGAGGACGTACTAGAGGACAGGACTCACGCTGAGGGTCACAATGCGTGTTTATGCCCTCGTCGCACTCAAGAATGGGCGGGGCCTCAGGCTAAATGCTGGTTTCTCCTACACTGAACGTTGGACAACATGCCAACCACAAGGTTTCTTGGATGGGTAGGGAAGAGTTCTGATTTCTGCATCACAGTCACCCCTGGGAAGTGATTGGAGATAAGGTCTAGGTTCTGAAGCCTGAAAACTGAGGTAGGGAAGAGATGATGACCTAAGGCCATGGCGGGTCTGATGAGCTCAGTGTGCGGTCAGCTGTCTGGGGTTGTTCATGAGGTCCGGGCTCAGGTTGTCAGACAGTTCATTAGTGCCCAGATTAGACTATATATTTTGGGTGCATTCGAGTGCCGTGTAGGTTCTTATCTGAAGAACTATTCAGGATATGAAGAATGAGCGAGTCTGAGGCGCGTGCTCAGTCTTTTGTATCTGGATTCTGTATCAGGGATGGCCGTGGAATGTAGCGGCGGCCTCATGGGCCATGGACGAATCTTGCTCTCTGTGGATTTGGCCCGATCCCAATTGTTTTTCGTCAATCTGTGGGATGGGAAGACTCCTTTCAGGTTTGTTACCTCTGGTGTCCCACCTAAGGAGGAATTCCAAAGCAGAGCCCTGGGGAAGAGTGAAGGGACAACCCGAACTATGCTTAAAAAAACACCTAGAACCGCAGACTGATGTCCCCAGTTGTAAAAAGGAACCAACAGGCCCCTAGGCACCTATCGGATCCATTGCTTTGGTTTCCACGCATCTCTCCTCAGAGGCCTGCATTTCAATAACAGAATATGGCTGTTTCTTGACTCACCCATCAGAACAAATCTCATCCACACATGGGAAACATGCATGATGGAGCTGTGTGAATGCCTCTCTTTAGGAGAACACTTCAGGGCCCCAGTGCCACCGCTTCATTCCAAGGTCTCCGTAGACATAACATCATATTAGATCACATCCACGGGAGAGTCCATTTCAACTCAGCCTCCTCGGTTGCTCCCCCAGATCCAGCAGATCTAACCTGTCTTGTTGCGTGGAGACAATTGTAATGCGAGGTGGCCTACCCAGCCATCCATCCTTAGAACCCTGCTCGGAATCGTCCTGGAGCCATCCAACAGGTCTCAAATTGTCCTGCAGAAGAATCTTTGCAGTTGGGAGCTTCTCACAACTCCCATCGTGGGAAAAGCCCCATGGCCTCGTGATGCACTCCCCCCTTCAAGAAGGGGCCATCAGGGACAGAACGTCCTACCTTAGCGATCGTCTGATCCTCGCCCTGACTTCAGATGCACAAGATCTCGATTCAAGTCTGTAGATTGTGCCTGCCATATCCTCACCCAGAAACTTAGGCCTAGCTTGGGTTCTCAGACTTCCGTCGTCAGACTATTGGCCCACAAGCCCTCCAGGTTGGCAATCCAGAACTACAATGCAGCACTCTGCCTGCCCTCCAGAAGAAAAAAACATTGCCCTCTGGGGCCACCCAGAAACCCAAATGAGGATCAATCTGCACGCCATTCGGCTGTACCCCAAATATATAGGCTGACCTGGGCACTAATGCCCTTTCTGACACAGCCTGAGCCTGGACCTCCTGGCCCCACCCAGACAGCTGGCCGCACACTGAGCACATCGGACCCACCATGAGCTTAGGTCGTCATCTCTTCTCAAAACTCTGTTTTCAGGCTTCAGAACCTAGACCTTATCTCCAATCACGGCCCCGGATTGAAAATGATGCAGACATGAGAACTCCTTCCCCATGGCAAGAAAGGTTGTGGTTGGCATGTTGTCTAAGGTTCAGTGTCGTTGAAACCAGTTTGGCCTATGAGGCCCCGCCCATGCTTGCGGGCCACATTGGTCACAAACACACATTGTGACCCACAGCCTGAGCCCGGTCTTCAGGTAAGGCCTCTCAGTGGCTGGATGGAGAGACAGCATATTGGGCTTGCCATGCCCCTAGGCCCCAATTTTTAACCATATTTCGGATTCTCCCTTCACTCTTCCCCAGGGCTCTGCTTTGGAATTCCTCTTTTGGTGGGACTCTTGAGGTAACAAAACTGAAAGGAGTCCTCCCATCACACTATTGACGAAAAACAATTGGGATCGGGCCAAATCCACAGAGAGCAAGATTCGTCGATGGCCCATGAGGCCTCCCAAACATTCCACGGCCATCGCTGATACAAAATCTAGAGACAAAAGCCTGAGCACGTGCCTCAGACTCGCACTTTATTCATATCCTGAAGAGTTCTTCAGATAAGAACCTACACGGCACTCGAATGCACCCAAAATATATAGTCTAACCTGGACACTAATGCACTGTCTGACAACCTGAGCCCGGACCTCGTGACCAACACCCAGACAGCGGACTGCACACTGAGCACGTCAGACCGCCATGGCCTTAGGACATCATCTCTTCCCTACCTCAGTTTTCAGGCTTCAGAACCTAGACCTTAACTCTAATCACTGCCCAGGGGTGACTGTGATGCAGAAATCAGAACTCTTCCTTACCCTTCCAAGAAACCTTGTGGTTGGCATGTTGTCCAACGTTCAGTGTAGGAGAAACCCAGCACTCACCCTGAGACCCCGCCCATTCTTGAGTTCGACGAGGGCATAAACAGGCATTGTGACCCTCAGCGTGAGTCCTGTCTTCTAGTACGTCCTCTCAGTGGCTGGACCATTAGATGTCATAATGGGATGACATGTCCCTAGGCCCCAATTTTTAACCAGATTTCTGGTTGTCAGTCGCCCCTCCCCAGGGCTCTACTCTGGAATCCCTCATTTGGTGGGACACCTGAGGTTGAAAAACAAAACAAAACAAATCAACATCAACAGAACAACGGACTTCTTCCATCCCACAGAATGACCCCAAACTCTTTGAACTGGGCCAAACCCCCAGAGAGTAAGTCTCGTCCTTTTCCCAGGAAGTCACCCGGAAATTTCACGACCATGAGTGACACGATATCCAGAGACAAAAACTTGAGCAAGAGTCTCACACTCGCCGTTTTTTTTCATCCCGAAGAGTTCTCCTCATGGTCTGTAGATCAGTCCTGCCATACCTATGACCCGAAACATAAGCCGAGTTTGTGTTTTCAGACAACTGTCCAAACAGCCCTGGCCTACACACCCTGCAGGCTCAGGCCCATGGATATAAACCTGACGACTGTGCTTGCCCTCTCCAATGGAATTGCATGTGCCCATTTCAATGGCCAAAACCCTACTAAGAGGATAAACCTCAAAAGTCCCTGAGGCCATCCCAATATTTGTGGCTTCCCAGGACAAACAGGGGCAATCTGGGCCAATCTGAGCACCTACCTACACTCAGACCCGTAGACTGATGTCCCCAGAGGTAAAAAGGAACGAACAGGCCCTTACGCACCTATCGGATCCATTGCTTTGGTTTCCAGGCATCTCTCCTCAGAGGCCTGGATTTCAATAACAGCATATGGCTGTTTCTTGACTCACCCATCAGAACAAATCTCATATACACATGGGAAACTTGCACGATGGAGCTGTGTGAAAGCCTTTCTTTAGGAGAACCCTTCAGGGCCCCAGTGCCACCTCTTCATTCCAAGGTTTCCATAGACAAAAAATCATATTAGGAAACATCCATGGGAGAGTCCTTTTCAACTCAGCCTCCTCGGTTGCTCCCCCAGAACCAGCAGATCTAACCTCTCTTGTTGCTTGGAGACAATTGGAATGCTAGGTGGGCTACCCAGCCATCCATCCTTAGAACCCTGCTTGGAATCGTTGTCCAGAAGCCAACCAACATGTCTCAATTGTCCTGCAGAAGAATCTTTGCAGTTGGAAGTTTCTCACAACTCCCATCGTGGGAAAACCCCCATGGCCTCGTGATCCACCCCCCCTTCAAGAAGGGGTCATCAGGGACAGAATGTCTAACCTGAGCGATCGTCTTATCCTCGCCCTGACTTCAGATGCACGAGATCTCGATTCAGGTCTGTAGATTGTGCCTGCCATATCCTCACCCAGAAACCTAGGCCTAGCTTGGCTTCTCAGACTTCCGTCCTCTGACTACTGGCACACAAGCCCTCCGGTTTGGCAATCCAGAACTACAATGCAGCACTCTGCCTGCCCTCCAGAGAAAAACATTGCCCTCTGGGGCTACCCAGAACCCCAAATGAGGAAAAATGCGGCACGCCATTCGGCTGTACCCCAAATATAAGGGCTGTCCAGGGCACTAATGCCCTTTCTGACACAGCCTGAGCCTGGACCTCCTGGCCCCACCCAGACATCTGGCCGCACACTGAGCACATCGGACCCATCATGGCCTTAGGTCGTCATCTCTTCTCAACCTCGGTTTTCAGGCTTCAGAACCTAGACCTTATTTCCAATCACGGCCCGGGTTTGAAAATGATGCAGAAATCATAACTCTTTCCCCATGGCAAGAAACCTTGTGGTTGGCATGTTGTCCAAGTTTCAGTGTAGTTGAAACCAGTGTGGCCCATGAGGCCGCGCCCATGCTTGTGGGCCACATTGGTCACAAACACACACATTGCGACCCTCAGCCTGAGCCCAGTCCTCAGGTAAGGCCTCTCAGTGGATGGATGGAGAGACAGCATATTGGGCTTGCCATGCCCCCAGGCCCCAATTTTTAACCATAGATCGGGTTGTCCTTTCAGTCTTCCCCAGGGCAACAATCATATAAATAACCATTTCATACCTACTTAAAAATTGCATAATACCACACTCCTAGATCCTCTCTGAATGCTCTAAAATAACCCTTAAAGAAATACATTTTTAAAAATAACAGATTTTTTTGGCGAATAATTTAATAAAATAAAAGTTTCATTCATCTATGTAGATCATAAAAAATTTTTTTTAATAAGCATGAAATTATAACTCTGAAGTGTGCTAAAATGAATCCACCTGCTAAGGGTGAGAGAACAAAAATAAACATCTTTTTTCCAAATAAGAGGAATTTATTACCTTCGAATCAAAGCATGTGGATTTGTTCAAACTGGCATTAAAGGAATATGGAAACACAAACGATAGAAAGTCATATTTTAGATTTCTAAATCTTCAAAGTGAAGAGTATACATTTTTTAAATGTTACATAATGCTACATAATGACAAGATGACAGGTTGTGACAAATAGCATTTTAAAAGCTCTACTCATAATGGAACGGAAGGTTTCATTTCCCTATAATTTTATATATGTCATTAATTTACTATATCTGGATACAACATATTACCAAACAGATGTTCATCAAAGACTAAATCATTCTTACTGGAGCATAATAATTTGAACCTACATCTATTAATCATTTTTTTCGATCAAACATTTATAGTCTCACTAAACATTTTATCAGTTGTTGACAAAATTAAAAAACAGTAGGATAAAATGTCGTGATTGGAAAAGTAGATTTTCTTTGAAATTTGCATTTAAATGAAAATATTTGCTGATATTTTAAAAACTTTAAATGTAATTTTATATATATCTGACCTTGCAAATGATATAAAACGTTTGGAGACTTAATATAGTTTGAGGCACATGGTAAGCAATAAATCAATTTTTTTGTTGATCCAAGTGTTCTTGTATTATTTTTCTTAATTATTCTATTACCACAAATTTATAGTTCTAAGATTTTTCCACCCCCCCATTTTAAAATCTCTTAAGGTGGCACTCACCTTGCACTTGATGACATATCCTAGTTTAACTGTCAGCATTTCTCTTTCTTAGTCGAACATAAACTATAGTGCATCTTACCCTTGATGAAAGCTAGGATGCAATTAAATACTCTATTATGGTTACGATTCTGATATTTGAAATCCTCCGGTAGCTCCCTGTGCCCACACAGTGTAGAACCTCACCTCCTCGGCATAGTATACAAACCATCTCACCCCCAGTGTTAACCCCGGGGCTCAGCCTCCTTACCCAGGTGAAGCTGCCAGATCAGCTGTCGGTTGTCATGAACTTGCTGTAGTTTCCGGAATGCACTGTGCTGCCTCCTGGCACTTTGAAACTTGACAAACTCAGCTCTGCAGAGCTGAAACGAGATCTCGTGCATCTGAAATCAGGTGAGGATCTGACGAACGCTCAGGTTGGAGTTTCTGTCCCTTATGGCCCTCTTCATGAAGAGGTGGGGGATCCCGAGGCCATGGAATTTTTCCCACGATGGGAGTTGTGAGATGCTCCAAACCGTAAAGATTCTTCTGCAGGGCGATTGAGACCTGTTGGTTGGCTCCAGGACTTCCCATACGGATCGATTCCGAGTAGGGTTCTAAGGATGGATGGCTGGGAAGCCCGACTCTCATTCCTCTTGTGTCCTAGTGGCAAGAAGGTTAGATCTGCTGGATCTGGGGGAGAAACTGAGAGGGTTGAGTTGAAATGGACTCTCTTGTGGATGGGTCCTAATGTGGGTTTGTGTCCATGGAGAACTTGGAATGAGGCAGTGGCACAGGGTCCCTGAAGGGTTCTCCTAACCAGAGGCTTTGACACAGCTCCAACGTGCATGATTCCCACGTGGAGACAAAATTTGTTCTGATGGGTGCCTCAAGAAACAGCCATATGCTGCTATTGGAATCCAGGCCTCTGAGGAGAGATGCCTGGACAACAAAGCAATGGATCCGATTAGGATCTAGGGGCCTGCTCATTCCAATTTACCTCTGGGGGACATCTGTCCACGGGTCTAAGTGCAGGTAGATGCTCAGCTGGTGTCAGACCGCCCTTGTTTTTCCTGGGCAGTCAAACACTATTGGGATGGCCCCGGGCACTTTGGAGGTTTAGCATCCTGCTTCTAGGTTTGTGGCCAATGGAATGGGCAGAAATCCCAGGTACAGTCCTCAGGTTTGGCTCCAAGAACCTGTGCCTGTAAGTTTTGTGGGCCATGGCGGTGCGGACACTTGTCTGAAAACACAAATCTGGCTTAGGTTTCGGGTCGTAGGTATTGCAGGACTGATCTACAGACCGTGAGGAGAACTCTTCAGGATATGAACAAGGGGGCGAGTGTGAGACGCTTGCTCAAGATTTTGTCTCTGGATATTGTGTCACTGATGGCCGTGGAATGTCCGGGTGGCCTCATGGGCCATGGACGAGTCTTCCTCTCTGGGCATTTGGCCCGATCCCAAGAGTTCGGGGTTATTCTTTGAGATGGGAGGAGTCCGTTTTGTTTTGTTTTCACCTCAGGTGTCCCACCAAAAGAGAGTTTCCAGAGCAGAGCCCTGGGGAGGGGCGACTGGACAACCAGAAAGCTGGTTAAAAACTTGGGGCCTAGGGGCATGGCAAGCCCATTATGACGTCTAATGGTCCAGCCACTGAGAGGACTTACTAGAGGACAGGACTCACGCTGAGGGTCACAATGCGTGTTTGTGCCCTCTTCGTACTCAAGCATGGGCGGGGCCTCATGGTGAACGCTGGTTTCTCCTACACTGAACGTGGGACAACATGCCAACCACAAGGTTTCTTGCCATAGGAAAGGAGGTTTTCTGATTTCTGCATCACATTCACCCATTGGCGGGGTGTGGAGTTAAGGTCTATGTCCTGAAGACTGAGAAGCTAGGTTGGGAATAGATGACGAGCTAAGGCCATGGCGGGTCTGTTGTGCTCAGTGTGTGGTCAGCTGTCTGGGTGTTGGTCAGGAAGTCCGGGCTCAGGCTGTGTCAGACAGTGTATTAGTGCCCAGATTTGTCGATATAATTTGTGTACAGAAGGGTGCCATGTAGGTCTATCCTCATTTCGGGTGTCTGGGAAGCTCCATAGGGCAACATTTTGCTTTTTATCTGGAGGGCAGGCAGAGTGCTGCCTTGTGGGTCCAGAATTGCCAAACGTGAGGTCTTGGGGGCCAGGAGTGTGAGGACGGACATTGGAGAACAGATGTTTCACATAGGTTTAAGGGCGAGGGCAAGGCCGGCACACTCTGCAGAGCTGCATCGAGATGTCGTGCATCTGAATTCAAGGCGTGGATCAGACGTTGGCCCAGGTTGGAGTTCCTGTCCATGATTTCCCCTTCAGAAAGGGGGGTGGGGGCTTCAGAAAGCCATCTCGGTTTTCCCACGTTGTGAGATGCTCCAAAAAACGCAAGGATTCCTCCTGCAGGACATTTGAGACCTTTTGGATGGGTCCAGGACGTTCCATATGGAACGACGCCAGAGCAGGGTTCTAAGGGCGGAGCCCTGGGGCAAGCCACCTCGCATCTCAATCATCTCCTAGCGACAAGACAGGTTCTATCTGCTGGCTCTGGCGGAGCAACCGAGAAGCCAGAGTTGAAATGGACTCTCCTGCGGATGGATCCTAATGTGGGTTTGTGTCCATGGAGACCTTGGAAAGGGGTGGTGGCACCGGGCCCTGAAGGATTCTCCTAACCGGAAGTTTTGACACAGTTCCAGCCTGCTATTTTCCCATGTCGGGACAAGATTTGCCTCCGGAAACCCCCGCATGCTGGTATTTGAAAACATGCCTCTGAGGAGAGATGCCTGGAAACCCAAGCAATGGATCCGATTACGGCCTAGGGACCTGTGAGGTTCAATCTACTACCCTGGTGACATCCAACTACGGTATGAGTGGAGGTAGATGCTCAGCTGTTGTCAGACGCCCTTGTTTGTCCCGGGCGGCCTACACAATTGGGATGGCCTCAGGGACTGTGGAGGTTTCTCCTAATTTGGAGGCGTGTGGTCAAGTCAAGGGAATGGGCAGAATTCCAGTGGAGTGGGCAGGCACAGACCTGATGTGTGGCTCCAGGGACCCCAGCCTGGAGGGTGTGTGGGCCAGGAGCGTGGGGATAGAAGTCTGAAAACACTAACGCGGCTTACGTTTGGGGACATAAGTATGGCAGGCCCGATCTACAGGCCCTGAGGAGAACTCTTCGGGATATGAAGAAAGAGTGAGTGTGAGGCATTTATTCAGGCTTTTGTCTCTGGATTTTGTGTCAACAATGGCCGTGGAATGTCGAGGAGGCCTCATGGGCCATGGACAAGTCTTCCTCTCTGTGGATTTGGCACGTACCCAATTGTTTTGGGTCCATCATGGGGATGGGAGGAGTCCTATCAGTTTGGTTACCTCAGGTGTCACACCAAAAGAGGGATTTCAAAGAAGAGCCCTGCGGAGGGGTGAATGGACAAACCGAAATATGGTTAGTTCCAGCCACTGAGAGGCCTTCCTTGAGGACAGAAATCACGCTGAGGGTCACAATGTGTGTTTATGCCTTATAAGCGCTCAAGCATGGGCGGGAATCATGGTCCACACTGTTGCTCCTACACTGAGCATTGGGCTCCATGACAACCACATGTATTCTTGCCATGGGGAAGTAGTAGTTCTGATTTTTTTTTCATCTCTTTCACTGCTGGGCCGTGATTGGAGTTAAGGTCTAGGTTGTGTAGTCTGAAAACCGAGCTTGGGAAGAGATGACGACTTAAGTCCATGACAGGTCCGACGTGCTCAGTGTGGAGCCAGCTCGCTGAGTGTTGGTCGGGTGGTTCAGGCCTAGGCTGCGTCAGACCAGGCATTAGTTTTCAGGGTATATTGTATAATTGGGGGAGAGTCGAGTGCCGTGCAGCTTGATCCTCATTTAGCGTTTCTGGGTAGCCCCAAGGGCAACGTTTTTCTTCAGGAGGGCAGGCAGAGTGCTGCTTTGTGGCTCCGGAATTCCCAAACTGGATGCCCTTTGGGCAAGGAGTGTGTGAGGACGGAAGAATGAGAACACAAGTTAGGCGTAGGTTTCGGGACGAGGGCACGGCAGACACTCTCTGCACATCTGAATCGGGACTTCGTACATCTGAAGTCAGGGAGAGGTTCAGACCTAGGCTCAGGTTGGAGTTTCTGTCCATTATGGCCCTTTCTTGAAGGGGGCAGCATCTCGAGGCCATGGAGGTTTACCCAGGAGGGGAGTTGGGATATGCTCCAAGCCACAAGGATTTTTTTCTGATCAACAATTGAGATCTGTTGGATCGCTCCAGGATGTTTCATACGGAACGACAGCAAAGCAGGGATCGAAGGATGGAACCCTGGGCAGACTGCCTCGATTCTAACTGTCTCCCAGTTAATAGACAGTTTTGATATGCTAGCTCTAGGGGAGCAACGGAAGGGGCTGAGTTGAAATGGACTCTACTGCGGATGGGACCTATTGTGGGTTTGTGTGCATAGAGACCCTGGCACGGATCTGTGACACACGGACCCTGAATGCTTCTCCTAACCAGAGGTTTTGCATCATCTCCAAAAGACAAGTTTCCCATGTGGAGACTAGATTTGATCTGATTGGTGCCTCAGGAAAGCCCCACATGCTGATATTGGAAACCAGGCCTCTGATGAGAGATAGCAGGAAACCAAAACAATGGACCCCATTAGGGCCTAGGGCCCTGTCCCGTTCAATCTCCTTCTCTGGGGACATCCATCTACAGTATGAGTGGAGATGGATGCTCAGCTGGTTCCAGGCAGCCCTTGTTTGTCCTGGGCGTTCTATACTATGGGGATGGCCTTGGGGACTTTGGAGGTTTCTCCGAGTTTGTATGATTGTGGTCAATGGAAGGGGCAGAATTCCCGTGGAGTTGAGAGGCACAGACCTGATGTGTGGCTCCAGGGTCCCCAGGCTGGAGGGTGTGGAAGCCAGGAATGTGGGGATAGAAGTCTGAAAACACACACTCGGCTTGTTTTGGGGACGTAGGTATGGCAGTCCCGATCTACAGACCGTGAGGGGAACTCTTTGGGATAGGAAGAAAGAGCGAGTGTGAGGCGCTTATTCAGGCTTTTGTCTCTGGATTTTGTGTCAACGATGGGCGTGGAATGTCGGGGAGGCCTCATGGGCCATGGATGAGTCTTCCTCTCTGTGGATTTGGCCCGATCCCAATTTGGGGGTCAATCTGTGGGATGGGAGGAGTCCTTTCAGTTTGGTTACCTCATTCTAAAGCAGAGCACTGGGGAGGGGCGAATGGACAACACGAACTATGGTTAAAAATTGGGGCCTAGGGGCATGGCAAGCCCAATATGCCATCTCTTGGTCCAGCCACTGAGAGACCTTACTTGGGGACTGGGCTCACGCTGAGGGTCACAATGCGTATTTGTGACCAACGCGGCCCTCAAGCATGGCGGGGTCAAAGGGCCACACTGCTATCAACTACACTGAACGTTGGGCAACACGCCAACCACAAGATTTCTTGCCATGGGGAAGGATTTCTGATTTCTGCCTCATGTTCAACCCTGGGCAGTGTTTGGAGAAAACGTCTAGGTTCTGAAGCCTGAAAACCGAAGTTGGGAAGAGATGACGACCTAAGGCTTCGGCAGGTCCGATGTGTTCAGTGGGAGTCCAGCTGGCTGGGTGTGGGTCGGGAGGTCCAGGCTCAGGCTGTGACAGAAAGGGCATGAGTGCCCAGGGCATCCTGTAGAATTGGGGTACAGTCACATGGAGAAAAGGTTGATCCTCCTTTGGGGCTTCTGGTTAGCCCCAGAGGGTAATGTTTTTTCTTCAGGACGGCAGGCAGAGGGCTGCATTGTAGTACTGGAATTGCCAAACTGGAGGGCTTGTGGGCCAGGAGTTGAGGACAGAAGTCTGAGAACACAAGCAACCTTAGGTTTCTGGGCGAGGGCATGGCAGGTACGCTCTGCAGAGCTGAAACGAGATCTCGTGCATCTGAAATCAGGTGAGGATCTGACGAACGCTCAGGTTGGAGTTTCTGTCCCTTATGGCCCTCTTCATGAAGAGGTGGTGGATCCCGAGGCCATGGAATTTTTCCCACGATGGGAGTTGTGAGATTTTCCAAACCTTAAAGATTCTTCTGCAGGGCGATTGAGACCTGTTGGTTGGCTCCAGGACTTCCCATACGGATCGATTCCGAGTAGGGTTCTAAGGATGGATGGCTGGGAAGCCCGACTCTCATTCCTCTTGTGTCCTAGTGACAAGACAGGTTAGATCTGCTGGATCTGGGGGAGAAACTGAGAGGGTTGAGTTGAAATGGACTCTCTTGTGGATGGGTCCTAATGTGGGTTTGTGTCCATGGAGAACTTGGAATGAGGCAGTGGCACAGGGTCCCTGAAGGGTTCTCCTAACCAGAGGCTTTGACACAGCTCCAACGTGCATGATTCCCACGTGGAGACGAGATTTGTTCTGTTGGGTGCCTCAAGAAACAGCCATATGCTGCTATTGGAATCCAGGCCTCTGAGGAGAGATGCCTGGACAACAAAGCAATGGATCCGATTAGGATCTAGGGGCCTGCTCATTCCAATTTACCTCTGGGGACATCTGTCCACGGGTCTAAGTGCAGGTAGATGCTCAGCTGGTGTCAGACCGCCCTTGTTTTTCCTGGGCAGTCAAACACTATTGGGATGGCCCCGGGCACTTTGGAGGTTTATCATCCTGTTTCTACGTTGGTGGCCAATGGAATGGGCAGAAATCCCAGGTACAGTCCTCAGGTTTGGCTCCAAGAACCTGTGCCTGTAAGTTTTGTGGGCCATGGCGGTGCGGACACTTGTCTGAAAACACAAACCCGGCTTACGTTTCAGGTCGTAGGTATTGCAGGACTGATCTACAGACCGTGAGGAGAACTCTTCAGGATATGAACAAGGGGGCGAGTGTGAGACGCTTGCTCAAGATTTTGTCTCTGGATATTGTGTCACTGATGGCCGTGGAATGTCCGGGTGGCCTCATGGGCCATGGACGAGTCTTCCTCTCTGGGCATTTGGCCCGATCCCAAGAGTTCGGGGTTATTCTTTGAGATGGGAGGAGTCCGTTTTTTTTTTTTTTTTTCACCTCAGGTGTCCCACCAAAAGAGAGTTTCCAGAGCAGAGCCCTGGGGAGGGGCGACTGGACAACCAGAAAGCTGGTTAAAACTTGGGGCCTAGGGGCATGGCAAGCCCATTATGACGTCTAATGGTCCAGCCACTGAGAGGACTTACTAGAGGACAGGACTCACGCTGAGGGTCACAATGCGTGTTTGTGCCCTCTTCGTACTCAAGCATGGGCGGGGGGGCCTCATGGTGAACGCTGGTTTCTCCTACACTGAACGTGGGACAACATGCCAACCACAAGGTTTCTTGCCATAGGGAAGGAGGAGTTCTGATTTCTGCATCACATTCACCCCTTGGCGGGGTGTGGAGTTAAGGTCTATGTCCTGAAGCCTGAGAGGCTAGGTTGGGAATAGATGACGAGCTAAGGCCATGGCGGGTCTGTTGTGCTCAGTGTGCGGTCAGCTGTCTGGGTGTGTTGGTCAGGAAGTCCGGGCTCAGGCTGTGTCAGACAGTGTATTAGTGCCCAGATTTGTCGATATAATTTGTGTACAGAAGGGTGCCGTGTAGGTCTATCCTCATTTCGGGTGTCTGGGAAGCTCCATAGGGCAACATTTTGCTTTTTATCTGGAGGGCAGGCAGAGTGCTGCCTTGTGGGTCCAGAATTGCCAAACGTGAGGTCTTGGGGGCCAGGAGTGTGAGGACGGACATTGGAGAACAGAAGTTTCACATAGGTTTAAGGGCGAGGGCAAGGCCGGCACACTCTGCAGAGCTGCATCGAGAGATGTCGTGCATCTGAATTCAGGGCGAGGATCAGACGTTGGCTCAGGTTGGAGTTCCTGTCCATGATTTCCCCTTCAGAAAGGGGGTGGGGGCTTCAGAAAGCCATCACGGTTTTCCCCCACGTTGGGAGTTGTGAGATGCTCCAAAACGCAAGGATTCCTTCTGCAGGACATTTGAGACCTTTTGGATGGGTCCAGGACGTTCCATATGGAACGACGCCAGAGCAGGGTTCTAAGGGCGGAGCCCTGGGCAAGCCGCCTCGCATCTCAATCGTCTCCTAGCGACAAGACAGGTTCTATCTGCTGGCTCTGGCGGAGCAACCGAGAAGCCAGAGTTGAAATGGACTCTCCTGCGGATGGATCCTAATGTGGGTTTGTGTCCATGGAGACCTTGGAAAGGGGTGGTGGCACCGGGCCCTGAAGGATTCTCCTAACCGGAAGTTTTGACACAGTTCCAGCCTGCTATTTTCCCATGTCGGGACAAGATTTGCCTCCGGAAACCCCCGCATGCTGGTATTTGAAAACATGCCTCTGAGGAGAGATGCCTGGAAACCCAAGCAATGGATCCGATTACGGCCTAGGGACCTGTGAGGTTCAATCTACTACCCTGGTGACATCCAACTACGGTATGAGTGGAGGTAGATGCTCAGCTGTTGTCAGACGCCCTTGTTTGTCCCGGGCGGCCTACACAATTGGGATGGCCTCAGGGACTGTGGAGGTTTCTCCTAATTTGGAGGCGTGTGGTCAAGGGAATGGGCAGAATTCCAGTGGAGTGGGCAGGCACAGACCTGATGTGTGGCTCCAGGGGCCCCAGCCTGGAGGGTGTGTGGGCCAGGAGCGTGGGGATAGAAGTCTGAAAACACTAACGCGGCTTACGTTTGGGGACATAAGTATGGCAGGCCCGATCTACAGGCCCTGAGGAGAACTCTTCGGGATATGAAGAAAGAGTGAGTGTGAGGCATTTATTCAGGCTTTTGTCTCTGGATTTTGTGTCAACAATGGCCGTGGAATGTCGAGGAGGCCTCATGGGCCATGGACAAGTCTTCCTCTCTGTGGATTTGGCACGTACCCAATTGTTTTGGGTCCATCATGGGGATGGGAGGAGTCCTATCAGTTTGGTTACCTCAGGTGTCCCACCAAAAGAGGGATTTCAAAGAAGAGCCCTGCGGAGGGGTGAATGGACAAACCGAACTATGGTTAGTTCCAGCCACTGAGAGGCCTTCCTTGAGGACAGAACTCACGCTGAGGGTCACAATGTGTGTTTATGCCTTCTAAGCAAGCTCAAGCATGGGCGGGAATCATGGTCCACACTGTTACTCCTACACTGAACGTTGGGCTCCATGCCAACCACATGTATTCTTGCCATGGGGAAGTAGTAGTTCTGATTTTTTTTTCATCTCTCTTTCACCGCTGGGCCGTGATTGGATCTAAGGTCTAGGTTGTGTAGTCTGAAAACCGAGCTTGGGAAGAGATGACTACTTAAGTCCATGACAGGTCCTACGTGCTCAGTGTGGAGCCAGCTCGCTGAGTGTTGGCCGGGAGGTTCAGGCCTAGGCTGCGTCAGACCAGGCATTAGTTTTCAGGGTATATTGTATAATTGGGGGAGAGTCGAGTGCCGTGCAGCTTGATCCTCATTTAGCGTTTCTGGGTAGCCCCAAGGGCAACGTTTTTCTTCAGGAGGGAAGGCAGAGTGCTGCTTTGTGGCTCCGGAATTCCCAAACTGGATGCCCTTTGGGCAAGGAGTGTGAGGACGGAAGAATGAGAATACAAGTTAGGCGTAGGTTTCGGGGCGAGGGCACGGCAGACACTCTCTGCACATCTGAATCGGGACTTCGTGCATCTGAAGTCAGGGAGGATTCAGACCTAGGCTCAGGTTGGAGTTTCTGTCCATTATGGTCCTTTCTTGAAGGGGGCAGTATCTCGAGGCCATGGAGGTTTACCGAGGAGGGGAGTTGGGATATGCTCCAAGCCACAAGGATTTTCTCTGATCAACAATTGAGATCTGTTGGATCGCTCCAGGATGTTTCATACGGAACGACAGCAAAGCAGGGATCGAAGGATGGAACCCTGGGCAGACTGCCCCGATTCTAACTGTCTCCTAGTTAATAGACAGTTTTGATATGCTAGCTCTAGTTGGAGCAACGGAGCGGGCTGAGTTGAAATGGACTCTACTGCGGATGTGTCCTATTGTGGGTTTGTGTGCATGGAGACCTTGGCACGGGGCGGTGGCACACGGACCCTGAATGCTTCTCCTAACCAGGGGTTTTGCATCATCTCCAAAAGACAAGTTTCCCATGTGGAGACTAGATTTGATCTGATTGGTGCCTCAGGAAAGCCCCACATGCTGATATTGGAAACCAGGCCTCTGATGAGACATAGCAGGAAAACAAAACAATGGACCCCATTAGGGCCTAGGGCTCTGTCCCGTTCAATCTCCTTCTCTGGGGACATCCATCTACAGTATGAGTGGAGATGGATGCTCAGCTGGTTCCAGGCAGCCCTTGTTTGTCCTGGGCGTTCTATACTATGGGGATGGCCTTGGGGACTTTGGAGGTTTCTCCGAGTTTGTATGATTGTGGTCAATGGAAGGGGCAGAATTCCCGTGGAGTTGAGAGGCACAGACCTGATGTGTGGCTCCAGGGTCACCAGGATGGAGGGAGTGGAAGCCAGGAATGTGGGGATAGAAGTCTGAAAACACACACACTCGGCTTGTTTTGGTGACGTATGTATGGCAGTTCCGATCTACAGATCGTGAGGGGAACTCTTTGGGATAAGAAGAAAGAGCGAGTGTGAGGCGCTTATTCAGGGTTTTGTCTCTGGATTTTGTGTCAACGATGGGCGTTTAATGTCGGGGAGGCCTCATGGGCCATGGATGAGTCTTCCTCTCTGTGGATTTGGCCCGATCCCAATTTGGGGGTCAATCTGTGGGATGGGAGGAGTCCTTTCAGTTTGGTTTCCTCATTCTAAAGCAGAGCACTGGGGAGGGGCGAATGGACAACACGAACTATGGTTAAAAATTGGGGCCTAGGGGCATGGCAAGCCCAATATGCCGTCTCTTGGTCCAGCCACTGAGAGACCTTACTTGGGACTGGGCTCACGCTGAGGGTCACAATGTGTATTTGTGACCAACGCGGCCCTCAAGCATGGCGGGGTCAAAGGGCCACACTGCTATCAACTACACTGAACGTTGGGCAACACGCCAACCACAAGATTTCTTGCCATGGGGAAGGATTTCTGATTTCTGCCTCATGTTCAACCCTGGGCAGTGATTGGAGAAAACGTCTAGGTTCTGAAGCCTGAAAACCGAATTGGGAAGAGATGACGTAGGGTCAGAGTTAGGGTTAGACGTCTTTGGAGTCAGGGTTAGCGTAAGGCTTTGTGTAGTGTTCAGGGTTAGGGTTCGTTTCATGGTTAGGTTTAGTGTCATGATCACAGTAGGTTCAGGGTAGCGTTACGGTCAGTCAGAGTCAGGGTCAGGGTCAGTGTTAGACTGACAGTTAGTTTTATGTCCAGGCAGGGTCATGATCAGATTTAGGGTCCGGTCCAAGTTTTGTTTGGGGGCAAGTTCATGTCAGGTCAGGGTTAGGTTTGGGACAGGTTTAGTGTCAGGGTTAGGGTCAGGGTCAGGTTTAGGTTCATGGTTTTGGTAAGGTCAGCTTTATTTTTAGGTTCTGTTTCATTTGTAGGTTGAGGATCAGGGTTAGCTTTAGGGTTACTAATCTGTTCAGGCTCACGGATTGAGTCAGAGTTAGGTTTACAGTCAGGTTTAGGGTCAGTATTAAGGTCAAGGCCAGGGTCTGGTTTAAGGTTAAGGTCTGACATAGGCAAAGTACAGAGTTAGGGTTATGATCAGGTTCAGGGAGAGGGTCAGGATTATTGTTAAAGTGTGGTTAGGTTTAGGGTTAGAGGTAGGTTGCGTGTTAGGGTTAGACTGGGTTAGGATCAGTGTCAGGGATAATGTTAGGGGTTAGGTTTAGGGTTAGGTTCAGCATTAGGTTTCGGGTCAGGGCCCGTGTTAGTGTCAGGGTCAGGGTTACGTTTAGGGTTAGAGATAGGTTCAGGCTTACTTTCAGTGTCAGGTTTATTGTTAGGGTGAGGGTCAGGGTCACTGTTAGGGTCAGGCTTAGGTTTCTGGTCTTTGCCTGGGTCGGGGTCAGGGTGAAGTCTAGGGCCAGTGTCAGGTTTACGGTCAGGATCAGGTATTGGTTTAAAGTCCACATTCGTGTCAGGGACAGGGTTATGTAGTGGTCATTGTTAGGTTCATGGTTAGGTTAAGGGTCAGGTCCAGTGTCCGGTTTAGGGTCAGGGTCTGGTATAGGCAAAGTTCAGGGTTAGGGTTATGATCAGAGTCAGGTATAGGCTCAGGGTTATTGTTAATGTTTAGGGTTAGTTCTACATTTAGCGTTAGGTTGACGGTTAGGGTTAGAACTTGTTGGGGTCAGGGTCCGTGGTAGGGTTAGGGGTTTGTGTTAGGGTTAGGTTCAGAGATACGTTTCGGGGGAGGGCCCATGTTAGTGTCAGGGTCAGGGTTACATTTAGGGTCAGAGTTAGTTTCAGTCTCACAGTCAGGGTCAGGTTTAGTGTTCTGTTGATTTCGCGGTCACTGTAAGGGTCAGGGTTAGGTTATCGTCATGGTCTGGGTCAGGGTCAGGGTGAAGATTAGCACCAGTGTCCTGTTTAGGGTCAGGTTCAGGTATTGGTTTAAAGTCCACATTCGGGTCTGGGATAGGTTTATGTAGTTGTCAGAGTTAGTGTCAAGGTTAGGATTAGGGTCAGAGTCAGGGTCCGGTAAATGTCAGGGCCAGGGTCAGGTTGAGGGTCAGGCTTTCGTATAGGGTCAATGTTCGGTTCACTGTCACAGTTAGGTTTTGGCGGTAGGGTTTGGGATTGGGGTTAGGGTTAGAGTTAGAAGTAGGGTTATGTTTAGGTTTAGGGATAGATATCGTAATGTCAGGGTTAGGGTTTTGTTTAGGTTAGGGGTTAGTGTTAAGGTCAGGGTCAGCATGATGTTTAGGTTCAGGGTCCTTGTTAGGGTCATGGTTAGAGTTACCATTAGGTTTAGGGTTAAGGTCAAGCACAAGTCACGGTCAGGATTAGGTTTAGGGTCCGGGTTAGGTCAGCGTCAGGGTTAGGATTAGAGTCAGGGTCAGGGTCCTGGTTAGGTTTGAGTCATGGTTACGGTAATGTCAGAGTTAGGCTAAGGTTCAGGGTCCACATAGGGGTCAGTGTCAGGCTTAGGTTTATGTTTAGGGTTCAGGTCAGGATCACAGTCAGGGTCAGGGTCAGGGTCAGGGTCAGGGCTTGGGTTAGGGTTTGGGGCAGTCTCACAGTCAGTCAGGGTCAGGGTCAGGGTTAGTGGTTACTGTTAGGGTTAGCCCTGATCCTGGGTCATGGACCCATCCGTTCAGGGTCTCAGGATAAACCCTGGGCAGAAGGGTGTAGACCCTACACCCCATCCCTCTTAACCAGCCTTAAACTGGGGTGTGAACATGACTTGACCACCAGATATCTAAGCCCTCATCAGCCTGATCCTGCTTGGGGCATCTCCACCCTCGATGGCATAGCCAGGACCTCTTTACACACAGACACACAGACACACAGAGGCACCCCCCCACACACACACACCCACACACACAGAGGGGAGGAGACCTAAGCCTATAAGAGTGGATCAGAAGGTGTGGGACTCTCTGATCTGAGCCCCCTGTTGTCACTTTTTGATTTTTTAGCCAAAGGGCCTGAGGCATTGGGGAAACCTGATATGACCTGCCAGGGAGGGGGGACGTGTCAGACGGGCCAGCTCTCTTCTCCCTGCATCCTCTCGGCTTCAGTACAGCAGAAGAAACATGTCGCTTCCTTTAGGATGTGCCTAGATAGAGCTGGGGAGGGCGTTTCTCTGTAATGGATGCCTGGATACGTGGGTTCCAATTCCGTTGGGCCCTTCGTCAAGGAAGTGAGGTCACCACTGCCTGGGGGTTCCTTACCAAACTTCCTGCTCCACCAGAGCTCCCTGAACCGCCGGTCCCCACGCTGCTCAAGGCTCACACTCCACTCAATGCAGTGCCCATCCTGTGACCCCCATACAGCCTCCCCACAGCCCCTGGGAGGCCTGCGTGCAGCTGTTTTCCCCACTGGATGGAAAAGAGTTGGATTTAGACCAGGTTAGTGTTAGGGTTAGGGTTAAGAAAGAATTAGGGTCAGGGTTAGGGTTAGACGTCTTTGGGGTCAGGGTTAGCATAAGGCTTAGGGTAGGGGTCAGGGTTAGGGTTAGGTTCATGGTTAGGTTTAGGGTCTGGCTCACAGTAGGTTCAGGATTAGCGTTACGGTCAGAGTCAGGCTCAGGGTCAGTGTTAGGCTCACGGTTACGTTTAGGGTAAGATTCAGGGTCATGGTCAGTTTTCGGGTCAGGTTCAAGTTTTGGTTTGGGGGCAAGGTCATGTCAGGTCAGGGTTAGGTTTGGGACAGGTTTAGTGTCAGGGTTAGGGTCAGGGTCAGGGTTAGGTTCATGGTTATGGTAAGGTCAGCTTTAGGTTTAGGTTCTGTTTTATGAGTAGATTCAGGATTCAGGATCAGGGTTAGCTTTAGGGTTACTCATCTGTTCAGGCTCACGGATTGGGTCAGAGTTAGGTTTACAGTCAGGGTTAGGGTCAGTGTTAAGGTCAAGGCCAGGGTCAGTTTTAAGGTTAAGTTCTGACATAGGCAATGTTCAGAGTTAGGGTTATGATCAGGTTCAGGGAGAGGGTCAGGATAATTGTTAAAGTGGGGTTAGAGTAAGGCTTAGAGGTAGGTTGAGGGTTAGGTTAGACTTTGTTAGGGTCAGTGTCAGGGATAATGTTAGGGGTTTTTTTTTAGGGTTAGGTTCAGCGTTAGGTTTCGGGTCAGGGCCCGTGTTAGTGTCAGGGTCACGGTTACGTTTAAGGTTAGAGATAGGTTCAGGCTCACATTCAGTGTCAGGTTTAGTGTTAGGGTGAGGGTCAGTGTCACTGTTAGGGTCAGACTTAGGTTTCTGGTCTTTGCCTGGGTCGGGGACAGGGTGAAGTCTAGGACCAGTGTCAGGTTTACGGTCAGGATCAGGTATTGGTTTAAAGTACACATTCGGGTCAGGGACAGGGTTAGGTAGTGGTCATTGTTAGGTTCATGGTTAGGTTAAGGGTCAGGGCCAGTGTCCGGTTTAGGGTCAGGGTCTGGTATAGGCAAAGTTCAGGGTTAGGGTTATGATCTTAGTCAGGTATAGGGTCAGGGTTATTGTTAAAGTTTAGGGTTAGTTTTATGTTTTAGCGTTAGGTTGACGGTTAGGGTTAGAACTTGTTAGGGTCAGGGTCCGTGGTAGGGTTACGGGTTAGTGTTAGGGTTAGGTTCAGATATAGGATTCGAGGGAGGGCCCATGTTAGTGTCAGGGTCAGGGTTACATTTAGGGTTTGACTAGGGTTCAATCTCACATTCAGGGTCAGGTTTAGTGTTCAGTTGATTGTCGGGGTCACTGTAAGGGTCAAGGTTAGGTTATCGTCAGTGTCTGGGTCAGGGTCAGGGTGAAGTTTAGCACCAGTGTCCTGCTTAGGGTCAGGTTCAGGTATTGGTTTAAAGTCCACATTCGGGTCAGGGACAGGGTTATGTAGTGGTCAGAGTTAGTGTCAAGGTTAGGATTAGGGTCAGAGTCAGGGTCAGGTAAAGGTCAGGGCCAGGGTCAGGTTGAGGGTCAGGCTTTGGGTATAGGGTCAATGTTTGGATCAGTGTCACAGTTAGGTTTTGGCAGTAGGGTTTGGGATTGGGGTTAGGGTTAGGGTTAGAAGTAGGGTTATGGTTAGGGTTAGGGATAGACAGCGGAAGGTCAGGGTTACGGTTTGGTTTAGGTTAGGGGTTAGTGTTAAGGTCAGGGTCAGCATGATGTGTAGGTTCAGGGTCCTTTTTAGGGTCACGGTTAGAGTTACCATTAGGTTTAGGGTTAGGGTCAAGCACACTGTCACGTTCAGGGGTAGGGTTAGGGTCCGGGTTAGGTCAGCATCAGGGTTAGGATTAGGGTCAGGGTCAGGGTCCTGGTTAGGTTTGAATCATGGTTATGGTAATGTCAGAGTTAGGTTTAGGTTCAGGGTCCACATCAGGGTCAGTGTCAGGCTTAGGTTAGGTTTAGGGTTCAGGTCAGGATCACAGTCAGGGTCAGGGTCAGGGTCAGGGTCAGGGCTTGGGTTAGGGTTTGGGGCAGGCTCATATCAGTGTCAGGGTCAGGGTTAGTGGTTACTGTTAGGGTTAGCCCCGCTCCTGGGTCATGGACCCGTCCCTTCAGGGTCTCAGGATAAACCCTGGGCAGAATGGTATAGACCCTACACCTGATCCCACTTAACCTGCCTTAAACTGGGGTGTGAACATGACTTGCCCACAAGTCATCTACCTCCCTCATCAGCCTGCTCCTGCTTGGGGCATCTCCACCCAGGATGGCATGGCCAGGTCCTCTTTACACACAGACACACAGACACCCAGAGGCGCACACACACACACACACACACACACACACACACACACACAGAGACAGGGAGGAGACCTAGGGCTACAAAAGTGGATAAGAGGTGTGGGACTCTCTTACTCTGAGCCCCCTGGTGTCATCTTTTTTTATTTATTAGCCAAAGGGCCTGAGGTGATGGGGAAACCTGATATGACCTGCCAGGTAGGGGACGTGTCAGACGGGCCAGCTCTCTTCTCCCTGCATCCTTTCGGCTTTAGTACAACAGAGAACATGTCGCTTTCTTTAGGTTGTGCCTAGAAATGAGCTGGGCATGGCGGTTTTCTCTGTAATGGGGTGCCTGGATATGTGGGTTCCAATTCCCTTGGGCTCGGTCATCAAGGAAGTGAGGTCACCACTGCCTGGGGGCTCCTTACCGAACTTCTTGCTCCACCAGAGCTCCCTGAGCCGCCGGTCCCCAAGCTGCTCAAGGCTCACACTCCACTCAATGCAGTGCCCATCCTGTGACCCCCATACAGCCTCCCCACAGCCCCTGGGAGGCCTGCGTGCAGCTGTTTTCCCCGCTGGAGGGAACAGAGCTGGTTTTAGACCAGGTTAGTGTTAGGGTTAGGGTTAAGAATGACTTAGGGTCAGGGTTAGGTTTAGACGTCTTTGGGGTCAGGGTTAGCGTAAGGCTTAGGGTAGTGGTCAGGGTTAGGGTTAGGTTCATGGTCAGGTTTAGGGTCAGGATCACAGTAGGTTCAGGGTTAGCGTTACAGGCAGAGTCAGGCTCAGGGTCAGTGTTAGGCTCACAGTTGGGTTTAGGGTCAGGTTCAGGGTCATGGTCAGTTTTAGGGTCAGGTTCAAGTTTTGGTTTGGGGGCAAGGTCATGTCAGGTCAGGGTTAGGTTTTGGACAGTTTTAGTGTCAGGGTTAGGGTCAGGGTCAGAGTTAGGATCATGGTTATGGTAAGGTCAGCTTTATGTTTAGGTTCTGTTTTATGAGTAGATTCAGGATCAGGGTTAGCTTTAGGGTTACTAATCTGTTCAGGCTCACGGATTGGGTCAGAGTTAGGTTTACAGTCAGGGTTAGGGTCAGTGTTAAGGTCAAGGTCAGGGTCAGTTTTAAGGTTAAGTTCTGACATAGGCAATGTTCAGAGTTAGGGTTATGATCAGGCTCACAGTCAGTGTCAGGGTCAGGGTTAGTGGTTACTGTTATGGTTAGCCCCGCTCCTGAGTCATGGACTCATTCATTCAGGGTCTCAGGATAAACCCTGGGCAGAAGGGTGTAGACCCTACAACTGATCCCACTTAAGCAGCCTTAAACTGGGGTGTGAACATGACTTACCCACCAGACATCTAACCCCATATCAGCCTCATCCTGCTTGGGGCATCTCCACCCAGTATGGCATGGCCAGGTACTCTTTACACACAGACACACAGACACCCAGAGGCACTCGCACTCATACACACACACACACACACACACACACACACACACACACACAGGGAGAGAGACAGGGAGGACACCTAGGGCTACACCCATAGATCAGAAGGTGTGGGACTCTCCGACTCTGAGCCCACTGGTGTCACCTTTTGATTTTATTAGCCAAAGGGCCTGAGGCGTTGGGGAAACCTGATATGACCTGCCAGGAAGGGGACGTGTCTGGCGGGCGAGCTCACTTCTCCCTGCATCCTCTGGGCTTCAGTACAGTAGAAGAACGTGGTGCTTCCTTTAGGATGTGCCTAGATAGAGCTGGGTAGGGCGTTTCTCTGTAATGGGATGCCTGGATATGTGGGTTCCAATTCCGTTGGGCCCTTCATCAAGGAAGTGAGGTCACGAATGCCTGGGGGTTCCTTACCAAACTTCCTGCTCCACCAGAGCTCCCTGAGCCGCCGGTCCCCACGCTGCTCAAGGCTCACACTCCACTCAATGCAGTGCCCATCCATTGACCCACATACAGCCTCCTCCCAGACCCTGGGAGGCCTGGGTGCAGCTGTTTTCCCCGCTGGAGGGAACAGAGCTGGGTTTAGACCAGCTTAGTGTTAGGGTTAGGGCTAAGAAAGACGTAGGGTCAGGTTTAGGGTTAGACATCTTTGGGGTCAGGGTTAGCGTAAGGCTTAGGGTAGGGGTCAGGGTTAGGGTTAGGTTCATGGTTAGGTTTAGGGTCAGGATCACAGTAGGTTCAGGGTTAGCGTTACAGTCAGAGTCAGGGTCAGGGTCAGTGTTAGGCTAACGGTTAGGTTTATGTCCAGGCAGGGTCATGGTCAGATTTACGGTCAGGTTCAAGTTTTGGTTTGGTGGCAAGGTTCATGTCAGGGTCAGGGTTAGGTTTGGTACAGGTTAGGCTTAGAGGTAGATTGAGGGTTAGGGTTAGACTGGGTTAGGGTCAGTGTCAGGGATAATGTTAGGGGTTTTTTTAGGGTTAGGTTCAGCCTTAGCTTTCGGGTCAGGGCCCATGTTAGTGTCAGGGTCAGGGTTACGTTTAGGGTTAGAATTAGGGTCAGGCTCACATTCAGTGTCAGGTTTAGTGTTAGTTTCAGCGTCAGGGTCATTGTTTGGGTCAGAGTTAAGTTTATGGTCTTTGCCTGGGTCGGGGTCAGGGTGAAGTCTAGGGCCAGTGTCAGGTTTACGTAGGATCAGGTATTGGTTTAAAGTCCACATTCGGGTCAGGGACAGGGTTATGTTGTGGTCATTGTGAGGGTCATGGTTAGGTTTAGGGTCAGGGTGAGGGTGATTTAGGGTCAGGGTCTGGTATAGGCAAAGTTCCGGGTTAGAGTTATGATCATTATCATTATCAGGTATAGGGTCATGGTTATTGTTTAAGTTTAGGGTTAGTGTTAGGGTTAGCGTTAGGTTGACTGTTAGGGTTAGAACTTGTTAGGTTCAGTGTCCGTGGTAGGTTTAGGGGTTAGTGTTAGGGTTAGGATCAGCAATAGGATTCGAGGAGGGCCAGTGTCAGCGTCAGGGTCAGGGTTACATTTATGGTTCGAGTTAAGGTCAGGCTCACAGTCAGGGTCAGGTTTAGTTTTCAGGTCAGGGTCGGGGTCACTGTTAGGGTCAAGGTTAGGTTTATGGTCATGGTCTGGGTCACGCTCAGGGTGAAGTTTAGCACCAGTCTCTGGTTGAGGGTCAGGTTCAGGTTGGTTAAAATCCACATTTGGGTCCGGGACAGGTTTATGTAGTGGTCAGTGTTAGTGTCATGGTTTGGATTAGGGTCAGGGTCACGGTCAGATGAAGGTCAGGGCCAGGGTCAGGTTGAGGGTCAGGCTTTGGTAGAGGGTCAATATTCAGTTCAGTGTCATACTTAGGTTTTGGTGGTAGGGGTTGGGATGGGGTTTGGGTTAGATTTATAAGTAGGGTTATGGTTAGGGTGGGTTAGACAGCATAAGGTCAGGTTTAGGGTTTGGTTTAGGGTAGGGGTTAGTGTTAGGTTCAGGGTCAGCATGAGGTGTAGGTTCAGGGTCCTTATTAGGGTCATGGTTAGAGTTACCATAAGGTTTAGGTTTAGGGTCAATTCAAGTCTCGATCAGGGTTAGGGTTAGGGTCCGGTTAGCGTCCGGGTTAGGTCAGCGTCAGGATTAGGATTAGGGTAAGGGTCAGGGTCCTTGTTAGGTTTCAGTCATGGTTACGGTAATGTCAGAGTTAGGTTTAGGTTCAGGGTCCACATCAGGGTCAGTGTCAGGCTTAGGTTTAGGTTTAGGGTTCAGGTCAGGATCACAGTCAGGGTCAGGGTCAGGGTCAGGGTCAGGGCTTGTGTTAGGTATAGGGGCAGGCTCACAGTCAGGGTCAGGGTCAGGGTTAGTGGTTCTGTTAGGGTTAGCCCTGATCCTGGGTCATGGACCCATCCGTTCAGGGTCTCAGGATAAACCCTGGGCAGAAGGGTGTATACCCTACACCCGATCCAACTTAACCAGCCTTAAACTGGGGTGTGAACATGACTTGCCCACCAGATATCTAAACCCTCATCAGCCTGATCCTGCTTGGCTCATCTCCACCCACGATGGCATAGCCAGGTCCTCTTTACACACAGACACAGAAACCCAGTGGCACACACACACAAGCACACACACACACACACACACACACACACACACAGAGAGAGCAGAGACAGGGAGGAGACCTAGGGCTACACTGGTCGATAAGAAGGTGTGGGACTCTCTGACTCTGAGCCCCCTGGTGTCCCCTTTTGAGTTTATTAGCCAAAGGGCCTGAAGTGTTGGGGAAACCTGATATGACCTGCCAGGTAGGGGACTTGTCTGGCGGGCGAGCTGTCTTCTCCCTGCATCCTCTCAGCTTCAGTACAGCAGAAGAACATGTCGCTTCCTTTAGGATGTGCCTAGATATGAGCTGGGCATTGGGGTTTTCTCTGTAATGGGGTGCCTGGATACGTGGGTTTCAATTCCCTTGGGCTCTGTCGTCAGGGAAGTGAGGTCACCACTGCCTGGGGGCTCCTTACCGAACTTCCTGCTCCACCAGAGCTCCCTGATCCACTGGTCCCCAAGCTGCTCAAGGCTCACACTCCACTCAACGCAGTGCCCATGCAGTGACCCCCCCATACAGCCTCCTCCCACCCCCTGGGAGGACTAGGTGCAGCTGTTGTCCCCGCTGGAAGGAACAGAGCTGGGTTTAGACTAGGTTAGTGTTAGGGTTTGGGTTAAGAAAGACTTAGGGTCAGGGTTAGGGTTAGACGTCGTTGAGGTCAGGCTTACCGTAAAGCTTAGGGTAGGGGTCAGGGTTAGGGTTAGGTTCATGGTTAGGTTTAGGGTCAGTCAGTAGGGTCACGGTTAGCGTTACAGTCACAGTCAGGGACAGGGTCAGTGTTAGGATGACGGTTAGTTTTAGGGTCAGGTTCAGTGTCATGGTCAGATTTAGAGTCAGGTTCAAGTTTTGGTGTGGGGGCAAGGTTCATGTCAGGGTCAGGTTTAGATTTGGGACAGGTTTATTGTCAGGGTTAGGGTCAGGGTCAGGGTTAGGTTCATGGTTATGGTAAGGCCAGCTTTATGTTTAGGTTCTGTTTTATGAGTAGGTTCAGGATCAGGGTGAGATTTAGGGTGACGATTCTGTTCAGGATCACGGATTGGGTCAGAGTTAGGTTTACAGTCAGGGTTAGGGTCAGAGTTCAGGTCAAGGCCAGGGTCAGTTTTAAGGTTAAGTTCTGACATAGGCAATGTTCAGAGTTAGGGTTATGATCAGGTTCAGGGAGAGGGTTAGGATAATTGTTAAAGTGGGGTTAGGGTTAGGGTTCGAGGTAGGTTGAGGGTTAGGGTTAGAACAGGTTAGTGTCAGTTTCAGGGATAATGTTAGGGGTTAGTTTTAGGGTTAGGTTCAGCGTTAGGTTTCAGGGTATGGCCCTTGTTAGTGTCAGGGTCAGGGTTAAGTTTAGGGTTACAGTAAGGGTCAGGCTCACTGTCAGGGTGTGGTTTAGTGTTCAGGTCTGGGTCGGGGTCACTGTTAGGGTCAGGGATAGGTTGATTGTCATTGTCTGGGTCAGGTTCAGGGTGAAGTTTAGGCCCAGTGTCAGGTTTGGCTTCAGGATCATGTATTGGTTTAAAGTCCACATTCGGGTCAGGGACAGGGTTGTGTAGTGGTCAGTGTTAGGGTCATGGTTAGGATTAGGGTCAGGGTCAGTTTCATGTGAAGGTCAGGGTCAGGGTTAGGTTTAGGTTCAGGCTTTGCTTTATGTTCGGTTCATGGTCACATTTAGATTTAGGGGATAAGTTTGGGATGGGGTTACGGTTAGAGTTAGAAGTAGTGGTATGGTGAGGGTTAGGGTTAGACAGCGTAAGGTCAGCGTTCGGGTTTGGTTTAGGGTAGGGATTAGTGTTATTGTCAGGGTCAACGTTCGGTTTGGTTTGAGGGTCCGTATTAGGGTCAGGGTTAGGGTTACCTTTAGGGTTAGGTTTAGGGTCACGCACACGGTCACGGACAGGGTTAGGGTTAGGGTCAGGGTTAGATCAGCGTCAGGATTAGGATTAGGTTCAGGTAGGGTCACGTTTAGGGATGAGTCATAGTTAGGTTATCTCAGACTTAGGTTTAGGTTCACGGTCCGGATCAGGGTCAGCGTCAGTCTTAGGTTTAGGTTTAGGGTTCAGGTCGGGATCACGGTCAGGGTTAGGTTCAGGGTCAGGGTCAGGGTTCGGGTTAGGGTTTGGGGCAGGCTCACAGTGTCAGGATCAGGGTCAGGGTCAGTGGTTACTGTTAGGGTTCGCCCCGCTCCTGGTTCATTGTCCCCTCCCTTTAGGTTCTCAGGATAAACCCTGGGCAGAAGGCTGTAGACCCCACACCCGATCCCACTTAGCCAGCATTACACTGGGATGTAAACATGACCTGCCCACCAGGCATCTAACCCCTCTTTAGCCTGCTCCTGCTTGGGACATCTCCACCCACAATGGCATGCCCAGGTCCTCTCTACACACACACACACACACACACACACACACACACACACACACGGGGAGGAGACTTAGAGCTATACCGCTCGATCAAAAGGTGTGGGAATCTCTGACTCGGAGCCCCCTGCTGTCACCTTTTGATTTTATTTGCCAAAGGGCCTTAGGTTTTGGGGAAGCCTGATATGACCTGCCAGTGAGGGGATGTGTATGGCGGGTGATCTCTCTTCTCCCTGCATCCTCAGGGCTTCAGTACAGCAGAAGAACATGTCGCTTCCTTTAGGATGTGTCTAGAAATGAGCTGGGCAGGGGGGTTTTCTCTGTAATGGGGTGCCTGGATACGTGGATTCTAATTCCGTTGGGCTCTGTCGTCAGGGAAGTGAGGTCACCATTGAATGGGGGCTCCTTACCAAACTTTCTGCTCCCACCAGAGCACCCTGAGCGTGCCCATCCACTAGCTGCTCAAGGCTCACCCACCACCCCATGCCCTGTTCATCCAGTGACCCCCACACAGCCAATCCCAGCCCCTGGGAGTCCTGGATGCAACTGTTGTCCCCACTTCTGGGAACAGAGATGGGTTCAGACCGAGTTAGGGTTAGGGTTAGGGTTAGGGTTAGTGCTAGTGTTAGCGAGAGACTTAGGGTTAGGGTTAGGGTGAGACATCGTTGGGGTCAGGGTTAGCATTAGGGTTAGGGTAAGGGTCAGGGTTAGGATCATGGTTAGGTTTAGGGTCAGGCTCACAGTAGGGTCAGGATTACTGTTATGGTCCGAGTCAGGGTCAGGGTCAGTGTTAGGGTGACGGTTAAGTTAAGGGTCAGGTTCAGGATCATGGTCAAGTTTTTGTTTGGGGGCAAGGTTCATGTCAGGATCAGGGTTAGGTTTGGGACAGGTTTAGTGTCAGGGTTAGGGTCAGGGTCAGGATTAGGTTTATGGTTATGGTAAGGTCAGCTTTATGTTTAGGTTCTGTTTTATGAGTAGGTTCAGGATCAGGGTGAGATTTAGGGTGACGATTCTGTTCAGGATCACGGATTGGGTCAGAGTTAGGTTTACAGTCAGGGTTAGGGTCAGAGTTCAGGTCAAGGCCAGGGTCAGTTTTTAAGGTTAAGTTCTGACATAGGCAATGTTCAGAGTTAGGGTTATGATCAGGTTCAGGGAGAGGGTTAGGATAATTGTTAAAGTGGGTTTAGGGTTAGGGTTAGAGCTAGGTTGAGCGTTAGGGTTAGACCGGGTTTGGGTCAGTGTCAGGCATAATGTTAGGGGTTAGTTTTAGGGTTAGGTTCAGCGTTAGGTTTCGGGTCAGGGCCCGTGTTAGTGTCAGGGTGCGGGTTACGTTTAGGGTTAGAGTTAGGGTCAGGCTCCCATTCAATGTCAGGGTTAGTGTTAGGGTCAGGGTCTGCATCACTGTTAGAGTCAGGGTTAGGTTTATAGTCTTTGCCTGGGTCAGGGTCATGGTGAAGTCTAGGGCCAGTGTCAGGTTTATGGTCAGGTTCAGGTATTGGTTTAAAGTCCACATTCGGGTCAGGGACAGGATTATTTAGTGGTCATTTTTAGGGTCATGGTTCTGTTTAGAGTCTGGGCCAGGGTCAGATTTAGGGTCAGGGACTGCTATATGCAAAGTTCCGGGTAAGGGTAATGATCATAATCAGGCATAGGGTCCGGGTTATTGTTTATGTTTAGGGTTAGGTTTAGGGTTAGAGTTAGGTCGAGGGTTAGGGTTAGCCCTCGTTAGGGTCAGGGTCCGTGGTAGGGTTAGGGTTTAGTGTTAGGGTTAGTTTCAGCGATAGGATTCGCGGAGGGCACGTGTTAGTGTCAGGGTCAGGGTTACGTTTAGGGGTAGAGTTAGGGTCAGGCTCACATTCAGTGTCAGGGTTAGTGTTAGGGTCAGGGTTAGGGTCAGTGTTAGGGTCAGGTTTAGGTTTATGGTCATGGCCTGCGTCAGGGTCAGGGTATAGTTTAGGGCAGTGTCAGGTTTAGGGTCTGGATCAGGTATTGGTTCAAAGTCCACATTTGGGTTTGGACAAGGTTATGCAGTAGTCAGTGTTACTGTCATGGTTAGGTTTAGGGTCAGGGCCATGGTCAGGTTTAGAATCAGGGTCCCTAATAGCAATTTTCAGGGTTAGGTTTAGGGTCAGTGTCTGGTATAGGCAAAGTTCAGGGTTAGGGTTAGGATCATAGTCAGCTATAGGGTCAGGGTTATTGTTAAAGTTCAGCGTTAGTGTTAGGGTTAGCGTTAGGTTGATGGTTAGGGTTAGAACTTGTTAGGGTCAGGGTCCGTGGTAGGTTAGGGGTTAGTGTTAGGGTTAGTTTCAGCAATAGGATTCGGGGTAGGGCCCGCGTTAGTGTCAGGGTCAGGGTTACATTTACGGTTAGAGTAGGGTAGGCTAACAGCCAGGCTCAGGTTTAGTGTTCAGGTCAGGGTCGGGATCACTATTAGGCTCAGGGTTAGGTTTATGATCATGGCCTGGGTCAGGGTCAGGGTGAAGTTTAGAGCCAGTGTCAGGTTTAGGGTCAGGATCAGGTATTGGTTCAAAGTCCACATTTGGGTTAGGGACAAGGTTATGTGGTGCTCAGTGTTAGTGTCATGGTTAGGTTTAGGGTCAGGGCCAGGGTCAGGTTTAGGGTCAGGGTCTGGTAGAGGCAAAGTTCAGGGTTAGGGTTATGATCATAGGCAGGTATAGGGTAAGGGTTACTGTTAAAGTTTAGGGTTAGTGTTAGGGTTAGAGTTAGGTTGATGGTTAGGGTTAGACATGTTTAGAGTCAGGGTTCGAGGAAGGGTTAGAGTATAGTGTTAGGGTTAGGTTCAGCGATAGGATCAGCGGAGGACCCGTGGTAGTGTCAGGGTTAAGGTTACGTTTAGGGGTAGAGTTAGGGTCAGGCTCACATTCAGTCTCAGGGTTAGTGTTAGGTTTGAGATCAGGGTCACTGTTAGGGTCAGGGTTAGGTTGATGGTCATGGCCTGGGTCAGGGTCAGGGTGAAGTTTGGGCCAGTGTCAGGTTTAGCGTCAGGATCAGGTATTGGTTAAAGTCCACATTTGGGTCAGGGACAGGGTTATGTAGTGGTCAGTGTTAAGGGTCATGGTTAGGATTAGGGTCAGGGTCAGGGTCAGGTGAAGGTCAGGGCCAGGGTCAGGTTTAGGTTCAGTCTTTGCTTTATGTTCGGTTCAGGTTCACAGTTAGATTTAGGGGAAAAGTTTGGGATGGGGTTAGGGTTAGAGTTAGAAGTAGTGTTATCGTGTGGGTTAGGGTTAGACAGGGTAAGGTCAGGGTGAGGGTTTGGTTTAGGGTAGGGGTTAGTGTTAGGGTCAGGGTCAGTGTTCGGTTTGGGTACAGGGTCCATATTAGGGTCAGTGTTAGGGTTACCTTTAGGTTTAGGTTTAGGGTCAGGCACACAGTCAGGGTCAGGGTTAGGGTTAGGGTCAGGGTTAGGTCAGCGTCAGGATTAGGATTAGGGTCAGGTCAGGGTCCTGTTTAGGGATGAGTCATAGTTAGGTTATCTCAGACTTAGGTTTAGGTTCAGGGTCCGGATCAGGGTCAGCATCAGGCTTAGGTTTAGGTTTAGGGTTCAGGTCAGGATCACGGTCAGGGTTAGGGTCAGGGTCAGGGTCAGGGCTCGGGTTAGGGTTTGGGGCAGGCTCACAGTGTCAGGGTCACGGTCAGTGGTTACTGTTAGGGTTCTCCCCGCTCCTGGTTCATTGTCCCCTCCCTTTAGGTTCTCAGGAAAAACCCTGGGCAGAAGGCTGTAGACCCCACACCCGATCCCACTTAGCCAGCATTACACTGGGATGTAAACATGACCTGCCCACCAGGCATCTAACCCCTCATCATCCTGCTCCTGCTTGGGACATCTTCACCCACGATGGCATGGCCAGGTCCTCTTTACACACAGAGCCACAGACACCCAGAGGCACACACACACACACACACACACACACACACACACACACACACACACACACACACGGGGAGGAGACTTAGAGCTATACCGCTCAATTAAAAGGTGTGGGACTCTCTGACTCTGAGCTCCCTGGTGTCACCTTTTGATTTTATTTGCCAAAGGGCCTGAGGCGTTGGGGAAGCCTGATATGTCCTGCCAGTGAGGGGACGTGTATGGTGGGTGAGCTCTCTTCTCCCTGCATCCTCAGGGCTTCAGTACAACAGAAGAACATGTCACTTCCTTTAGGATGTGCCTAGAAATGAGCTGGGCAGGGGGGTTTTCTCTGTAATGGGGTGCCTGGATACGTGGATTCTAATTCCGTTGGGCCCTGTCGTCAGGGAAGTGAGGTCACCATTGAATGGGGGCTCCTTACCAAACTTTCTGCTCCCACCAGAGCACCCTGAGCGTGCCCATCCCCTAGCTGCTCCATGCCCTGTTCATCCAGTGACCCCCACACAGCCAATCCCAGCCCCTGGGAGTCCTGGATGCAACTATTGTCCCCGCTTCTGGGAACAGAGATGGGTTCAGACCGAGTTAAGGTTAGGGTTAGGGTTAGGGTTAGGGTTAGGGTTAGGGTTAGAGAGACTTAGGGTTAGGGTTAGGGTGAGACAGACATCGTTGGGGTCAGGGTTAGTGTTAGGGTTAGGGTAGGGGTCAGGGTTAGGGTTAGGTTCATGGTTAGGTTAAGGGTCAGGCTCACAATAGGGTCAGGGTTACCATTACTGTCAGAGTCAGGGTCAGGGTCAGTGTCAGGTTTACGGTCAGGATCAGGTATTGGTTTTAAGTCCACATTCGGGTCAGGGACAGGGTTATGTAGTGGTCATTGTTAGGGTCATGGTTAGGTTTAGGGTCAGGGCCAGGGTCAGGTTTAGGATCAGGGTCCCTAATCGCAATTTTCAGGGTTAGGTTTAGGGTCAGTGTCTGGTATAGGCAAAGTTCAGGGTTAGGGTTAGGATCATAGTCAGCTATAGGGTCAGGGTTATTGTTAAAGTTCAGCGTTAGTGTTAGGGTTAGCGTTAGGTTGATGGTTAGGGTTAGAACTTGTTAGGGTCAGGGTCCGTGGTAGGTTAGGGGTTAGTGTTAGGGTTAGTTTCAGCAATAGGATTCGGGGTAGGGCCCGCGTTAGTGTCAGGGTCAGGGTTACATTTACGGTTAGAGTAGGGTAGGCTAACAGCCAGGCTCAGGTTTAGTGTTCAGGTCAGGGTCGGGATCACTATTAGGCTCAGGGTTAGGTTTATGATCATGGCCTGGGTCAGGGTCAGGGTGAAGTTTAGAGCCAGTGTCAGGTTTAGGGTCAGGATCAGGTATTGGTTCAAAGTCCACATTTGGGTTAGGGACAAGTTTATGTAGTGGTCAGTGTTAGTGTCATGGTTAGGTTTAGGGTCAGGGCCAGGGTCAGGTTTAGGGTCAGGGTCTGGTAGAGGCAAAGTTCAGGGTTAGGGTTATGATCATAGTCAGTTATAAGGTAAGGGTTATTGTTAAAGTTTAGGTTTAGTGTTAGGGTTAGAGTTAGTTTGAGCGTTAGGGTTAGATTGGTTAGGGTCAGGATCCGCGGTAGGGTTAGAGTATAGTGTCAGGGTTAGGTTCAGCGATAGGATCGGCGGAGGACCCGTGGTACTGTCAGGGTTAGGGTTACGTTTAGGGGTAGAGTTAGGGTCAGGCTCACATTCAGTCTCAGGGTTAGTGTTAGGTTTGGATCAGGGTCACTGTTAGGGTCAGGGTTAGGTTGATGGTCATGGCCTGGGTCAGGGTCAGGGTGAAGTTTGGGCCAGTGTCAGGTTTAGCGTCAGGATCAGGTATTGGTTAAAGTCCACATTTGGGTCAGGGACAGGGTTATGTAGTGGTCAGTGTTAAGGTCATGGTTAGGATTAGGGTCAGGGTCAGGGTCAGGTGAAGGTCAGGGCCAGGGTCAGGTTTAGGTTCAGTCTTTGCTTTATGTTCGGTTCAGGTTCACAGTTAGATTTAGGGGAAAAGTTTGGGATGGGGTTAGGGTTAGAGTTAGAAGTAGTGTTATCGTGTGGGTTAGGGTTAGACAGGGTAAGGTCAGGGTGAGGGTTTGGTTTAGGGTAGGGGTTAGTGTTAGGGTCAGGGTCAGTGTTCGGTTTGGGTACAGGGTCCATATTAGGGTCAGTGTTAGGGTTACCTTTAGGTTTAGGTTTAGGGTCAGGCACACAGTCAGGGTCAGGGTTAGGGTTAGGGTCAGGGTTAGGTCAGCGTCAGGATTAGGATTAGGGTCAGGTCAGGGTCCTGTTTAGGGATGAGTCATAGTTAGGTTATCTCAGACTTAGGTTTAGGTTCAGGGTCCGGATCAGGGTCAGCATCAGGCTTAGGTTTAGGTTTAGGGTTCAGGTCAGGATCACGGTCAGGGTTAGGGTCAGGGTCAGGGTCAGGGCTCGGGTTAGGGTTTGGGGCAGGCTCACAGTGTCAGGGTCACGGTCAGTGGTTACTGTTAGGGTTCTCCCCGCTCCTGGTTCATTGTCCCCTCCCTTTAGGTTCTCAGGAAAAAAACCCTGGGCAGAAGGCTGTAGACCCCACACCCGATCCCACTTAGCCAGCATTACACTGGGATGTAAACATGACCTGCCCACCAGGCATCTAACCCCTCATCATCCTGCTCCTGCTTGGGACATCTTCACCCACGATGGCATGGCCAGGTCCTCTTTACACACAGAGCCACAGACACCCAGAGGCACACACACACACACACACACACACACACACACACACACACACACACACACACACACACACATGGGGAGGAGACTTAGAGCTATACCGCTCAATTAAAAGGTGTGGGACTCTCTGACTCTGAGCTCCCTGGTGTCACCTTTTGATTTTATTTGCCAAAGGGCCTGAGGCGTTGGGGAAGCCTGATATGACCTGCCAGTGAGGGGACGTGTATGGTGGGTGAGCTCTCTCTCTCCCTGCATCCTCAGGGCTTCAGTACAACAGAAGAACATGTCACTTCCTTTAGGATGTGCCTAGAAATGAGCTGGGCAGGGGGGTTCTCTCTGTAATGGGGTGCCTGGATACGTGGATTCTAATTCCGTTGGGCCCTGTCGTCAGGGAAGTGAGGTCACCATTGAATGGGGGCTCCTTACCAAACTTTCTGCTCCCACCAGAGCACCCTGAGCGTGCCCATCCCCTAGCTGCTCAAGGCTCACCCACCACTCCATGCCCTGTTCATCCAGTGACCCCCACACAGCCAATCCCAGCCCCTGGGAGTCCTGGATGCAACTATTGTCCCCGCTTCTGGGAACAGAGATGGGTTCAGACGAGAGTTAAGGTTAGGGTTAGGGTTAGGGTTAGGGTTAGGGTTAGCGAGAGACTTAGGGTTAGGGTTAGGGTGAGACATCGTTGGGGTCAGGGTTAGTGTTAGGGTTAGGGTAGGGGTCAGGGTTAGGGTTAGGTTCATGGTTAGGTTAAGGGTCAGGCTCACAATAGGGTCAGGGTTACCATTACTGTCAGAGTCAGGGTCAGGGTCAGTGTCAGGTTTACGGTCAGGATCAGGTATTGGTTTTAAGTCCACATTCGGGTCAGGGACAGGGTTATGTAGTGGTCATTGTTAGGGTCATGGTTAGGTTTAGGGTCAGGGCCAGGGTCAGGTTTAGGATCAGGGTCCCTAATCGCAATTTTCAGGGTTAGGTTTAGGGTCAGTGTCTGGTATAGGCAAAGTTCA
Source organism: Mustela putorius furo (assembly GCF_011764305.1). NCBI lineage: Eukaryota > Metazoa > Chordata > Mammalia > Carnivora > Mustelidae > Mustela > Mustela putorius. The sequence continues at coordinate 1,019,839 of NW_025421551.1, read as the reverse complement.
GGGTTAGGGTTAGGATCATAGTCAGCTATAGGGTCAGGGTTATTGTTAAAGTTCAGCGTTAGTGTTAGGGTTAGCGTTAGGTTGATGGTTAGGGTTAGAACTTGTTAGGGTCAGGGTCCGTGGTAGGTTAGGGGTTAGTGTTAGGGTTAGTTTCAGCAATAGGATTCGGGGTAGGGCCCGCGTTAGTGTCAGGGTCAGGGTTACATTTACGGTTAGAGTAGGGTAGGCTAACAGCCAGGCTCAGGTTTAGTGTTCAGGTCAGGGTCGGGATCACTATTAGGCTCAGGGTTAGGTTTATGATCATGGCCTGGGTCAGGGTCAGGGTGAAGTTTAGAGCCAGTGTCAGGTTTAGGGTCAGGATCAGGTATTGGTTCAAAGTCCACATTTGGGTTAGGGACAAGTTTATGTAGTGGTCAGTGTTAGTGTCATGGTTAGGTTTAGGGTCAGGGCCAGGGTCAGGTTTAGGGTCAGGGTCTGGTAGAGGCAAAGTTCAGGGTTAGGGTTATGATCATAGTCAGTTATAAGGTAAGGGTTATTGTTAAAGTTTAGGTTTAGTGTTAGGGTTAGAGTTAGTTTGAGCGTTAGGGTTAGATTGGTTAGGGTCAGGATCCGCGGTAGGGTTAGAGTATAGTGTCAGGGTTAGGTTCAGCGATAGGATCGGCGGAGGACCCGTGGTACTGTCAGGGTTAGGGTTACGTTTAGGGGTAGAGTTAGGGTCAGGCTCACATTCAGTCTCAGGGTTAGTGTTAGGTTTGGATCAGGGTCACTGTTAGGGTCAGGGTTAGGTTGATGGTCATGGCCTGGGTCAGGGTCAGGGTGAAGTTTGGGCCAGTGTCAGGTTTAGCGTCAGGATCAGGTATTGGTTAAAGTCCACATTTGGGTCAGGGACAGGGTTATGTAGTGGTCAGTGTTAAGGTCATGGTTAGGATTAGGGTCAGGGTCAGGGTCAGGTGAAGGTCAGGGCCAGGGTCAGGTTTAGGTTCAGTCTTTGCTTTATGTTCGGTTCAGGTTCACAGTTAGATTTAGGGGAAAAGTTTGGGATGGGGTTAGGGTTAGAGTTAGAAGTAGTGTTATCGTGTGGGTTAGGGTTAGACAGGGTAAGGTCAGGGTGAGGGTTTGGTTTAGGGTAGGGGTTAGTGTTAGGGTCAGGGTCAGTGTTCGGTTTGGGTACAGGGTCCATATTAGGGTCAGTGTTAGGGTTACCTTTAGGTTTAGGTTTAGGGTCAGGCACACAGTCAGGGTCAGGGTTAGGGTTAGGGTCAGGGTTAGGTCAGCGTCAGGATTAGGATTAGGGTCAGGTCAGGGTCCTGTTTAGGGATGAGTCATAGTTAGGTTATCTCAGACTTAGGTTTAGGTTCAGGGTCCGGATCAGGGTCAGCATCAGGCTTAGGTTTAGGTTTAGGGTTCAGGTCAGGATCACGGTCAGGGTTAGGGTCAGGGTCAGGGTCAGGGCTCGGGTTAGGGTTTTTGGGGCAGGCTCACAGTGTCAGGGTCACGGTCAGTGGTTACTGTTAGGGTTCTCCCCGCTCCTGGTTCATTGTCCCCTCCCTTTAGGTTCTCAGGAAAAACCCTGGGCAGAAGGCTGTAGACCCCACACCCGATCCCACTTAGCCAGCATTACACTGGGATGTAAACATGACCTGCCCACCAGGCATCTAACCCCTCATCATCCTGCTCCTGCTTGGGACATCTTCACCCACGATGGCATGGCCAGGTCCTCTTTACACACAGAGCCACAGACACCCAGAGGCACACACACACACACACACACACACACACACACACACACACACACACACACACACATGGGGAGGAGACTTAGAGCTATACCGCTCAATTAAAAGGTGTGGGACTCTCTGACTCTGAGCTCCCTGGTGTCACCTTTTGATTTTATTTGCCAAAGGGCCTGAGGCGTTGGGGAAGCCTGATATGACCTGCCAGTGAGGGGACGTGTATGGTGGGTGAGCTCTCTTCTCCCTGCATCCTCAGGGCTTCAGTACAACAGAAGAACATGTCACTTCCTTTAGGATGTGCCTAGAAATGAGCTGGGCAGGGGGGTTTTCTCTGTAATGGGGTGCCTGGATACGTGGATTCTAATTCCGTTGGGCCCTGTCGTCAGGGAAGTGAGGTCACCATTGAATGGGGGCTCCTTACCAAACTTTCTGCTCCCACCAGAGCACCCTGAGCGTGCCCATCCCCTAGCTGCTCAAGGCTCACCCACCACTCCATGCCCTGTTCATCCAGTGACCCCCACACAGCCAATCGCAGCCCCTGGGAGTCCTGGATGCAACTATTGTCCCCGCTTCTGGGAACAGAGATGGGTTCAGACCGAGTTAAGGTTAGGGTTAGGGTTAGAGGTAGGGTTAGGTTCAGTGTTAGCGAGAGACTTAGGGTTAGGGTTAGGGTGAGACATCGTTGGGGTCAGGGTTAGTGTTAGGGTTAGGGTAGGGGTCAGGGTTAGGGTTAGGTTCATGGTTAGGTTAAGGTTCAGGCTCACAATAGGGTCAGGGTTACCATTACTGTCAGAGTCAGGGCCAGGGTCAGTGTCAGGTTTACGGTCAGGATCAGGTATTGGTTTTAAGTCCACATTCTGGTCAGGGACAGGGTTATGTAGTGGTCATTGTTAGGGTCATGGTTAGGTTTAGGGTCAGGGCCAGGGTCAGGGTTAGGATCAGGGTCCCTAATCGCAATTTTCAGGGTTAGGTTTAGGGTCAGTGTCTGGTATAGGCAAAGTTCAGGGTTAGGGTTAGGATCATAGTCAGCTATAGGGTCAGGGTTATTGTTAAAGTTCAGCGTTAGTGTTAGGGTTAGCGTTAGGTTGATGGTTAGGGTTCGAACTTGTTAGGGTCAGGGTCCGTGGTAGGTTAGGGGTTAGTGTTAGGGTTAGTTTCAGCAATAGGATTCGGGGTAGGGCCCGCGTTAGTGTCAGGGTCAGGGTTACATTTACGGTTAGAGTAGGGTAGGCTAACAGCCAGGCTCAGGTTTAGTGTTCAGGTCAGGGTCGGGATCACTATTAGGCTCAGGGTTAGGTTTATGATCATGGCCTGGGTCAGGGTCAGGGTGAAGTTTAGAGCCAGTGTCAGGTTTAGGGTCAGGATCAGGTATTGGTTCAAAGTCCACATTTGGGTTAGGGACAAGTTTATGTAGTGGTCAGTGTTAGTGTCATGGTTAGGTTTAGGGTCAGGGCCAGGGTCAGGTTTAGGGTCAGGTTCTGGTAGAGGCAAAGTTCAGGGTTAGGGTTATGATCATAGTCAGTTATAAGGTAAGGGTTATTGTTAAAGTTTAGGTTTAGTGTTAGGGGTAGAGTTAGTTTGAGCGTTAGGGTTAGATTGGTTAGGGTCAGGATCCGCGGGTAGGGTTAGAGTATAGTGTCAGGGTTAGGTTCAGCGATAGGATCGGCGGAGGACCCGTGGTACTGTCAGGGTTAGGGTTACGTTTAGGGGTAGAGTTAGAGTTAGGGTCAGGCTCACATTCAGTCTCAGGGTTAGTGTTAGGTTTGGATCAGGGTCACTGTTAGGGTCAGGGTTAGGTTGATGGTCATGGCCTGGGTCAGGGTCAGGGTGAAGTTTGGGCCAGTGTCAGGTTTAGCGTCAGGATCAGGTATTGGTTAAAGTCCACATTTGGGTCAGGGACAGGGTTATGTAGTGGTCAGTGTTAAGGTCATGGTTAGGATTAGGGTCAGGGTCAGGGTCAGGTGAAGGTCAGGGCCAGGGTCAGGTTTAGGTTCAGTCTTTGCTTTATGTTCGGTTCAGGTTCACAGTTAGATTTAGGGGAAAAGTTTGGGATGGGGTTAGGGTTAGAGTTAGAAGTAGTGTTATCGTGTGGGTTAGGGTTAGACAGGGTAAGGTCAGGGTGAGGGTTTTGGTTTAGGGTAGGGGTTAGTGTTAGGGTCAGGGTCAGTGTTCGGTTTGGGTACAGGGTCCATATTAGGGTCAGTGTTAGGGTTACCTTTAGGTTTAGGTTTAGGGTCAGGCACACAGTCAGGGTCAGGGTTAGGGTTAGGGTCAGGGTTAGGTCAGCGTCAGGATTAGGATTAGGGTCAGGTCAGGGTCCTGTTTAGGGATGAGTCATAGTTAGGTTATCTCAGACTTAGGTTTAGGTTCAGGGTCCGGATCAGGGTCAGCATCAGGCTTAGGTTTAGGTTTAGGGTTCAGGTCAGGATCACGGTCAGGGTTAGGGTCAGGGTCAGGGTCAGGGCTCGGGTTAGGGTTTGGGGCAGGCTCACAGTGTCAGGGTCACGGTCAGTGGTTACTGTTAGGGTTCTCCCCGCTCCTGGTTCATTGTCCCCTCCCTTTAGGTTCTCAGGAAAAACCCTGGGCAGAAGGCTGTAGACCCCACACCCGATCCCACTTAGCCAGCATTACACTGGGATGTAAACATGACCTGCCCACCAGGCATCTAACCCCTCATCATCCTGCTCCTGCTTGGGACATCTTCACCCACGATGGCATGGCCAGGTCCTCTTTACACAGAGAGCCACAGACACCCAGAGGCACACACACACACACACACACACACACACACACACACACACACACACACACACACACATGGGAGGAGACTTAGAGCTATACCGCTCAATTAAAAGGTGTGGGACTCTCTGACTCTGAGCTCCCTGGTGTCACCTTTTGATTTTATTTGCCAAAGGGCCTGAGGCGTTGGGGAAGCCTGATATGACCTGCCAGTGAGGGGACGTGTATGGTGGGTGAGCTCTCTTCTCCCTGCATCCTCAGGGCTTCAGTACAACAGAAGAACATGTCACTTCCTTTAGGATGTGCCTAGAAATGAGCTGGGCAGGGGGGTTCTCTCTGTAATGGGGTGCCTGGATACGTGGATTCTAATTCCGTTGGGCCCTGTCGTCAGGGAAGTGAGGTCACCATTGAATGGGGGCTCCTTACCAAACTTTCTGCTCCCACCAGAGCACCCTGAGCGTGCCCATCCCCTAGCTGCTCAAGGCTCACCCACCACTCCATGCCCTGTTCATCCAGTGACCCCCACACAGCCAATCCCAGCCCCTGGGAGTCCTGGATGCAACTATTGTCCCCGCTTCTGGGAACAGAGATGGGTTCAGACCGAGTTAAGGTTAGGGTTAGTGTTAGGGTTAGGGTTAGGGTTAGCGAGAGACTTAGGGTTAGGGTTAGGGTGAGACATCGTTGGGGTCAGGGTTAGTGTTAGGGTTAGGGTAGGGGTCAGGGTTAGGGTTAGGTTCATGGTTAGGTTAAGGGTCAGGCTCACAATAGGGTCAGGGTTACCATTACTGTCAGAGTCAGGGTCAGGGTCAGTGTCAGGTTTACGGTCAGGATCAGGTATTGGTTTTAAGTCCACATTCGGGTCAGGGACAGGGTTATGTAGTGGTCATTGTTAGGGTCATGGTTAGGTTTAGGGTCAGGGCCAGGGTCAGGTTTAGGATCAGGGTCCCTAATCGCAATTTTCAGGGTTAGGTTTAGGGTCAGTGTCTGGTATAGGCAAAGTTCAGGGTTAGGGTTAGGATCATAGTCAGCTATAGGGTCAGGGTTATTGTTAAAGTTCAGCGTTAGTGTTAGGGTTAGCGTTAGGTTGATGGTTAGGGTTAGAACTTGTTAGGGTCAGGGTCCGTGGTAGGTTAGGGGTTAGTGTTAGGGTTAGTTTCAGCAATAGGATTCGGGGGTAGGGCCCGCGTTAGTGTCAGGGTCAGGGTTACATTTACGGTTAGAGTAGGGTAGGCTAACAGCCAGGCTCAGGTTTAGTGTTCAGGTCAGGGTCGGGATCACTATTAGGCTCAGGGTTAGGTTTATGATCATGGCCTGGGTCAGGGTCAGGGTGAAGTTTAGAGCCAGTGTCAGGTTTAGGGTCAGGATCAGGTATTGGTTCAAAGTCCACATTTGGGTTAGGGACAAGTTTATGTAGTGGTCAGTGTTAGTGTCATGGTTAGGTTTAGGGTCAGGGCCAGGGTCAGGTTTAGGGTCAGGGTCTGGTAGAGGCAAAGTTCAGGGTTAGGGTTATGATCATAGTCAGTTATAAGGTAAGGGTTATTGTTAAAGTTTAGGTTTAGTGTTAGGGTTAGAGTTAGTTTGAGCGTTAGGGTTAGATTGGTTAGGGTCAGGATCCGCGGTAGGGTTAGAGTATAGTGTCAGGGTTAGGTTCAGCGATAGGATCGGCGGAGGACCCGTGGTACTGTCAGGGTTAGGGTTACGTTTAGGGGTAGAGTTTAGGGTCAGGCTCACATTCAGTCTCAGGGTTAGTGTTAGGTTTGGATCAGGGTCACTGTTAGGGTCAGGGTTAGGTTGATGGTCATGGCCTGGGTCAGGGTCAGGGTGAAGTTTGGGCCAGTGTCAGGTTTAGCGTCAGGATCAGGTATTGGTTAAGTCCACATTTGGGTCAGGGACAGGGTTATGTAGTGGTCAGTGTTAAGGTCATGGTTAGGATTAGGGTCAGGGTCAGGGTCAGGTGAAGGTCAGGGCCAGGGTCAGGTTTAGGTTCAGTCTTTGCTTTATGTTCGGTTCAGGTTCACAGTTAGATTTAGGGGAAAAGTTTGGGATGGGGTTAGGGTTAGAGTTAGAAGTAGTGTTATCGTGTGGGTTAGGGTTAGACAGGGTAAGGTCAGGGTGAGGGTTTGGTTTAGGGTAGGGGTTAGTGTTAGGGTCAGGGTCAGTGTTCGGTTTGGGTACAGGGTCCATATTAGGGTCAGTGTTAGGGTTACCTTTAGGTTTAGGTTTAGGGTCAGGCACACAGTCAGGGTCAGGGTTAGGGTTAGGGTCAGGGTTAGGTCAGCGTCAGGATTAGGATTAGGGTCAGGTCAGGGTCCTGTTTAGGGATGAGTCATAGTTAGGTTATCTCAGACTTAGGTTTAGGTTCAGGGTCCGGATCAGGGTCAGCATCAGGCTTAGGTTTAGGTTTAGGGTTCAGGTCAGGATCACGGTCAGGGTTAGGGTCAGGGGGTCAGGGTCAGGGCTCGGGTTAGGGTTTGGGGCAGGCTCACAGTGTCAGGGTCACGGTCAGTGGTTACTGTTAGGGTTCTCCCCGCTCCTGGTTCATTGTCCCCTCCCTTTAGGTTCTCAGGAAAAACCCTGGGCAGAAGGCTGTAGACCCCACACCCGATCCCACTTAGCCAGCATTACACTGGGATGTAAACATGACCTGCCCACCAGGCATCTAACCCCTCATCATCCTGCTCCTGCTTGGGACATCTTCACCCACGATGGCATGGCCAGGTCCTCTTTACACACAGAGCCACAGACACCCAGAGGCACACACACACACACACACACACACACACACACACACACACACACACACACACACACACATGGGGAGGAGACTTAGAGCTATACCGCTCAATTAAAAGGTGTGGGACTCTCTGACTCTGAGCTCCCTGGTGTCACCTTTTGATTTTATTTGCCAAAGGGCCTGAGGCGTTGGGGAAGCCTGATATGACCTGCCAGTGAGGGGACGTGTATGGTGGGTGAGCTCTCTTCTCCCTGCATCCTCAGGGCTTCAGTACAACAGAAGAACATGTCACTTCCTTTAGGATGTGCCTAGAAATGAGCTGGGCAGGGGGGTTTTCTCTGTAATGGGGTGCCTGGATACGTGGATTCTAATTCCGTTGGGCCCTGTCGTCAGGGAAGTGAGGTCACCATTGAATGGGGGCTCCTTACCAAACTTTCTGCTCCCACCAGAGCACCCTGAGCGTGCCCATCCCCTAGCTGCTCAAGGCTCACCCACCACTCCATGCCCTGTTCATCCAGTGACCCCCACACAGCCAATCCCAGCCCCTGGGAGTCCTGGATGCAACTATTGTCCCCGCTTCTGGGAACAGAGATGGGTTCAGACCGAGTTAAGGTTAGGGTTAGGGTTAGGTTAGGGTTAGGGTTAGTGTTAGCGAGAGACTTAGGGTTAGGGTTAGGGTGAGACATCGTTGGGGTCAGGGTTAGTGTTAGGGTTAGGGTAGGGTAGGGGTCAGGGTTAGGGTTAGGTTCATGGTTAGGTTAAGGGTCAGGCTCACAATAGGGTCAGGGTTACCATTACTGTCAGAGTCAGGGTCAGGGTCAGTGTCAGGTTTACGGTCAGGATCAGGTATTGGTTTTAAGTCCACATTCGGGTCAGGGACAGGGTTATGTAGTGGTCATTGTTAGGGTCATGGTTAGGTTTAGGGTCAGGGCCAGGGTCAGGTTTAGGATCAGGGTCCCTAATCGCAATTTTCAGGGTTAGGTTTAGGGTCAGTGTCTGGTATAGGCAAAGTTCAGGGTTAGGGTTAGGATCATAGTCAGCTATAGGGTCAGGGTTATTGTTAAAGTTCAGCGTTAGTGTTAGGGTTAGCGTTAGGTTGATGGTTAGGGTTAGAACTTGTTAGGGTCAGGGTCCGTGGTAGGTTAGGGGTTAGTGTTAGGGTTAGTTTCAGCAATAGGATTCGGGGTAGGGCCCGCGTTAGTGTCAGGGTCAGGGTTACATTTACGGTTAGAGTAGGGTAGGCTAACAGCCAGGCTCAGGTTTAGTGTTCAGGTCAGGGTCGGGATCACTATTAGGCTCAGGGTTAGGTTTATGATCATGGCCTGGGGTCAGGGTCAGGGTGAAGTTTAGAGCCAGTGTCAGGTTTAGGGTCAGGATCAGGTATTGGTTCAAAGTCCACATTTGGGTTAGGGACAAGTTTATGTAGTGGTCAGTGTTAGTGTCATGGTTAGGTTTAGGGTCAGGGCCAGGGTCAGGTTTAGGGTCAGGGTCTGGTAGAGGCAAAGTTCAGGGTTAGGGTTATGATCATAGTCAGTTATAAGGTAAGGGTTATTGTTAAAGTTTAGGTTTAGTGTTAGGGTTAGAGTTAGTTTGAGCGTTAGGGTTAGATTGGTTAGGGTCAGGATCCGCGGTAGGGTTAGAGTATAGTGTCAGGGTTAGGTTCAGCGATAGGATCGGCGGAGGACCCGTGGTACTGTCAGGGTTAGGGTTACGTTTAGGGGTAGAGTTAGGGTCAGGCTCACATTCAGTCTCAGGGTTAGTGTTAGGTTTGGATCAGGGTCACTGTTAGGGTCAGGGTTAGGTTGATGGTCATGGCCTGGGTCAGGGTCAGGGTGAAGTTTGGGCCAGTGTCAGGTTTAGCGTCAGGATCAGGTATTGGTTAAAGTCCACATTTGGGTCAGGGACAGGGTTATGTAGTGGTCAGTGTTAAGGTCATGGTTAGGATTAGGGTCAGGGTCAGGGTCAGGTGAAGGTCAGGGCCAGGGTCAGGTTTAGGTTCAGTCTTTGCTTTATGTTCGGTTCAGGTTCACAGTTAGATTTAGGGGAAAAGTTTGGGATGGGGTTAGGGTTAGAGTTAGAAGTAGTGTTATCGTGTGGGTTAGGGTTAGACAGGGTAAGGTCAGGGTGAGGGTTTTTGGTTAGGGTAGGGGTTAGTGTTAGGGTCAGGGTCAGTGTTCGGTTTGGGTACAGGGTCCATATTAGGGTCAGTGTTAGGGTTACCTTTAGGTTTAGGTTTAGGGTCAGGCACACAGTCAGGGTCAGGGTTAGGGTTAGGGTCAGGGTTAGGTCAGCGTCAGGATTAGGATTAGGGTCAGGTCAGGGTCCTGTTTAGGGATGAGTCATAGTTAGGTTATCTCAGACTTAGGTTTAGGTTCAGGGTCCGGATCAGGGTCAGCATCAGGCTTAGGTTTAGGTTTAGGGTTCAGGTCAGGATCACGGTCAGGGTTAGGGTCAGGGTCAGGGTCAGGGCTCGGGTTAGGGTTTGGGGCAGGCTCACAGTGTCAGGGTCACGGTCAGTGGTTACTGTTAGGGTTCTCCCCGCTCCTGGTTCATTGTCCCCTCCCTTTAGGTTCTCAGGAAAAACCCTGGGCAGAAGGCTGTAGACCCCACACCCGATCCCACTTAGCCAGCATTACACTGGGATGTAAACATGACCTGCCCACCAGGCATCTAACCCCTCATCATCCTGCTCCTGCTTGGGACATCTTCACCCACGATGGCATGGCCAGGTCCTCTTTACACACAGAGCCACAGACACCCAGAGGCACACACACACACACACACACACACACACACACACACACACACACACACACACACACACACACACACATGGGAGGAGACTTAGAGCTATACCGCTCAATTAAAAGGTGTGGGACTCTCTGACTCTGAGCTCCCTGGTGTCACCTTTTGATTTTATTTGCCAAAGGGCCTGAGGCGTTGGGGAAGCCTGATATGACCTGCCAGTGAGGGGACGTGTATGGTGGGTGAGCTCTCTTCTCCCTGCATCCTCAGGGCTTCAGTACAACAGAAGAACATGTCACTTCACTTCCTTTAGGATGTGCCTAGAAATGAGCTGGGCAGGGGGGTTTTCTCTGTAATGGGGTGCCTGGATACGTGGATTCTAATTCCGTTGGGCCCTGTCGTCAGGGAAGTGAGGTCACCATTGAATGGGGGCTCCTTACCAAACTTTCTGCTCCCACCAGAGCACCCTGAGCGTGCCCATCCCCTAGCTGCTCAAGGCTCACCCACCACTCCATGCCCTGTTCATCCAGTGACCCCCACACAGCCAATCCCAGCCCCTGGGAGTCCTGGATGCAACTATTGTCCCCGCTTCTGGGAACAGAGATGGGTTCAGACCGAGTTAAGGTTAGGTTAGGGTTAGGGTTAGGGTTAGGGTTAGTGTTAGCGAGCGAGAGACTTAGGGTTAGGGTTAGGGTGAGACATCGTTGGGGTCAGGGTTAGTGTTAGGGTTAGGGTAGGGGTCAGGGTTAGGGTTAGGTTCATGGTTAGGTTAAGGGTCAGGCTCACAATAGGGTCAGGGTTACCATTACTGTCAGAGTCAGGGTCAGGGTCAGTGTCAGGTTTACGGTCAGGATCAGGTATTGGTTTTAAGTCCACATTCGGGTCAGGGACAGGGTTATGTAGTGGTCATTGTTAGGGTCATGGTTAGGTTTAGGGTCAGGGCCAGGGTCAGGTTTAGGATCAGGGTCCCTAATCGCAATTTTCAGGGTTAGGTTTAGGGTCAGTGTCTGGTATAGGCAAAGTTCAGGGTTAGGGTTAGGATCATAGTCAGCTATAGGGTCAGGGTTATTGTTAAAGTTCAGCGTTAGTGTTAGGGTTAGCGTTAGGTTGATGGTTAGGGTTAGAACTTGTTAGGGTCAGGGTCCGTGGTAGGTTAGGGGTTAGTGTTAGGGTTAGTTTCAGCAATAGGATTCGGGGTAGGGCCCGCGTTAGTGTCAGGGTCAGGGTTACATTTACGGTTAGAGTAGGGTAGGCTAACAGCCAGGCTCAGGTTTAGTGTTCAGGTCAGGGTCGGGATCACTATTAGGCTCAGGGTTAGGTTTATGATCATGGCCTGGGTCAGGGTCAGGGTGAAGTTTAGAGCCAGTGTCAGGTTTAGGGTCAGGATCAGGTATTGGTTCAAAGTCCACATTTGGGTTAGGGACAAGTTTATGTAGTGGTCAGTGTTAGTGTCATGGTTAGGTTTAGGGTCAGGGCCAGGGTCAGGTTTAGGGTCAGGGTCTGGTAGAGGCAAAGTTCAGGGTTAGGGTTATGATCATAGTCAGTTATAAGGTAAGGGTTATTGTTAAAGTTTAGGTTTAGTGTTAGGGTTAGAGTTAGTTTGAGCGTTAGGGTTAGATTGGTTAGGGTCAGGATCCGCGGTAGGGTTAGAGTATAGTGTCAGGGTTAGGTTCAGCGATAGGATCGGCGGAGGACCCGTGGTACTGTCAGGGTTAGGGTTACGTTTAGGGGTAGAGTTAGGGTCAGGCTCACATTCAGTCTCAGGGTTAGTGTTAGGTTTGGATCAGGGTCACTGTTAGGGTCAGGGTTAGGTTGATGGTCATGGCCTGGGTCAGGGTCAGGGTGAAGTTTGGGCCAGTGTCAGGTTTAGCGTCAGGATCAGGTATTGGTTAAAGTCCACATTTGGGTCAGGGACAGGGTTATGTAGTGGTCAGTGTTAAGGTCATGGTTAGGATTAGGGTCAGGGTCAGGGTCAGGTGAAGGTCAGGGCCAGGGTCAGGTTTAGGTTCAGTCTTTGCTTTATGTTCGGTTCAGGTTCACAGTTAGATTTAGGGGAAAAGTTTGGGATGGGGTTAGGGTTAGAGTTAGAAGTAGTGTTATCGTGTGGGTTAGGGTTAGACAGGGTAAGGTCAGGGTGAGGGTTTGGTTTAGGGTAGGGGTTAGTGTTAGGGTCAGGGTCAGTGTTCGGTTTGGGTACAGGGTCCATATTAGGGTCAGTGTTAGGGTTACCTTTAGGTTTAGGTTTAGGGTCAGGCACACAGTCAGGGTCAGGGTTAGGGTTAGGGTCAGGGTTAGGTCAGCGTCAGGATTAGGATTAGGGTCAGGTCAGGGTCCTGTTTAGGGATGAGTCATAGTTAGGTTATCTCAGACTTAGGTTTAGGTTCAGGGTCCGGATCAGGGTCAGCATCAGGCTTAGGTTTAGGTTTAGGGTTCAGGTCAGGATCACGGTCAGGGTTAGGGTCAGGGTCAGGGTCAGGGCTCGGGTTAGGGTTTGGGGCAGGCTCACAGTGTCAGGGTCACGGTCAGTGGTTACTGTTAGGGTTCTCCCCGCTCCTGGTTCATTGTCCCCTCCCTTTAGGTTCTCAGGAAAAACCCTGGGCAGAAGGCTGTAGACCCCACACCCGATCCCACTTAGCCAGCATTACACTGGGATGTAAACATGACCTGCCCACCAGGCATCTAACCCCTCATCATCCTGCTCCTGCTTGGGACATCTTCACCCACGATGGCATGGCCAGGTCCTCTTTACACACAGAGCCACAGACACCCAGAGGCACACACACACACACACACACACACACACACACACACACACACACACACACACACACACACACACACATGGGAGACTTAGAGCTATACCGCTCAATTAAAAGGTGTGGGACTCTCTGACTCTGAGCTCCCTGGTGTCACCTTTTGATTTTATTTGCCAAAGGGCCTGAGGCGTTGGGGAAGCCTGATATGACCTGCCAGTGAGGGGACGTGTATGGTGGGTGAGCTCTCTTCTCCCTGCATCCTCAGGGCTTCAGTACAACAGAAGAACATGTCACTTCCTTTAGGATGTGCCTAGAAATGAGCTGGGCAGGGGGGTTTTCTCTGTAATGGGGTGCCTGGATACGTGGATTCTAATTCCGTTGGGCCCTGTCGTCAGGGAAGTGAGGTCACCATTGAATGGGGGCTCCTTACCAAACTTTCTGCTCCCACCAGAGCACCCTGAGCGTGCCCATCCCCTAGCTGCTCAAGGCTCACCCACCACTCCATGCCCTGTTCATCCAGTGACCCCCACACAGCCAATCCCAGCCCCTGGGAGTCCTGGATGCAACTATTGTCCCCGCTTCTGGGAACAGAGATGGGTTCAGACCGAGTTAAGGTTAGGGTTAGGGTTAGGGTTAGGGTTAGTGTTAGCGAGAGACTTAGGGTTAGGGTTAGGGTGAGACATCGTTGGGGTCAGGGTTAGTGTTAGGGTTAGGGTAGGGGTCAGGGTTAGGGTTAGGTTCATGGTTAGGTTAAGGGTCAGGCTCACAATAGGGTCAGGGTTACCATTACTGTCAGAGTCAGGGTCAGGGTCAGTGTCAGGTTTACGGTCAGGATCAGGTATTGGTTTTAAGTCCACATTCGGGTCAGGGACAGGGTTATGTAGTGGTCATTGTTAGGGTCATGGTTAGGTTTAGGGTCAGGGCCAGGGTCAGGTTTAGGATCAGGGTCCCTAATCGCAATTTTCAGGGTTAGGTTTAGGGTCAGTGTCTGGTATAGGCAAAGTTCAGGGTTAGGGTTAGGATCATAGTCAGCTATAGGGTCAGGGTTATTGTTAAAGTTCAGCGTTAGTGTTAGGGTTAGCGTTAGGTTGATGGTTAGGGTTAGAACTTGTTAGGGTCAGGGTCCGTGGTAGGTTAGGGGTTAGTGTTAGGGTTAGTTTCAGCAATAGGATTCGGGGTAGGGCCCGCGTTAGTGTCAGGGTCAGGGTTACATTTACGGTTAGAGTAGGGTAGGCTAACAGCCAGGCTCAGGTTTAGTGTTCAGGTCAGGGTCGGGATCACTATTAGGCTCAGGGTTAGGTTTATGATCATGGCCTGGGTCAGGGTCAGGGTGAAGTTTTTAGAGCCAGTGTCAGGTTTAGGGTCAGGATCAGGTATTGGTTCAAAGTCCACATTTGGGTTAGGGACAAGTTTATGTAGTGGTCAGTGTTAGTGTCATGGTTAGGTTTAGGGTCAGGGCCAGGGTCAGGTTTAGGGTCAGGGTCTGGTAGAGGCAAAGTTCAGGGTTAGGGTTATGATCATAGTCAGTTATAAGGTAAGGGTTATTGTTAAAGTTTAGGTTTAGTGTTAGGGTTAGAGTTAGTTTGAGCGTTAGGGTTAGATTGGTTAGGGTCAGGATCCGCGGTAGGGTTAGAGTATAGTGTCAGGGTTAGGTTCAGCGATAGGATCGGCGGAGGACCCGTGGTACTGTCAGGGTTAGGGTTACGTTTAGGGGTAGAGTTAGGGTCAGGCTCACATTCAGTCTCAGGGTTAGTGTTAGGTTTGGATCAGGGTCACTGTTAGGGTCAGGGTTAGGTTGATGGTCATGGCCTGGGTCAGGGTCAGGGTGAAGTTTGGGCCAGTGTCAGGTTTAGCGTCAGGATCAGGTATTGGTTAAAGTCCACATTTGGGTCAGGGACAGGGTTATGTAGTGGTCAGTGTTAAGGTCATGGTTAGGATTAGGGTCAGGGTCAGGGTCAGGTGAAGGTCAGGGCCAGGGTCAGGTTTAGGTTCAGTCTTTGCTTTATGTTCGGTTCAGGTTCACAGTTAGATTTAGGGGAAAAGTTTGGGATGGGGTTAGGGTTAGAGTTAGAAGTAGTGTTATCGTGTGGGTTAGGGTTAGACAGGGTAAGGTCAGGGTGAGGGTTTGGTTTAGGGTAGGGGTTAGTGTTAGGGTCAGGGTCAGTGTTCGGTTTGGGTACAGGGTCCATATTAGGGTCAGTGTTAGGGTTACCTTTAGGTTTAGGTTTAGGGTCAGGCACACAGTCAGGGTCAGGGTTAGGGTTAGGGTCAGGGTTAGGTCAGCGTCAGGATTAGGATTAGGGTCAGGTCAGGGTCCTGTTTAGGGATGAGTCATAGTTAGGTTATCTCAGACTTAGGTTTAGGTTCAGGGTCCGGATCAGGGTCAGCATCAGGCTTAGGTTTAGGTTTAGGGTTCAGGTCAGGATCACGGTCAGGGTTAGGGTCAGGGTCAGGGTCAGGGCTCGGGTTAGGGTTTGGGGCAGGCTCACAGTGTCAGGGTCACGGTCAGTGGTTACTGTTAGGGTTCTCCCCGCTCCTGGTTCATTGTCCCCTCCCTTTAGGTTCTCAGGAAAAACCCTGGGCAGAAGGCTGTAGACCCCACACCCGATCCCACTTAGCCAGCATTACACTGGGATGTAAACATGACCTGCCCACCAGGCATCTAACCCCTCATCATCCTGCTCCTGCTTGGGACATCTTCACCCACGATGGCATGGCCAGGTCCTCTTTACACACAGAGCCACAGACACCCAGAGGCACACACACACACACACACACACACACACACACACACACACACACACACACACACACACACATGGGGAGGAGAGACTTAGAGCTATACCGCTCAATTAAAAGGTGTGGGACTCTCTGACTCTGAGCTCCCTGGTGTCACCTTTTGATTTTATTTGCCAAAGGGCCTGAGGCGTTGGGGAAGCCTGATATGACCTGCCAGTGAGGGGACGTGTATGGTGGGGGTGAGCTCTCTTCTCCCTGCATCCTCAGGGCTTCAGTACAACAGAAGAACATGTCACTTCCTTTAGGATGTGCCTAGAAATGAGCTGGGCAGGGGGGTTTTCTCTGTAATGGGGTGCCTGGATACGTGGATTCTAATTCCGTTGGGCCCTGTCGTCAGGGAAGTGAGGTCACCATTGAATGGGGGCTCCTTACCAAACTTTCTGCTCCCACCAGAGCACCCTGAGCGTGCCCATCCCCTAGCTGCTCAAGGCTCACCCACCACTCCATGCCCTGTTCATCCAGTGACCCCCACACAGCCAATCCCAGCCCCTGGGAGTCCTGGATGCAACTATTGTCCCCGCTTCTGGGAACAGAGATGGGTTCAGACCGAGTTAAGGTTAGGGTTAGGGTTAGGGTTAGGGTTAGGGTTAGCGTTAGCGAGAGAGACTTAGGGTTAGGGTTAGGGTGAGACATCGTTGGGGTCAGGGTTAGTGTTAGGGTTAGGGTAGGGGTCAGGGTTAGGGTTAGGTTCATGGTTAGGTTAAGGGTCAGGCTCACAATAGGGTCAGGGTTACCATTACTGTCAGAGTCAGGGTCAGGGTCAGTGTCAGGTTTACGGTCAGGATCAGGTATTGGTTTTAAGTCCACATTCGGGTCAGGGACAGGGTTATGTAGTGGTCATTGTTAGGGTCATGGGTAGGTTTAGGGTCAGGGCCAGGGTCAGGTTTAGGATCAGGGTCCCTAATCGCAATTTTCAGGGTTAGGTTTAGGGTCAGTGTCTGGTATAGGCAAAGTTCAGGGTTAGGGTTAGGATCATAGTCAGCTATAGGGTCAGGGTTATTGTTAAAGTTCAGCGTTAGTGTTAGGGTTAGCGTTAGGTTGATGGTTAGGGTTAGAACTTGTTAGGGTCAGGGTCCGTGGTAGGTTAGGGGTTAGTGTTAGGGTTAGTTTCAGCAATAGGATTCGGGGTAGGGCCCGCGTTAGTGTCAGGGTCAGGGTTACATTTACGGTTAGAGTAGGGTAGGCTAACAGCCAGGCTCAGGTTTAGTGTTCAGGTCAGGGTCGGGATCACTATTAGGCTCAGGGTTAGGTTTATGATCATGGCCTGGGTCAGGGTCAGGGTGAAGTTTAGAGCCAGTGTCAGGTTTAGGGTCAGGATCAGGTATTGGTTCAAAGTCCACATTTGGGTTAGGGACAAGTTTATGTAGTGGTCAGTGTTAGTGTCATGGTTAGGTTTAGGGTCAGGGCCAGGGTCAGGTTTAGGGTCAGGGTCTGGTAGAGGCAAAGTTCAGGGTTAGGGTTATGATCATAGTCAGTTATAAGGTAAGGGTTATTGTTAAAGTTTAGGTTTAGTGTTAGGGTTAGAGTTAGTTTGAGCGTTAGGGTTAGATTGGTTAGGGTCAGGATCCGCGGTAGGGTTAGAGTATAGTGTCAGGGTTAGGTTCAGCGATAGGATCGGCGGAGGACCCGTGGTACTGTCAGGGTTAGGGTTACGTTTAGGGGTAGAGTTAGGGTCAGGCTCACATTCAGTCTCAGGGTTAGTGTTAGGTTTGGATCAGGGTCACTGTTAGGGTCAGGGTTAGGTTGATGGTCATGGCCTGGGTCAGGGTCAGGGTGAAGTTTGGGCCAGTGTCAGGTTTAGCGTCAGGATCAGGTATTGGTTAAAGTCCACATTTGGGTCAGGGACAGGGTTATGTAGTGGTCAGTGTTAAGGTCATGGTTAGGATTAGGGTCAGGGTCAGGGTCAGGTGAAGGTCAGGGCCAGGGTCAGGTTTAGGTTCAGTCTTTGCTTTATGTTCGGTTCAGGTTCACAGTTAGATTTAGGGGAAAAGTTTGGGATGGGGTTAGGGTTAGAGTTAGAAGTAGTGTTATCGTGTGGGTTAGGGTTAGACAGGGTAAGGTCAGGGTGAGGGTTTGGTTTAGGGTAGGGGTTAGTGTTAGGGTCAGGGTCAGTGTTCGGTTTGGGTACAGGGTCCATATTAGGGTCAGTGTTAGGGTTACCTTTAGGTTTAGGTTTAGGGTCAGGCACACAGTCAGGGTCAGGGTTAGGGTTAGGGTCAGGGTTAGGTCAGCGTCAGGATTAGGATTAGGGTCAGGTCAGGGTCCTGTTTAGGGATGAGTCATAGTTAGGTTATCTCAGACTTAGGTTTAGGTTCAGGGTCCGGATCAGGGTCAGCATCAGGCTTAGGTTTAGGTTTAGGGTTCAGGTCAGGATCACGGTCAGGGTTAGGGTCAGGGTCAGGGTCAGGGCTCGGGTTAGGGTTTGGGGCAGGCTCACAGTGTCAGGGTCACGGTCAGTGGTTACTGTTAGGGTTCTCCCCGCTCCTGGTTCATTGTCCCCTCCCTTTAGGTTCTCAGGAAAAACCCTGGGCAGAAGGCTGTAGACCCCACACCCGATCCCACTTAGCCAGCATTACACTGGGATGTAAACATGACCTGCCCACCAGGCATCTAACCCCTCATCATCCTGCTCCTGCTTGGGACATCTTCACCCACGATGGCATGGCCAGGTCCTCTTTACACACAGAGCCACAGACACCCAGAGGCACACACACACACACACACACACACACACACACACACACACACACACACACACACACATGGGGAGGAGACTTAGAGCTATACCGCTCAATTAAAAGGTGTGGGACTCTCTGACTCTGAGCTCCCTGGTGTCACCTTTTGATTTTATTTGCCAAAGGGCCTGAGGCGTTGGGGAAGCCTGATATGACCTGCCAGTGAGGGGACGTGTATGGTGGGTGAGCTCTCTTCTCCCTGCATCCTCAGGGCTTCAGTACAACAGAAGAACATGTCACTTCCTTTAGGATGTGCCTAGAAATGAGCTGGGCAGGGGGGTTTTCTCTGTAATGGGGTGCCTGGATACGTGGATTCTAATTCCGTTGGGCCCTGTCGTCAGGGAAGTGAGGTCACCATTGAATGGGGGCTCCTTACCAAACTTTCTGCTCCCACCAGAGCACCCTGAGCGTGCCCATCCCCTAGCTGCTCAAGGCTCACCCACCACTCCATGCCCTGTTCATCCAGTGACCCCCACACAGCCAATCCCAGCCCCTGGGAGTCCTGGATGCAACTATTGTCCCCGCTTCTGGGAACAGAGATGGGTTCAGACCGAGTTAAGGTTAGGGTTAGGGTTAGGGTTAGGGTTAGGGTTAGTGTTAGCGAGAGACTTAGGGTTAGGGTTAGGGTGAGACATCGTTGGGGTCAGGGTTAGTGTTAGGGTTAGGGTAGGGGTCAGGGTTAGGGTTAGGGTCATGGTTAGGTTAAGGGTCAGGCTCACAATAGGGTCAGGGTTACCATTACTGTCAGAGTCAGGGTCAGGGTCAGTGTCAGGTTTACGGTCAGGATCAGGTATTGGTTTTAAGTCCACATTCGGGTCAGGGACAGGGTTATGTAGTGGTCATTGTTAGGGTCATGGTTAGGTTTAGGGTCAGGGCCAGGGTCAGGTTTAGGATCAGGGTCCCTAATCGCAATTTTCAGGGTTAGGTTTAGGGTCAGTGTCTGGTATAGGCAAAGTTCAGGGTTAGGGTTAGGATCATAGTCAGCTATAGGGTCAGGGTTATTGTTAAAGTTCAGCAGCGTTAGTGTTAGGGTTAGCGTTAGGTTGATGGTTAGGGTTAGAACTTGTTAGGGTCAGGGTCCGTGGTAGGTTAGGGGTTAGTGTTAGGGTTAGTTTCAGCAATAGGATTCGGGGTAGGGCCCGCGTTAGTGTCAGGGTCAGGGTTACATTTACGGTTAGAGTAGGGTAGGCTAACAGCCAGGCTCAGGTTTAGTGTTCAGGTCAGGGTCGGGATCACTATTAGGCTCAGGGTTAGGTTTATGATCATGGCCTGGGTCAGGGTCAGGGTGAAGTTTAGAGCCAGTGTCAGGTTTAGGGTCAGGATCAGGTATTGGTTCAAAGTCCACATTTGGGTTAGGGACAAGTTTATGTAGTGGTCAGTGTTAGTGTCATGGTTAGGTTTAGGGTCAGGGCCAGGGTCAGGTTTAGGGTCAGGGTCTGGTAGAGGCAAAGTTCAGGGTTAGGGTTATGATCATAGTCAGTTATAAGGTAAGGGTTATTGTTAAAGTTTAGGTTTAGTGTTAGGGTTAGAGTTAGTTTGAGCGTTAGGGTTAGATTGGTTAGGGTCAGGATCCGCGGTAGGGTTAGAGTATAGTGTCAGGGTTAGGTTCAGCGATAGGATCGGCGGAGGACCCGTGGTACTGTCAGGGTTAGGG
Organism: Mustela putorius furo; assembly: GCF_011764305.1. NCBI lineage: Eukaryota > Metazoa > Chordata > Mammalia > Carnivora > Mustelidae > Mustela > Mustela putorius. Next base: position 999,944 of record NW_025421551.1, on the reverse strand, counting down.
TTACGTTTAGGGGTAGAGTTTAGGGTCAGGCTCACATTCAGTCTCAGGGTTAGTGTTAGGTTTGGATCAGGGTCACTGTTAGGGTCAGGGTTAGGTTGATGGTCATGGCCTGGGTCAGGGTCAGGGTGAAGTTTGGGCCAGTGTCAGGTTTAGCGTCAGGATCAGGTATTGGTTAAAGTCCACATTTGGGTCAGGGACAGGGTTATGTAGTGGTCAGTGTTAAGGTCATGGTTAGGATTAGGGTCAGGGTCAGGGTCAGGTGAAGGTCAGGGCCAGGGTCAGGTTTAGGTTCAGTCTTTGCTTTATGTTCGGTTCAGGTTCACAGTTAGATTTAGGGGAAAAGTTTGGGATGGGGTTAGGGTTAGAGTTAGAAGTAGTGTTATCGTGTGGGTTAGGGTTAGACAGGGTAAGGTCAGGGTGAGGGTTTGGTTTAGGGTAGGGGTTAGTGTTAGGGTCAGGGTCAGTGTCAGTGTTCGGTTTGGGTACAGGGTCCATATTAGGGTCAGTGTTAGGGTTACCTTTAGGTTTAGGTTTAGGGTCAGGCACACAGTCAGGGTCAGGGTTAGGGTTAGGGTCAGGGTTAGGTCAGCGTCAGGATTAGGATTAGGGTCAGGTCAGGGTCCTGTTTAGGGATGAGTCATAGTTAGGTTATCTCAGACTTAGGTTTAGGTTCAGGGTCCGGATCAGGGTCAGCATCAGGCTTAGGTTTAGGTTTAGGGTTCAGGTCAGGATCACGGTCAGGGTTAGGGTCAGGGTCAGGGTCAGGGGGCTCGGGTTAGGGTTTGGGGCAGGCTCACAGTGTCAGGGTCACGGTCAGTGGTTACTGTTAGGGTTCTCCCCGCTCCTGGTTCATTGTCCCCTCCCTTTAGGTTCTCAGGAAAAACCCTGGGCAGAAGGCTGTAGACCCCACACCCGATCCCACTTAGCCAGCATTACACTGGGATGTAAACATGACCTGCCCACCAGGCATCTAACCCCTCATCATCCTGCTCCTGCTTGGGACATCTTCACCCACGATGGCATGGCCAGGTCCTCTTTACACACAGAGCCACAGACACCCAGAGGCACACACACACACACACACACACACACACACACACACACACACACACACACACACACACACACACATGGGGAGGAGACTTAGAGCTATACCGCTCAATTAAAAGGTGTGGGACTCTCTGACTCTGAGCTCCCTGGTGTCACCTTTTGATTTTATTTGCCAAAGGGCCTGAGGCGTTGGGGAAGCCTGATATGACCTGCCAGTGAGGGGACGTGTATGGTGGGTGAGCTCTCTTCTCCCTGCATCCTCAGGGCTTCAGTACAACAGAAGAACATGTCACTTCCTTTAGGATGTGCCTAGAAATGAGCTGGGCAGGGGGGTTTTCTCTGTAATGGGGTGCCTGGATACGTGGATTCTAATTCCGTTGGGCCCTGTCGTCAGGGAAGTGAGGTCACCATTGAATGGGGGCTCCTTACCAAACTTTCTGCTCCCACCAGAGCACCCTGAGCGTGCCCATCCCCTAGCTGCTCAAGGCTCACCCACCACTCCATGCCCTGTTCATCCAGTGACCCCCACACAGCCAATCCCAGCCCCTGGGAGTCCTGGATGCAACTATTGTCCCCGCTTCTGGGAACAGAGATGGGTTCAGACCGAGTTAAGGTTAGGGTTAGGGTTAGGGTTAGGGTTAGGGTTAGTTAGCGAGAGACTTAGGGTTAGGGTTAGGGTGAGACATCGTTGGGGTCAGGGTTAGTGTTAGGGTTAGGGTAGGGGTCAGGGTTAGGGTTAGGTTCATGGTTAGGTTAAGGGTCAGGCTCACAATAGGGTCAGGGTTACCATTACTGTCAGAGTCAGGGTCAGGGTCAGTGTCAGGTTTACGGTCAGGATCAGGTATTGGTTTTAAGTCCACATTCGGGTCAGGGACAGGGTTATGTAGTGGTCATTGTTAGGGTCATGGTTAGGTTTAGGGTCAGGGCCAGGGTCAGGTTTAGGATCAGGGTCCCTAATCGCAATTTTCAGGGTTAGGTTTAGGGTCAGTGTCTGGTATAGGCAAAGTTCAGGGTTAGGGTTAGGATCATAGTCAGCTATAGGGTCAGGGTTATTGTTAAAGTTCAGCGTTAGTGTTAGGGTTAGCGTTAGGTTGATGGTTAGGGTTAGAACTTGTTAGGGTCAGGGTCCGTGGTAGGTTAGGGGTTAGTGTTAGGGTTAGTTTCAGCAATAGGATTCGGGGTAGGGCCCGCGTTAGTGTCAGGGTCAGGGTTACATTTACGGTTAGAGTAGGGTAGGCTAACAGCCAGGCTCAGGTTTAGTGTTCAGGTCAGGGTCGGGATCACTATTAGGCTCAGGGTTAGGTTTATGATCATGGCCTGGGTCAGGGTCAGGGTGAAGTTTAGAGCCAGTGTCAGGTTTAGGGTCAGGATCAGGTATTGGTTCAAAGTCCACATTTGGGTTAGGGACAAGTTTATGTAGTGGTCAGTGTTAGTGTCATGGTTAGGTTTAGGGTCAGGGCCAGGGTCAGGTTTAGGGTCAGGGTCTGGTAGAGGCAAAGTTCAGGGTTAGGGTTATGATCATAGTCAGTTATAAGGTAAGGGTTATTGTTAAAGTTTAGGTTTAGTGTTAGGGTTAGAGTTAGTTTTGTTTGAGCGTTAGGGTTAGATTGGTTAGGGTCAGGATCCGCGGTAGGGTTAGAGTATATAGTGTCAGGGTTAGGTTCAGCGATAGGATCGGCGGAGGACCCGTGGTACTGTCAGGGTTAGGGTTACGTTTAGGGGTAGAGTTAGGGTCAGGCTCACATTCAGTCTCAGGGTTAGTGTTAGGTTTGGATCAGGGTCACTGTTAGGGTCAGGGTTAGGTTGATGGTCATGGCCTGGGTCAGGGTCAGGGTGAAGTTTGGGCCAGTGTCAGGTTTAGCGTCAGGATCAGGTATTGGTTAAAGTCCACATTTGGGTCAGGGACAGGGTTATGTAGTGGTCAGTGTTAAGGTCATGGTTAGGATTAGGGTCAGGGTCAGGGTCAGGTGAAGGTCAGGGCCAGGGTCAGGTTTAGGTTCAGTCTTTGCTTTATGTTCGGTTCAGGTTCACAGTTAGATTTAGGGGAAAAGTTTGGGATGGGGTTAGGGTTAGAGTTAGAAGTAGTGTTATCGTGTGGGTTAGGGTTAGGGTTAGACAGGGTAAGGTCAGGGTGAGGGTTTGGTTTAGGGTAGGGGTTAGTGTTAGGGTCAGGGTCAGTGTTCGGTTTGGGTACAGGGTCCATATTAGGGTCAGTGTTAGGGTTACCTTTAGGTTTAGGTTTAGGGTCAGGCACACAGTCAGGGTCAGGGTTAGGGTTAGGGTCAGGGTTAGGTCAGCGTCAGGATTAGGATTAGGGTCAGGTCAGGGTCCTGTTTAGGGATGAGTCATAGTTAGGTTATCTCAGACTTAGGTTTAGGTTCAGGGTCCGGATCAGGGTCAGCATCAGGCTTAGGTTTAGGTTTAGGGTTCAGGTCAGGATCACGGTCAGGGTTAGGGTCAGGGTCAGGGTCAGGGCTCGGGTTAGGGTTTGGGGCAGGCTCACAGTGTCAGGGTCACGGTCAGTGGTTACTGTTAGGGTTCTCCCCGCTCCTGGTTCATTGTCCCCTCCCTTTAGGTTCTCAGGAAAAACCCTGGGCAGAAGGCTGTAGACCCCACACCCGATCCCACTTAGCCAGCATTACACTGGGATGTAAACATGACCTGCCCACCAGGCATCTAACCCCTCATCATCCTGCTCCTGCTTGGGACATCTTCACCCACGATGGCATGGCCAGGTCCTCTTTACACACAGAGCCACAGACACCCAGAGGCACACACACACACACACACACACACACACACACACACACACACACACACACACACACACACACACACATGGAGGAGACTTAGAGCTATACCGCTCAATTAAAAGGTGTGGGACTCTCTGACTCTGAGCTCCCTGGTGTCACCTTTTGATTTTATTTGCCAAAGGGCCTGAGGCGTTGGGGAAGCCTGATATGACCTGCCAGTGAGGGGACGTGTATGGTGGGTGAGCTCTCTTCTCCCTGCATCCTCAGGGCTTCAGTACAACAGAAGAACATGTCACTTCCTTTAGGATGTGCCTAGAAATGAGCTGGGCAGGGGGGTTTTCTCTGTAATGGGGTGCCTGGATACGTGGATTCTAATTCCGTTGGGCCCTGTCGTCAGGGAAGTGAGGTCACCATTGAATGGGGGCTCCTTACCAAACTTTCTGCTCCCACCAGAGCACCCTGAGCGTGCCCATCCCCTAGCTGCTCAAGGCTCACCCACCACTCCATGCCCTGTTCATCCAGTGACCCCCACACAGCCAATCCCAGCCCCCTGGGAGTCCTGGATGCAACTATTGTCCCCGCTTCTGGGAACAGAGATGGGTTCAGACCGAGTTAAGGTTAGGGTTAGGGTTAGGGTTAGGGTTAGGGTTAGGGTGTTTAGCGAGAGACTTAGGTTAGGGTTAGGGTGAGACATCGTTGGGGTCAGGGTTAGTGTTAGGGTTAGGGTAGGGGTCAGGGTTAGGGTTAGGTTCATGGTTAGGTTAAGGGTCAGGCTCACAATAGGGTCAGGGTTACCATTACTGTCAGAGTCAGGGTCAGGGTCAGTGTCAGGTTTACGGTCAGGATCAGGTATTGGTTTTAAGTCCACATTCGGGTCAGGGACAGGGTTATGTAGTGGTCATTGTTAGGGTCATGGTTAGGTTTAGGGTCAGGGCCAGGGTCAGGTTTAGGATCAGGGTCCCTAATCGCAATTTTCAGGGTTAGGTTTAGGGTCAGTGTCTGGTATAGGCAAAGTTCAGGGTTAGGGTTAGGATCATAGTCAGCTATAGGGTCAGGGTTATTGTTAAAGTTCAGCGTTAGTGTTAGGGTTAGCGTTAGGTTGATGGTTAGGGTTAGAACTTGTTAGGGTCAGGGTCCGTGGTAGGTTAGGGGTTAGTGTTAGGGTTAGTTTTAGTTTCAGCAATAGGATTCGGGGTAGGGCCCGCGTTAGTGTCAGGGTCAGGGTTACATTTACGGTTAGAGTAGGGTAGGCTAACAGCCAGGCTCAGGTTTAGTGTTCAGGTCAGGGTCGGGATCACTATTAGGCTCAGGGTTAGGTTTATGATCATGGCCTGGGTCAGGGTCAGGGTGAAGTTTTTAGAGCCAGTGTCAGGTTTAGGGTCAGGATCAGGTATTGGTTCAAAGTCCACATTTGGGTTAGGGACAAGTTTATGTAGTGGTCAGTGTTAGTGTCATGGTTAGGTTTAGGGTCAGGGCCAGGGTCAGGTTTAGGGTCAGGGTCTGGTAGAGGCAAAGTTCAGGGTTAGGGTTATGATCATAGTCAGTTATAAGGTAAGGGTTATTGTTAAAGTTTAGGTTTAGTGTTAGGGTTAGAGTTAGTTTTTGAGCGTTAGGGTTAGATTGGTTAGGGTCAGGATCCGCGGTAGGGTTAGAGTATAGTGTCAGGGTTAGGTTCAGCGATAGGATCGGCGGAGGACCCGTGGTACTGTCAGGGTTAGGGTTACGTTTAGGGGTAGAGTTAGGGTCAGGCTCACATTCAGTCTCAGGGTTAGTGTTAGGTTTGGATCAGGGTCACTGTTAGGGTCAGGGTTAGGTTGATGGTCATGGCCTGGGTCAGGGTCAGGGTGAAGTTTGGGCCCAGTGTCAGGTTTAGCGTCAGGATCAGGTATTGGTTAAAGTCCACATTTGGGTCAGGGACAGGGTTATGTAGTGGTCAGTGTTAAGGTCATGGTTAGGATTAGGGTCAGGGTCAGGGTCAGGTGAAGGTCAGGGCCAGGGTCAGGTTTAGGTTCAGTCTTTGCTTTATGTTCGGTTCAGGTTCACAGTTAGATTTAGGGGAAAAGTTTGGGATGGGGTTAGGGTTAGAGTTAGAAGTAGTGTTATCGTGTGGGTTAGGGTTAGACAGGGTAAGGTCAGGGTGAGGGTTTGGTTTAGGGTAGGGGTTAGTGTTAGGGTCAGGGTCAGTGTTCGGTTTGGGTACAGGGTCCATATTAGGGTCAGTGTTAGGGTTACCTTTAGGTTTAGGTTTAGGGTCAGGCACACAGTCAGGGTCAGGGTTAGGGTTAGGGTCAGGGTTAGGTCAGCGTCAGGATTAGGATTAGGGTCAGGTCAGGGTCCTGTTTAGGGATGAGTCATAGTTAGGTTATCTCAGACTTAGGTTTAGGTTCAGGGTCCGGATCAGGGTCAGCATCAGGCTTAGGTTTAGGTTTAGGGTTCAGGTCAGGATCACGGTCAGGGTTAGGGTCAGGGTCAGGGTCAGGGCTCGGGTTAGGGTTTGGGGCAGGCTCACAGTGTCAGGGTCACGGTCAGTGGTTACTGTTAGGGTTCTCCCCGCTCCTGGTTCATTGTCCCCTCCCTTTAGGTTCTCAGGAAAAACCCTGGGCAGAAGGCTGTAGACCCCACACCCGATCCCACTTAGCCAGCATTACACTGGGATGTAAACATGACCTGCCCACCAGGCATCTAACCCCTCATCATCCTGCTCCTGCTTGGGACATCTTCACCCACGATGGCATGGCCAGGTCCTCTTTACACACAGAGCCACAGACACCCAGAGGCACACACACACACACACACACACACACACACACACACACACACACACACACACACACACACACATGGGGAGGAGACTTAGAGCTATACCGCTCAATTAAAAGGTGTGGGACTCTCTGACTCTGAGCTCCCTGGTGTCACCTTTTGATTTTATTTGCCAAAGGGCCTGAGGCGTTGGGGAAGCCTGATATGACCTGCCAGTGAGGGGACGTGTATGGTGGGTGAGCTCTCTTCTCCCTGCATCCTCAGGGCTTCAGTACAACAGAAGAACATGTCACTTCCTTTAGGATGTGCCTAGAAATGAGCTGGGCAGGGGGGTTTTCTCTGTAATGGGGTGCCTGGATACGTGGATTCTAATTCCGTTGGGCCCTGTCGTCAGGGAAGTGAGGTCACCATTGAATGGGGGCTCCTTACCAAACTTTCTGCTCCCACCAGAGCACCCTGAGCGTGCCCATCCCCTAGCTGCTCAAGGCTCACCCACCACTCCATGCCCTGTTCATCCAGTGACCCCCACACAGCCAATCCCAGCCCCTGGGAGTCCTGGATGCAACTATTGTCCCCGCTTCTGGGAACAGAGATGGGTTCAGACCGAGTTAAGGTTAGGGTTAGGGTTAGGGTTAGGGTTAGGGTTAGTGTTAGCGAGAGAGACTTAGGGTTAGGGTTAGGGTGAGACATCGTTGGGGTCAGGGTTAGTGTTAGGGTTAGGGTAGGGGTCAGGGTTAGGGTTAGGTTCATGGTTAGGTTAAGGGTCAGGCTCACAATAGGGTCAGGGTTACCATTACTGTCAGAGTCAGGGTCAGGGTCAGTGTCAGGTTTACGGTCAGGATCAGGTATTGGTTTTAAGTCCACATTCGGGTCAGGGACAGGGTTATGTAGTGGTCATTGTTAGGGTCATGGTTAGGTTTAGGGTCAGGGCCAGGGTCAGGTTTAGGATCAGGGTCCCTAATCGCAATTTTCAGGGTTAGGTTTAGGGTCAGTGTCTGGTATAGGCAAAGTTCAGGGTTAGGGTTAGGATCATAGTCAGCTATAGGGTCAGGGTTATTGTTAAAGTTCAGCGTTAGTGTTAGGGTTAGCGTTAGGTTGATGGTTAGGGTTAGAACTTGTTAGGGTCAGGGTCCGTGGTAGGTTAGGGGTTAGTGTTAGGGTTAGTTTCAGCAATAGGATTCGGGGTAGGGCCCGCGTTAGTGTCAGGGTCAGGGTTACATTTACGGTTAGAGTAGGGTAGGCTAACAGCCAGGCTCAGGTTTAGTGTTCAGGTCAGGGTCGGGATCACTATTAGGCTCAGGGTTAGGTTTATGATCATGGCCTGGGTCAGGGTCAGGGTGAAGTTTAGAGCCAGTGTCAGGTTTAGGGTCAGGATCAGGTATTGGTTCAAAGTCCACATTTGGGTTAGGGACAAGTTTATGTAGTGGTCAGTGTTAGTGTCATGGTTAGGTTTAGGGTCAGGGCCAGGGTCAGGTTTAGGGTCAGGGTCTGGTAGAGGCAAAGTTCAGGGTTAGGGTTATGATCATAGTCAGTTATAAGGTAAGGGTTATTGTTAAAGTTTAGGTTTAGTGTTAGGGTTAGAGTTAGTTTGAGCGTTAGGGTTAGATTGGTTAGGGTCAGGATCCGCGGTAGGGTTAGAGTATAGTGTCAGGGTTAGGTTCAGCGATAGGATCGGCGGAGGACCCGTGGTACTGTCAGGGTTAGGGTTACGTTTAGGGGTAGAGTTAGGGTCAGGCTCACATTCAGTCTCAGGGTTAGTGTTAGGTTTGGATCAGGGTCACTGTTAGGGTCAGGGTTAGGTTGATGGTCATGGCCTGGGTCAGGGTCAGGGTGAAGTTTGGGCCAGTGTCAGGTTTAGCGTCAGGATCAGGTATTGGTTAAAGTCCACATTTGGGTCAGGGACAGGGTTATGTAGTGGGTCAGTGTTAAGGTCATGGTTAGGATTAGGGTCAGGGTCAGGGTCAGGTGAAGGTCAGGGCCAGGGTCAGGTTTAGGTTCAGTCTTTGCTTTATGTTCGGTTCAGGTTCACAGTTAGATTTAGGGGAAAAGTTTGGGATGGGGTTAGGGTTAGAGTTAGAAGTAGTGTTTATCGTGTGGGTTAGGGTTTAGACAGGGTAAGGTCAGGGTGAGGGTTTGGTTTAGGGTAGGGGTTAGTGTTAGGGTCAGGGTCAGTGTTCGGTTTGGGTACAGGGTCCATATTAGGGTCAGTGTTAGGGTTACCTTTAGGTTTAGGTTTAGGGTCAGGCACACAGTCAGGGTCAGGGTTAGGGTTAGGGTCAGGGTTAGGTCAGCGTCAGGATTAGGATTAGGGTCAGGTCAGGGTCCTGTTTAGGGATGAGTCATAGTTAGGTTATCTCAGACTTAGGTTTAGGTTCAGGGTCCGGATCAGGGTCAGCATCAGGCTTAGGTTTAGGTTTTAGGGTTCAGGTCAGGATCACGGTCAGGGTTAGGGTCAGGGTCAGGGTCAGGGCTCGGGTTAGGGTTTGGGGCAGGCTCACAGTGTCAGGGTCACGGTCAGTGGTTACTGTTAGGGTTCTCCCCGCTCCTGGTTCATTGTCCCCTCCCTTTAGGTTCTCAGGAAAAACCCTGGGCAGAAGGCTGTAGACCCCACACCCGATCCCACTTAGCCAGCATTACACTGGGATGTAAACATGACCTGCCCACCAGGCATCTAACCCCTCATCATCCTGCTCCTGCTTGGGACATCTTCACCCACGATGGCATGGCCAGGTCCTCTTTACACACAGAGCCACAGACACCCAGAGGCACACACACACACACACACACACACACACACACACACACACACACACACACACACACACACATGGGGAGGAGACTTAGAGCTATACCGCTCAATTAAAAGGTGTGGGACTCTCTGACTCTGAGCTCCCTGGTGTCACCTTTTGATTTTATTTGCCAAAGGGCCTGAGGCGTTGGGGAAGCCTGATATGACCTGCCAGTGAGGGGACGTGTATGGTGGGTGAGCTCTCTTCTCCCCCTGCATCCTCAGGGCTTCAGTACAACAGAAGAACATGTCACTTCCTTTAGGATGTGCCTAGAAATGAGCTGGGCAGGGGGGTTTTTCTCTGTAATGGGGTGCCTGGATACGTGGATTCTAATTCCGTTGGGCCCTGTCGTCAGGGAAGTGAGGTCACCATTGAATGGGGGCTCCTTACCAAACTTTCTGCTCCCACCAGAGCACCCTGAGCGTGCCCATCCCCTAGCTGCTCAAGGCTCACCCACCACTCCATGCCCTGTTCATCCAGTGACCCCCACACAGCCAATCCCAGCCCCTGGGAGTCCTGGATGCAACTATTGTCCCCGCTTCTGGGAACAGAGATGGGTTCAGACCGAGTTAAGGTTAGGGTTAGGGTTAGGGTTAGGGTTAGGGTTAGTGTTAGCGAGAGACTTAGGGTTAGGGTTAGGGTTAGGGTGAGACATCGTTGGGGTCAGGGTTAGTGTTAGGGTTAGGGTAGGGGTCAGGGTTAGGGTTAGGTTCATGGTTAGGTTAAGGGTCAGGCTCACAATAGGGTCAGGGTTACCATTACTGTCAGAGTCAGGGTCAGGGTCAGTGTCAGGTTTACGGTCAGGATCAGGTATTGGTTTTAAGTCCACATTCGGGTCAGGGACAGGGTTATGTAGTGGTCATTGTTAGGGTCATGGTTAGGTTTAGGGTCAGGGCCAGGGTCAGGTTTAGGATCAGGGTCCCTAATCGCAATTTTCAGGGTTAGGTTTAGGGTCAGTGTCTGGTATAGGCAAAGTTCAGGGTTAGGGTTAGGATCATAGTCAGCTATAGGGTCAGGGTTATTGTTAAAGTTCAGCGTTAGTGTTAGGGTTAGCGTTAGGTTGATGGTTAGGGTTAGAACTTGTTAGGGTCAGGGTCCGTGGTAGGTTAGGGGTTAGTGTTAGGGTTAGTTTCAGCAATAGGATTCGGGGTAGGGCCCGCGTTAGTGTCAGGGTCAGGGTTACATTTACGGTTAGAGTAGGGTAGGCTAACAGCCAGGCTCAGGTTTAGTGTTCAGGTCAGGGTCGGGATCACTATTAGGCTCAGGGTTAGGTTTATGATCATGGCCTGGGTCAGGGTCAGGGTGAAGTTTAGAGCCAGTGTCAGGTTTAGGGTCAGGATCAGGTATTGGTTCAAAGTCCACATTTGGGTTAGGGACAAGTTTATGTAGTGGTCAGTGTTAGTGTCATGGTTAGGTTTAGGGTCAGGGCCAGGGTCAGGTTTAGGGTCAGGGTCTGGTAGAGGCAAAGTTCAGGGTTAGGGTTATGATCATAGTCAGTTATAAGGTAAGGGTTATTGTTAAAGTTTAGGTTTAGTGTTAGGGTTAGAGTTAGTTTGAGCGTTAGGGTTAGATTGGTTAGGGTCAGGATCCGCGGTAGGGTTAGAGTATAGTGTCAGGGTTAGGTTCAGCGATAGGATCGGCGGAGGACCCGTGGTACTGTCAGGGTTAGGGTTACGTTTAGGGGTAGAGTTAGGGTCAGGCTCACATTCAGTCTCAGGGTTAGTGTTAGGTTTGGATCAGGGTCACTGTTAGGGTCAGGGTTAGGTTGATGGTCATGGCCTGGGTCAGGGTCAGGGTGAAGTTTGGGCCAGTGTCAGGTTTAGCGTCAGGATCAGGTATTGGTTAAAGTCCACATTTGGGTCAGGGACAGGGTTATGTAGTGGTCAGTGTTAAGGTCATGGTTAGGATTAGGGTCAGGGTCAGGGTCAGGTGAAGGTCAGGGCCAGGGTCAGGTTTAGGTTCAGTCTTTGCTTTATGTTCGGTTCAGGTTCACAGTTAGATTTAGGGGAAAAGTTTGGGATGGGGTTAGGGTTAGAGTTAGAAGTAGTGTTATCGTGTGGGTTAGGGTTAGACAGGGTAAGGTCAGGGTGAGGGTTTGGTTTAGGGTAGGGGTTAGTGTTAGGGTCAGGGTCAGTGTTCGGTTTGGGTACAGGGTCCATATTAGGGTCAGTGTTAGGGTTACCTTTAGGTTTAGGTTTAGGGTCAGGCACACAGTCAGGGTCAGGGTTAGGGTTAGGGTCAGGGTTAGGTCAGCGTCAGGATTAGGATTAGGGTCAGGTCAGGGTCCTGTTTAGGGATGAGTCATAGTTAGGTTATCTCAGACTTAGGTTTAGGTTCAGGGTCCGGATCAGGGTCAGCATCAGGCTTAGGTTTAGGTTTAGGGTTCAGGTCAGGATCACGGTCAGGGTTAGGGTCAGGGTCAGGGTCAGGGCTCGGGTTAGGGTTTGGGGGCAGGCTCACAGTGTCAGGGTCACGGTCAGTGGTTACTGTTAGGGTTCTCCCCGCTCCTGGTTCATTGTCCCCTCCCTTTAGGTTCTCAGGAAAAACCCTGGGCAGAAGGCTGTAGACCCCACACCCGATCCCACTTAGCCAGCATTACACTGGGATGTAAACATGACCTGCCCACCAGGCATCTAACCCCTCATCATCCTGCTCCTGCTTGGGACATCTTCACCCACGATGGCATGGCCAGGTCCTCTTTACACACAGAGCCACAGACACCCAGAGGCACACACACACACACACACACACACACACACACACACACACACACACACACACACACACACACACACATGGGGAGGAGACTTAGAGCTATACCGCTCAATTAAAAGGTGTGGGACTCTCTGACTCTGAGCTCCCTGGTGTCACCTTTTGATTTTATTTGCCAAAGGGCCTGAGGCGTTGGGGAAGCCTGATATGACCTGCCAGTGAGGGGACGTGTATGGTGGGTGAGCTCTCTTCTCCCTGCATCCTCAGGGCTTCAGTACAACAGAAGAACATGTCACTTCCTTTAGGATGTGCCTAGAAATGAGCTGGGCAGGGGGGTTTTCTCTGTAATGGGGTGCCTGGATACGTGGATTCTAATTCCGTTGGGCCCTGTCGTCAGGGAAGTGAGGTCACCATTGAATGGGGGCTCCTTACCAAACTTTCTGCTCCCACCAGAGCACCCTGAGCGTGCCCATCCCCTAGCTGCTCAAGGCTCACCCACCACTCCATGCCCTGTTCATCCAGTGACCCCCACACAGCCAATCCCAGCCCCTGGGAGTCCTGGATGCAACTATTGTCCCCGCTTCTGGGAACAGAGATGGGTTCAGACCGAGTTAAGGTTAGGGTTAGGGTTAGGGTTAGGGTTAGGGTTAGTGTTAGCGAGAGACTTAGGGTTAGGGTTAGGGTGAGACATCGTTGGGGTCAGGGTTAGTGTTAGGGTTAGGGTAGGGGTCAGGGTTAGGGTTAGGTTCATGGTTAGGTTAAGGGTCAGGCTCACAATAGGGTCAGGGTTACCATTACTGTCAGAGTCAGGGTCAGGGTCAGTGTCAGGTTTACGGTCAGGATCAGGTATTGGTTTTAAGTCCACATTCGGGTCAGGGACAGGGTTATGTAGTGGTCATTGTTAGGGTCATGGTTAGGTTTAGGGTCAGGGCCAGGGTCAGGTTTAGGATCAGGGTCCCTAATCGCAATTTTCAGGGTTAGGTTTAGGGTCAGTGTCTGGTATAGGCAAAGTTCAGGGTTAGGGTTAGGATCATAGTCAGCTATAGGGTCAGGGTTATTGTTAAAGTTCAGCGTTAGTGTTAGGGTTAGCGTTAGGTTGATGGTTAGGGTTAGAACTTGTTAGGGTCAGGGTCCGTGGTAGGTTAGGGGTTAGTGTTAGGGTTAGTTTCAGCAATAGGATTCGGGGTAGGGCCCGCGTTAGTGTCAGGGTCAGGGTTACATTTACGGTTAGAGTAGGGTAGGCTAACAGCCAGGCTCAGGTTTAGTGTTCAGGTCAGGGTCGGGATCACTATTAGGCTCAGGGTTAGGTTTATGATCATGGCCTGGGTCAGGGTCAGGGTGAAGTTTAGAGCCAGTGTCAGGTTTAGGGTCAGGATCAGGTATTGGTTCAAAGTCCACATTTGGGTTAGGGACAAGTTTATGTAGTGGTCAGTGTTAGTGTCATGGTTAGGTTTAGGGTCAGGGCCAGGGTCAGGTTTAGGGTCAGGGTCTGGTAGAGGCAAAGTTCAGGGTTAGGGTTATGATCATAGTCAGTTATAAGGTAAGGGTTATTGTTAAAGTTTAGGTTTAGTGTTAGGGTTAGAGTTAGTTTGAGCGTTAGGGTTAGATTGGTTAGGGTCAGGATCCGCGGTAGGGTTAGAGTATAGTGTCAGGGTTAGGTTCAGCGATAGGATCGGCGGAGGACCCGTGGTACTGTCAGGGTTAGGGTTACGTTTAGGGGTAGAGTTAGGGTCAGGCTCACATTCAGTCTCAGGGTTAGTGTTAGGTTTGGATCAGGGTCACTGTTAGGGTCAGGGTTAGGTTGATGGTCATGGCCTGGGTCAGGGTCAGGGTGAAGTTTGGGCCAGTGTCAGGTTTAGCGTCAGGATCAGGTATTGGTTAAAGTCCACATTTGGGTCAGGGACAGGGTTATGTAGTGGTCAGTGTTAAGGTCATGGTTAGGATTAGGGTCAGGGTCAGGGTCAGGTGAAGGTCAGGGCCAGGGTCAGGTTTAGGTTCAGTCTTTGCTTTATGTTCGGTTCAGGTTCACAGTTAGATTTAGGGGAAAAGTTTGGGATGGGGTTAGGGTTAGAGTTAGAAGTAGTGTTATCGTGTGGGTTAGGGTTAGACAGGGTAAGGTCAGGGTGAGGGTTTGGTTTAGGGTAGGGGTTAGTGTTAGGGTCAGGGTCAGTGTTCGGTTTGGGTACAGGGTCCATATTAGGGTCAGTGTTAGGGTTACCTTTAGGTTTAGGTTTAGGGTCAGGCACACAGTCAGGGTCAGGGTTAGGGTTAGGGTCAGGGTTAGGTCAGCGTCAGGATTAGGATTAGGGTCAGGTCAGGGTCCTGTTTAGGGATGAGTCATAGTTAGGTTATCTCAGACTTAGGTTTAGGTTCAGGGTCCGGATCAGGGTCAGCATCAGGCTTAGGTTTAGGTTTAGGGTTCAGGTCAGGATCACGGTCAGGGTTAGGGTCAGGGTCAGGGTCAGGGTCAGGGCTCGGGTTAGGGTTTGGGGCAGGCTCACAGTGTCAGGGTCACGGTCAGTGGTTACTGTTAGGGTTCTCCCCGCTCCTGGTTCATTGTCCCCTCCCTTTAGGTTCTCAGGAAAAACCCTGGGCAGAAGGCTGTAGACCCCACACCCGATCCCACTTAGCCAGCATTACACTGGGATGTAAACATGACCTGCCCACCAGGCATCTAACCCCTCATCATCCTGCTCCTGCTTGGGACATCTTCACCCACGATGGCATGGCCAGGTCCTCTTTACACACAGAGCCACAGACACCCAGAGGCACACACACACACACACACACACACACACACACACACACACACACACACACACACACACACATGGGAGGAGACTTAGAGCTATACCGCTCAATTAAAAGGTGTGGGACTCTCTGACTCTGAGCTCCCTGGTGTCACCTTTTGATTTTATTTGCCAAAGGGCCTGGGAGGCGTTGGGGAAGCCTGATATGACCTGCCAGTGAGGGGACGTGTATGGTGGGTGAGCTCTCTTCTCCCTGCATCCTCAGGGCTTCAGTACAACAGAAGAACATGTCACTTCCTTTAGGATGTGCCTAGAAATGAGCTGGGCAGGGGGGTTTTCTCTGTAATGGGGTGCCTGGATACGTGGATTCTAATTCCGTTGGGCCCTGTCGTCAGGGAAGTGAGGTCACCATTGAATGGGGGCTCCTTACCAAACTTTCTGCTCCCACCAGAGCACCCTGAGCGTGCCCATCCCCTAGCTGCTCAAGGCTCACCCACCACTCCATGCCCTGTTCATCCAGTGACCCCCACACAGCCAATCCCAGCCCCTGGGAGTCCTGGATGCAACTATTGTCCCCGCTTCTGGGAACAGAGATGGGTTCAGACCGAGTTAAGGTTAGGGTTAGGGTTAGGGTTAGGGTTAGGGTTAGTGTTAGCGAGAGACTTAGGGTTAGGGTTAGGGTGAAGAGACATCGTTGGGGTCAGGGTTAGTGTTAGGGTTAGGGTAGGGGTCAGGGTTAGGGTTAGGTTCATGGTTAGGTTAAGGGTCAGGCTCACAATAGGGTCAGGGTTACCATTACTGTCAGAGTCAGGGTCAGGGTCAGTGTCAGGTTTACGGTCAGGATCAGGTATTGGTTTTAAGTCCACATTCGGGTCAGGGACAGGGTTATGTAGTGGTCATTGTTAGGGTCATGGTTAGGTTTAGGGTCAGGGCCAGGGTCAGGTTTAGGATCAGGGTCCCTAATCGCAATTTTCAGGGTTAGGTTTAGGGTCAGTGTCTGGTATAGGCAAAGTTCAGGGTTAGGGTTAGGATCATAGTCAGCTATAGGGTCAGGGTTATTGTTAAAGTTCAGCGTTAGTGTTAGGGTTAGCGTTAGGTTGATGGTTAGGGTTAGAACTTGTTAGGGTCAGGGTCCGTGGTAGGTTAGGGGTTAGTGTTAGGGTTAGTTTCAGCAATAGGATTCGGGGGGGGTAGGGCCCGCGTTAGTGTCAGGGTCAGGGTTACATTTACGGTTAGAGTAGGGTAGGCTAACAGCCAGGCTCAGGTTTAGTGTTCAGGTCAGGGTCGGGATCACTATTAGGCTCAGGGTTAGGTTTATGATCATGGCCTGGGTCAGGGTCAGGGTGAAGTTTAGAGCCAGTGTCAGGTTTAGGGTCAGGATCAGGTATTGGTTCAAAGTCCACATTTGGGTTAGGGACAAGTTTATGTAGTGGTCAGTGTTAGTGTCATGGTTAGGTTTAGGGTCAGGGCCAGGGTCAGGTTTAGGGTCAGGGTCTGGTAGAGGCAAAGTTCAGGGTTAGGGTTATGATCATAGTCAGTTATAAGGTAAGGGTTATTGTTAAAGTTTAGGTTTAGTGTTAGGGTTAGAGTTAGTTTGAGCGTTAGGGTTAGATTGGTTAGGGTCAGGATCCGCGGTAGGGTTAGAGTATAGTGTCAGGGTTAGGTTCAGCGATAGGATCGGCGGAGGACCCGTGGTACTGTCAGGGTTAGGGTTACGTTTAGGGGTAGAGTTAGGGTCAGGCTCACATTCAGTCTCAGGGTTAGTGTTAGGTTTGGATCAGGGTCACTGTTAGGGTCAGGGTTAGGTTGATGGTCATGGCCTGGGTCAGGGTCAGGGTGAAGTTTGGGCCAGTGTCAGGTTTAGCGTCAGGATCAGGTATTGGTTAAAGTCCACATTTGGGTCAGGGACAGGGTTATGTAGTGGTCAGTGTTAAGGTCATGGTTAGGATTAGGGTCAGGGTCAGGGTCAGGTGAAGGTCAGGGCCAGGGTCAGGTTTAGGTTCAGTCTTTGCTTTATGTTCGGTTCAGGTTCACAGTTAGATTTAGGGGAAAAGTTTGGGATGGGGTTAGGGTTAGAGTTAGAAGTAGTGTTATCGTGTGGGTTAGGGTTAGACAGGGTAAGGTCAGGGTGAGGGTTTGGTTTAGGGTAGGGGTTAGTGTTAGGGTCAGGGTCAGTGTTCGGTTTGGGTACAGGGTCCATATTAGGGTCAGTGTTAGGGTTACCTTTAGGTTTAGGTTTAGGGTCAGGCACACAGTCAGGGTCAGGGTTAGGGTTAGGGTCAGGGTTAGGTCAGCGTCAGGATTAGGATTAGGGTCAGGTCAGGGTCCTGTTTAGGGATGAGTCATAGTTAGGTTATCTCAGACTTAGGTTTAGGTTCAGGGTCCGGATCAGGGTCAGCATCAGGCTTAGGTTTAGGTTTAGGGTTCAGGTCAGGATCACGGTCAGGGTTAGGGTCAGGGTCAGGGTCAGGGTCAGGGCTCGGGTTAGGGTTTGGGGCAGGCTCACAGTGTCAGGGTCACGGTCAGTGGTTACTGTTAGGGTTCTCCCCGCTCCTGGTTCATTGTCCCCTCCCTTTAGGTTCTCAGGAAAAACCCTGGGCAGAAGGCTGTAGACCCCACACCCGATCCCACTTAGCCAGCATTACACTGGGATGTAAACATGACCTGCCCACCAGGCATCTAACCCCTCATCATCCTGCTCCTGCTTGGGACATCTTCACCCACGATGGCATGGCCAGGTCCTCTTTACACACAGAGCCACAGACACCCAGAGGCACACACACACACACACACACACACACACACACACACACACACACACACACACACACACACACATGGGGAGAGACTTAGAGCTATACCGCTCAATTAAAAGGTGTGGGACTCTCTGACTCTGAGCTCCCTGGTGTCACCTTTTGATTTTATTTGCCAAAGGGCCTGAGGCGTTGGGGAAGCCTGATATGACCTGCCAGTGAGGGGACGTGTATGGTGGGTGAGCTCTCTTCTCCCTGCATCCTCAGGGCTTCAGTACAACAGAAGAACATGTCACTTCCTTTAGGATGTGCCTAGAAATGAGCTGGGCAGGGGGGTTTTCTCTGTAATGGGGTGCCTGGATACGTGGATTCTAATTCCGTTGGGCCCTGTCGTCAGGGAAGTGAGGTCACCATTGAATGGGGGCTCCTTACCAAACTTTCTGCTCCCACCAGAGCACCCTGAGCGTGCCCATCCCCTAGCTGCTCAAGGCTCACCCACCACTCCATGCCCTGTTCATCCAGTGACCCCCACACAGCCAATCCCAGCCCCTGGGAGTCCTGGATGCAACTATTGTCCCCGCTTCTGGGAACAGAGATGGGTTCAGACCGAGTTAAGGTTAGGGTTAGGGTTAGGGTTAGGGTTAGGGTTAGGGTTAGTGTTAGCGAGAGACTTAGGGTTAGGGTTAGGGTGAGACATCGTTGGGGTCAGGGTTAGTGTTAGGGTTAGGGTAGGGGTCAGGGTTAGGGTTAGGTTCATGGTTAGGTTAAGGGTCAGGCTCACAATAGGGTCAGGGTTACCATTACTGTCAGAGTCAGGGTCAGGGTCAGTGTCAGGTTTACGGTCAGGATCAGGTATTGGTTTTAAGTCCACATTCGGGTCAGGGACAGGGTTATGTAGTGGTCATTGTTAGGGTCATGGTTAGGTTTAGGGTCAGGGCCAGGGTCAGGTTTAGGATCAGGGTCCCTAATCGCAATTTTCAGGGTTAGGTTTAGGGTCAGTGTCTGGTATAGGCAAAGTTCAGGGTTAGGGTTAGGATCATAGTCAGCTATAGGGTCAGGGTTATTGTTAAAGTTCAGCGTTAGTGTTAGGGTTAGCGTTAGGTTGATGGTTAGGGTTAGAACTTGTTAGGGTCAGGGTCCGTGGTAGGTTAGGGGTTAGTGTTAGGGTTAGTTTCAGCAATAGGATTCGGGGTAGGGCCCGCGTTAGTGTCAGGGTCAGGGTTACATTTACGGTTAGAGTAGGGTAGGCTAACAGCCAGGCTCAGGTTTAGTGTTCAGGTCAGGGTCGGGATCACTATTAGGCTCAGGGTTAGGTTTATGATCATGGCCTGGGTCAGGGTCAGGGTGAAGTTTAGAGCCAGTGTCAGGTTTAGGGTCAGGATCAGGTATTGGTTCAAAGTCCACATTTGGGTTAGGGACAAGTTTATGTAGTGGTCAGTGTTAGTGTCATGGTTAGGTTTAGGGTCAGGGCCAGGGTCAGGTTTAGGGTCAGGGTCTGGTAGAGGCAAAGTTCAGGGTTAGGGTTATGATCATAGTCAGTTATAAGGTAAGGGTTATTGTTAAAGTTTAGGTTTAGTGTTAGGGTTAGAGTTAGTTTGAGCGTTAGGGTTAGATTGGTTAGGGTCAGGATCCGCGGTAGGGTTAGAGTATAGTGTCAGGGTTAGGTTCAGCGATAGGATCGGCGGAGGACCCGTGGTACTGTCAGGGTTAGGGTTACGTTTAGGGGTAGAGTTAGGGTCAGGCTCACATTCAGTCTCAGGGTTAGTGTTAGGTTTGGATCAGGGTCACTGTTAGGGTCAGGGTTAGGTTGATGGTCATGGCCTGGGTCAGGGTCAGGGTGAAGTTTGGGCCAGTGTCAGGTTTAGCGTCAGGATCAGGTATTGGTTAAAGTCCACATTTGGGTCAGGGACAGGGTTATGTAGTGGTCAGTGTTAAGGTCATGGTTAGGATTAGGGTCAGGGTCAGGGTCAGGTGAAGGTCAGGGCCAGGGTCAGGTTTAGGTTCAGTCTTTGCTTTATGTTCGGTTCAGGTTCACAGTTAGATTTAGGGGAAAAGTTTGGGATGGGGTTAGGGTTAGAGTTAGAAGTAGTGTTATCGTGTGGGTTAGGGTTAGACAGGGTAAGGTCAGGGTGAGGGTTTGGTTTAGGGTAGGGGTTAGTGTTAGGGTCAGGGTCAGTGTTCGGTTTGGGTACAGGGTCCATATTAGGGTCAGTGTTAGGGTTACCTTTAGGTTTAGGTTTAGGGTCAGGCACACAGTCAGGGTCAGGGTTAGGGTTAGGGTCAGGGTTAGGTCAGCGTCAGGATTAGGATTAGGGTCAGGTCAGGGTCCTGTTTAGGGATGAGTCATAGTTAGGTTATCTCAGACTTAGGTTTAGGTTCAGGGTCCGGATCAGGGTCAGCATCAGGCTTAGGTTTAGGTTTAGGGTTCAGGTCAGGATCACGGTCAGGGTTAGGGTCAGGGTCAGGGTCAGGGCTCGGGTTAGGGTTTGGGGCAGGCTCACAGTGTCAGGGTCACGGTCAGTGGTTACTGTTAGGGTTCTCCCCGCTCCTGGTTCATTGTCCCCTCCCTTTAGGTTCTCAGGAAAAACCCTGGGCAGAAGGCTGTAGACCCCACACCCGATCCCACTTAGCCAGCATTACACTGGGATGTAAACATGACCTGCCCACCAGGCATCTAACCCCTCATCATCCTGCTCCTGCTTGGGACATCTTCACCCACGATGGCATGGCCAGGTCCTCTTTACACACAGAGCCACAGACACCCAGAGGCACACACACACACACACACACACACACACACACACACACACACACACACACACACACACACACATGGGGAGGAGACTTAGAGCTATACCGCTCAATTAAAAGGTGTGGGACTCTCTGACTCTGAGCTCCCTGGTGTCACCTTTTGATTTTATTTGCCAAAGGGCCTGAGGCGTTGGGGAAGCCTGATATGACCTGCCAGTGAGGGGACGTGTATGGTGGGTGAGCTCTCTTCTCCCTGCATCCTCAGGGCTTCAGTACAACAGAAGAACATGTCACTTCCTTTAGGATGTGCCTAGAAATGAGCTGGGCAGGGGGGTTTTCTCTGTAATGGGGTGCCTGGATACGTGGATTCTAATTCCGTTGGGCCCTGTCGTCAGGGAAGTGAGGTCACCATTGAATGGGGGCTCCTTACCAAACTTTCTGCTCCCACCAGAGCACCCTGAGCGTGCCCATCCCCTAGCTGCTCAAGGCTCACCCACCACTCCATGCCCTGTTCATCCAGTGACCCCCACACAGCCAATCCCAGCCCCTGGGAGTCCTGGATGCAACTATTGTCCCCGCTTCTGGGAACAGAGATGGGTTCAGACCGAGTTAAGGTTAGGGTTAGGGTTAGGGTTAGGGTTTAGTGTTAGCGAGAGACTTAGGGTTAGGGTTAGGGTGAGACATCGTTGGGGTCAGGGTTAGTGTTAGGGTTAGGGTAGGGGTCAGGGTTAGGGTTAGGTTCATGGTTAGGTTAAGGGTCAGGCTCACAATAGGGTCAGGGTTACCATTACTGTCAGAGTCAGGGTCAGGGTCAGTGTCAGGTTTACGGTCAGGATCAGGTATTGGTTTTAAGTCCACATTCGGGTCAGGGACAGGGTTATGTAGTGGTCATTGTTAGGGTCATGGTTAGGTTTAGGGTCAGGGCCAGGGTCAGGTTTAGGATCAGGGTCCCTAATCGCAATTTTCAGGGTTAGGTTTAGGGTCAGTGTCTGGTATAGGCAAAGTTCAGGGTTAGGGTTAGGATCATAGTCAGCTATAGGGTCAGGGTTATTGTTAAAGTTCAGCGTTAGTGTTAGGGTTAGCGTTAGGTTGATGGTTAGGGTTAGAACTTGTTAGGGTCAGGGTCCGTGGTAGGTTAGGGGTTAGTGTTAGGGTTAGTTTCAGCAATAGGATTCGGGGTAGGGCCCGCGTTAGTGTCAGGGTCAGGGTTACATTTACGGTTAGAGTAGGGTAGGCTAACAGCCAGGCTCAGGTTTAGTGTTCAGGTCAGGGTCGGGATCACTATTAGGCTCAGGGTTAGGTTTATGATCATGGCCTGGGTCAGGGTCAGGGTGAAGTTTAGAGCCAGTGTCAGGTTTAGGGTCAGGATCAGGTATTGGTTCAAAGTCCACATTTGGGTTAGGGACAAGTTTATGTAGTGGTCAGTGTTAGTGTCATGGTTAGGTTTAGGGTCAGGGCCAGGGTCAGGTTTAGGGTCAGGGTCTGGTAGAGGCAAAGTTCAGGGTTAGGGTTATGATCATAGTCAGTTATAAGGTAAGGGTTATTGTTAAAGTTTAGGTTTAGTGTTAGGGTTAGAGTTAGTTTTGAGCGTTAGGGTTAGATTGGTTAGGGTCAGGATCCGCGGTAGGGTTAGAGTATAGTGTCAGGGTTAGGTTCAGCGATAGGATCGGCGGAGGACCCGTGGTACTGTCAGGGTTAGGGTTACGTTTAGGGGTAGAGTTAGGGTCAGGCTCACATTCAGTCTCAGGGTTAGTGTTAGGTTTGGATCAGGGTCACTGTTAGGGTCAGGGTTAGGTTGATGGTCATGGCCTGGGTCAGGGTCAGGGTGAAGTTTGGGCCAGTGTCAGGTTTTTAGCGTCAGGATCAGGTATTGGTTAAAGTCCACATTTGGGTCAGGGACAGGGTTATGTAGTGGTCAGTGTTAAGGTCATGGTTAGGATTAGGGTCAGGGTCAGGGTCAGGTGAAGGTCAGGGCCAGGGTCAGGTTTAGGTTCAGTCTTTGCTTTATGTTCGGTTCAGGTTCACAGTTAGATTTAGGGGAAAAGTTTGGGATGGGGTTAGGGTTAGAGTTAGAAGTAGTGTTATCGTGTGGGTTAGGGTTAGACAGGGTAAGGTCAGGGTGAGGGTTTGGTTTAGGGTAGGGGTTAGTGTTAGGGTCAGGGTCAGTGTTCGGTTTGGGTACAGGGTCCATATTAGGGTCAGTGTTAGGGTTACCTTTAGGTTTAGGTTTAGGGTCAGGCACACAGTCAGGGTCAGGGTTAGGGTTAGGGTCAGGGTTAGGTCAGCGTCAGGATTAGGATTAGGGTCAGGTCAGGGTCCTGTTTAGGGATGAGTCATAGTTAGGTTATCTCAGACTTAGGTTTAGGTTCAGGGTCCGGATCAGGGTCAGCATCAGGCTTAGGTTTAGGTTTAGGGTTCAGGTCAGGATCACGGTCAGGGTTAGGGTCAGGGTCAGGGTCAGGGCTCGGGTTAGGGTTTTTGGGGCAGGCTCACAGTGTCAGGGTCACGGTCAGTGGTTACTGTTAGGGTTCTCCCCGCTCCTGGTTCATTGTCCCCTCCCTTTAGGTTCTCAGGAAAAACCCTGGGCAGAAGGCTGTAGACCCCACACCCGATCCCACTTAGCCAGCATTACACTGGGATGTAAACATGACCTGCCCACCAGGCATCTAACCCCTCATCATCCTGCTCCTGCTTGGGACATCTTCACCCACGATGGCATGGCCAGGTCCTCTTTACACACAGAGCCACAGACACCCAGAGGCACACACACACACACACACACACACACACACACACACACACACACACACACACACACACATGGGGAGGAGACTTAGAGCTATACCGCTCAATTAAAAGGTGTGGGACTCTCTGACTCTGAGCTCCCTGGTGTCACCTTTTGATTTTATTTTTGCCAAAGGGCCTGAGGCGTTGGGGAAGCCTGATATGACCTGCCAGTGAGGGGACGTGTATGGTGGGTGAGCTCTCTTCTCCCTGCATCCTCAGGGCTTCAGTACAACAGAAGAACATGTCACTTCCTTTAGGATGTGCCTAGAAATGAGCTGGGCAGGGGGGTTTTTTCTCTGTAATGGGGTGCCTGGATACGTGGATTCTAATTCCGTTGGGCCCTGTCGTCAGGGAAGTGAGGTCACCATTGAATGGGGGCTCCTTACCAAACTTTCTGCTCCCACCAGAGCACCCCCCCTGAGCGTGCCCATCCCCTAGCTGCTCAAGGCTCACCCACCACTCCATGCCCTGTTCATCCAGTGACCCCCACACAGCCAATCCCAGCCCCTGGGAGTCCTGGATGCAACTATTGTCCCCGCTTCTGGGAACAGAGATGGGTTCAGACCGAGTTAAGGTTAGGGTTAGGGTTAGGGTTAGGGTTAGTGTTAGCGAGAGACTTAGGGTTAGGGTTAGGGTGAGACATCGTTGGGGTCAGGGTTAGTGTTAGGGTTAGGGTAGGGGTCAGGGTTAGGGTTAGGTTCATGGTTAGGTTAAGGGTCAGGCTCACAATAGGGTCAGGGTTACCATTACTGTCAGAGTCAGGGTCAGGGTCAGTGTCAGGTTTACGGTCAGGATCAGGTATTGGTTTTAAGTCCACATTCGGGTCAGGGACAGGGTTATGTAGTGGTCATTGTTAGGGTCATGGTTAGGTTTAGGGTCAGGGCCAGGGTCAGGTTTAGGATCAGGGTCCCTAATCGCAAATTTTCAGGGTTAGGTTTAGGGTCAGTGTCTGGTATAGGCAAAGTTCAGGGTTAGGGTTAGGATCATAGTCAGCTATAGGGTCAGGGTTATTGTTAAAGTTCAGCGTTAGTGTTAGGGTTAGCGTTAGGTTGATGGTTAGGGTTAGAACTTGTTAGGGTCAGGGTCCGTGGTAGGTTAGGGGTTAGTGTTAGGGTTAGTTTCAGCAATAGGATTCGGGGTAGGGCCCGCGTTAGTGTCAGGGTCAGGGTTACATTTACGGTTAGAGTAGGGTAGGCTAACAGCCAGGCTCAGGTTTAGTGTTCAGGTCAGGGTCGGGATCACTATTAGGCTCAGGGTTAGGTTTATGATCATGGCCTGGGTCAGGGTCAGGGTGAAGTTTAGAGCCAGTGTCAGGTTTAGGGTCAGGATCAGGTATTGGTTCAAAGTCCACATTTGGGTTAGGGACAAGTTTATGTAGTGGTCAGTGTTAGTGTCATGGTTAGGTTTAGGGTCAGGGCCAGGGTCAGGTTTAGGGTCAGGGTCTGGTAGAGGCAAAGTTCAGGGTTAGGGTTATGATCATAGTCAGTTATAAGGTAAGGGTTATTGTTAAAGTTTAGGTTTAGTGTTAGGGTTAGAGTTAGTTTGAGCGTTAGGGTTAGATTGGTTAGGGTCAGGATCCGCGGTAGGGTTAGAGTATAGTGTCAGGGTTAGGTTCAGCGATAGGATCGGCGGAGGACCCGTGGTACTGTCAGGGTTAGGGTTACGTTTAGGGGTAGAGTTAGGGTCAGGCTCACATTCAGTCTCAGGGTTAGTGTTAGGTTTGGATCAGGGTCACTGTTAGGGTCAGGGTTAGGTTGATGGTCATGGCCTGGGTCAGGGTCAGGGTGAAGTTTGGGGGCCAGTGTCAGGTTTAGCGTCAGGATCAGGTATTGGTTAAAGTCCACATTTGGGTCAGGGACAGGGTTATGTAGTGGTCAGTGTTAAGGTCATGGTTAGGATTAGGGTCAGGGTCCCAGGGTCAGGTGAAGGTCAGGGCCAGGGTCAGGTTTAGGTTCAGTCTTTGCTTTATGTTCGGTTCAGGTTCACAGTTAGATTTAGGGGAAAAGTTTGGGATGGGGTTAGGGTTAGAGTTAGAAGTAGTGTTATCGTGTGGGTTAGGGTTAGACAGGGTAAGGTCAGGGTGAGGGTTTGGTTTAGGGTAGGGGTTAGTGTTAGGGTCAGGGTCAGTGTTCGGTTTGGGTACAGGGTCCATATTAGGGTCAGTGTTAGGGTTACCTTTAGGTTTAGGTTTAGGGTCAGGCACACAGTCAGGGTCAGGGTTAGGGTTAGGGTTAGGGTCAGGGTTAGGTCAGCGTCAGGATTAGGATTAGGGTCAGGTCAGGGTCCTGTTTAGGGATGAGTCATAGTTAGGTTATCTCAGACTTAGGTTTAGGTTCAGGGTCCGGATCAGGGTCAGCATCAGGCTTAGGTTTAGGTTTAGGGTTCAGGTCAGGATCACGGTCAGGGTTATGGTCAGGTCAGGGTCAGGGTCAGGGCTCGGGTTAGGGTTTGGGGCAGGCTCACAGTGTCAGGGTCACGGTCAGTGGTTACTGTTAGGGTTCTCCCCGCTCCTGGTTCATTGTCCCCTCCCTTTAGGTTCTCAGGAAAAACCCTGGGCAGAAGGCTGTAGACCCCACACCCGATCCCACTTAGCCAGCATTACACTGGGATGTAAACATGACCTGCCCACCAGGCATCTAACCCCTCATCATCCTGCTCCTGCTTGGGACATCTTCACCCACGATGGCATGGCCAGGTCCTCTTTACACACAGAGCCACAGACACCCAGAGGCACACACACACACACACACACACACACACACACACACACACACACACACACACACACATGGGGAGGAGACTTAGAGCTATACCGCTCAATTAAAAGGTGTGGGACTCTCTGACTCTGAGCTCCCTGGTGTCACCTTTTGATTTTATTTGCCAAAGGGCCTGAGGCGTTGGGGAAGCCTGATATGACCTGCCAGTGAGGGGACGTGTATGGTGGGTGAGCTCTCTTCTCCCTGCATCCTCAGGGCTTCAGTACAACAGAAGAACATGTCACTTCCTTTAGGATGTGCCTAGAAATGAGCTGGGCAGGGGGGTTTTCTCTGTAATGGGGTGCCTGGATACGTGGATTCTAATTCCGTTGGGCCCTGTCGTCAGGGAAGTGAGGTCACCATTGAATGGGGGCTCCTTACCAAACTTTCTGCTCCCACCAGAGCACCCTGAGCGTGCCCATCCCCTAGCTGCTCAAGGCTCACCCACCACTCCATGCCCTGTTCATCCAGTGACCCCCACACAGCCAATCCCAGCCCCTGGGAGTCCTGGATGCAACTATTGTCCCCGCTTCTGGGAACAGAGATGGGTTCAGACCGAGTTAAGGTTAGGGTTAGGGTTAGGGTTAGGGTTAGGGTTAGCGAGAGACTTAGGGTTAGGGTTAGGGTGAGACATCGTTGGGGTCAGGGTTAGTGTTAGGGTTAGGGTAGGGGTCAGGGTTAGGGTTAGGTTCATGGTTAGGTTAAGGGTCAGGCTCACAATAGGGTCAGGGTTACCATTACTGTCAGAGTCAGGGTCAGGGTCAGTGTCAGGTTTACGGTCAGGATCAGGTATTGGTTTTAAGTCCACATTCGGGTCAGGGACAGGGTTATGTAGTGGTCATTGTTAGGGTCATGGTTAGGTTTAGGGTCAGGGCCAGGGTCAGGTTTAGGATCAGGGTCCCTAATCGCAATTTTCAGGGTTAGGTTTAGGGTCAGTGTCTGGTATAGGCAAAAGTTCAGGGTTAGGGTTAGGATCATAGTCAGCTATAGGGTCAGGGTTATTGTTAAAGTTCAGCGTTAGTGTTAGGGTTAGCGTTAGGTTGATGGTTAGGGTTAGAACTTGTTAGGGTCAGGGTCCGTGGTAGGTTAGGGGTTAGTGTTAGGGTTAGTTTCAGCAATAGGATTCGGGGTAGGGCCCGCGTTAGTGTCAGGGTCAGGGTTACATTTACGGTTAGAGTAGGGTAGGCTAACAGCCAGGCTCAGGTTTAGTGTTCAGGTCAGGGTCGGGATCACTATTAGGCTCAGGGTTAGGTTTATGATCATGGCCTGGGTCAGGGTCAGGGTGAAGTTTAGAGCCAGTGTCAGGTTTAGGGTCAGGATCAGGTATTGGTTCAAAGTCCACATTTGGGTTAGGGACAAGTTTATGTAGTGGTCAGTGTTAGTGTCATGGTTAGGTTTAGGGTCAGGGCCAGGGTCAGGTTTAGGGTCAGGGTCTGGTAGAGGCAAAAAGTCAGGGGTTAGGGTTATGATCATAGTCAGTTATAAGGTAAGGGTTATTGTTAAAGTTTAGGTTTAGTGTTAGGGTTAGAGTTAGTTTGAGCGTTAGGGTTAGATTGGTTAGGGTCAGGATCCGCGGTAGGGTTAGAGTATAGTGTCAGGGTTAGGTTCAGCGATAGGATCGGCGGAGGACCCGTGGTACTGTCAGGGTTAGGGTTACGTTTAGGGGTAGAGTTAGGGTCAGGCTCACATTCAGTCTCAGGGTTAGTGTTAGGTTTGGATCAGGGTCACTGTTAGGGTCAGGGTTAGGTTGATGGTCATGGCCTGGGTCAGGGTCAGGGTGAAGTTTGGGCCAGTGTCAGGTTTAGCGTCAGGATCAGGTATTGGTTAAAGTCCACATTTGGGTCAGGGACAGGGTTATGTAGTGGTCAGTGTTAAGGTCATGGTTAGGATTAGGGTCAGGGTCAGGGTCAGGTGAAGGTCAGGGCCAGGGTCAGGTTTAGGTTCAGTCTTTGCTTTATGTTCGGTTCAGGTTCACAGTTAGATTTAGGGGAAAAGTTTGGATGGGGGGTTAGGGTTAGAGTTAGAAGTAGTGTTATCGTGTGGGTTAGGGTTAGACAGGGTAAGGTCAGGGTGAGGGTTTGGTTTAGGGTAGGGGTTAGTGTTAGGGTCAGGGTCAGTGTTCGGTTTGGGTACAGGGTCCATATTAGGGTCAGTGTTAGGGTTACCTTTAGGTTTAGGTTTAGGGTCAGGCACACAGTCAGGGTCAGGGTTAGGGTTAGGGTCAGGGTTAGGTCAGCGTCAGGATTAGGATTAGGGTCAGGTCAGGGTCCTGTTTAGGGATGAGTCATAGTTAGGTTATCTCAGACTTAGGTTTAGGTTCAGGGTCCGGATCAGGGTCAGCATCAGGCTTAGGTTTAGGTTTAGGGTTCAGGTCAGGATCACGGTCAGGGTTAGGGTCAGGGTCAGGGTCAGGGCTCGGGTTAGGGTTTGGGGCAGGCTCACAGTGTCAGGGTCACGGTCAGTGGTTACTGTTAGGGTTCTCCCCGCTCCTGGTTCATTGTCCCCTCCCTTTAGGTTCTCAGGAAAAACCCTGGGCAGAAGGCTGTAGACCCCACACCCGATCCCACTTAGCCAGCATTACACTGGGATGTAAACATGACCTGCCCACCAGGCATCTAACCCCTCATCATCCTGCTCCTGCTTGGGACATCTTCACCCACGATGGCATGGCCAGGTCCTCTTTACACACAGAGCCACAGACACCCAGAGGCACACACACACACACACACACACACACACACACACACACACACACACACACACACACACACACATGGGAGGAGACTTAGAGCTATACCGCTCAATTAAAAGGTGTGGGACTCTCTGACTCTGAGCTCCCTGGTGTCACCTTTTGATTTTATTTGCCAAAGGGCCTGAGGCGTTGGGGAAGCCTGATATGACCTGCCAGTGAGGGGACGTGTATGGTGGGTGAGCTCTCTTCTCCCTGCATCCTCAGGGCTTCAGTACAACAGAAGAACATGTCACTTCCTTTAGGATGTGCCTAGAAATGAGCTGGGCAGGGGGGTTTTCTCTGTAATGGGGTGCCTGGATACGTGGATTCTAATTCCGTTGGGCCCTGTCGTCAGGGAAGTGAGGTCACCATTGAATGGGGGCTCCTTACCAAACTTTCTGCTCCCACCAGAGCACCCTGAGCGTGCCCATCCCCTAGCTGCTCAAGGCTCACCCACCACTCCATGCCCTGTTCATCCAGTGACCCCCACACAGCCAATCCCAGCCCCTGGGAGTCCCTGGATGCAACTATTGTCCCCGCTTCTGGGAACAGAGATGGGTTCAGACCGAGTTAAGGTTAGGGTTAGGGTTTAGGGTTAGGGTTAGTGTTAGCGAGAGACTTAGGGTTAGGGTTAGGGTGAGACATCGTTGGGGTCAGGGTTAGTGTTAGGGTTAGGGTAGGGGTCAGGGTTAGGGTTAGGTTCATGGTTAGGTTAAGGGTCAGGCTCACAATAGGGTCAGGGTTACCATTACTGTCAGAGTCAGGGTCAGGGTCAGTGTCAGGTTTACGGTCAGGATCAGGTATTGGTTTTAAGTCCACATTCGGGTCAGGGACAGGGTTATGTAGTGGTCATTGTTAGGGTCATGGTTAGGTTTAGGGTCAGGGCCAGGGTCAGGTTTAGGATCAGGGTCCCTAATCGCAATTTTCAGGGTTAGGTTTAGGGTCAGTGTCTGGTATAGGCAAAGTTCAGGGTTAGGGTTAGGATCATAGTCAGCTATAGGGTCAGGGTTATTGTTAAAGTTCAGCGTTAGTGTTAGGGTTAGCGTTAGGTTGATGGTTAGGGTTAGAACTTGTTAGGGTCAGGGTCCGTGGTAGGTTAGGGGTTAGTGTTAGGGTTAGTTTTCAGCAATAGGATTCGGGGTAGGGCCCGCGTTAGTGTCAGGGTCAGGGTTACATTTACGGTTAGAGTAGGGGTAGGCTAACAGCCAGGCTCAGGTTTAGTGTTCAGGTCAGGGTCGGGATCACTATTAGGCTCAGGGTTAGGTTTATGATCATGGCCTGGGTCAGGGTCAGGGTGAAGTTTAGAGCCAGTGTCAGGTTTAGGGTCAGGATCAGGTATTGGTTCAAAGTCCACATTTGGGTTAGGGACAAGTTTATGTAGTGGTCAGTGTTAGTGTCATGGTTAGGTTTAGGGTCAGGGCCAGGGTCAGGTTTAGGGTCAGGGTCTGGTAGAGGCAAAGTTCAGGGTTAGGGTTATGATCATAGTCAGTTATAAGGTAAGGGTTATTGTTAAAGTTTAGGTTTAGTGTTAGGGTTAGAGTTAGTTTGAGCGTTAGGGTTAGATTGGTTAGGGTCAGGATCCGCGGTAGGGTTAGAGTATAGTGTCAGGGTTAGGTTCAGCGATAGGATCGGCGGAGGACCCGTGGTACTGTCAGGGTTAGGGTTACGTTTAGGGGTAGAGTTAGGGTCAGGCTCACATTCAGTCTCAGGGTTAGTGTTAGGTTTGGATCAGGGTCACTGTTAGGGTCAGGGTTAGGTTGATGGTCATGGCCTGGGTCAGGGTCAGGGTGAAGTTTGGGCCAGTGTCAGGTTTAGCGTCAGGATCAGGTATTGGTTAAAGTCCACATTTGGGTCAGGGACAGGGTTATGTAGTGGTCAGTGTTAAGGTCATGGTTAGGATTAGGGTCAGGGTCAGGGTCAGGTGAAGGTCAGGGCCAGGGTCAGGTTTAGGTTCAGTCTTTGCTTTATGTTCGGTTCAGGTTCACAGTTAGATTTAGGGGAAAAGTTTGGGATGGGGTTAGGGTTAGAGTTAGAAGTAGTGTTATCGTGTGGGTTAGGGTTAGACAGGGTAAGGTCAGGGTGAGGGTTTGGTTTAGGGTAGGGGTTAGTGTTAGGGTCAGGGTCAGTGTTCGGTTTGGGTACAGGGTCCATATTAGGGTCAGTGTTAGGGTTACCTTTAGGTTTAGGTTTAGGGTCAGGCACACAGTCAGGGTCAGGGTTAGGGTTAGGGTC
The DNA here is from genome assembly GCF_011764305.1 of Mustela putorius furo. NCBI lineage: Eukaryota > Metazoa > Chordata > Mammalia > Carnivora > Mustelidae > Mustela > Mustela putorius. Next base: position 969,120 of record NW_025421551.1, on the reverse strand, counting down.
AGGGTTAGGTCAGCGTCAGGATTAGGATTAGGGTCAGGTCAGGGTCCTGTTTAGGGATGAGTCATAGTTAGGTTATCTCAGACTTAGGTTTAGGTTCAGGGTCCGGATCAGGGTCAGCATCAGGCTTAGGTTTAGGTTTAGGGTTCAGGTCAGGATCACGGTCAGGGTTAGGGTCAGGGTCAGGGGTCAGGGCTCGGGTTAGGGTTTGGGGCAGGCTCACAGTGTCAGGGTCACGGTCAGTGGTTACTGTTAGGGTTCTCCCCGCTCCTGGTTCATTGTCCCCTCCCTTTAGGTTCTCAGGAAAAACCCTGGGCAGAAGGCTGTAGACCCCACACCCGATCCCACTTAGCCAGCATTACACTGGGATGTAAACATGACCTGCCCACCAGGCATCTAACCCCTCATCATCCTGCTCCTGCTTGGGACATCTTCACCCACGATGGCATGGCCAGGTCCTCTTTACACACAGAGCCACAGACACCCAGAGGCACACACACACACACACACACACACACACACACACACACACACACACACACACACACACATGGGAGGAGACTTAGAGCTATACCGCTCAATTAAAAGGTGTGGGACTCTCTGACTCTGAGCTCCCTGGTGTCACCTTTTGATTTTATTTGCCAAAGGGCCTGAGGCGTTGGGGAAGCCTGATATGACCTGCCAGTGAGGGGACGTGTATGGTGGGTGAGCTCTCTTCTCCCTGCATCCTCAGGGCTTCAGTACAACAGAAGAACATGTCACTTCCTTTAGGATGTGCCTAGAAATGAGCTGGGCAGGGGGGTTTTCTCTGTAATGGGGTGCCTGGATACGTGGATTCTAATTCCGTTGGGCCCTGTCGTCAGGGAAGTGAGGTCACCATTGAATGGGGGCTCCTTACCAAACTTTCTGCTCCCACCAGAGCACCCTGAGCGTGCCCATCCCCTAGCTGCTCAAGGCTCACCCACCACTCCATGCCCTGTTCATCCAGTGACCCCCACACAGCCAATCCCAGCCCCTGGGAGTCCTGGATGCAACTATTGTCCCCGCTTCTGGGAACAGAGATGGGTTCAGACCGAGTTAAGGTTAGGGTTAGGGTTAGGGTTAGGGTTAGTGTTAGCGAGAGACTTAGGGTTAGGGTTAGGGTGAGACATCGTTGGGGTCAGGGTTAGTGTTAGGGTTAGGGTAGGGGTCAGGGTTAGGGTTAGGTTCATGGTTAGGTTAAGGGTCAGGCTCACAATAGGGTCAGGGTTACCATTACTGTCAGAGTCAGGGTCAGGGTCAGTGTCAGGTTTACGGTCAGGATCAGGTATTGGTTTTAAGTCCACATTCGGGTCAGGGACAGGGTTATGTAGTGGTCATTGTTAGGGTCATGGTTAGGTTTAGGGTCAGGGCCAGGGTCAGGTTTAGGATCAGGGTCCCTAATCGCAATTTTCAGGGTTAGGTTTAGGGTCAGTGTCTGGTATAGGCAAAGTTCAGGGTTAGGGTTAGGATCATAGTCAGCTATAGGGTCAGGGTTATTGTTAAAGTTCAGCGTTAGTGTTAGGGTTAGCGTTAGGTTGATGGTTAGGGTTAGAACTTGTTAGGGTCAGGGTCCGTGGTAGGTTAGGGGTTAGTGTTAGGGTTAGTTTCAGCAATAGGATTCGGGGTAGGGCCCGCGTTAGTGTCAGGGTCAGGGTTACATTTACGGTTAGAGTAGGGTAGGCTAACAGCCAGGCTCAGGTTTAGTGTTCAGGTCAGGGTCGGGATCACTATTAGGCTCAGGGTTAGGTTTATGATCATGGCCTGGGTCAGGGTCAGGGTGAAGTTTAGAGCCAGTGTCAGGTTTAGGGTCAGGATCAGGTATTGGTTCAAAGTCCACATTTGGGTTAGGGACAAGTTTATGTAGTGGTCAGTGTTAGTGTCATGGTTAGGTTTAGGGTCAGGGCCAGGGTCAGGTTTAGGGTCAGGGTCTGGTAGAGGCAAAGTTCAGGGTTAGGGTTATGATCATAGTCAGTTATAAGGTAAGGGTTATTGTTAAAGTTTAGGTTTAGTGTTAGGGTTAGAGTTAGTTTGAGCGTTAGGGTTAGATTGGTTAGGGTCAGGATCCGCGGTAGGGTTAGAGTATAGTGTCAGGGTTAGGTTCAGCGATAGGATCGGCGGAGGACCCGTGGTACTGTCAGGGTTAGGGTTACGTTTAGGGGTAGAGTTAGGGTCAGGCTCACATTCAGTCTCAGGGTTAGTGTTAGGTTTGGATCAGGGTCACTGTTAGGGTCAGGGTTAGGTTGATGGTCATGGCCTGGGTCAGGGTCAGGGTGAAGTTTGGGCCAGTGTCAGGTTTAGCGTCAGGATCAGGTATTGGTTAAAGTCCACATTTGGGTCAGGGACAGGGTTATGTAGTGGTCAGTGTTAAGGTCATGGTTAGGATTAGGGTCAGGGTCAGGGTCAGGTGAAGGTCAGGGCCAGGGTCAGGTTTAGGTTCAGTCTTTGCTTTATGTTCGGTTCAGGTTCACAGTTAGATTTAGGGGAAAAGTTTGGGATGGGGTTAGGGTTAGAGTTAGAAGTAGTGTTATCGTGTGGGTTAGGGTTAGACAGGGTAAGGTCAGGGTGAGGGTTTGGTTTAGGGTAGGGGTTAGTGTTAGGGTCAGGGTCAGTGTTTCGGTTTGGGTACAGGGTCCATATTAGGGTCAGTGTTAGGGTTACCTTTAGGTTTAGGTTTAGGGTCAGGCACACAGTCAGGGTCAGGGTTAGGGTTAGGGTCAGGGTTAGGTCAGCGTCAGGATTAGGATTAGGGTCAGGTCAGGGTCCTGTTTAGGGATGAGTCATAGTTAGGTTATCTCAGACTTAGGTTTAGGTTCAGGGTCCGGATCAGGGTCAGCATCAGGCTTAGGTTTAGGTTTAGGGTTCAGGTCAGGATCACGGTCAGGGTTAGGGTCAGGGTCAGGGTCAGGGCTCGGGTTAGGGTTTGGGGCAGGCTCACAGTGTCAGGGTCACGGTCAGTGGTTACTGTTAGGGTTCTCCCCGCTCCTGGTTCATTGTCCCCTCCCTTTAGGTTCTCAGGAAAAACCCTGGGCAGAAGGCTGTAGACCCCACACCCGATCCCACTTAGCCAGCATTACACTGGGATGTAAACATGACCTGCCCACCAGGCATCTAACCCCTCATCATCCTGCTCCTGCTTGGGACATCTTCACCCACGATGGCATGGCCAGGTCCTCTTTACACACAGAGCCACAGACACCCAGAGGCACACACACACACACACACACACACACACACACACACACACACACACACACACACACACATGGGGAGGAGACTTAGAGCTATACCGCTCAATTAAAAGGTGTGGGACTCTCTGACTCTGAGCTCCCTGGTGTCACCTTTTGATTTTATTTGCCAAAGGGCCTGAGGCGTTGGGGAAGCCTGATATGACCTGCCAGTGAGGGGACGTGTATGGTGGGTGAGCTCTCTTCTCCCTGCATCCTCAGGGCTTCAGTACAACAGAAGAAGAACATGTCACTTCCCTTTAGGATGTGCCTAGAAATGAGCTGGGCAGGGGGGTTTTCTCTGTAATGGGGTGCCTGGATACGTGGATTCTAATTCCGTTGGGCCCTGTCGTCAGGGAAGTGAGGTCACCATTGAATGGGGGCTCCTTACCAAACTTTCTGCTCCCACCAGAGCACCCTGAGCGTGCCCATCCCCTAGCTGCTCAAGGCTCACCCACCACTCCATGCCCTGTTCATCCAGTGACCCCCACACAGCCAATCCCAGCCCCTGGGAGTCCTGGATGCAACTATTGTCCCCGCTTCTGGGAACAGAGATGGGTTCAGACCGAGTTAAGGTTAGGGTTAGGGTTAGGGTTAGGGTTAGGGTTAGCGTTAGCGAGAGACTTAGGGTTAGGGTTAGGGTGAGACATCGTTGGGGTCAGGGTTAGTGTTAGGGTTAGGGTAGGGGTCAGGGTTAGGGTTAGGTTCATGGTTAGGTTAAGGGTCAGGCTCACAATAGGGTCAGGGTTACCATTACTGTCAGAGTCAGGGTCAGGGTCAGTGTCAGGTTTACGGTCAGGATCAGGTATTGGTTTTAAGTCCACATTCGGGTCAGGGACAGGGTTATGTAGTGGTCATTGTTAGGGTCATGGTTAGGTTTAGGGTCAGGGCCAGGGTCAGGTTTAGGATCAGGGTCCCTAATCGCAATTTTCAGGGTTAGGTTTTAGGGTCAGTGTCTGGTATAGGCAAAGTTCAGGGTTAGGGTTAGGATCATAGTCAGCTATAGGGTCAGGGTTATTGTTAAAGTTCAGCGTTAGTGTTAGGGTTAGCGTTAGGTTGATGGTTAGGGTTAGAACTTGTTAGGGTCAGGGTCCGTGGTAGGTTAGGGGTTAGTGTTAGGGTTAGTTTCAGCAATAGGATTCGGGGTAGGGCCCGCGTTAGTGTCAGGGTCAGGGTTACATTTTACGGTTAGAGTAGGGTAGGCTAACAGCCAGGCTCAGGTTTAGTGTTCAGGTCAGGGTCGGGATCACTATTAGGCTCAGGGTTAGGTTTATGATCATGGCCTGGGTCAGGGTCAGGGTGAAGTTTAGAGCCAGTGTCAGGTTTAGGGTCAGGATCAGGTATTGGTTCAAAGTCCACATTTGGGTTAGGGACAAGTTTATGTAGTGGTCAGTGTTAGTGTCATGGTTAGGTTTAGGGTCAGGGCCAGGGTCAGGTTTAGGGTCAGGGTCTGGTAGAGGCAAAGTTCAGGGTTAGGGTTATGATCATAGTCAGTTATAAGGTAAGGGTTATTGTTAAAGTTTAGGTTTAGTGTTAGGGTTAGAGTTAGTTTGAGCGTTAGGGTTAGATTGGTTAGGGTCAGGATCCGCGGTAGGGTTAGAGTATAGTGTCAGGGTTAGGTTCAGCGATAGGATCGGCGGAGGACCCGTGGTACTGTCAGGGTTAGGGTTACGTTTAGGGGTAGAGTTTAGGGTCAGGCTCACATTCAGTCTCAGGGTTAGTGTTAGGTTTGGATCAGGGTCACTGTTAGGGTCAGGGTTAGGTTGATGGTCATGGCCTGGGTCAGGGTCAGGGTGAAGTTTGGGCCAGTGTCAGGTTTAGCGTCAGGATCAGGTATTGGTTAAAGTCCACATTTGGGTCAGGGACAGGGTTATGTAGTGGTCAGTGTTAAGGTCATGGTTAGGATTAGGGTCAGGGTCAGGGTCAGGTGAAGGTCAGGGCCAGGGTCAGGTTTAGGTTCAGTCTTTGCTTTATGTTCGGTTCAGGTTCACAGTTAGATTTAGGGGAAAAGTTTGGGATGGGGTTAGGGTTAGAGTTAGAAGTAGTGTTATCGTGTGGGTTAGGGTTAGACAGGGTAAGGTCAGGGTGAGGGTTTGGTTTAGGGTAGGGGTTAGTGTTAGGGTCAGGGTCAGTGTTCGGTTTGGGTACAGGGTCCATATTAGGGTCAGTGTTAGGGTTACCTTTAGGTTTAGGTTTAGGGTCAGGCACACAGTCAGGGTCAGGGTTAGGGTTAGGGTCAGGGTTAGGTCAGCGTCAGGATTAGGATTAGGGTCAGGTCAGGGTCCTGTTTAGGGATGAGTCATAGTTAGGTTATCTCAGACTTAGGTTTAGGTTCAGGGTCCGGATCAGGGTCAGCATCAGGCTTAGGTTTAGGTTTAGGGTTCAGGTCAGGATCACGGTCAGGGTTAGGGTCAGGGTCAGGGTCAGGGCTCGGGTTAGGGTTTGGGGCAGGCTCACAGTGTCAGGGTCACGGTCAGTGGTTACTGTTAGGGTTCTCCCCGCTCCTGGTTCATTGTCCCCTCCCTTTAGGTTCTCAGGAAAAACCCTGGGCAGAAGGCTGTAGACCCCACACCCGATCCCACTTAGCCAGCATTACACTGGGATGTAAACATGACCTGCCCACCAGGCATCTAACCCCTCATCATCCTGCTCCTGCTTGGGACATCTTCACCCACGATGGCATGGCCAGGTCCTCTTTACACACACAGCCACAGACACCCAGAGGCACACACACACACACACACACACACACACACACACACACACACACACACACACACACACATGGGGAGGAGACTTAGAGCTATACCGCTCAATTAAAAGGTGTGGGACTCTCTGACTCTGAGCTCCCTGGTGTCACCTTTTGATTTTATTTGCCAAAGGGCCTGAGGCGTTGGGGAAGCCTGATATGACCTGCCAGTGAGGGGACGTGTATGGTGGGTGAGCTCTCTTCTCCCTGCATCCTCAGGGCTTCAGTACAACAGAAGAACATGTCACTTCCTTTAGGATGTGCCTAGAAATGAGCTGGGCAGGGGGGTTTTCTCTGTAATGGGGTGCCTGGATACGTGGATTCTAATTCCGTTGGGCCCTGTCGTCAGGGAAGTGAGGTCACCATTGAATGGGGGCTCCTTACCAAACTTTCTGCTCCCACCAGAGCACCCTGAGCGTGCCCATCCCCTAGCTGCTCAAGGCTCACCCACCACTCCATGCCCTGTTCATCCAGTGACCCCCACACAGCCAATCCCAGCCCCTGGGAGTCCTGGATGCAACTATTGTCCCCGCTTCTGGGAACAGAGATGGGTTCAGACCGAGTTAAGGTTAGGGTTAGGGTTAGGGTTAGGGTTAGTGTGTTAGCGAGAGACTTAGGGTTAGGGTTAGGGTGAGACATCGTTGGGGTCAGGGTTAGTGTTAGGGTTAGGGTAGGGGTCAGGGTTAGGGTTAGGTTCATGGTTAGGTTAAGGGTCAGGCTCACAATAGGGTCAGGGTTACCATTACTGTCAGAGTCAGGGTCAGGGTCAGTGTCAGGTTTACGGTCAGGATCAGGTATTGGTTTTAAGTCCACATTCGGGTCAGGGACAGGGTTATGTAGTGGTCATTGTTAGGGTCATGGTTAGGTTTAGGGTCAGGGCCAGGGTCAGGTTTAGGATCAGGGTCCCTAATCGCAATTTTCAGGGTTAGGTTTAGGGTCAGTGTCTGGTATAGGCAAAGTTCAGGGTTAGGGTTAGGATCATAGTCAGCTATAGGGTCAGGGTTATTGTTAAAGTTCAGCGTTAGTGTTAGGGTTAGCGTTAGGTTGATGGTTAGGGTTAGAACTTGTTAGGGTCAGGGTCCGTGGTAGGTTAGGGGTTAGTGTTAGGGTTAGTTTCAGCAATAGGATTCGGGGTAGGGCCCGCGTTAGTGTCAGGGTCAGGGTTACATTTACGGTTAGAGTAGGGTAGGCTAACAGCCAGGCTCAGGTTTAGTGTTCAGGTCAGGGTCGGGATCACTATTAGGCTCAGGGTTAGGTTTATGATCATGGCCTGGGTCAGGGTCAGGGTGAAGTTTAGAGCCAGTGTCAGGTTTAGGGTCAGGATCAGGTATTGGTTCAAAGTCCACATTTGGGTTAGGGACAAGTTTATGTAGTGGTCAGTGTTAGTGTCATGGTTAGGTTTAGGGTCAGGGCCAGGGTCAGGTTTAGGGTCAGGGTCTGGTAGAGGCAAAGTTCAGGGTTAGGGTTATGATCATAGTCAGTTATAAGGTAAGGGTTATTGTTAAAGTTTAGGTTTAGTGTTAGGGTTAGAGTTAGTTTGAGCGTTAGGGTTAGATTGGTTAGGGTCAGGATCCGCGGTAGGGTTAGAGTATAGTGTCAGGGTTAGGTTCAGCGATAGGATCGGCGGAGGACCCGTGGTACTGTCAGGGTTAGGGTTACGTTTAGGGGTAGAGTTAGGGTCAGGCTCACATTCAGTCTCAGGGTTAGTGTTAGGTTTGGATCAGGGTCACTGTTAGGGTCAGGGTTAGGTTGATGGTCATGGCCTGGGTCAGGGTCAGGGTGAAGTTTGGGCCAGTGTCAGGTTTAGCGTCAGGATCAGGTATTGGTTAAAGTCCACATTTGGGTCAGGGACAGGGTTATGTAGTGGTCAGTGTTAAGGTCATGGTTAGGATTAGGGTCAGGGTCAGGGTCAGGTGAAGGTCAGGGCCAGGGTCAGGTTTAGGTTCAGTCTTTGCTTTATGTTCGGTTCAGGTTCACAGTTAGATTTAGGGGAAAAGTTTGGGATGGGGTTAGGGTTAGAGTTAGAAGTAGTGTTATCGTGTGGGTTAGGGTTAGACAGGGTAAGGTCAGGGTGAGGGTTTGGTTTAGGGTAGGGGTTAGTGTTAGGGTCAGGGTCAGTGTTCGGTTTGGGTACAGGGTCCATATTAGGGTCAGTGTTAGGGTTACCTTTAGGTTTAGGTTTAGGGTCAGGCACACAGTCAGGGTCAGGGTTAGGGTTAGGGTCAGGGTTAGGTCAGCGTCAGGATTAGGATTAGGGTCAGGTCAGGGTCCTGTTTAGGGATGAGTCATAGTTAGGTTATCTCAGACTTAGGTTTAGGTTCAGGGTCCGGATCAGGGTCAGCATCAGGCTTAGGTTTAGGTTTAGGGTTCAGGTCAGGATCACGGTCAGGGTTAGGGTCAGGGTCAGGGTCAGGGCTCGGGTTAGGGTTTGGGGCAGGCTCACAGTGTCAGGGTCACGGTCAGTGGTTACTGTTAGGGTTCTCCCCGCTCCTGGTTCATTGTCCCCTCCCTTTAGGTTCTCAGGAAAAACCCTGGGCAGAAGGCTGTAGACCCCACACCCGATCCCACTTAGCCAGCATTACACTGGGATGTAAACATGACCTGCCCACCAGGCATCTAACCCCTCATCATCCTGCTCCTGCTTGGGACATCTTCACCCACGATGGCATGGCCAGGTCCTCTTTACACACAGAGCCACAGACACCCAGAGGCACACACACACACACACACACACACACACACACACACACACACACACACACACACACACATGGGGAGGAGACTTAGAGCTATACCGCTCAATTAAAAGGTGTGGGACTCTCTGACTCTGAGCTCCCTGGTGTCACCTTTTGATTTTATTTGCCAAAGGGCCTGAGGCGTTGGGGAAGCCTGATATGACCTGCCAGTGAGGGGACGTGTATGGTGGGTGAGCTCTCTTCTCCCTGCATCCTCAGGGCTTCAGTACAACAGAAGAACATGTCACTTCCTTTAGGATGTGCCTAGAAATGAGCTGGGCAGGGGGGTTTTCTCTGTAATGGGGTGCCTGGATACGTGGATTCTAATTCCGTTGGGCCCTGTCGTCAGGGAAGTGAGGTCACCATTGAATGGGGGCTCCTTACCAAACTTTCTGCTCCCACCAGAGCACCCTGAGCGTGCCCATCCCCTAGCTGCTCAAGGCTCACCCACCACTCCATGCCCTGTTCATCCAGTGACCCCCACACAGCCAATCCCAGCCCCTGGGAGTCCTGGATGCAACTATTGTCCCCGCTTCTGGGAACAGAGATGGGTTCAGACCGAGTTAAGGTTAGGGTTAGGGTTAGGGTTAGGGTTAGGGTTAGCGTTAGCGAGACTTAGGGTTAGGGTTAGGGTGAGACATCGTTGGGGTCAGGGTTAGTGTTAGGGTTAGGGTAGGGGTCAGGGTTAGGGTTAGGTTCATGGTTAGGTTAAGGGTCAGGCTCACAATAGGGTCAGGGTTACCATTACTGTCAGAGTCAGGGTCAGGGTCAGTGTCAGGTTTACGGTCAGGATCAGGTATTGGTTTTAAGTCCACATTCGGGTCAGGGACAGGGTTATGTAGTGGTCATTGTTAGGGTCATGGTTAGGTTTAGGGTCAGGGCCAGGGTCAGGTTTAGGATCAGGGTCCCTAATCGCAATTTTCAGGGTTAGGTTTAGGGTCAGTGTCTGGTATAGGCAAAGTTCAGGGTTAGGGTTAGGATCATAGTCAGCTATAGGGTCAGGGTTATTGTTAAAGTTCAGCGTTAGTGTTAGGGTTAGCGTTAGGTTGATGGTTAGGGTTAGAACTTGTTAGGGTCAGGGTCCGTGGTAGGTTAGGGGTTAGTGTTAGGGTTAGTTTCAGCAATAGGATTCGGGGTAGGGCCCGCGTTAGTGTCAGGGTCAGGGTTACATTTACGGTTAGAGTAGGGTAGGCTAACAGCCAGGCTCAGGTTTAGTGTTCAGGTCAGGGTCGGGATCACTATTAGGCTCAGGGTTAGGTTTATGATCATGGCCTGGGTCAGGGTCAGGGTGAAGTTTAGAGCCAGTGTCAGGTTTAGGGTCAGGATCAGGTATTGGTTCAAAGTCCACATTTGGGTTAGGGACAAGTTTATGTAGTGGTCAGTGTTAGTGTCATGGTTAGGTTTAGGGTCAGGGCCAGGGTCAGGTTTAGGGTCAGGGTCTGGTAGAGGCAAAGTTCAGGGTTAGGGTTATGATCATAGTCAGTTATAAGGTAAGGGTTATTGTTAAAGTTTAGGTTTAGTGTTAGGGTTAGAGTTAGTTTGAGCGTTAGGGTTAGATTGGTTAGGGTCAGGATCCGCGGTAGGGTTAGAGTATAGTGTCAGGGTTAGGTTCAGCGATAGGATCGGCGGAGGACCCGTGGTACTGTCAGGGTTAGGGTTACGTTTAGGGGTAGAGTTAGGGTCAGGCTCACATTCAGTCTCAGGGTTAGTGTTAGGTTTGGATCAGGGTCACTGTTAGGGTCAGGGTTAGGTTGATGGTCATGGCCTGGGTCAGGGTCAGGGTGAAGTTTGGGCCAGTGTCAGGTTTAGCGTCAGGATCAGGTATTGGTTAAAGTCCACATTTGGGTCAGGGACAGGGTTATGTAGTGGTCAGTGTTAAGGTCATGGTTAGGATTAGGGTCAGGGTCAGGGTCAGGTGAAGGTCAGGGCCAGGGTCAGGTTTAGGTTCAGTCTTTGCTTTATGTTCGGTTCAGGTTCACAGTTAGATTTAGGGGAAAAGTTTGGGATGGGGTTAGGGTTAGAGTTAGAAGTAGTGTTATCGTGTGGGTTAGGGTTAGACAGGGTAAGGTCAGGGTGAGGGTTTGGTTTAGGGTAGGGGTTAGTGTTAGGGTCAGGGTCAGTGTTCGGTTTGGGTACAGGGTCCATATTAGGGTCAGTGTTAGGGTTACCTTTAGGTTTAGGTTTAGGGTCAGGCACACAGTCAGGGTCAGGGTTAGGGTTAGGGTCAGGGTTAGGTCAGCGTCAGGATTAGGATTAGGGTCAGGTCAGGGTCCTGTTTAGGGATGAGTCATAGTTAGGTTATCTCAGACTTAGGTTTAGGTTCAGGGTCCGGATCAGGGTCAGCATCAGGCTTAGGTTTAGGTTTAGGGTTCAGGTCAGGATCACGGTCAGGGTTAGGGTCAGGGTCAGGGTCAGGGCTCGGGTTAGGGTTTGGGGCAGGCTCACAGTGTCAGGGTCACGGTCAGTGGTTACTGTTAGGGTTCTCCCCGCTCCTGGTTCATTGTCCCCTCCCTTTAGGTTCTCAGGAAAAACCCTGGGCAGAAGGCTGTAGACCCCACACCCCCGATCCCACTTAGCCAGCATTACACTGGGATGTAAACATGACCTGCCCACCAGGCATCTAACCCCTCATCATCCTGCTCCTGCTTGGGACATCTTCACCCACGATGGCATGGCCAGGTCCTCTTTACACACAGAGCCACAGACACCCAGAGGCACACACACACACACACACACACACACACACACACACACACACACACACACACACACACACATGGGGGAGGAGACTTAGAGCTATACCGCTCAATTAAAAGGTGTGGGACTCTCTGACTCTGAGCTCCCTGGTGTCACCTTTTGATTTTATTTGCCAAAGGGCCTGAGGCGTTGGGGAAGCCTGATATGACCTGCCAGTGAGGGGACGTGTATGGTGGGTGAGCTCTCTTCTCCCTGCATCCTCAGGGCTTCAGTACAACAGAAGAACATGTCACTTCCTTTAGGATGTGCCTAGAAATGAGCTGGGCAGGGGGGTTTTCTCTGTAATGGGGTGCCTGGATACGTGGATTCTAATTCCGTTGGGCCCTGTCGTCAGGGAAGTGAGGTCACCATTGAATGGGGGCTCCTTACCAAACTTTCTGCTCCCACCAGAGCACCCTGAGCGTGCCCATCCCCTAGCTGCTCAAGGCTCACCCACCACTCCATGCCCTGTTCATCCAGTGACCCCCACACAGCCAATCCCAGCCCCTGGGAGTCCTGGATGCAACTATTGTCCCCGCTTCTGGGAACAGAGATGGGTTCAGACCGAGTTAAGGTTAGGGTTAGGGTTAGGGTTAGGGTTAGTGTTAGCGAGAGACTTAGGGTTAGGGTTAGGGTGAGACATCGTTGGGGTCAGGGTTAGTGTTAGGGTTAGGGTAGGGGTCAGGGTTAGGGTTAGGTTCATGGTTAGGTTAAGGGTCAGGCTCACAATAGGGTCAGGGTTACCATTACTGTCAGAGTCAGGGTCAGGGTCAGTGTCAGGTTTACGGTCAGGATCAGGTATTGGTTTTAAGTCCACATTCGGGTCAGGGACAGGGTTATGTAGTGGTCATTGTTAGGGTCATGGTTAGGTTTAGGGTCAGGGCCAGGGTCAGGTTTAGGATCAGGGTCCCTAATCGCAATTTTCAGGGTTAGGTTTAGGGTCAGTGTCTGGTATAGGCAAAGTTCAGGGTTAGGGTTAGGATCATAGTCAGCTATAGGGTCAGGGTTATTGTTAAAGTTCAGCGTTAGTGTTAGGGTTAGCGTTAGGTTGATGGTTAGGGTTAGAACTTGTTAGGGTCAGGGTCCGTGGTAGGTTAGGGGTTAGTGTTAGGGTTAGTTTCAGCAATAGGATTCGGGGTAGGGCCCGCGTTAGTGTCAGGGTCAGGGTTACATTTACGGTTAGAGTAGGGTAGGCTAACAGCCAGGCTCAGGTTTAGTGTTCAGGTCAGGGTCGGGATCACTATTAGGCTCAGGGTTAGGTTTATGATCATGGCCTGGGTCAGGGTCAGGGTGAAGTTTAGAGCCAGTGTCAGGTTTAGGGTCAGGATCAGGTATTGGTTCAAAGTCCACATTTGGGTTAGGGACAAGTTTATGTAGTGGTCAGTGTTAGTGTCATGGTTAGGTTTAGGGTCAGGGCCAGGGTCAGGTTTAGGGTCAGGGTCTGGTAGAGGCAAAGTTCAGGGTTAGGGTTATGATCATAGTCAGTTATAAGGTAAGGGTTATTGTTAAAGTTTAGGTTTAGTGTTAGGGTTAGAGTTAGTTTGAGCGTTAGGGTTAGATTGGTTAGGGTCAGGATCCGCGGTAGGGTTAGAGTATAGTGTCAGGGTTAGGTTCAGCGATAGGATCGGCGGAGGACCCGTGGTACTGTCAGGGTTAGGGTTACGTTTAGGGGTAGAGTTAGGGTCAGGCTCACATTCAGTCTCAGGGTTAGTGTTAGGTTTGGATCAGGGTCACTGTTAGGGTCAGGGTTAGGTTGATGGTCATGGCCTGGGTCAGGGTCAGGGTGAAGTTTGGGCCAGTGTCAGGTTTAGCGTCAGGATCAGGTATTGGTTAAAGTCCACATTTGGGTCAGGGACAGGGTTATGTAGTGGTCAGTGTTAAGGTCATGGTTAGGATTAGGGTCAGGGTCAGGGTCAGGTGAAGGTCAGGGCCAGGGTCAGGTTTAGGTTCAGTCTTTGCTTTATGTTCGGTTCAGGTTCACAGTTAGATTTAGGGGAAAAGTTTGGGATGGGGTTAGGGTTAGAGTTAGAAGTAGTGTTATCGTGTGGGTTAGGGTTAGACAGGGTAAGGTCAGGGTGAGGGTTTGGTTTAGGGTAGGGGTTAGTGTTAGGGTCAGGGTCAGTGTTCGGTTTGGGTACAGGGTCCATATTAGGGTCAGTGTTAGGGTTACCTTTAGGTTTAGGTTTAGGGTCAGGCACACAGTCAGGGTCAGGGTTAGGGTTAGGGTCAGGGTTAGGTCAGCGTCAGGATTAGGATTAGGGTCAGGTCAGGGTCCTGTTTAGGGATGAGTCATAGTTAGGTTATCTCAGACTTAGGTTTAGGTTCAGGGTCCGGATCAGGGTCAGCATCAGGCTTAGGTTTAGGTTTAGGGTTCAGGTCAGGATCACGGTCAGGGTTAGGGTCAGGGTCAGGGTCAGGGCTCGGGTTAGGGTTTGGGGCAGGCTCACAGTGTCAGGGTCACGGTCAGTGGTTACTGTTAGGGTTCTCCCCGCTCCTGGTTCATTGTCCCCTCCCTTTAGGTTCTCAGGAAAAACCCTGGGCAGAAGGCTGTAGACCCCACACCCGATCCCACTTAGCCAGCATTACACTGGGATGTAAACATGACCTGCCCACCAGGCATCTAACCCCTCATCATCCTGCTCCTGCTTGGGACATCTTCACCCACGATGGCATGGCCAGGTCCTCTTTACACACAGAGCCACAGACACCCAGAGGCACACACACACACACACACACACACACACACACACACACACACACACACACACACACACACATGGGAGGAGACTTAGAGCTATACCGCTCAATTAAAAGGTGTGGGACTCTCTGACTCTGAGCTCCCTGGTGTCACCTTTTTGATTTTATTTGCCAAAGGGCCTGAGGCGTTGGGGAAGCCTGATATGACCTGCCAGTGAGGGGACGTGTATGGTGGGTGAGCTCTCTTCTCCCTGCATCCTCAGGGCTTCAGTACAACAGAAGAACATGTCACTTCCTTTAGGATGTGCCTAGAAATGAGCTGGGCAGGGGGGTTTTCTCTGTAATGGGGTGCCTGGATACGTGGATTCTAATTCCGTTGGGCCCTGTCGTCAGGGAAGTGAGGTCACCATTGAATGGGGGCTCCTTACCAAACTTTCTGCTCCCACCAGAGCACCCTGAGCGTGCCCATCCCCTAGCTGCTCAAGGCTCACCCCACCACTCCATGCCCTGTTCATCCAGTGACCCCCACACAGCCAATCCCAGCCCCTGGGAGTCCTGGATGCAACTATTGTCCCCGCTTCTGGGAACAGAGATGGGTTCAGACCGAGTTAAGGTTAGGGTTAGGGTTAGGGTTAGGGTTAGGGTTAGCGTTAGCGAGAGACTTAGGGTTAGGGTTAGGGTGAGACATCGTTGGGGTCAGGGTTAGTGTTAGGGTTAGGGTAGGGGTCAGGGTTAGGGTTAGGTTCATGGTTAGGTTAAGGGTCAGGCTCACAATAGGGTCAGGGTTACCATTACTGTCAGAGTCAGGGTCAGGGTCAGTGTCAGGTTTACGGTCAGGATCAGGTATTGGTTTTAAGTCCACATTCGGGTCAGGGACAGGGTTATGTAGTGGTCATTGTTAGGGTCATGGTTAGGTTTAGGGTCAGGGCCAGGGTCAGGTTTAGGATCAGGGTCCCTAATCGCAATTTTCAGGGTTAGGTTTAGGGTCAGTGTCTGGTATAGGCAAAGTTCAGGGTTAGGGTTAGGATCATAGTCAGCTATAGGGTCAGGGTTATTGTTAAAGTTCAGCGTTAGTGTTAGGGTTAGCGTTAGGTTGATGGTTAGGGTTAGAACTTGTTAGGGTCAGGGTCCGTGGTAGGTTAGGGGTTAGTGTTAGGGTTAGTTTCAGCAATAGGATTCGGGGTAGGGCCCGCGTTAGTGTCAGGGTCAGGGTTACATTTACGGTTAGAGTAGGGTAGGCTAACAGCCAGGCTCAGGTTTAGTGTTCAGGTCAGGGTCGGGATCACTATTAGGCTCAGGGTTAGGTTTATGATCATGGCCTGGGTCAGGGTCAGGGTGAAGTTTAGAGCCAGTGTCAGGTTTAGGGTCAGGATCAGGTATTGGTTCAAAGTCCACATTTGGGTTAGGGACAAGTTTATGTAGTGGTCAGTGTTAGTGTCATGGTTAGGTTTAGGGTCAGGGCCAGGGTCAGGTTTAGGGTCAGGGTCTGGTAGAGGCAAAGTTCAGGGTTAGGGTTATGATCATAGTCAGTTATAAGGTAAGGGTTATTGTTAAAGTTTAGGTTTAGTGTTAGGGTTAGAGTTAGTTTGAGCGTTAGGGTTAGATTGGTTAGGGTCAGGATCCGCGGTAGGGTTAGAGTATAGTGTCAGGGTTAGGTTCAGCGATAGGATCGGCGGAGGACCCGTGGTACTGTCAGGGTTAGGGTTACGTTTAGGGGTAGAGTTAGGGTCAGGCTCACATTCAGTCTCAGGGTTAGTGTTAGGTTTGGATCAGGGTCACTGTTAGGGTCAGGGTTAGGTTGATGGTCATGGCCTGGGTCAGGGTCAGGGTGAAGTTTGGGCCAGTGTCAGGTTTAGCGTCAGGATCAGGTATTGGTTAAAGTCCACATTTGGGTCAGGGACACAGGGTTATGTAGTGGTCAGTGTTAAGGTCATGGTTAGGATTAGGGTCAGGGTCAGGGTCAGGTGAAGGTCAGGGCCAGGGTCAGGTTTAGGTTCAGTCTTTGCTTTATGTTCGGTTCAGGTTCACAGTTAGATTTAGGGGAAAAGTTTGGGATGGGGTTAGGGTTAGAGTTAGAAGTAGTGTTATCGTGTGGGTTAGGGTTAGACAGGGTAAGGTCAGGGTGAGGGTTTGGTTTAGGGTAGGGGTTAGTGTTAGGGTCAGGGTCAGTGTTCGGTTTGGGTACAGGGTCCATATTAGGGTCAGTGTTAGGGTTACCTTTAGGTTTAGGTTTAGGGTCAGGCACACAGTCAGGGTCAGGGTTAGGGTTAGGGTCAGGGTTAGGTCAGCGTCAGGATTAGGATTAGGGTCAGGTCAGGGTCCTGTTTAGGGATGAGTCATAGTTAGGTTATCTCAGACTTAGGTTTAGGTTCAGGGTCCGGATCAGGGTCAGCATCAGGCTTAGGTTTAGGTTTAGGGTTCAGGTCAGGATCACGGTCAGGGTTAGGGTCAGGGTCAGGGTCAGGGCTCGGGTTAGGGTTTGGGGCAGGCTCACAGTGTCAGGGTCACGGTCAGTGGTTACTGTTAGGGTTCTCCCCGCTCCTGGTTCATTGTCCCCTCCCTTTAGGTTCTCAGGAAAAACCCTGGGCAGAAGGCTGTAGACCCCACACCCGATCCCACTTAGCCAGCATTACACTGGGATGTAAACATGACCTGCCCACCAGGCATCTAACCCCTCATCATCCTGCTCCTGCTTGGGACATCTTCACCCACGATGGCATGGCCAGGTCCTCTTTACACACAGAGCCACAGACACCCAGAGGCACACACACACACACACACACACACACACACACACACACACACACACACACACACACACACATGGGGAGGAGACTTAGAGCTATACCGCTCAATTAAAAGGTGTGGGACTCTCTGACTCTGAGCTCCCTGGTGTCACCTTTTGATTTTATTTGCCAAAGGGCCTGAGGCGTTGGGGAAGCCTGATATGACCTGCCAGTGAGGGGACGTGTATGGTGGGTGAGCTCTCTTCTCCCTGCATCCTCAGGGCTTCAGTACAACAGAAGAACATGTCACTTCCTTTAGGATGTGCCTAGAAATGAGCTGGGCAGGGGGGTTTTCTCTGTAATGGGGTGCCTGGATACGTGGATTCTAATTCCGTTGGGCCCTGTCGTCAGGGAAGTGAGGTCACCATTGAATGGGGGCTCCTTACCAAACTTTCTGCTCCCACCAGAGCACCCTGAGCGTGCCCATCCCCTAGCTGCTCAAGGCTCACCCACCACTCCATGCCCTGTTCATCCAGTGACCCCCACACAGCCAATCCCAGCCCCTGGGAGTCCTGGATGCAACTATTGTCCCCGCTTCTGGGAACAGAGATGGGTTCAGACCGAGTTAAGGTTAGGGTTAGGGTTAGGGTTAGGGTTAGTGTTAGCGAGAGACTTAGGGTTAGGGTTAGGGTGAGACATCGTTGGGGTCAGGGTTAGTGTTAGGGTTAGGGTAGGGGTCAGGGTTAGGGTTAGGTTCATGGTTAGGTTAAGGGTCAGGCTCACAATAGGGTCAGGGTTACCATTACTGTCAGAGTCAGGGTCAGGGTCAGTGTCAGGTTTACGGTCAGGATCAGGTATTGGTTTTAAGTCCACATTCGGGTCAGGGACAGGGTTATGTAGTGGTCATTGTTAGGGTCATGGTTAGGTTTAGGGTCAGGGCCAGGGTCAGGTTTAGGATCAGGGTCCCTAATCGCAATTTTCAGGGTTAGGTTTAGGGTCAGTGTCTGGTATAGGCAAAGTTCAGGGTTAGGGTTAGGATCATAGTCAGCTATAGGGTCAGGGTTATTGTTAAAGTTCAGCGTTAGTGTTAGGGTTAGCGTTAGGTTGATGGTTAGGGTTAGAACTTGTTAGGGTCAGGGTCCGTGGTAGGTTAGGGGTTAGTGTTAGGGTTAGTTTCAGCAATAGGATTCGGGGTAGGGCCCGCGTTAGTGTCAGGGTCAGGGTTACATTTACGGTTAGAGTAGGGTAGGCTAACAGCCAGGCTCAGGTTTAGTGTTCAGGTCAGGGTCGGGATCACTATTAGGCTCAGGGTTAGGTTTATGATCATGGCCTGGGTCAGGGTCAGGGTGAAGTTTAGAGCCAGTGTCAGGTTTAGGGTCAGGATCAGGTATTGGTTCAAAGTCCACATTTGGGTTAGGGACAAGTTTATGTAGTGGTCAGTGTTAGTGTCATGGTTAGGTTTAGGGTCAGGGCCAGGGTCAGGTTTAGGGTCAGGGTCTGGTAGAGGCAAAGTTCAGGGTTAGGGTTATGATCATAGTCAGTTATAAGGTAAGGGTTATTGTTAAAGTTTAGGTTTAGTGTTAGGGTTAGAGTTAGTTTGAGCGTTAGGGTTAGATTGGTTAGGGTCAGGATCCGCGGTAGGGTTAGAGTATAGTGTCAGGGTTAGGTTCAGCGATAGGATCGGCGGAGGACCCGTGGTACTGTCAGGGTTAGGGTTACGTTTAGGGGTAGAGTTAGGGTCAGGCTCACATTCAGTCTCAGGGTTAGTGTTAGGTTTGGATCAGGGTCACTGTTAGGGTCAGGGTTAGGTTGATGGTCATGGCCTGGGTCAGGGTCAGGGTGAAGTTTGGGCCAGTGTCAGGTTTAGCGTCAGGATCAGGTATTGGTTAAAGTCCACATTTGGGTCAGGGACAGGGTTATGTAGTGGTCAGTGTTAAGGTCATGGTTAGGATTAGGGTCAGGGTCAGGGTCAGGTGAAGGTCAGGGCCAGGGTCAGGTTTAGGTTCAGTCTTTGCTTTATGTTCGGTTCAGGTTCACAGTTAGATTTAGGGGAAAAGTTTGGGATGGGGTTAGGGTTAGAGTTAGAAGTAGTGTTATCGTGTGGGTTAGGGTTAGACAGGGTAAGGTCAGGGTGAGGGTTTGGTTTAGGGTAGGGGTTAGTGTTAGGGTCAGGGTCAGTGTTCGGTTTGGGTACAGGGTCCATATTAGGGTCAGTGTTAGGGTTACCTTTAGGTTTAGGTTTAGGGTCAGGCACACAGTCAGGGTCAGGGTTAGGGTTAGGGTCAGGGTTAGGTCAGCGTCAGGATTAGGATTAGGGTCAGGTCAGGGTCCTGTTTAGGGATGAGTCATAGTTAGGTTATCTCAGACTTAGGTTTAGGTTCAGGGTCCGGATCAGGGTCAGCATCAGGCTTAGGTTTAGGTTTAGGGTTCAGGTCAGGATCACGGTCAGGGTTAGGGTCAGGGTCAGGGTCAGGGTCAGGGCTCGGGTTAGGGTTTGGGGCAGGCTCACAGTGTCAGGGTCACGGTCAGTGGTTACTGTTAGGGTTCTCCCCGCTCCTGGTTCATTGTCCCCTCCCTTTAGGTTCTCAGGAAAAACCCTGGGCAGAAGGCTGTAGACCCCACACCCGATCCCACTTAGCCAGCATTACACTGGGATGTAAACATGACCTGCCCACCAGGCATCTAACCCCTCATCATCCTGCTCCTGCTTGGGACATCTTCACCCACGATGGCATGGCCAGGTCCTCTTTACACAGAGAGCCACAGACACCCAGAGGCACACACACACACACACACACACACACACACACACACACACACACACACACACACACACACATGGGGAGGAGACTTAGAGCTATACCGCTCAATTAAAAGGTGTGGGACTCTCTGACTCTGAGCTCCCTGGTGTCACCTTTTGATTTTATTTGCCAAAGGGCCTGAGGCGTTGGGGAAGCCTGATATGACCTGCCAGTGAGGGGACGTGTATGGTGGGTGAGCTCTCTTCTCCCTGCATCCTCAGGGCTTCAGTACAACAGAAGAACATGTCACTTCCTTTAGGATGTGCCTAGAAATGAGCTGGGCAGGGGGGTTTTCTCTGTAATGGGGTGCCTGGATACGTGGATTCTAATTCCGTTGGGCCCTGTCGTCAGGGAAGTGAGGTCACCATTGAATGGGGGCTCCTTACCAAACTTTCTGCTCCCACCAGAGCACCCTGAGCGTGCCCATCCCCTAGCTGCTCAAGGCTCACCCACCACTCCATGCCCTGTTCATCCAGTGACCCCCACACAGCCAATCCCAGCCCCTGGGAGTCCTGGATGCAACTATTGTCCCCGCTTCTGGGAACAGAGATGGGTTCAGACCGAGTTAAGGTTAGGGTTAGGGTTAGGGTTAGGGTTAGGGTTAGTGTTAGCGAGAGAGACTTAGGGTTAGGGTTAGGGTGAGACATCGTTGGGGTCAGGGTTAGTGTTAGGGTTAGGGTAGGGGTCAGGGTTAGGGTTAGGTTCATGGTTAGGTTAAGGGTCAGGCTCACAATAGGGTCAGGGTTACCATTACTGTCAGAGTCAGGGTCAGGGTCAGTGTCAGGTTTACGGTCAGGATCAGGTATTGGTTTTAAGTCCACATTCGGGTCAGGGACAGGGTTATGTAGTGGTCATTGTTAGGGTCATGGTTAGGTTTAGGGTCAGGGCCAGGGTCAGGTTTAGGATCAGGGTCCCTAATCGCAATTTTCAGGGTTAGGTTTAGGGTCAGTGTCTGGTATAGGCAAAGTTCAGGGTTAGGGTTAGGATCATAGTCAGCTATAGGGTCAGGGTTATTGTTAAAGTTCAGCGTTAGTGTTAGGGTTAGCGTTAGGTTGATGGTTAGGGTTAGAACTTGTTAGGGTCAGGGTCCGTGGTAGGTTAGGGGTTAGTGTTAGGGTTAGTTTCAGCAATAGGATTCGGGGTAGGGCCCGCGTTAGTGTCAGGGTCAGGGTTACATTTACGGTTAGAGTAGGGTAGGCTAACAGCCAGGCTCAGGTTTAGTGTTCAGGTCAGGGTCGGGATCACTATTAGGCTCAGGGTTAGGTTTATGATCATGGCCTGGGTCAGGGTCAGGGTGAAGTTTAGAGCCAGTGTCAGGTTTAGGGTCAGGATCAGGTATTGGTTCAAAGTCCACATTTGGGTTAGGGACAAGTTTATGTAGTGGTCAGTGTTAGTGTCATGGTTAGGTTTAGGGTCAGGGCCAGGGTCAGGTTTAGGGTCAGGGTCTGGTAGAGGCAAAAGTTCAGGGTTAGGGTTATGATCATAGTCAGTTATAAGGTAAGGGTTATTGTTAAAGTTTAGGTTTAGTGTTAGGGTTAGAGTTAGTTTGAGCGTTAGGGTTAGATTGGTTAGGGTCAGGATCCGCGGTAGGGTTAGAGTATAGTGTCAGGGTTAGGTTCAGCGATAGGATCGGCGGAGGACCCGTGGTACTGTCAGGGTTAGGGTTACGTTTAGGGGTAGAGTTAGGGTCAGGCTCACATTCAGTCTCAGGGTTAGTGTTAGGTTTGGATCAGGGTCACTGTTAGGGTCAGGGTTAGGTTGATGGTCATGGCCTGGGTCAGGGTCAGGGTGAAGTTTGGGCCAGTGTCAGGTTTAGCGTCAGGATCAGGTATTGGTTAAAGTCCACATTTGGGTCAGGGACAGGGTTATGTAGTGGTCAGTGTTAAGGTCATGGTTAGGATTAGGGTCAGGGTCAGGGTCAGGTGAAGGTCAGGGCCAGGGTCAGGTTTAGGTTCAGTCTTTGCTTTATGTTCGGTTCAGGTTCACAGTTAGATTTAGGGGAAAAGTTTGGGATGGGGTTAGGGTTAGAGTTAGAAGTAGTGTTATCGTGTGGGTTAGGGTTAGACAGGGTAAGGTCAGGGTGAGGGTTTGGTTTAGGGTAGGGGTTAGTGTTAGGGTCAGGGTCAGTGTTCGGTTTGGGTACAGGGTCCATATTAGGGTCAGTGTTAGGGTTACCTTTAGGTTTAGGTTTAGGGTCAGGCACACAGTCAGGGTCAGGGTTAGGGTTAGGGTCAGGGTTAGGTCAGCGTCAGGATTAGGATTAGGGTCAGGTCAGGGTCCTGTTTAGGGATGAGTCATAGTTAGGTTATCTCAGACTTAGGTTTAGGTTCAGGGTCCGGATCAGGGTCAGCATCAGGCTTAGGTTTAGGTTTAGGGTTCAGGTCAGGATCACGGTCAGGGTTAGGGTCAGGGTCAGGGTCAGGGCTCGGGTTAGGGTTTGGGGCAGGCTCACAGTGTCAGGGTCACGGTCAGTGGTTACTGTTAGGGTTCTCCCCGCTCCTGGTTCATTGTCCCCTCCCTTTAGGTTCTCAGGAAAAACCCTGGGCAGAAGGCTGTAGACCCCACACCCGATCCCACTTAGCCAGCATTACACTGGGATGTAAACATGACCTGCCCACCAGGCATCTAACCCCTCATCATCCTGCTCCTGCTTGGGACATCTTCACCCACGATGGCATGGCCAGGTCCTCTTTACACACAGAGCCACAGACACCCAGAGGCACACACACACACACACACACACACACACACACACACACACACACACACACACACACACACACACACATGGGGAGGAGACTTAGAGCTATACCGCTCAATTAAAAGGTGTGGGACTCTCTGACTCTGAGCTCCCTGGTGTCACCTTTTGATTTTATTTGCCAAAGGGCCTGAGGCGTTGGGGAAGCCTGATATGACCTGCCAGTGAGGGGACGTGTATGGTGGGTGAGCTCTCTTCTCCCTGCATCCTCAGGGCTTCAGTACAACAGAAGAACATGTCACTTCCTTTAGGATGTGCCTAGAAATGAGCTGGGCAGGGGGGTTTTCTCTGTAATGGGGTGCCTGGATACGTGGATTCTAATTCCGTTGGGCCCTGTCGTCAGGGAAGTGAGGTCACCATTGAATGGGGGCTCCTTACCAAACTTTCTGCTCCCACCAGAGCACCCTGAGCGTGCCCATCCCCTAGCTGCTCAAGGCTCACCCACCACTCCATGCCCTGTTCATCCAGTGACCCCCACACAGCCAATCCCAGCCCCTGGGAGTCCTGGATGCAACTATTGTCCCCGCTTCTGGGAACAGAGATGGGTTCAGACCGAGTTAAGGTTAGGGTTAGGGTTAGGGTTAGGGTTAGTGTGTTAGCGAGAGACTTAGGGTTAGGGTTAGGGTGAGACATCGTTGGGGTCAGGGTTAGTGTTAGGGTTAGGGTAGGGGTCAGGGTTAGGGTTAGGTTCATGGTTAGGTTAAGGGTCAGGCTCACAATAGGGTCAGGGTTACCATTACTGTCAGAGTCAGGGTCAGGGTCAGTGTCAGGTTTACGGTCAGGATCAGGTATTGGTTTTAAGTCCACATTCGGGTCAGGGACAGGGTTATGTAGTGGTCATTGTTAGGGTCATGGTTAGGTTTAGGGTCAGGGCCAGGGTCAGGTTTAGGATCAGGGTCCCTAATCGCAATTTTCAGGGTTAGGTTTAGGGTCAGTGTCTGGTATAGGCAAAGTTCAGGGTTAGGGTTAGGATCATAGTCAGCTATAGGGTCAGGGTTATTGTTAAAGTTCAGCGTTAGTGTTAGGGTTAGCGTTAGGTTGATGGTTAGGGTTAGAACTTGTTAGGGTCAGGGTCCGTGGTAGGTTAGGGGTTAGTGTTAGGGTTAGTTTCAGCAATAGGATTCGGGGTAGGGCCCGCGTTAGTGTCAGGGTCAGGGTTACATTTACGGTTAGAGTAGGGTAGGCTAACAGCCAGGCTCAGGTTTAGTGTTCAGGTCAGGGTCGGGATCACTATTAGGCTCAGGGTTAGGTTTATGATCATGGCCTGGGTCAGGGTCAGGGTGAAGTTTAGAGCCAGTGTCAGGTTTAGGGTCAGGATCAGGTATTGGTTCAAAGTCCACATTTGGGTTAGGGACAAGTTTATGTAGTGGTCAGTGTTAGTGTCATGGTTAGGTTTAGGGTCAGGGCCAGGGTCAGGTTTAGGGTCAGGGTCTGGTAGAGGCAAAGTTCAGGGTTAGGGTTATGATCATAGTCAGTTATAAGGTAAGGGTTATTGTTAAAGTTTAGGTTTAGTGTTAGGGTTAGAGTTAGTTTGAGCGTTAGGGTTAGATTGGTTAGGGTCAGGATCCGCGGTAGGGTTAGAGTATAGTGTCAGGGTTAGGTTCAGCGATAGGATCGGCGGAGGACCCGTGGTACTGTCAGGGTTAGGGTTACGTTTAGGGGTAGAGTTAGGGTCAGGCTCACATTCAGTCTCAGGGTTAGTGTTAGGTTTGGATCAGGGTCACTGTTAGGGTCAGGGTTAGGTTGATGGTCATGGCCTGGGTCAGGGTCAGGGTGAAGTTTGGGCCAGTGTCAGGTTTAGCGTCAGGATCAGGTATTGGTTAAAGTCCACATTTGGGTCAGGGACAGGGTTATGTAGTGGTCAGTGTTAAGGTCATGGTTAGGATTAGGGTCAGGGTCAGGGTCAGGTGAAGGTCAGGGCCAGGGTCAGGTTTAGGTTCAGTCTTTGCTTTATGTTCGGTTCAGGTTCACAGTTAGATTTAGGGGAAAAGTTTGGGATGGGGTTAGGGTTAGAGTTAGAAGTAGTGTTATCGTGTGGGTTAGGGTTAGACAGGGTAAGGTCAGGGTGAGGGTTTGGTTTAGGGTAGGGGTTAGTGTTAGGGTCAGGGTCAGTGTTCGGTTTGGGTACAGGGTCCATATTAGGGTCAGTGTTAGGGTTACCTTTAGGTTTAGGTTTAGGGTCAGGCACACAGTCCCCAGGGTCAGGGTTAGGGTTAGGGTCAGGGTTAGGTCAGCGTCAGGATTAGGATTAGGGTCAGGTCAGGGTCCTGTTTAGGGATGAGTCATAGTTAGGTTATCTCAGACTTAGGTTTAGGTTCAGGGTCCGGATCAGGGTCAGCATCAGGCTTAGGTTTAGGTTTAGGGTTCAGGTCAGGATCACGGTCAGGGTTAGGGTCAGGGTCAGGGTCAGGGCTCGGGTTAGGGTTTGGGGCAGGCTCACAGTGTCAGGGTCACGGTCAGTGGTTACTGTTAGGGTTCTCCCCGCTCCTGGTTCATTGTCCCCTCCCTTTAGGTTCTCAGGAAAAACCCTGGGCAGAAGGCTGTAGACCCCACACCCGATCCCACTTAGCCAGCATTACACTGGGATGTAAACATGACCTGCCCACCAGGCATCTAACCCCTCATCATCCTGCTCCTGCTTGGGACATCTTCACCCACGATGGCATGGCCAGGTCCTCTTTACACACAGAGCCACAGACACCCAGAGGCACACACACACACACACACACACACACACACACACACACACACACACACACACACACACACATGGGGAGGAGACTTAGAGCTATACCGCTCAATTAAAAGGTGTGGGACTCTCTGACTCTGAGCTCCCTGGTGTCACCTTTTGATTTTATTTGCCAAAGGGCCTGAGGCGTTGGGGAAGCCTGATATGACCTGCCAGTGAGGGGACGTGTATGGTGGGTGA
This sequence comes from Mustela putorius furo, assembly GCF_011764305.1. Lineage (NCBI taxonomy): Eukaryota > Metazoa > Chordata > Mammalia > Carnivora > Mustelidae > Mustela > Mustela putorius. The sequence goes on along the minus strand of NW_025421551.1, from coordinate 943,747 downwards.
GCTCTCTTCTCCCTGCATCCTCAGGGCTTCAGTACAACAGAAGAACATGTCACTTCCTTTAGGATGTGCCTAGAAATGAGCTGGGCAGGGGGGTTTTTCTCTGTAATGGGGTGCCTGGATACGTGGATTCTAATTCCGTTGGGCCCTGTCGTCAGGGAAGTGAGGTCACCATTGAATGGGGGCTCCTTACCAAACTTTCTGCTCCCACCAGAGCACCCTGAGCGTGCCCATCCCCTAGCTGCTCAAGGCTCACCCACCACTCCATGCCCTGTTCATCCAGTGACCCCCACACAGCCAATCCCAGCCCCTGGGAGTCCTGGATGCAACTATTGTCCCCGCTTCTGGGAACAGAGATGGGTTCAGACCGAGTTAAGGTTAGGGTTAGGGTTAGGGGGTTAGGGTTAGGGTGTTAGCGAGAGACTTAGGGTTAGGGTTAGGGTGAGACATCGTTGGGGTCAGGGTTAGTGTTAGGGTTAGGGTAGGGGTCAGGGTTAGGGTTAGGTTCATGGTTAGGTTAAGGGTCAGGCTCACAATAGGGTCAGGGTTACCATTACTGTCAGAGTCAGGGTCAGGGTCAGTGTCAGGTTTACGGTCAGGATCAGGTATTGGTTTTAAGTCCACATTCGGGTCAGGGACAGGGTTATGTAGTGGTCATTGTTAGGGTCATGGTTAGGTTTAGGGTCAGGGCCAGGGTCAGGTTTAGGATCAGGGTCCCTAATCGCAATTTTCAGGGTTAGGTTTAGGGTCAGTGTCTGGTATAGGCAAAGTTCAGGGTTAGGGTTAGGATCATAGTCAGCTATAGGGTCAGGGTTATTGTTAAAGTTCAGCGTTAGTGTTAGGGTTAGCGTTAGGTTGATGGTTAGGGTTAGAACTTGTTAGGGTCAGGGTCCGTGGTAGGTTAGGGGTTAGTGTTAGGGTTAGTTTCAGCAATAGGATTCGGGGTAGGGCCCGCGTTAGTGTCAGGGTCAGGGTTACATTTACGGTTAGAGTAGGGTAGGCTAACAGCCAGGCTCAGGTTTAGTGTTCAGGTCAGGGTCGGGATCACTATTAGGCTCAGGGTTAGGTTTATGATCATGGCCTGGGTCAGGGTCAGGGTGAAGTTTAGAGCCAGTGTCAGGTTTAGGGTCAGGATCAGGTATTGGTTCAAAGTCCACATTTGGGTTAGGGACAAGTTTATGTAGTGGTCAGTGTTAGTGTCATGGTTAGGTTTAGGGTCAGGGCCAGGGTCAGGTTTAGGGTCAGGGTCTGGTAGAGGCAAAGTTCAGGGTTAGGGTTATGATCATAGTCAGTTATAAGGTAAGGGTTATTGTTAAAGTTTAGGTTTAGTGTTTAGGGTTAGAGTTAGTTTGAGCGTTAGGGTTAGATTGGTTAGGGTCAGGATCCGCGGTAGGGTTAGAGTATAGTGTCAGGGTTAGGTTCAGCGATAGGATCGGCGGAGGACCCGTGGTACTGTCAGGGTTAGGGTTACGTTTAGGGGTAGAGTTAGGGTCAGGCTCACATTCAGTCTCAGGGTTAGTGTTAGGTTTGGATCAGGGTCACTGTTAGGGTCAGGGTTAGGTTGATGGTCATGGCCTGGGTCAGGGTCAGGGTGAAGTTTGGGCCAGTGTCAGGTTTAGCGTCAGGATCAGGTATTGGTTAAAAGTCCACATTTGGGTCAGGGACAGGGTTATGTAGTGGTCAGTGTTAAGGTCATGGTTAGGATTAGGGTCAGGGTCAGGGTCAGGTGAAGGTCAGGGCCAGGGTCAGGTTTAGGTTCAGTCTTTGCTTTATGTTCGGTTCAGGTTCACAGTTAGATTTAGGGGAAAAGTTTGGGATGGGGTTAGGGTTAGAGTTAGAAGTAGTGTTATCGTGTGGGTTAGGGTTAGACAGGGTAAGGTCAGGGTGAGGGTTTGGTTTAGGGTAGGGGTTAGTGTTAGGGTCAGGGTCAGTGTTCGGTTTGGGTACAGGGTCCATATTAGGGTCAGTGTTAGGGTTACCTTTAGGTTTAGGTTTAGGGTCAGGCACACAGTCAGGGTCAGGGTTAGGGTTAGGGTCAGGGTTAGGTCAGCGTCAGGATTAGGATTAGGGTCAGGTCAGGGTCCTGTTTAGGGATGAGTCATAGTTAGGTTATCTCAGACTTAGGTTTAGGTTCAGGGTCCGGATCAGGGTCAGCATCAGGCTTAGGTTTAGGTTTAGGGTTCAGGTCAGGATCACGGTCAGGGTTAGGGTCAGGGTCAGGGTCAGGGGGCTCGGGTTAGGGTTTGGGGCAGGCTCACACATGTCAGTCAGGGTCACGGTCAGTGGTTACTGTTAGGGTTCTCCCCGCTCCTGGTTCATTGTCCCCTCCCTTTAGGTTCTCAGGAAAAACCCTGGGCAGAAGGCTGTAGACCCCACACCCGATCCCACTTAGCCAGCATTACACTGGGATGTAAACATGACCTGCCCACCAGGCATCTAACCCCTCATCATCCTGCTCCTGCTTGGGACATCTTCACCCACGATGGCATGGCCAGGTCCTCTTTACACACAGAGCCACAGACACCCAGAGGCACACACACACACACACACACACACACACACACACACACACACACACACACACACACACACATGGGGAGGAGACTTAGAGCTATACCGCTCAATTAAAAGGTGTGGGGACTCTCTGACTCTGAGCTCCCTGGTGTCACCTTTTGATTTTATTTGCCAAAGGGCCTGAGGCGTTGGGGAAGCCTGATATGACCTGCCAGTGAGGGGACGTGTATGGTGGGTGAGCTCTCTTCTCCCTGCATCCTCAGGGCTTCAGTACAACAGAAGAACATGTCACTTCCTTTAGGATGTGCCTAGAAATGAGCTGGGCAGGGGGGTTTTCTCTGTAATGGGGTGCCTGGATACGTGGATTCTAATTCCGTTGGGCCCTGTCGTCAGGGAAGTGAGGTCACCATTGAATGGGGGCTCCTTACCAAACTTTCTGCTCCCACCAGAGCACCCTGAGCGTGCCCATCCCCTAGCTGCTCAAGGCTCACCCACCACTCCATGCCCTGTTCATCCAGTGACCCCCACACAGCCAATCCCAGCCCCTGGGAGTCCTGGATGCAACTATTGTCCCCGCTTCTGGGAACAGAGATGGGTTCAGACCGAGTTAAGGTTAGGGTTAGGGTTAGGGTTAGGGTTAGGGTTAGTGTTAGCGAGAGACTTAGGGTTAGGGTTAGGGTGAGACATCGTTGGGGGTCAGGGTTAGTGTTAGGGTTAGGGTAGGGGTCAGGGTTAGGGTTAGGTTCATGGTTAGGTTAAGGGTCAGGCTCACAATAGGGTCAGGGTTACCATTACTGTCAGAGTCAGGGTCAGGGTCAGTGTCAGGTTTACGGTCAGGATCAGGTATTGGTTTTAAGTCCACATTCGGGTCAGGGACAGGGTTATGTAGTGGTCATTGTTAGGGTCATGGTTAGGTTTAGGGTCAGGGCCAGGGTCAGGTTTAGGATCAGGGTCCCTAATCGCAATTTTCAGGGTTAGGTTTAGGGTCAGTGTCTGGTATAGGCAAAGTTCAGGGTTAGGGTTAGGATCATAGTCAGCTATAGGGTCAGGGTTATTGTTAAAGTTCAGCGTTAGTGTTAGGGTTAGCGTTAGGTTGATGGTTAGGGTTAGAACTTGTTAGGGTCAGGGTCCGTGGTAGGTTAGGGGTTAGTGTTAGGGTTAGTTTCAGCAATAGGATTCGGGGTAGGGCCCGCGTTAGTGTCAGGGTCAGGGTTACATTTACGGTTAGAGTAGGGTAGGCTAACAGCCAGGCTCAGGTTTAGTGTTCAGGTCAGGGTCGGGATCACTATTAGGCTCAGGGTTAGGTTTATGATCATGGCCTGGGTCAGGGTCAGGGTGAAGTTTAGAGCCAGTGTCAGGTTTAGGGTCAGGATCAGGTATTGGTTCAAAGTCCACATTTGGGTTAGGGACAAGTTTGTATGTAGTGGTCAGTGTTAGTGTCATGGTTAGGTTTAGGGTCAGGGCCAGGGTCAGGTTTAGGGTCAGGGTCTGGTAGAGGCAAAGTTCAGGGTTAGGGTTATGATCATAGTCAGTTATAAGGTAAGGGTTATTGTTAAAGTTTAGGTTTAGTGTTAGGGTTAGAGTTAGTTTGAGCGTTAGGGTTAGATTGGTTAGGGTCAGGATCCGCGGTAGGGTTAGAGTATAGTGTCAGGGTTAGGTTCAGCGATAGGATCGGCGGAGGACCCGTGGTACTGTCAGGGTTAGGGTTACGTTTAGGGGTAGAGTTAGGGTCAGGCTCACATTCAGTCTCAGGGTTAGTGTTAGGTTTGGATCAGGGTCACTGTTAGGGTCAGGGTTAGGTTGATGGTCATGGCCTGGGTCAGGGTCAGGGTGAAGTTTGGGCCAGTGTCAGGTTTAGCGTCAGGATCAGGTATTGGTTAAAGTCCACATTTGGGTCAGGGACAGGGTTATGTAGTGGTCAGTGTTAAGGTCATGGTTAGGATTAGGGTCAGGGTCAGGGTCAGGTGAAGGTCAGGGCCAGGGTCAGGTTTAGGTTCAGTCTTTGCTTTATGTTCGGTTCAGGTTCACAGTTAGATTTAGGGGAAAAGTTTGGGATGGGGTTAGGGTTAGAGTTAGAAGTAGTGTTATCGTGTGGGTTAGGGTTAGACAGGGTAAGGTCAGGGTGAGGGTTTGGTTTAGGGTAGGGGTTAGTGTTAGGGTCAGGGTCAGTGTTCGGTTTGGGTACAGGGTCCATATTAGGGTCAGTGTTAGGGTTACCTTTAGGTTTAGGTTTAGGGTCAGGCACACAGTCAGGGTCAGGGTTAGGGTTAGGGTCAGGGTTAGGTCAGCGTCAGGATTAGGATTAGGGTCAGGTCAGGGTCCTGTTTAGGGATGAGTCATAGTTAGGTTATCTCAGACTTAGGTTTAGGTTCAGGGTCCGGATCAGGGTCAGCATCAGGCTTAGGTTTAGGTTTAGGGTTCAGGTCAGGATCACGGTCAGGGTTAGGGTCAGGGTCAGGGTCAGGGCTCGGGTTAGGGTTTGGGGCAGGCTCACAGTGTCAGGGTCACGGTCAGTGGTTACTGTTAGGGTTCTCCCCGCTCCTGGTTCATTGTCCCCTCCCTTTAGGTTCTCAGGAAAAACCCTGGGCAGAAGGCTGTAGACCCCACACCCGATCCCACTTAGCCAGCATTACACTGGGATGTAAACATGACCTGCCCACCAGGCATCTAACCCCTCATCATCCTGCTCCTGCTTGGGACATCTTCACCCACGATGGCATGGCCAGGTCCTCTTTACACACAGAGCCACAGACACCCAGAGGCACACACACACACACACACACACACACACACACACACACACACACACACACACACACACACACACACACATGGGGAGGAGACTTAGAGCTATACCGCTCAATTAAAAGGTGTGGGACTCTCTGACTCTGAGCTCCCTGGTGTCACCTTTTGATTTTATTTGCCAAAGGGCCTGAGGCGTTGGGGAAGCCTGATATGACCTGCCAGTGAGGGGACGTGTATGGTGGGTGAGCTCTCTTCTCCCTGCATCCTCAGGGCTTCAGTACAACAGAAGAACATGTCACTTCCTTTAGGATGTGCCTAGAAATGAGCTGGGCAGGGGGGTTTTCTCTGTAATGGGGTGCCTGGATACGTGGATTCTAATTCCGTTGGGCCCTGTCGTCAGGGAAGTGAGGTCACCATTGAATGGGGGCTCCTTACCAAACTTTCTGCTCCCACCAGAGCACCCTGAGCGTGCCCATCCCCTAGCTGCTCAAGGCTCACCCACCACTCCATGCCCTGTTCATCCAGTGACCCCCACACAGCCAATCCCAGCCCCTGGGAGTCCTGGATGCAACTATTGTCCCCGCTTCTGGGAACAGAGATGGGTTCAGACCGAGTTAAGGTTAGGGTTAGGGTTAGGGTTAGGGTTAGGGTTAGTGTTAGCGAGAGACTTAGGGTTAGGGTTAGGGTGAGACATCGTTGGGGTCAGGGTTAGTGTTAGGGTTAGGGTAGGGGTCAGGGTTAGGGTTAGGTTCATGGTTAGGTTAAGGGTCAGGCTCACAATAGGGTCAGGGTTACCATTACTGTCAGAGTCAGGGTCAGGGTCAGTGTCAGGTTTACGGTCAGGATCAGGTATTGGTTTTAAGTCCACATTCGGGTCAGGGACAGGGTTATGTAGTGGTCATTGTTAGGGTCAGGGTCATGGTTAGGTTTAGGGTCAGGGCCAGGGTCAGGTTTAGGATCAGGGTCCCTAATCGCAATTTTCAGGGTTAGGTTTAGGGTCAGTGTCTGGTATAGGCAAAGTTCAGGGTTAGGGTTAGGATCATAGTCAGCTATAGGGTCAGGGTTATTGTTAAAGTTCAGCGTTAGTGTTAGGGTTAGCGTTAGGTTGATGGTTAGGGTTAGAACTTGTTAGGGTCAGGGTCCGTGGTAGGTTAGGGGTTAGTGTTAGGGTTAGTTTCAGCAATAGGATTCGGGGTAGGGCCCGCGTTAGTGTCAGGGTCAGGGTTACATTTACGGTTAGAGTAGGGTAGGCTAACAGCCAGGCTCAGGTTTAGTGTTCAGGTCAGGGTCGGGATCACTATTAGGCTCAGGGTTAGGTTTATGATCATGGCCTGGGTCAGGGTCAGGGTGAAGTTTAGAGCCAGTGTCAGGTTTAGGGTCAGGATCAGGTATTGGTTCAAAGTCCACATTTGGGTTAGGGACAAGTTTATGTAGTGGTCAGTGTTAGTGTCATGGTTAGGTTTAGGGTCAGGGCCAGGGTCAGGTTTAGGGTCAGGGTCTGGTAGAGGCAAAGTTCAGGGTTAGGGTTATGATCATAGTCAGTTATAAGGTAAGGGTTATTGTTAAAGTTTAGGTTTAGTGTTAGGGTTAGAGTTAGTTTGAGCGTTAGGGTTAGATTGGTTAGGGTCAGGATCCGCGGTAGGGTTAGAGTATAGTGTCAGGGTTAGGTTCAGCGATAGGATCGGCGGAGGACCCGTGGTACTGTCAGGGTTAGGGTTACGTTTAGGGGTAGAGTTAGGGTCAGGCTCACATTCAGTCTCAGGGTTAGTGTTAGGTTTGGATCAGGGTCACTGTTAGGGTCAGGGTTAGGTTGATGGTCATGGCCTGGGTCAGGGTCAGGGTGAAGTTTGGGCCAGTGTCAGGTTTAGCGTCAGGATCAGGTATTGGTTAAAGTCCACATTTGGGTCAGGGACAGGGTTATGTAGTGGTCAGTGTTAAGGTCATGGTTAGGATTAGGGTCAGGGTCAGGGTCAGGTGAAGGTCAGGGCCAGGGTCAGGTTTAGGTTCAGTCTTTGCTTTATGTTCGGTTCAGGTTCACAGTTAGATTTAGGGGAAAAGTTTGGGATGGGGTTAGGGTTAGAGTTAGAAGTAGTGTTATCGTGTGGGTTAGGGTTAGACAGGGTAAGGTCAGGGTGAGGGTTTGGTTTAGGGTAGGGGTTAGTGTTAGGGTCAGGGTCAGTGTTCGGTTTGGGTACAGGGTCCATATTAGGGTCAGTGTTAGGGTTACCTTTAGGTTTAGGTTTAGGGTCAGGCACACAGTCAGGGTCAGGGTTAGGGTTAGGGTCAGGGTTAGGTCAGCGTCAGGATTAGGATTAGGGTCAGGTCAGGGTCCTGTTTAGGGATGAGTCATAGTTAGGTTATCTCAGACTTAGGTTTAGGTTCAGGGTCCGGATCAGGGTCAGCATCAGGCTTAGGTTTAGGTTTAGGGTTCAGGTCAGGATCACGGTCAGGGTTAGGGTCAGGGTCAGGGTCAGGGCTCGGGTTAGGGTTTGGGGCAGGCTCACAGTGTCCAGGGTCACGGTCAGTGGTTACTGTTAGGGTTCTCCCCGCTCCTGGTTCATTGTCCCCTCCCTTTAGGTTCTCAGGAAAAACCCTGGGCAGAAGGCTGTAGACCCCACACCCGATCCCACTTAGCCAGCATTACACTGGGATGTAAACATGACCTGCCCACCAGGCATCTAACCCCTCATCATCCTGCTCCTGCTTGGGACATCTTCACCCACGATGGCATGGCCAGGTCCTCTTTACACACAGAGCCACAGACACCCAGAGGCACACACACACACACACACACACACACACACACACACACACACACACACACACACACACACACATGGGGAGGAGACTTAGAGCTATACCGCTCAATTAAAAGGTGTGGGACTCTCTGACTCTGAGCTCCCTGGTGTCACCTTTTGATTTTATTTGCCAAAGGGCCTGAGGCGTTGGGGAAGCCTGATATGACCTGCCAGTGAGGGGACGTGTATGGTGGGTGAGCTCTCTTCTCCCCCTGCATCCTCAGGGCTTCAGTACAACAGAAGAACATGTCACTTCCTTTAGGATGTGCCTAGAAATGAGCTGGGCAGGGGGGTTTTCTCTGTAATGGGGTGCCTGGATACGTGGATTCTAATTCCGTTGGGCCCTGTCGTCAGGGAAGTGAGGTCACCATTGAATGGGGGCTCCTTACCAAACTTTCTGCTCCCACCAGAGCACCCTGAGCGTGCCCATCCCCTAGCTGCTCAAGGCTCACCCACCACTCCATGCCCTGTTCATCCAGTGACCCCCACACAGCCAATCCCAGCCCCTGGGAGTCCTGGATGCAACTATTGTCCCCGCTTCTGGGAACAGAGATGGGTTCAGACCGAGTTAAGGTTAGGGTTAGGGTTAGGGTTAGGGTTAGTGTTAGCGAGAGACTTAGGGTTAGGGTTAGGGTGAGACATCGTTGGGGTCAGGGTTAGTGTTAGGGTTAGGGTAGGGGTCAGGGTTAGGGTTAGGTTCATGGTTAGGTTAAGGGTCAGGCTCACAATAGGGTCAGGGTTACCATTACTGTCAGAGTCAGGGTCAGGGTCAGTGTCAGGTTTACGGTCAGGATCAGGTATTGGTTTTAAGTCCACATTCGGGTCAGGGACAGGGTTATGTAGTGGTCATTGTTAGGGTCATGGTTAGGTTTAGGGTCAGGGCCAGGGTCAGGTTTAGGATCAGGGTCCCTAATCGCAATTTTCAGGGTTAGGTTTAGGGTCAGTGTCTGGTATAGGCAAAGTTCAGGGTTAGGGTTAGGATCATAGTCAGCTATAGGGTCAGGGTTATTGTTAAAGTTCAGCGTTAGTGTTAGGGTTAGCGTTAGGTTGATGGTTAGGGTTAGAACTTGTTAGGGTCAGGGTCCGTGGTAGGTTAGGGGTTAGTGTTAGGGTTAGTTTCAGCAATAGGATTCGGGGTAGGGCCCGCGTTAGTGTCAGGGTCAGGGTTACATTTACGGTTAGAGTAGGGTAGGCTAACAGCCAGGCTCAGGTTTAGTGTTCAGGTCAGGGTCGGGATCACTATTAGGCTCAGGGTTAGGTTTATGATCATGGCCTGGGTCAGGGTCAGGGTGAAGTTTAGAGCCAGTGTCAGGTTTAGGGTCAGGATCAGGTATTGGTTCAAAGTCCACATTTGGGTTAGGGACAAGTTTATGTAGTGGTCAGTGTTAGTGTCATGGTTAGGTTTAGGGTCAGGGCCAGGGTCAGGTTTAGGGTCAGGGTCTGGTAGAGGCAAAGTTCAGGGTTAGGGTTATGATCATAGTCAGTTATAAGGTAAGGGTTATTGTTAAAGTTTAGGTTTAGTGTTAGGGTTAGAGTTAGTTTGAGCGTTAGGGTTAGATTGGTTAGGGTCAGGATCCGCGGTAGGGTTAGAGTATAGTGTCAGGGTTAGGTTCAGCGATAGGATCGGCGGAGGACCCGTGGTACTGTCAGGGTTAGGGTTACGTTTAGGGGTAGAGTTAGGGTCAGGCTCACATTCAGTCTCAGGGTTAGTGTTAGGTTTGGATCAGGGTCACTGTTAGGGTCAGGGTTAGGTTGATGGTCATGGCCTGGGTCAGGGTCAGGGTGAAGTTTGGGCCAGTGTCAGGTTTAGCGTCAGGATCAGGTATTGGTTAAAGTCCACATTTGGGTCAGGGACAGGGTTATGTAGTGGTCAGTGTTAAGGTCATGGTTAGGATTAGGGTCAGGGTCAGGGTCAGGTGAAGGTCAGGGCCAGGGTCAGGTTTAGGTTCAGTCTTTGCTTTATGTTCGGTTCAGGTTCACAGTTAGATTTAGGGGAAAAGTTTGGGATGGGGTTAGGGTTAGAGTTAGAAGTAGTGTTATCGTGTGGGTTAGGGTTAGACAGGGTAAGGTCAGGGTGAGGGTTTGGTTTAGGGTAGGGGTTAGTGTTAGGGTCAGGGTCAGTGTTCGGTTTGGGTACAGGGTCCATATTAGGGTCAGTGTTAGGGTTACCTTTAGGTTTAGGTTTAGGGTCAGGCACACAGTCAGGGTCAGGGTTAGGGTTAGGGTCAGGGTTAGGTCAGCGTCAGGATTAGGATTAGGGTCAGGTCAGGGTCCTGTTTAGGGATGAGTCATAGTTAGGTTATCTCAGACTTAGGTTTAGGTTCAGGGTCCGGATCAGGGTCAGCATCAGGCTTAGGTTTAGGTTTAGGGTTCAGGTCAGGATCACGGTCAGGGTTAGGGTCAGGGTCAGGGTCAGGGCTCGGGTTAGGGTTTGGGGCAGGCTCACAGTGTCAGGGTCACGGTCAGTGGTTACTGTTAGGGTTCTCCCCGCTCCTGGTTCATTGTCCCCTCCCTTTAGGTTCTCAGGAAAAACCCTGGGCAGAAGGCTGTAGACCCCACACCCGATCCCACTTAGCCAGCATTACACTGGGATGTAAACATGACCTGCCCACCAGGCATCTAACCCCTCATCATCCTGCTCCTGCTTGGGACATCTTCACCCACGATGGCATGGCCAGGTCCTCTTTACACACAGAGCCACAGACACCCAGAGGCACACACACACACACACACACACACACACACACACACACACACACACACACACACACACACACATGGGGAGGAGACTTAGAGCTATACCGCTCAATTAAAAGGTGTGGGACTCTCTGACTCTGAGCTCCCTGGTGTCACCTTTTGATTTTATTTGCCAAAGGGCCTGAGGCGTTGGGGAAGCCTGATATGACCTGCCAGTGAGGGGACGTGTATGGTGGGTGAGCTCTCTTCTCCCTGCATCCTCAGGGCTTCAGTACAACAGAAGAACATGTCACTTCCTTTAGGATGTGCCTAGAAATGAGCTGGGCAGGGGGGTTTTCTCTGTAATGGGGTGCCTGGATACGTGGATTCTAATTCCGTTGGGCCCTGTCGTCAGGGAAGTGAGGTCACCATTGAATGGGGGCTCCTTACCAAACTTTCTGCTCCCACCAGAGCACCCTGAGCGTGCCCATCCCCTAGCTGCTCAAGGCTCACCCACCACTCCATGCCCTGTTCATCCAGTGACCCCCACACAGCCAATCCCAGCCCCTGGGAGTCCTGGATGCAACTATTGTCCCCGCTTCTGGGAACAGAGATGGGTTCAGACCGAGTTAAGGTTAGGGTTAGGGTTAGGGTTAGGGTTAGGGTTAGTGTTAGCGAGAGACTTAGGGTTAGGGTTAGGGTGAGACATCGTTGGGGTCAGGGTTAGTGTTAGGGTTAGGGTAGGGGTCAGGGTTAGGGTTAGGTTCATGGTTAGGTTAAGGGTCAGGCTCACAATAGGGTCAGGGTTACCATTACTGTCAGAGTCAGGGTCAGGGTCAGTGTCAGGTTTACGGTCAGGATCAGGTATTGGTTTTAAGTCCACATTCGGGTCAGGGACAGGGTTATGTAGTGGTCATTGTTAGGGTCATGGTTAGGTTTAGGGTCAGGGCCAGGGTCAGGTTTAGGATCAGGGTCCCTAATCGCAATTTTCAGGGTTAGGTTTAGGGTCAGTGTCTGGTATAGGCAAAGTTCAGGGTTAGGGTTAGGATCATAGTCAGCTATAGGGTCAGGGTTATTGTTAAAGTTCAGCGTTAGTGTTAGGGTTAGCGTTAGGTTGATGGTTAGGGTTAGAACTTGTTAGGGTCAGGGTCCGTGGTAGGTTAGGGGTTAGTGTTAGGGTTAGTTTCAGCAATAGGATTCGGGGTAGGGCCCGCGTTAGTGTCAGGGTCAGGGTTACATTTACGGTTAGAGTAGGGTAGGCTAACAGCCAGGCTCAGGTTTAGTGTTCAGGTCAGGGTCGGGATCACTATTAGGCTCAGGGTTAGGTTTATGATCATGGCCTGGGTCAGGGTCAGGGTGAAGTTTAGAGCCAGTGTCAGGTTTAGGGTCAGGATCAGGTATTGGTTCAAAGTCCACATTTGGGTTAGGGACAAGTTTATGTAGTGGTCAGTGTTAGTGTCATGGTTAGGTTTAGGGTCAGGGCCAGGGTCAGGTTTAGGGTCAGGGTCTGGTAGAGGCAAAGTTCAGGGTTAGGGTTATGATCATAGTCAGTTATAAGGTAAGGGTTATTGTTAAAGTTTAGGTTTAGTGTTAGGGTTAGAGTTAGTTTGAGCGTTAGGGTTAGATTGGTTAGGGTCAGGATCCGCGGTAGGGTTAGAGTATAGTGTCAGGGTTAGGTTCAGCGATAGGATCGGCGGAGGACCCGTGGTACTGTCAGGGTTAGGGTTACGTTTAGGGGTAGAGTTAGGGTCAGGCTCACATTCAGTCTCAGGGTTAGTGTTAGGTTTGGATCAGGGTCACTGTTAGGGTCAGGGTTAGGTTGATGGTCATGGCCTGGGTCAGGGTCAGGGTGAAGTTTGGGCCAGTGTCAGGTTTAGCGTCAGGATCAGGTATTGGTTAAAGTCCACATTTGGGTCAGGGACAGGGTTATGTAGTGGTCAGTGTTAAGGTCATGGTTAGGATTAGGGTCAGGGTCAGGGTCAGGTGAAGGTCAGGGCCAGGGTCAGGTTTAGGTTCAGTCTTTGCTTTATGTTCGGTTCAGGTTCACAGTTAGATTTAGGGGAAAAGTTTGGGATGGGGTTAGGGTTAGAGTTAGAAGTAGTGTTATCGTGTGGGTTAGGGTTAGACAGGGTAAGGTCAGGGTGAGGGTTTGGTTTAGGGTAGGGGTTAGTGTTAGGGTCAGGGTCAGTGTTCGGTTTGGGTACAGGGTCCATATTAGGGTCAGTGTTAGGGTTACCTTTAGGTTTAGGTTTAGGGTCAGGCACACAGTCAGGGTCAGGGTTAGGGTTAGGGTCAGGGTTAGGTCAGCGTCAGGATTAGGATTAGGGTCAGGTCAGGGTCCTGTTTAGGGATGAGTCATAGTTAGGTTATCTCAGACTTAGGTTTAGGTTCAGGGTCCGGATCAGGGTCAGCATCAGGCTTAGGTTTAGGTTTAGGGTTCAGGTCAGGATCACGGTCAGGGTTAGGGTCAGGGTCAGGGTCAGGGCTCGGGTTAGGGTTTGGGGCAGGCTCACAGTGTCAGGGTCACGGTCAGTGGTTACTGTTAGGGTTCTCCCCGCTCCTGGTTCATTGTCCCCTCCCTTTAGGTTCTCAGGAAAAACCCTGGGCAGAAGGCTGTAGACCCCACACCCGATCCCACTTAGCCAGCATTACACTGGGATGTAAACATGACCTGCCCACCAGGCATCTAACCCCTCATCATCCTGCTCCTGCTTGGGACATCTTCACCCACGATGGCATGGCCAGGTCCTCTTTACACACAGAGCCACAGACACCCAGAGGCACACACACACACACACACACACACACACACACACACACACACACACACACACACACACACACATGGGGAGGAGACTTAGAGCTATACCGCTCAATTAAAAGGTGTGGGACTCTCTGACTCTGAGCTCCCTGGTGTCACCTTTTGATATTATTTGCCAAAGGGCCTGAGGCGTTGGGGAAGCCTGATATGACCTGCCAGTGAGGGGACGTGTATGGTGGGTGAGCTCTCTTCTCCCTGCATCCTCAGGGCTTCAGTACAACAGAAGAACATGTCACTTCCTTTAGGATGTGCCTAGAAATGAGCTGGGCAGGGGGGTTTTCTCTGTAATGGGGTGCCTGGATACGTGGATTCTAATTCCGTTGGGCCCTGTCGTCAGGGAAGTGAGGTCACCATTGAATGGGGGCTCCTTACCAAACTTTCTGCTCCCACCAGAGCACCCTGAGCGTGCCCATCCCCTAGCTGCTCAAGGCTCACCCACCACTCCATGCCCTGTTCATCCAGTGACCCCCACACAGCCAATCCCAGCCCCTGGGAGTCCTGGATGCAACTATTGTCCCCGCTTCTGGGAACAGAGATGGGTTCAGACCGAGTTAAGGTTAGGGTTAGGGTTAGGGTTAGGGTTAGGGTTAGTGTTAGCGAGAGACTTAGGGTTAGGGTTAGGGTGAGACATCGTTGGGGTCAGGGTTAGTGTTAGGGTTAGGGTAGGGGTCAGGGTTAGGGTTAGGTTCATGGTTAGGTTAAGGGTCAGGCTCACACAATAGGGTCAGGGTTACCATTACTGTCAGAGTCAGGGTCAGGGTCAGTGTCAGGTTTACGGTCAGGATCAGGTATTGGTTTTAAGTCCACATTCGGGTCAGGGACAGGGTTATGTAGTGGTCATTGTTAGGGTCATGGTTAGGTTTAGGGTCAGGGCCAGGGTCAGGTTTAGGATCAGGGTCCCTAATCGCAATTTTCAGGGTTAGGTTTAGGGTCAGTGTCTGGTATAGGCAAAGTTCAGGGTTAGGGTTAGGATCATAGTCAGCTATAGGGTCAGGGTTATTGTTAAAGTTCAGCGTTAGTGTTAGGGTTAGCGTTAGGTTGATGGTTAGGGTTAGAACTTGTTAGGGTCAGGGTCCGTGGTAGGTTAGGGGTTAGTGTTAGGGTTAGTTTCAGCAATAGGATTCGGGGGTAGGGCCCGCGTTAGTGTCAGGGTCAGGGTTACATTTACGGTTAGAGTAGGGTAGGCTAACAGCCAGGCTCAGGTTTAGTGTTCAGGTCAGGGTCGGGATCACTATTAGGCTCAGGGTTAGGTTTATGATCATGGCCTGGGTCAGGGTCAGGGTGAAGTTTAGAGCCAGTGTCAGGTTTAGGGTCAGGATCAGGTATTGGTTCAAAGTCCACATTTGGGTTAGGGACAAGTTTATGTAGTGGTCAGTGTTAGTGTCATGGTTAGGTTTAGGGTCAGGGCCAGGGTCAGGTTTAGGGTCAGGGTCTGGTAGAGGCAAAGTTCAGGGTTAGGGTTATGATCATAGTCAGTTATAAGGTAAGGGTTATTGTTAAAGTTTAGGTTTAGTGTTAGGGTTAGAGTTAGTTTGAGCGTTAGGGTTAGATTGGTTAGGGTCAGGATCCGCGGTAGGGTTAGAGTATAGTGTCAGGGTTAGGTTCAGCGATAGGATCGGCGGAGGACCCGTGGTACTGTCAGGGTTAGGGTTACGTTTAGGGGTAGAGTTAGGGTCAGGCTCACATTCAGTCTCAGGGTTAGTGTTAGGTTTGGATCAGGGTCACTGTTAGGGTCAGGGTTAGGTTGATGGTCATGGCCTGGGTCAGGGTCAGGGTGAAGTTTGGGCCAGTGTCAGGTTTAGCGTCAGGATCAGGTATTGGTTAAAGTCCACATTTGGGTCAGGGACAGGGTTATGTAGTGGTCAGTGTTAAGGTCATGGTTAGGATTAGGGTCAGGGTCAGGGTCAGGTGAAGGTCAGGGCCAGGGTCAGGTTTAGGTTCAGTCTTTGCTTTATGTTCGGTTCAGGTTCACAGTTAGATTTAGGGGAAAAGTTTGGGATGGGGTTAGGGTTAGAGTTAGAAGTAGTGTTATCGTGTGGGTTAGGGTTAGACAGGGTAAGGTCAGGGTGAGGGTTTGGTTTAGGGTAGGGGTTAGTGTTAGGGTCAGGGTCAGTGTTCGGTTTGGGTACAGGGTCCATATTAGGGTCAGTGTTAGGGTTACCTTTAGGTTTAGGTTTAGGGTCAGGCACACAGTCAGGGTCAGGGTTAGGGGTTAGGGTCAGGGTTAGGTCAGCGTCAGGATTAGGATTAGGGTCAGGTCAGGGTCCTGTTTAGGGATGAGTCATAGTTAGGTTATCTCAGACTTAGGTTTAGGTTCAGGGTCCGGATCAGGGTCAGCATCAGGCTTAGGTTTAGGTTTAGGGTTCAGGTCAGGATCACGGTCAGGGTTAGGGTCAGGGTCAGGGTCAGGGCAGGGCTCGGGTTAGGGTTTGGGGCAGGCTCACAGTGTCAGGGTCACGGTCAGTGGTTACTGTTAGGGTTCTCCCCGCTCCTGGTTCATTGTCCCCTCCCTTTAGGTTCTCAGGAAAAACCCTGGGCAGAAGGCTGTAGACCCCACACCCGATCCCACTTAGCCAGCATTACACTGGGATGTAAACATGACCTGCCCACCAGGCATCTAACCCCTCATCATCCTGCTCCTGCTTGGGACATCTTCACCCACGATGGCATGGCCAGGTCCTCTTTACACACAGAGCCACAGACACCCAGAGGCACACACACACCACACACACACACACACACACACACACACACACACACACACACACATGGGGAGGAGACTTAGAGCTATACCGCTCAATTAAAAGGTGTGGGACTCTCTGACTCTGAGCTCCCTGGTGTCACCTTTTGATATTATTTGCCAAAGGGCCTGAGGCGTTGGGGAAGCCTGATATGACCTGCCAGTGAGGGGACGTGTATGGTGGGTGAGCTCTCTTCTCCCTGCATCCTCAGGGCTTCAGTACAACAGAAGAACATGTCACTTCCTTTAGGATGTGCCTAGAAATGAGCTGGGCAGGGGGGTTTTCTCTGTAATGGGGTGCCTGGATACGTGGATTCTAATTCCGTTGGGCCCTGTCGTCAGGGAAGTGAGGTCACCATTGAATGGGGGCTCCTTACCAAACTTTCTGCTCCCACCAGAGCACCCTGAGCGTGCCCATCCCCTAGCTGCTCAAGGCTCACCCACCACTCCATGCCCTGTTCATCCAGTGACCCCCACACAGCCAATCCCAGCCCCTGGGAGTCCTGGATGCAACTATTGTCCCCGCTTCTGGGAACAGAGATGGGTTCAGACCGAGTTAAGGTTAGGGTTAGGGTTAGGGTTAGGGTTAGGGTTAGTGTTAGTGTTAGCGAGAGACTTAGGGTTAGGGTTAGGGTGAGACATCGTTGGGGTCAGGGTTAGTGTTAGGGTTAGGGTAGGGGTCAGGGTTAGGGTTAGGTTCATGGTTAGGTTAAGGGTCAGGCTCACAATAGGGTCAGGGTTACCATTACTGTCAGAGTCAGGGTCAGGGTCAGTGTCAGGTTTACGGTCAGGATCAGGTATTGGTTTTAAGTCCACATTCGGGTCAGGGACAGGGTTATGTAGTGGTCATTGTTAGGGTCATGGTTAGGTTTAGGGTCAGGGCCAGGGTCAGGTTTAGGATCAGGGTCCCTAATCGCAATTTTCAGGGTTAGGTTTAGGGTCAGTGTCTGGTATAGGCAAAGTTCAGGGTTAGGGTTAGGGATCATAGTCAGCTATAGGGTCAGGGTTATTGTTAAAGTTCAGCGTTAGTGTTTAGGGTTAGCGTTAGGTTGATGGTTAGGGTTAGAACTTGTTAGGGTCAGGGTCCGTGGTAGGTTAGGGGTTAGTGTTAGGGTTAGTTTCAGCAATAGGATTCGGGGTAGGGCCCGCGCTTAGTGTCAGGGTCAGGGTTACATTTACGGTTAGAGTAGGGTAGGCTAACAGCCAGGCTCAGGTTTAGTGTTCAGGTCAGGGTCGGGATCACTATTAGGCTCAGGGTTAGGTTTATGATCATGGCCTGGGTCAGGGTCAGGGTGAAGTTTAGAGCCAGTGTCAGGTTTAGGGTCAGGATCAGGTATTGGTTCTGAAAGACCCGCGGATCCCCTTACCCAAGAATCCAACACTGCCACTGGATGCAATCAGCAAGAGGTTCTTTATTGTTACGCAGGCGCCTGCGGGTGGTCAGCGCGCGCCTGCGGGTGGTCAGCAGCTCCTGCTAGCTGAGCACACCCGGCTGGGGTGGTGCCGGGTTTTTATAGACAGGTACAAACAAGTTTTGGGTGGGGCGCAACTGATTGGTGGACAGTTTGAACTTTTGAAAAAGGCATACTTGGTGTTAGTGGAGTGGATCAGGGGACCCACATGTGAAAGCAGACAAAGCAATCTTACAGAAGCAGAACTGGCCAGTTAGCCCACGCATGCGAAGAGAGCGGGCGGGAAGGGGGAAACAAAGAGGGGAAGTTAGACCTTACTACTCAGCAGAAAGACATCCTGTCTACGTGACTATGTGGCCATGCAGCCCCCTTGCCTACATGACCATGCCCCTGCTATTAGGAGAGGGTATCTTGTTCAAACAGGAGTTAAGTGTCATGCCTTAGTAGCCAAGCTGTTACAGAAAGGCAAAAGAGCAGTTACATTGAATTCAACCCTGGGGGAAGGGTCTTTTCACTGCAAGGGGAGGAGGGGTACTCTTACACAACAAAAGAGCAGTTAATTATTTAAAAGACTGGGGGGGGTCTTTCATTCCCCCCTTTTTCTTGATCATGGATAGAATCTTATATCCATTCGTCTTGTTCTTGCATGTCCTGCCCTTGCATTGAGCTAGTCCGGGGCTCTGTTTGCTTGAGGAGTTGGTATCGCTGTGTCAGTACCATAGTCTGAAAAACAGACAGGTGATCTTTAATGAACTGTACTAACCTGTTTAAGACACAAGGACCAAAAGTTAGAATTAATAACAGAATGATGAGAGGGCCCGTTATAGATGACAACAAAGTAGTAAGCCAAGGCAATCTGTTGAACCAGTTTTCGCAGTGGAGAAGGGTGAAGAGGGGGTGCAAGGCATCAGCCCCTTCTCCATCCTCAGCCAGCCTCCTGCTCCTTTATTTCCCCCTGAACAATCTTGACCCTGAAATCTTTAAGGTGGTTGAAGGTGGAAGGTCTCATCTTCTGTAACTTCTTCCTGCTGAATAGGGGCGTAGAGCTGTCCCTACCTACTGGGGTCAATATTGATCAGTGGAGGAATGTATAGGGGAGTTAGGAAAGGCGGAGGCAGCCGAATCCAGCGCTGACAGCGAAGAGGCGTCCTCTCACGCGACAAGGATCGTCCGTCATGGTGAAGTCATTGCAGCAATGGAGTCTCGGCACCAAGTAGAGAAACATTGAACAAAGCAACATATTAAGGTTAATAAGGCGATAATGAGAAGCCCGAAAAGGAGATTTGGCCATAGTCCTCCTTCAAACCAGGAACTTAACCAATCACTAAAAGAGAGAGAGAGACCTTGTAGAGCCTTAATCTGGGCATTCATGTCTTTTATTAGTCCTGTGACATTTTTGTGATAGTCTGGAATGTACACACAACATTCTGTCTTGATAATTGCACATGTGCCACCCTGGGCTGCTGTCAGGACATCTAAGGCCATCCTTAGTATAGCGATAAGGAGGGTTTTGGAACTTAGGCCCATATTGGATTGGGGAGTTATGGATTGACAGCAATCCCCTTTCCTTCCAAATAGCTCCATGGGCATGTAGTACCAGGAAGGCATATTTGGAGTCAGTGTTAATGTTTTTAGGCTTTGGCAATTGAAAAGTGCTAGTGAGCACTTTGGCACACCTAGCTTTTCTTTATTTTTTTCTATGAAAACTACTGTCATCAGAAAACAAACTGTCATTCATATTTTTAACAGGGGCATCTTAAATCTGGCCAGATAGAGTAAGCAAGATCAATAACCTTTGAACATTTTTGCTCTATAGAGAAAGAAGTACAGTAGTCAGGTTCAGGCATACAGGTAACTAGGTTTAAAGTTTGACAAGTTTTAAGTATTATTTCTGGCTTATCTGTTAGTGTAGCCCAGTATTTAATAAGTCGGCCTCCATCATCCATTGGTGGTCTTTGGCTTCTAAGACAAATCTGGACCTGATGTGAAGTTATTACAGTCAGGGACAGTTCCATAGTGAGGTTTGAGGCACTTTTATAGGAGGGCTGTTCCATGCTTAGCTAAAGCATCTATTTGCAATTGCACCTCAACAGAGGTGGCCTCTAGGATAAATATGACAAAGGGATGAAACCAAGAAGACGACCTTTGAGTGGTCCAGCCTTAACAATATCCTGATTACAGAGGATCACTGGCAAGTGAGAAAACTTGTCAAGAGATAAGGGGAGTCCCCCATGGATCATTCAATCCACTCATAAAGAAAGTGGGGTCATCCACGGTGCCTCCAAGTCCATAGTTAATCCTATGGAGTGCGGTATGCTGGCTTTTAGGCAATTTCATTATTCCAGTTGTTTAATCATGTGCTGTGGGGTCTGCTAATATCCCCACAAAACAGTAAGATCAACTAAAGAAGCTATTGTACAACTTCTCTGAAGTTTACCTCAAATTGTTTAGCTTAGATAAACAAACATTTAAAGACAATCAAATCTAGAATTTAACATCCATAAAGGTGTGTTACTAAAACAATTTTTCTCTCTAAAATAACCCTCATTTCCAGAGATAGCCAAATCAGGACTAATTTACTTGTGAAACAAGTCCAGTTTTAACAAACTTGGCCTAATTATTTACATAAGCTCAGCAAGAACAGTGACTGTGATCAATAGATCTTTTAGAATCTGCTTTGCTGGAACTTTGTATAAGGAATCTCTAGGTTGAACTTTTAGTAGCCTCTCCGGGCCAGAAGCCAAGCCCTGTACTTGCCATCAGGCATGCCTGCAATACCTTTGGGCGAATTCCTCTTCCCGAGACTGCACCTACCAAGGAGTGACATTCTTTACTCACCTGGTGGGGCTGCTGGGAACTCTGTAAGCAAGGTATCAGGCCAACAGTCCCAAGGGGCTTTATGGCTCCAGGTTTCATAAAGTCAACCTTAGTTCCTTTAAACTGTCTGGTCATATCTGAGTCTTTTCAAATATGACATCCCAGTCAAAGCCTTGGTAAAATAACCGGTGTTTCCAATTCTTTCCTGTTACAAGGAGAACAGATTCTTATTGAACTTATGCAAATGACTGATTGCCATGGAAGAAAGAATACTTACTAAGACCTTTTGGTTTCAGAGGGTTCAGATAGAGAGAAAAGGTGAATGCTTTGAGCACTTTTACAAATGAGCACTTATACATCTCTATAAGATACAGATAACTTAAGAAAAAAAAAAGTATCCCTAGTCTGGAAGAGCAAACATTAGAGAGAACCGGCAATGTTTAAAATAAGACAAAACATTAAGAGACACAACACTATAATCTTTTAGTTCATTTAGTCCCATGTTACTAAATCTGGTGAATGTGGCTTTAGTCAGTTTTGGAAATCCTTACCCATTTCAGTTTTAGGACTTTCAAGTATATCAAATATCTGTATTTGTCCTGAAAGTCCTTTATAGGAATCTCCTTGAAGATAAAACTCATTTTACAAGAGAATTAAAACAATTATAAATGACAAAAACTCAGAATGGATATGGTTAGAGCTAAAGAGACATGGGAATTTACAATTTAGCTGCAAGAAAATCAGGTTACAATTTCTGTGACATATAACATAAAACTTTAGGAAGTGCATAGAATCTCTAGAATAGTTATAGCATTTTCCCAAATGTAACCCAATGTTTATCACTGGTTTAAATCTTGTCAACAATTGCTAAAACCTTAGAAAGTTTAAAAACACATGCCTAAATATAATTAGGGATGTTAAACACCTGATAAAACAAAACATGGGAACTGAATTTTTCAGGCGGGCAAAGAGGAAACCATTTACACTTTTTAACAGATCAATTAGCTAAGAAAACTTTGCCCCTTTTAAACAGAAAGAAAACCAGCATTTTATACCAGTGTCTTTCCCTTTTTTTATTTTACTTCTAAGTGTGCAGTCTTAAGATAGGAGTTTTCTGGGTTTCTCTCCTATCATGAATGATGTCGCAGACAAGGGAGGGGGGGGATCTTTCCCCTGCTGTCCTGTTTGCATCCCTCATGGGAATTTAGGAGCGTCTTAGCTAAGGCCTGTCCGCATAAACCCCGGACCAGGCTACTCCGTGGAGTAGATGACCGTTATGCCATATATGACGCCCCGCGAGACTCAAGGTGCAGCCCCCTCAGACTCCGTAGCCGAAGTGGTGGAGCCATACAGACATATTCACACAGTCAGGCACTCTTCAGATTCAAACAGGTTGGATATCCTCCCCTTCTGGGCATCTCTGGCTAATGGGAGGTGATCAGTCTCCCCTTTCACTCTTTACAGATTAGAGTGAGTTTCTATGGTTACAGGCAATGGAGGATGGTAACAGGGTGTTTTCGCAGTCCCTCAAGGTTGGGCTGCTTCCTTAATCTCTCAAGGCCAAATGGCCCTTATACTTGGAAGTATAATCTGTGTGGAGGCAGGCCAGGAGAGTGCTAAATCACCTTGGAGGCTGTTTTTCTTTCTTTTTTTTAGTCTGTCCTGACCATATCTAAAATTTCTTTTGTGAAGATTTCCATTCACAAACCTTCTACAACTTTCCTTTGCATTCAGGTTTGTCCCAAGCCATTTCCTTCTAAACAACCATCTCATTTAGGACAAAATTACCTTCCTTTACCTTCAACAAAATGTATTCCCATTCCTAAAATCTTTCTTACATATCATCTACTTTCCTACATACAGAGTTTCCCTTTATTTCCATCAGTCTTAGTTACACTAAGCAGAACTTCGTATTCTTAGAAACACCTTTAGTTATTAACCAATTGTGAACTGTTACAACAGAATTCTTCAGGTGGCAATTTATGAATCAGTTAAGTGGCAAACAAGTTTACCAACAAATTTAAATACTCTTAGTTTCTTTGCAGTAAGAAGTCAAAAGCACAAACTTACATCCACTAATTAAAGACTTAGCATTTTATCCTGTTTGATTAGGACCTAGATGTCCACAATTCAATTCCATTTGTCATCCAAGCAAAACTTTAAAACCTTCAGGTTACCAAAGACTTTGAAAGCTATTTCAGCAATTACCCATTAGAACTTTGAGACAGACAATTAACCATCAGTTTAGTCCATTCCTTTGCTAACAAATTTTAACAAGTAACACAAGCTTACTTGACCTTCAGTAAATTTTGAAGTTTCACATTTACTGCTGATAACTTAAAAGACAGGTCTTAATTAAACCAACAAACTTAACTTAGTTCCAATAGTGATTTATGTTCCACCTGGGCCCACTCCACTTTGAATGTTTACCTGAGACATGCGTGGGAAGATCTGGAGTGGGGAGGTGTTAGGTCCAGGGGGTGTTGTTCTTGCTCCTTGACAGTGGAGAGAGAAGGAGCTGTGGTGCATGATCTAGAGGCCAGTCATGCAGGCTGCACACACGTTGGTACAGAAACACGTAAGGGGGAAACAGAAGAAACAAAGTGCCGCCAGGAGGCAGAGAAAGGATTCCCAGTTTTGGAGCTCCTAAGCCCCAACAGAGGAGCAGACACCATGCTTTCCCACCAGCAAGGGGGAAGGGGTTAAGCAGTCTAAGTCAGGCCAGAGAACACAAGGAAACTTCCCCGAAAACAAAGAGAGTTTCGGCAGCTGCTTGGGAATATTCCTTATAGTCTCTGTCTCGAGTGAGACCAACCCCAGTTGGCTCCAGTTATAGCCATTAACACGGGAAGTGAATGAGGGAGAAGCCCCATTTTAGACTCAAAGAAAACACCAAGGACAACGAGTAGAACACACAAAACAATTAACAAAAAGGTCACTGCGCGGCGCGGTTTCGGTATGCTACCGAAAGCAAGGTTTCCACCGGCCCAGAGGAGCCTCGAGATCTCCCTGCGGTGGACAGATTCCGTCCAGGGCCGAGGGATTCCTCTGGAACGGACAGACGGATATAACCCTCGGACAGATGAGGGGCTCCAAAAATTCGAGCCCCTCGACACCCTGGAGCGTCCCCCAGGGTTGGCAGGGGAGAAGTTCGAGCTCGTCAGCTCCTTCTCAAGCTGCCTACAGATACAGTCCAACAACGCACGCTGTTGTGCAAACACTATACCGCTACCCGCAGTATAGGTCAAACAAACAGAGGCCTCACAAGACTAGAGACAGACAAGAACACGGGAACACGAGACAGGAGGCAAGGGTAGTGTTTCCCTTCCCAGTACGATGTTGCCGACAAGGGGAGGGGGATCTTTCAGGCGCTGTCCTGCTCGCGTCCCTCGCGGGAGCTTAGGAACGTCTTGGCTAAGGTCTATCCGTATAAGCCCCGGACCAGGCTACTCCAAGGAGTAGATGACCGTTATGCCGTATGACGTTCCGCGAGAATCAGGGTGCAGCCCACTCGGACTCCGTAGCCGAAGCCGTGGAGCCGCACGAACACATGCATACAATCAGGCACTCTCCAGACTCACACGGGTTAGACACCCTCCCAGAATATACCGACAGGAAACAAAAACAAAAAAAACACACAGTTCTGAATGCTGGCCAGCTTACCTCCCGGTGGGAGTCAGTTGGATCCGTGGGCAAGAGTCCGAGGATCTCGGTGGGACCTCCAAATGAAAGACCCGCGGATCCCCTTACCCAAGAATCCAACACTGCCACTGGATGCAATCAGCAAGAGGTTCTTTATTGTTACGCAGGCGCCTGCGGGTGGTCAGCGCGCGCCTGCGGGTGGTCAGCAGCTCCTGCTAGCTGAGCACACCCGGCTGGGGTGGTGCCGGGTTTTTATAGACAGGTACAAACAAGTTTTGGGTGGGGCGCAACTGATTGGTGGACAGTTTGAACTTTTGAAAAAGGCATACTTGGTGTTAGTGGAGTGGATCAGGGGACCCACATGTGAAAGCAGACAAAGCAATCTTACAGAAGCAGAACTGGCCAGTTAGCCCACGCATGCGAAGAGAGCGGCGGGAAGGGGGAAACAAAGAGGGGAAGTTAGACCTTACTACTCAGCAGAAAGACATCCTGTCTACGTGACTATGTGGCCATGCAGCCCCCTTGCCTACATGACCATGCCCCTGCTATTAGGAGAGGGTATCTTGTTCAAACAGGAGTTAAGTGTCATGCCTTAGTAGCCAAGCTGTTACAGAAAGGCAAAAGAGCAGTTACATTGAATTCAACCCTGGGGGAAGGGTCTTTTCACTGCAAGGGGAGGAGGGGTACTCTTACACAACAAAAGAGCAGTTAATTATTTAAAGACTGGGGGGGGTCTTTCAGTTCAAAGTCCACATTTGGGTTAGGGACAAGTTTATGTAGTGGTCAATGTTAGTGTCATGGTTAGGTTTAGGGTCAGGGCCAGGGTCAGGTTTAGGGTCAGGGTCTGGTAGAGGCAAAGTTCAGGGTTAGGGTTATGATCATAGTCAGTTATAAGGTAAGGGTTATTGTTAAAGTTTAGGTTTAGTGTTAGGGTTAGAGTTAGTTTGAGCGTTAGGGTTAGATTGGTTAGGGTCAGGATCCGCGGTAGGGTTAGAGTATAGTGTCAGGGTTAGGTTCAGCGATAGGATCGGCGGAGGACCCGTGGTACTGTCAGGGTTAGGGTTACGTTTAGGGTTAGAGTTAGGGTCAGGCTCACATTCAGTCTCAGGGTTAGTGTTAGGTTTGGATCAGGGTCACTGTTAGGGTCAGGGTTAGGTTGATGGTCATGGCCTGGGTCAGGGTCAGGGTGAAGTTTGGGCCAGTGTCAGGTTTAGCGTCAGGATCAGGTATTGGTTAAAGTCCACATTTGGGTCAGGGACAGGGTTATGTAGTGGTCAGTGTTAAGGTCATGGTTAGGATTAGGGTCAGGGTCAGGGTCAGGTGAAGGTCAGGGCCAGGGTCAGGTTTAGGTTCAGTCTTTGCTTTATGTTCGGTTCAGGTTCACAGTTAGATTTAGGGGAAAAGTTTGGGATGGGGTTAGGGTTAGAGTTAGAAGTAGTGTTATCGTGTGGGTTAGGGTTAGACAGGGTAAGGTCAGGGTGAGGGTTTGGTTTAGGGTAGGGGTTAGTGTTAGGGTCAGGGTCAGTGTTCGGTTTGGGTACAGGGTCCATATTAGGGTCAGTGTTAGGGTTACCTTTAGGTTTAGGTTTAGGGTCAGGCACACAGTCAGGGTCAGGGTTAGGGTTAGGGTCAGGGTTAGGTCAGCGTCAGGATTAGGATTAGGGTCAGGTCAGGGTCCTGTTTAGGGATGAGTCATAGTTAGGTTATCTCAGACTTAGGTTTAGGTCCAGGATCCGTACAAGGTCAGTGTCAGGCTCAGGTTCAGATTAAGGGTTCAGGTCGGGATCACGGTCAGTTTTAGCGTCAGGGTCAGGGTCAGGGTTCGGGTTAGGGTTTGGGGCAGGCTCAGAGTCAGTGTCAGGGTCACGGTTAGTGGTTACTTTTAGGGTTCGCCCCGTTCCTGGGTCATGGACTCATGACTTGCCCACCAGTCATCTACCCCATCATCAGCCTGATCCTGCTTGTGGCATCTCCATCCACGATGGCATAGCCATTTCCTCTTTACATACAGACATAGAAACCCAGTGGCAAAACACTCACACATGCACACAGAGAGAGAGACAGGGAGGAGACCTAGGGCTACACCAGTGGAATAGAAGGTGTGGGACTCTCTGTCTCTGAGCCCCCTGGTGTCACGTTTTGATTTCATTAGCCAAAGGGCCTGCGGCGTTGGGGAAACCTGATATGACCTGACAGGGAGTGGACGTGTCTGGTGGGCGAGCTCTCTTCTCCCTGCATCCTCTCAGCTTCAGTACAGAAGAAGAACGTGTCGCTTCCTTTAGGATATGCCTAGAAATGAGCTGGGCAGGGGTGTTTTCTCTGTAATGGGGTGCCTGGATACGTGGGTTCCAATTCCGTTGGGCTCTGTCATCAGGGAAGTGAGGTCACCACTGCCTGGGGGCCCCTTACCAAACTTCCTGCTCGACCAGAGCTCCCTGAGCTACCGGTCCCCAAGCTGCTCAAGGCTCACACTCCACTCAACGCAGTGCCCATCCAGTGACCCCCATACAGCCTCCCCCTAGCCCCTGGGAAGCCTGGGTGCAGCTGTTGTCCCCGCTGGAGGGAGCAAGGCTGGGCTTAGATTAGGTTAGTGTTAGGGTTAGGGTTAAGAAAGACTTAGGGTCAGGGTTAGGGTTAGACGTCGTTGAGGTCAGGGTTAGCGTAAGGCTTAGGGTAGGGGTCAGGGTTAGGGTTAGTTTCATGGTTAGGTTTAGGGTCAGGCTCACAGTAGGGTCACGGTTAGTGTTATGGTCACAGTCAGTGACAGGATCAATGTTAGGATGAAGTTTAGGTTTAGGGTCAGGTTCAGGGTCATGGTCAGATTTAGTGTCAGGTTCAAGTTTTGGTGTGGGGGCAAGGTTCATGTCAGCGTCAGGGTTAGGTTTGGGACAGGTTTAGTGTCAGGGTTAGGGTCAGGGTCAGGATTAGGTTTACGGTTATGGTAAGGTCAGCTTTATGTTTAGGTTCTGTTTTATGAGTACGTTCAGGATCAGTGTTAGCTTTAGGGTTACGATACTGTTCAGGATCACGGATTGGGTCAGAGTTAGGTTTACAGTCAGGGTTAGGGTCAGTGTTAAGGTCAAGGACAGGGTCAGGTTTAAGGTTAAGGTCTGACATAGGCAAAGTTCAGAGTTAGGGTTATGATCAGGGTCAGGGAGAGGGTCAGGATTATTGTTAAAGTGGGGTTAGAGTTAGGATTAGAGGTAGTTTGAGGGTTGGGGTTAGACCGGGTTAGGGTCAGTGTCAGGGATAATGTTAGGGGTTAGTTTTAGGGTTAGGCTCAGCGTTAGGTTTCGGGTCAGGGCCCGTGTTAGTGTCAGGGTCAGGGTTACGTTTAGGGTTAGAGTTAGGTTCAGGCTCACATTCAGTGTCAGGGTTAGTGTTAGGGTCAGGTTTAGATCAGCATCAGGGTTAGGATTAGGGTCAGGGTCTGGGTCATGGTTAGGTATTAGTCATATTTACGGTAATGTCAGAGTTAGGTTTAGGTTCAGGGTCCACATCAGGGTCCTTGCCAGGCTTAGGTTTTGTTTTGCGTTCAGGTAAGGATCACAGTCATGGTCAGGGTCAGAGTTAGGGTCAGGGCTTGGGTTAGGGTTGGGGGAGGGCTCACAGTCAGTGTCAGGGTCAGGGTTAGTGGTTACTGTTAGGGTTAGCCCTGCTCCTGAGTCATGGACCCAGCCATTCAGGGTCTCAGGATAAACCCTGGGCAGAAGGGTGTAGACCCTAAAACTGATCCCACTTAAGCAGCCTTAAACTGGGGGGTGAACATGACTTACCCACCAGACATCTAACCCCATATCAGCCTCATCCTGCTTGGGGCATCTCCATCCACGATGGCATGGCCAGGTCCTCTTTACACATAGACACAGAAACCCAGTGGCACACACACACACACACACACACAACACACAGAGACGGGGAGGAGACCTAGGGCTACACGGGTCGATTAGAAGGTGTGGGACTCTCTGACTCTGAGCCCCCTCATGTCTCCTTTTGATTTAATTAGCCAAAGGCCTGAGGCGTTGGGGAAACCTGATATGACATGCCAGGGAGGGGACTTGTCTGGCCGGCAAGCTCTCTTCTCCCTGAATCCTCTCGGCTTCAAGTACAGCAGAAGAACATGTCGCTTCCTTTAGGATGTGCCTAGAAATGAGCTGGGCAGGGGGCTTTCTCTGTAATAGGGTGCCTGGATACGTGGGTTCCAATTCCTTTGGGCTCTGTCGTCAGGGAAGTGAGGTCACGACTGCCTGGGGGCTCCTTACCGAACTTCCTGCTGCACCAGAGCTCCCTGAGCTGCCGGTCCCCATGCTGCTCAAGGCTCACACTCCACTCAATAGAG
Source organism: Mustela putorius furo (assembly GCF_011764305.1). Classification (NCBI taxonomy): domain Eukaryota; kingdom Metazoa; phylum Chordata; class Mammalia; order Carnivora; family Mustelidae; genus Mustela; species Mustela putorius. Next base: position 915,246 of record NW_025421551.1, on the reverse strand, counting down.
TGCCCATCCAGTGACCCCCATATAGCCTCCTCCCAGAACCTGGGAGGCCTGGGTGCAGGGGTTGTCACTGCTGGAGGGAACAGAGCTGGGTTTAAACAAGGTTAGTGTTAGGGTTAGGGTTAAGAAAGACTTAGGGTCAGGCTTAGGGTTAGACATCGTTGAGGTCAGGGTTAGCGTAAGGCTTAGGGTAGGGGTCAGGGTTATGGTTAGGTTCATGGTTCTGAAGCCTGAAAACTTAGGGTAAGGTCTAGGCTCTAGCCTGAAAACTGAGGTAGGGAAGAGATGATGACCTAAGGCCATGGCGGGTCTGATGTGCTCAGTGTGCGGTCAGCTGTCTGGGTGTTGGTCACGAGGTACGGGCTCAGGTTGTCAGATAGTGAATTAGTGCCCAGGTTAGACTATATATTTTGGGTGCATTCGAGTGCGTGTAGGTTCTTATCTCAAGATCTTCAGGATATGAAGAATGAGCGAGTCTGAGGCGCGTGCTCAGTCTTTTGTCTCTGGATTTTGTATCAGCGAAGACCGTGGAATGTTGGGGAGGCCTCATGGGCCATGGACGACTCTTGCTCTCTGTGGATTTGGCCCGATCCCAATTGTTTTTCGTCAATCTGTGGGATGGGAGGACTCCTTTCAGGTTTGTTACCTCAGGTGTCCCAACAAAAGAGGAATTCCAAAGCAGAGCCCTGGGGAAGACTGAAGGGACAACCCGAACTACGGTTAAAAATTGGGGCCTAGGGGCATGGCAAGCCCAATATGCTGTCTCTCCATCCAGCCACTGAGAGGCCTTACCTGAGGACTGGGCTCAGGCTGAGGGTCACAATGTGTGTTTTTGTGACCAATGTGGCCCGCAAGCATGGGCGGGGCCTCATGGGCCACACTGTTTTCAACTACACTGAACCTTGTACAACATGCCAACCACAAGGTTTCTTGCCATGGGGAAAGAGTTCTGATTTCTGCATCATTTTCAAACCCGGGCCGTGATTGGATATAAGGTCTTGGTTCTGAAGCCTGAAAATCGAAGTTGAGAAGAGATGACGTCCTAAGGCCATGGCGGGTCTGATGTGATCAGTGTGTGGCCAGCTCTCTGGGTGGGGCCAGGAAGTCCAGGCTCAGGCTGTGTCAGAAAGGGCATTAGTGCCCAGGTCAGCCTATATATTTGGGGTACAGCCAAATGGCGTGCAGGTTGATCCTCATTGGGGGTTTCTGGGTAGCCCAAGAGGGCAATGTTTTTTTCTTCTGGAGGGCAGGCAGAGTGCTGCATTCTAGTCTGGATTGCCAAACTGGAGGGCTTGTGGGCCAGTAGTCTGAGGACGGAAGTCTGAGACCCCAAGCTAGAACTAGGATTCTGGGTGAGGGTATGTCAGGCACAATCTACAGACCTCAATGGATATCTCGTGCATCTGAAGTCAGGGGGAGGATCAGACGATCGCTCAGGTTGGACATTCTGGCCCTGATGGCGCCTTCTTGAAGGGGGGGTGGATCACGAGGCCATGGGGGTTTTCCCACGATGGGAGTTGTGAGAAGCTCCCAACTGCAAAGATTCTTCTGCAGGACAATTGAGACCAGTTGGTTGGCTCCAGGACAATGATTCCGAGCAGGGTTCTACGGATGGATGGCTGGGTAGCCCACCTCGCATTCCAATTGTCTCCACACAACAAGACAGGTTAGATCTGCTGATTCTGGGAGAGCAACCGAGGAGGCTGAGTTGAAATGGACTCTCCCGTAGATGTGTCCTTATATGATTTTGCATCTATGGAGACCTTGGAATGAAGCGGTGGGCTGGGGCCCTGAAGGGTTCTCCTAAAGAGAGGCCCTCACACAGCTCCATCGTGCACATTTCCCATGTGTAGATGAGATTTGTTCTGATGGGTGAGTCAAGAAACAGCCATATGCTGTTATTGAAATCCAGGCCTCTGAGGAGAGATGCCTGGAAACCAAAGCAATGGATCCGATAGGTGCATAGGGGCCTGTTCGTTCCTTTTTACCTCTGGGGACTTGAGTCTACGGGTCTGAGTGCTGGTAGGTGCTTAGATGGGCCCAGATTGCCCCTGGTTGTCCTGGGAAGCGACAAATATTGGGATGGCCTCAGGAACTTTGGAGGTTTATCCTATTAGTGGGGTTATGGCCTTTGGAATGGGCACATACAATTCCCTTGGAGAGGGCAAGCACAGTCGTCAGGTTTGGTTCCAGGGGCCTGAGCCTGTAGGGTGTGTAGGCCAGGGCTGTTTGGACAGTTGTCTGAAAACACAAACTCGGCTTATGTTTCGGGTCATAGGTATGGCATGACTGATCTCCAGACCATGAGGAGAACTCTTCGGGTAATGAAAAAAGGGCGAGTGTGAGGCTCTTGGTCATGTTTTTATCTCTGGATATCGTGTCACTCATGGTCGTGAAATTTCCGGGTGACGTCATGGGAAATGGACGAGTCTTACTCTCTGGGAGTTTGGCCCCAACCAAAGAATTTGGGGTTATTCTGTGGGATGGAAGAAGTACGTTGTTCTGTTGTTGTTGATTTGTTTTGTTTTTTGTTTTTCAACCTCAGGTGTCCCACCAAATGAGGGATTCCAGAGTAGAGCCCTGGGGAGGGGCGACTGGTTAAAAATTGGGGCCTAGGGACATGTCAAGCCCATTATGACATCGAATGGTCCAGCCACTGAGAGGACGTACCAGAGGACAGGACTCACGCTGAGGGTCACAATGCGTGTTTATGCCCTCATCGCACTCAAGAATGGGCGGGGCCTCAGTGTGAATGCTGGTTTCTCCTACACTGAACGTTGGACAACATGCCAACCACTAGGTTTCTTGCCATGAGTAAGGAAGAGCTCTGATTTCTGCATCACAGTCACCCCTGGACAGTGATTGGAGATAAGGTCTAGGTTCTGAAGCCTGAAAACTGAGGTAGGAAAGAGATGATGACCGAAGGACATGGCTGGTCTGATGTGCTCAGTGTGCCGTCAGCTGTCTGGATGTTGGTCACGAGGTCCGGGCTCAGGTTGTCAGACAGTGCATTAGTGCCCAGGTTAGACTATATATTTTGGGTGCATTCGAGTGCCGTGTAGGTTCTTATCTGAAGAACTCTTCAGGATATGAAAATGAGCGAGTCTGAGGCGCGTGCTCAGGCTTTTGTCTCTGGATTTTGTATCAGCGATGGCCGTGGAATGTTGGGGAGGCCGCATGGGCCATGGACGAATCTTGCTCTCTGTGGATTTGGCCCGATCCCAATTGTTTTTCGTCAAACTGTGGGTTGGGGAGGACTCGTTTCAGGTTTGTTACCTTAGGTGTCCCAACAAAAGAGGAATTCCAAAGCAGAGCCATGGGGAAGATTGAAGGGACAACCCGAACTTTGTTTAAAAATTGGGGCCTAGGGGCATGGCAAGCCCAATATGCTGTCTCTCCATCCAGCCACTGAAAGACCTTACCTGAGGACTGGGCTCAGGCTGAGGGTCACAATGTGTTTTTATGACCAATGTGGCCCGCAAACATGGGCGGGGCCTCATGGGCCACACTGGTTTCAAGTACACTGAACCTTGGACAACATGCCAACCACAAGGTTTCTTGCCATGGGGAAAGAGTTCTGATTTCTGCATCATTTTCAAACCCGGGCCGTGATTGGAGATAAGGTCTAGGTTCTGAAGCCTGAAAATCGAGGTTGAGAAGAGATGACGACCTAAGGCCATGGCGGGTCCGATGTGATCAGTGCGCGGCCAGCTGTCTGGGTCGGGCCAGGAGGTCCAGGGTCAGGCTGTGTCAGAAAGGGCATTAGTGCCCAGGTCCGCCTATATATTTGGGGTGCAGCTGAATGGCGTGCTGGTTGATCCTCTTTGGGGGTTTCTGGGTAGCCCCAGAGGGCAATGTTTTTCTTCTGGAGGGCAGGCAGAGTGCTGCATTGTAGTTCTGGATTGCCAAACTGGAGGGCTTGTGGGCCAGTAGTCTGAGGACGGAAGTCTGAGAACCCAAGCTAGGCCTAGGTTTCTGTGTGAGACCTGAATCAAGATCTCGTGCATCTGAAGTCAGGGCGAGTATCAGACGATCGCTCAGGTTGGACATTCTGTCCCTGATGGCCCCTTCTTGAAGGGGGGCTGGATCACGAGGCCATGGGGGTTTACGCACGATGGGAGTTGTGAGAAGCTCCCAACTGCAAAGATTCTACTACAGGACAATTGAGACCTGTGGGTTGGCTCCAGGACAAAAATTCCGAGCAGGGTTCTAAGGATGGATGGCTGGGTAGCCCACCTCGCATTCCAATTGTGTCGCCAAGAAAGAAGACAGGTTAGATCTGCTGGATCTGGGGGAGCAACCGAGGAGGCTGAGTTGAAATGGACTCTCCCGTGGATGTGTCCTAATATGATTTTGTGTCTATGGAGACCTTGGAATGAAGCGGTGGCACTGGGGACCTGAAGGGTTCTCCTAAAGACAGGCTTTCACACAGCTCCTTCGTGCAAGTTTCCCATGTGTAGATGAGATTTGTTCTGATGGGTGAGTCAAGAAACAGCCATATGCAGTTATTGAATACCAGGCCTCTGAGGAGAGATGCCTGGAAACCAAAGCAATGGATCCGATAGGTGCCTAGGGGCCTGTTCGTTCCTTTTTACCTCTGGGGACATTTGTCTACTGGTCTGAGTGCCGGTAGGTGCTCAGATGGGCCCAGATTGCCCCTGTTTGTCCTGGGAAGCCACAAATATTGGGATGGCCTCAGGGACATTGGAGGTTTATCCTATTAGTAGGGTTGTGGCCATTGGAATGGGCACATACAATTCCCTTGGAGAGGGCAAGCACAGTCGTCAGGTTTGGTTCCAGGGGCCTGTGCCTGTAGGGTGTGTAGGCCAGGGCTGTTTGGACAGTTGTCTGAAAACACAAACTCGGCTTATGTTTCGGGTCATAGGTATGGCATGACTGATCTCCAGACCATGAGGAGAACTCATCGGGTAATGAAAAAAGGGCGAGTGTGAGGCTCTTGCTCAAGTTTTTGTCTCTGGATATCGTGTCACTCATGGTCGTGAAATTTCCGGGTGACTTCATGGTAAATGGACGAGTCTTACTCTCTGGGGGTTTGGCTCCGTCCAAAGAGTTTGGTGTCATTCTGTGGGATGGAAGAAGTCCGTTGTTCTGTTAATGTTGATTTGCTTTGTTTTGTTTTTCAACCTCAGGTGTCCCACCAAATGAGGGATTCCAGAGTAGAGCCCTGGGGAGGGGCGATGGGACAACCAGAAATCTGGTTAAAAATTGGGGCCTAGAGACATGTCAAGCCAAGCCATTTTGACATCAATGGTCCAGCCACTGAGAGGGCGTACTAGAGGACAGGACTCACGCTGAGGGTCACAATGCGTGTTTTTATGCCCTCGTCGCACTCAAGAATGGGCGGGGCCTCAGTGTGAATGCTGGTTTCTCCTACACTGAACGTTGGACAACATGCCAACCACAAGGTTCCTTGCCATGGGTAAGGAAGAGTTCTGATTTCTGCATCACAGTCACCCCTGGGCAGTGATTGGAGATAAGGTCTAGGTTCTGAAGCCTGAAAACTGAGGTAGGGAAGAGATGATGATGACCTAAGGCCATGGCGGGTCTGATGAGCTCAGTGTGCAGTCAGCTGCCCTGGGTGTTGGTCACGAGGTCCGGGCTCAGGTTGTCAGACAGTGCATTAGTGCCCAGGTTAGACTATATATTTTCGGTGCATTCGAGTGCCGTGTAGGTTCTTATCTGAAGAACTCTTCAGGATATGAAGAATGAGCGAGTGTGAGGCGCATGCTCAGTCTTTTGTCTCTGGATTTTGTATCAGCGATGGCCGTGGAATGTTGGGGAGGCCTCATGGGCCATGGACGAATCTTGCTCTCTGTGGATTTGGCCCGATCCCAATTGTTTTTCGTCAATCTGTGGAATGGGAGGACTATTTTCAGGTTTGTTACCTCAGGTGTCCCACCAAAAAAGGACTTCCTAAGCAGAGCCCTGGAGAAGAGTGAAGGGACAACCCGAACTATGGTTAAGAATTGGGGCCTAATGGCATGGCAAGCAAATATGCTGTCTCTCCATTCGTCACTGAGAGGCCTTACCTGAGGACTTGGGCTCAGGCTGAGGGTCACAATGTGTGTTTGTAACCAAGTGGCCCGCAAGCATGGGCGGGGCCTCATGGGCCTCACTGGTTTCAAGTACACTGAACCTTGGACAACATGCCAACCACAAGGTTTCTTGCCATGGGGAAAGAGTTCTGATTTCTGCATCATTTTCAAACCCGGGCCCTGATTGGAGATAAGATCTCTAGGTTATGAAGCCTGAAAACCGAGATTGAGAAGAGATGACGACCTAAGGCCATGGCGGGTCCGATGTGCTCAGTGTAGGGCCAGCTGTCTGGGTGGGGCCAGGAAGTCCAGGCTCAGGCTGTGTCAGAAAGGGCATTAGTGCCCAGGTCAGCCTATATATTTGGCGTACAGCTGAATGCCGTGCAGGTTGATCCTCATTGGGGGTTTCTGGGTAGCCCCAGAGGGCAATGTTTTTCTTCTGGAGGGCAGGCAGAGTGCTGAATTGTAGTTCTTGATTGCCAATCTTGAGGGATTGTGGGCCAGTAGTCTGAGGACGGAAGTCTGAGAAGACAAGCTAGGCCTAGGTTTCTGGCTGAGACCAGAATCGAGATCTCGTGCATCAGACCCATGGCGGGTCTGATGTGTTCAGTGTGCGGTCAACTGTCTGGGTGTTGGTCAGGAGGTCCGGGCTCAGGTTCTGTCAGACAGTGCATAAGTGCCCAGGTTTGACTTTATAATTTGGGTACATTCGAGTGCCGTGTCGATTTTTCCTCCTTTTTGCTGCCTGCGCAGCTAATTAGGCAATATATATTTTCTAGAGGGCAGGCAGAGTGCTTCATTGTCGGTCCGTAATTGCCAAACGTGAATGCTTCGGCGCCAAGAGTGTGAGGACGGAAGTCTGAGATCATAAGCTAGAATACGGTTTCAGGGTGAGGGCACGGCAGGTACCCCCTGCAGTTCTTAACCTATATCACATGCCTTTGAATTAAAGGCGAGGATCAGAAGTTGGCTCAGGTTGGAGTTTCTGTTCCTGACGGCCCCTTCATGAAGGGAGCGAAATCTCGAGGCCCTGGAGGTTTTCCCACGTTGGGAGTTGTGGGAAGCCCCCTTCAAGGATTCCTTCTGCGGGAAAATTGAGACCTGTTGGACAGCTCCAGGACGTCCCATATGGAATGACTCCAGAACACCGTTTGAGGATGGATGGCTGGGAAGCCAGCCTCGCATTCCAATTGTCTCCTAGCAACAAGACAGTTTAGATCTTATGGATCTGCGGGAGCAACCGGGGGAGGCTGAGTTTAAATGGACTTTCCTGAGGATGGGTCTAATGTGTGTTTGTGTCCATGAGGGCCTTGGAATGGGGCGGTGGCACCGGGACCCTGAAGTATATTCCGAAGCTTTTGACACAGCTCCCATGCACACGTTTCCTTGTGGAGACGATATTTGTTCTTATGGTGCCTCAAGAAAACCCCTATGCTGGAATTGGAATCCAGGCTTTTGAGGAGACATGCCTGTAAAACAAAGCAAAGGATCCGATAATGGCCTAGGGTCCTGTATGGTTCAATCTTCTTCTCTGGGGACATCCATCTATGGTATGAGTGGAGGTAGATGCTCAGCTGGTGTCAGACCACACTTTTTTTGTCCCGGGCGACCTATATACTATTGGGATGGCCTCCGGGGCTTTGGAGGTTTCTCCTAATTTATACGATTTTGGACAATGGAATGGGCAGAGTTCCCATGGATTAGGTAGGCACAGTCCAAATGTGAGGCTCCAGGGGCCCCAGCCTGGAGGGTGTGTGGCCCAGGACTTTGAGGACAGAAGTCTGAAAACACAAACTCAGCTTAGGTTTGAGGACGTAGGTATGGCATGCCCGATCTACAAGCCATGGGAAGAACTCTTCACGATATGAAGAATGAGCGAGTCTGAGGCGCTTGCTCAGGCTTTTGTCTCTGGATTTTGTATCAGCGATGGCCCTGGAATGTTGGGTAGGCCTCATGGGCCATGGACGAATCTTCCCTCTCTGTGGATTTGGCTCGATCCCAATTGTTTTTCGTCAATCTGTGGGATGGGAGGACTCCTTTCAGGTTTGTTACCTCAGGTGTCCCACCAAAAGAGGAATTCCAAAGCAGAGCCCTTGGGAAGAGTGAAGGGACAACCCGAACTATGGTTAAAAATTGGGGCTTCGGGGCATGGCAAGCCCAATATGCTGTCTCTCCATCCAGCCACTGAGAGGCCTGACCTGAGGACTGGGCTCAGGCTGAGGGTCACAATGTGTGTTTGTGACCAATGTGGCCCGCAAGCATAGGCGGAGCCTCATGGGCCACACTGGATTCAACGACACTGAACGTTGGACAACATGCCAACCAAATGGTTTCTTGCCATGGGGAAAGAGTTCTGATTTCTGCATCATTTTCAAACCCGGGCCGTGATTGGAGATAAGGTCTAGGTTCTGAAGCCTGAAAACCGAGGTTGAGAAGTGATGACGACCTAAGGCCATGGCGTGTCTGATAAGCTCAATGTGCGGCTAGCTGTCTGGGTGGGGCCAGGAGGTCCAGGCTCAGGCTGTGTCAGAAATGGCATTAGTGCCCAGGTCAGCCTATATATTTGGGGTACAGCCAAATGGAGCGCAGGATGATCATCATTTGGGGTTTCTGGTTAGCCCCAGAGGGCAATGTTTTTCTTCTGGAGGGCAGTCACAGTGCTGCATTGTAGTTCTGGATTGCCAAACTGGACGGCTTGTAGGCCAGTAGTCTGTGGATGGAGTCTGAGAACACAAGCTAAGCCTAGGTTTCTGGTTGACGATATGGCAGGCACAATCTACAGACCTGAATCGAGATCTCTTGCATCTGAAGTCAGGGCGAGTATCAGACGATCACTCAGGTTGGACTTTCTGTCCCTGATGGCCCCTTCTTGAAGGGGTTGGTTGATCACAAGGCCATGGCGGTTTTCCCACGATGGGAGTTGAGAGAAGCTCCCAACTGCAAAGATTCTTCTGCAGGACAATTGAAACCTGTTGGTTGCTCCTGGCCAACGATTCCGAGCAGGGTTCTAAGGATGGATGGCTGGGTAGCCCACCTCGCATTCCAATTGTCTCCAAGCAACAAGACAGGTTAGATCTGCTGGATCTGGGGGAGAAACCGAGGAGCCTAAGTTGAAATGGAGTCTCCCGTGGATGTGTCCTAATATGTCTTTGTGTCTATGGAGACCTTGGAAAGAAGCGGTGGCACAGGGGCCCTGAAGGGTTCTCCTAAACAGAGGGTTTGACACAGCTCCAACGTCCAAGATTCCCATGTGTACATGAGATTTGTTCTGATGGGTGAGTCAAGAAACAGCCATATGCTGTTATTGAAATCCAGGCCTCTGAGGAGAGATGCCTGGAAAACAAAGCAATGGATCCGATTAGTGCCTAGGGGCCTTTCATTCCTTTTTACTTCTGGGGACATCAGTCTTCGGTTCTGAGTGCAGGTAGGTGCTCAGATGGGCTCAGATTGCCCCTCTTTGTCCTGGGAAGCCACAACTATTGGGATGGCCTCAGGGACTTTGGAGGTTTATCCGATTAGTAGGGTTGTGGCCATTTGAATGGGCACATACAATTCCCTTGGAGAGGGCAAGCACAGTCCTCAGGTTTGGCTCCAGGGGCCTGAGCCTGTAGGGTGTGTAGGCCAGAGCTGTTTGGACAGTTGTCTGAAAACACAAACTCGGCTTATGTTTCGGGTCATAGGTATGGCAGGACTGATCTACATAAAAATGAGGAGAACTCTTTGGGATATGAAAAAAGGGCGAGTGTGAGGCTCTTGCTCAATTTTTTGTCTTTGGATATCGTGTCACTTATGGTCGTGAAATTTCCGGGTGTCTTCATGGGAATTGGACGAGTCTTACTCTCTGGGGGTTTGGCCCCGTCCAAAGAGTTTGGGGTCTTTCTGTGGGATGGAAGAGGTCCGTTTTGTTTTTGTTATTGATTTGTTTTGTTTTGTTTATCAACCTCAGGTGTCCCACCAAATGAGGGATTCCAGAGTAGAGCCCTGGGGAGGGGCGACTGGACGACCAGTAATCTGGTCAAAAATTGGGGCCTAGGGACATGTCAAGCCCATGATGATATCTAATGGTCCAGCCACTGAGAGCACTTCCTGCAGGACAGGACTCAAGCTGAGGGTCACAATGCATGTTTATGCCCCCGTCGCACTCAAGAATGGGCGGGGCCTCAGGGTGAATGCTGGTTACTCCTACTACACTGAACGTTGGACAACATGCAAACCACAAGGTTTCTTGGCATGGGTAAGGAAGAGTTCTGATTTCTGCATCACAGTCACCCCTGGGCAGTGATTGGAGATAAGGTCTAGGTTCTGAAGCCTGAAAAATGAGGTAGGAAAGAGATGGTGACCTAAGGCCATGGCGGGTCTGATGTGCTCAGTGTGCGGTCAGCTGTCTGGTGTTGGTCAGGAAGTCAGGGCTCAGGTTGTGTCAGACAGTGCATTAGTGCCCAGGTTAGACTATGTAATTTGGGTACATTCGAGTGCCGTGTAGGTTTTTCTTCCTTTAAGCTGCCTGGGCAGGTCATTAGGCAATATATTTTTTCTAGAGGGCAGGCAGAGTGCTTCATTTTTGGTCCAGAATTGAGAAACCTAAGGGCTTCGGTGCCAGGAGTGTGAGGACGGAAGTCTGAGAATACAAGCTAGACTTCGGTTTCAGGGTGAGGGCACGGCAGGTACCCCCTGCAGATCTGAACCAATATCTCATGCATCTGATGTCAGGGCGAGGATCAGACGTTGGCTCAGGTTGGAGTTTCTTTGCCTGACGGCCCCTTCATGAAAGGAGCGGAATCTCGAGGCCCTGGAGGTTTTCCCATGTTGGGAGTTGTGGGAAGCCCCCTTCAAGGATTCCTTCTGCTGGACAATTGAGACCTGTTGGACAGCTCCAGGACATCCCATATGGAATGACTCCAGAGCACCGTTTGAGGATGGATGCCTGGGAAGCCCGCCTCGCATTCCAATTGTCTCCTAGCAACAAGACAGTTTAGATCTGATGGATCTGCGGGAGCAACCGGGGTAGCTGAGTTGAAATGGACTTTCCTGAGGATGGGTCCTAATGTGTGTTTTGTGTCCATGAGGGCCTTGGAATGGGGCTGTGGCACCGGGACCCTGAAGTATTCTCCTAAGCTTTTAACATAGCTCTCATGAACACGTTTCCTATTGGAGACGAGATTTGATTTATGGTGCCTCAAGAAAACCCCTATGATGGTATTGGAATCCAGGCTTTTGAGGAGACATGCCTGTAAACCAACGCAAAGGATCCGATAATGGCCTAGGGTCCTGTCTGGTTCAATCTTCTTCTCTGTGGACATTCATCTATGGTATGAGTGGAGGTAGATGCTCAGTTGGTGTCAGACCGCCCTTTTTTTGTCCCGGGCGACCTACACTATTGGGATGGCCTCCGGGGCTTTGGAGGGTTCTCCTAATTTGTGCTATTTTGGACAAAGGAATGGGCAGAATTCCCATGGATTGGGTAGGCACTGTCCTTATGTGTGGCTCCAGGGTCCCCAGCCTGGAGGGTGTGTGCCCAGGACTTTGTGGACAGAAGTCTGAAAAAACACACTCAGATTAGGTTTGGGGGCGTAGGTATGGCACGCCCGATCTACAAACCATGGGAAGAATTCTTCAGGATATGAAGAATGAGCGAGTCTGAGGCGCTTCCTCAGGCTTTTGTCTCTGGATTTTGTATCAGCGATGGCCCTGGAATGTTGGGTAGGCCTCATGGGCCATGGACGAATTTCCTCTCTGTGGATTTGGCCCGATCCCTATTGTTTTTTTCGTCAATCTGTGGGATGGTAGGACTCCTTTCAGGTTTGTTACCTCAGGTGTCCCACCGGAAGAGGAATTCCAAAGCAGAGCCCTGGGGAAGAGTGAAGGGACAAACCGAAGTATGGTTAAAAATTGGGTCTTCGGGGTATGGCAAGCCCAATATGCTGTCTCTTCATCCAACCACTGAGAGGCCTTAACTGAGGACTGGGCTCAGGCTGAGGGTCACAATGTGTGTTTGTGACCATGTGGCCCGCAAGCATGGGCGGGGCCTCATGGGCCACACTGGTTTCAATGACACTTAACGTTGGACAACATGCCAACCACAAGGTTTCTTGCCATGGGGAAAGAATTCTGATTTCTGCATCATTTTCAAACCCGGGCAGTGATTGGAGATAAGGTCTAGGTTCTGAAGCCTGAAAACCGAAGTTGAGAAGAAGAGATGACGACCTAGGGCCATGGCGGGTCCGATGTGCTCAATGTGCGGAAGCTGTCTGGGTGGGGCCAGGTGGTCCAGGCTCAGGCTGTGTCAGAAGGGCATTAGTGCCCAGGTCAGCCTATACATTTGTGGTAAAGCCGAATGGCGTGCAGGATTATCCTCATTTGGGGTTTCTGTGTAGCCCCAGAGGGCAATGTTTTTCGTCTGGAGGGCAGGCAGAGTGCTGCATTGTAGTTCTGGATTGCCAAACTGGAGGGCTTGTGGGCCCGTAGGCAGAGGACGGAATTCTGAGAACCGAAGGTAGGCCTAGGTTTCTGGGTGAGGTTATGGCAGGCACAATCTACAGACCTGAATCGAGACCTCGTGCATCTAAAGTCAGGGCGAGGATCAGACGATTGCTCAGTTTGGACTTTCTGTCCCTGATGGCCCCTTCTTGAAGGGGTGGGTGGATCACGAGGCCTTGGGGGTTTTCCCATGATGGGAGATGTGAGAAGCTCCCAAAGCAAAGATTCTTCTGCAGGACAATTGAGACATGTTGGTTGGCTCCAGGCCAACGATTCCGAGCAGGGTTCTAAGGATGGATGGCTGGGTAGCCCACCTTGCATTCCAATTGTCTCCAAGCAACAAGACAGGATAGATCTGCTGGATATCGGGGAGCACCCGAGGAGGCTGAGTTGAAATGGACTCTCCCGTGGATGTGTCCTAATATGTCTTTGTGTCTATGGAGACTTTGGAATGAAGTGGCGGCACTGAAGCCCTGAATGGTTCTCCTAAACAGAGGCTTTGACACAGCTCCAATGTGCAAGTTTCCCATGTGTACATGAGATTTGTTCTGACGGTGAGTCAAGAAACAGCCATATGCTGGTATTGAAATCCAGGCCTCTGAGGAGAAATGCCTGGAAAACAAAGCAAGGGATCCGAATAGTGCCTAGGGGCCTGTTCGTTCCTTTTTACTTCTGGGGATATCAGTCTACGGGTCTGAGTGCATGTAGGTGCTCAGATGGGCTCAGATTGCCCCTGTTTGTCCTGGGAAGCCACAACTATTGGGATGGCCTCAGGGACTTTGGAGGTTTATACTCTTAGTAGGGTTTTGGCCATTGGAATGGGCACATACAATTCCCTTGGAGAGGGCAAGCACAGTCCTCAGGTTTGGCTCCAGTGGCCTGAGCCTGTAGGGTGTGTAGGCCAGAGCTGTTTGGACAGTTGTCTGAAAACACAAACTCGGCTTATGTTCGGGTCATAGGTATGGCAGGAATGATCTACAGACCATGAGGAGAACTCTTTGGGATATGAAAAAAGGGCGAGTGTGAGGCTCTTGCTCAAGTTTTTGTCTCTGGATATCGTGTCACTCATGGTCGTGAAATTTCCGGGTGACTTCATGGGAATTGGACGAGTCTTACTCTCTGGGGGTTTGGCCCCGTCCAAAGAGTTTGGGGTCATTGTGTGGGATGGAAGAGGTCCGTTTTGTTGTTGTTCTTGATTTGTTTTTTTTTGTTTTTCAACCTCAGGTGGCCCACCAAATGAGGGATTCCAGAGTAGAGCCCTGGGGATTGGTGCCTGGACAACCAGAAATCTGGTCAAAAATTGGGGCCTAGGGACATGTCAAGCCCATGATGACATCTAAGGGTCCAGCCACCGAGAGGACTTACTAGAGGACAGGACTCACTCTGAGGGTCACAATGCGTGTTTATGCCCCGGTCGCACTCAAGAATGGGCGGGGCCTCAGGGTGAATGCTGGTTTCTCCTACACTGAACGTTGGACAACATGCAAACCACAAGGTTTCTTGGCATGGGTAAGGAAGAGTTCTGATTTCTGCATCAGAGTCACCCCTGGGCAGTGATTGGAGATAAGGTCTAGGTTCTGAAGCCTGAAAACTGAGGTAGGGAAGAGATGATGACCTAAGGCCATGGCGGGTCTGATGTGCTCAGTGTGCGGTCAGCTGTCTGGGTGTTGGTCAGGAGGTCCGGGCTCAGGTTGTGTCACACAGTGCGTTAGTGCCCAGGTTAGACTATATATTTTGGGTACGTTCGAGTGCCGTGTAGGTTTTTCCTCCTTTAAGCTGCCTGGGCAGCTCATTAAGCAATATATTTTTTCTAGAGGGCAGGCAGAGTGCTTCATTGTCGGTCCGGAATTGACAAAAATGAGGGATTCGGGGCCAGGAGTGTGAGGACGGAAGTCTGAGATCAAAAGCTAGACTTCGGTTTCATGGTGAGGGCATGGCAGGTACCCCCTGCAGATCTGAAAGAATATCTCATGCATCTGATGACAGGGCGAGGATCAGACGTTGGCTCAGTTTGGAGTATCTGTGCCTGATGGCCCCTTCATGAAGGGAGCGGAATCTTGAGGCCCTGGAGGTTTTCCCACGTTGGGAGTTGTGGGAAGCCCCCTTCAAGGATTCCTTCTGCAGGACAATTGAGACCTGTTGGACAGCTCCAGAACATCCCATATGGAATTACTCCAGAGCACCGTTCGAGGATGGATGACTGGGTATCCCGCCTCGCATTCCAATTGTCTCCTAGCAACAAGATAGTTTAGATCTGATGGATCTGCGGGAGCAACCAGGGTGGCTGAGTTGAAATGGACTTTCCTGAGGATGGGTCCTAATGTGTGTTTGTGTCCATGAGGGCCTTGGAATGGGACAGTGGCACCTGGACCCTGAGGTGTTCTCCTAAGCTTCTGGCATAACTCCCATGCACACGTTTCCTTGTGGAGACGAGATTTGTTTTATGGTGCCTCAAGAAAACCCCTATGCTGGTATGGGAATCCAGGCTTTTGAGGAGACATGCCTGTAAACCTACGCAAAGGATCCGATATAGGCCTAGGGTCCTGTCTGGTTCAATCTTCTCCTATGGGGACACCCATCTATGGTATGAGTGGAGGTAGATGCTCAGCTGGTGTCAGACCGCCCTTCTTTGTCCCGGGCGACCTACACCATTGGGATGGCCTCCGGGGCTTTGGAGGTTCTCTTAATTTGTACGATTTTGGACAATGGAATGGGCAGAATTCCCAGGATTGTGTAGGCACAGTCCTAATATGTGGCTCCAGGGACCCAGCCTGGAGGGTGTGTGGCCCAGGAGTTTGAGGACAGAAGTCTGAAAACACAAACTCAGCTTAGTTTTGGGGACGTAGGTATGGCACGCCCGATCTACAAACCATGGGAAGAACTCTTCAGGATATGAAGAATGAGCGAGTCTGAGGCGCTTGCTCAGGCTTTTGTCTCTGGATTTTGTATCAGCAATGGCCCTGGAATGTTCGGTAGGCCTCATGGGCCATGGCCGAATCTCACTCTCGGTGGATTTGGCCCGATCCCAATTGTTTTTCGTCAATCTGCGGGATGGGAGGACTCCTTTCAGGTTTGTTACCTCAGGTGTCCCACCAAAAGAGGAATTCCAAAGCAGAGCCCTGGGGAAGAGTGAAGGGACAACCCGAACTATGGTTAAAAATTGGGGCCTAGGGGCATGGCAAGCCCTATATGCTGTCTCTTCATCCAGCCACTGAGAGGCCTTACCTGAGGACTGGGCTCAGGCTGAGGGACACAATGTGTGTTTGTGACCAATGTGGCCCGCAAGCAAGGGCGGGGCCTCATGGGCCACATTGGATTCAAGTACACTGAACGTTGGACAACATGCCAACCCTAACCCTCACCCATCTGAGCACCTACCTGCACTCAGACCCGTAGACTGATGTCCCCAGAGGTAAAAAGGAACGAACAAAGTTCGGGTTGTCCCTTCACTCTTCCCCAGGGCTCTGCTTTGGAATTCCTCTTTTGGTGGGACACATTAGGTAACAAACCTGAAAGGAGTCCTCCCATCCCACAGATTGACGAAAAACAAAAGGGATCGGGCCAAATCCACAGAGAGCAAGATTCGTCCATGGCCCATGAGGCCTCCCCAACATTCCACGGCCATCGCTGATCCAAAATCCAGAGACAAAAGACTGAGCACGCGCCTCAAACTCGCTCATTCTTCATATACTGAAGAGTTCTTCAGATAAGAACCTACACGGCACTCGAAGGCACCCAAAATATATAGTGCAGTGTCTGTCAACCTGAGCCCTGATCTCGTAACCAACACCCAGACAGCTGACCTCACACTGAATACAGCAGACCCGCCATGGCCTTAGGTCATCATCTCTTCCCAACCTCAGTTTTCAGGCTTCAGAACCTAGACCTTATCTCCAATCACTGCCCAGGGGTGACTGTGTAGCAGAAATCAGAACACTTCCTTACCCATGGCAAGAAACCTTGTGGTTGGCATGTTGTCCAACGTACAGTGTAGGAGAAACAAGCATTCACCCTGAGGCCCCGCCCATTCTTGAGTGCGACGAGGGTATAAACACGCATTGTGACCCTCAGCGTGAGTGCTGACCTCTAGTACATCCTCTCAGTGGCTGGACCATTACATGTCATAATGGGCTTGACATACCCTATGCCCCAATTTTTAACCAGATTTCTGGTTGTTCCAGTTGCCCCTCCCCAGCGCTCTACTCTGGGAATCCCTCATTTGGTGGGACACCTGAGGTTGAAAAGCAAAACAAAACAAATCAACAACAACAGAACAACGGATTTCTTCCATCCCACAGAATGACCCCAAACTCTTTGGACGAGGCCAAGCCCCCAGAGAGTAAGACTCGTCCATTTCCCATGAAGTCACCCAGAAATTTCACGACCATGAGTGACATATATCCAGAGACAAAAAATTGAGCAAGAGCCTCACACTCGCCCTTTTTTCATATCCCAAAGAGTTCTCCTCATGGTCTGTAGATTAGTCCTGCCATACCTATGAACCGGAACATAAGCCGAGTTTGTGTTTTCAGACAACTGTCCAAACAGCCTGGCCTACACACTCTAAAGGTTCAGGCCCCTGGAGCCAAACCTGACGACTGTGCTTGCCCTCTCCAAGGGAATTGTATGAGCCCACTCCAATGGCCACAACCCTACTAATAGGATAAACCTCCAAAGTTCCTGAGGCCATCCCAATATTTGTGGCTTCCCAGGACAAACAGGGGCAATCTGGGCCCATCTGAACACCGACCGGCAGTCAGAACCGTAGACTGATGTCCCCAGAGGTAAAAAGGAACGAACAGGCCCCTAGGCACCTATCGGATCCATTGCTTTGGTTTCCAGGCAACTCTCCTCAAAGGCCTGGATTTCAATAAGAGCATATGGCTTTTTCTTGACACACCCATCAGAACAAATCTCATATACACATGGGAAACTTGCACGATGGAGCTGTGTGAAAGCCTCTCTTTAGGAGAACCCTTCAGGGCCCAAGTGCCACCGCTTCATTCCAAGGTCTCCATAGACACAAAATCATATTACCACTCATCCACGGGAGAGTCCATTTCAACTCAGCCTCCTCGGTTGCTCCCTCAGATCCAGCAGATCTAACCTGTCTTGTTGCTTGGAGACAATAGGAATGCGAGGTTGGCTACCCAGCCAGCCATCCTTAGATCCCTGCTTGGAATCCTTGTCCTGGAGCCTACCAACAGGTCTCTCAATTGTCCTGCAGAAGAATCTTTGCACTTGGGAGCTTCTCACACCTCCCATCTTGGGAAAACCCCCATGGCCTCTTGATCCACCCCCCCTTCCAGAAGGGGCCATCAGGGACAGAATGTCCAACCTGAGCGATCGTCTGATCCTCGCCCTGACTTCAGATGCCCGAGATCTCGATTCAGTTCTGTAGATTGTGCCTGCCATACCCTCACCCAGAATCCTAGGCCTAGCTTGGGTTCTCAGACTTCCGTCCTCAGACTACTGGCCCACAAGCCCTCCAGTTTAGCAATCCAGAACTACAATGCAGCACTCTGCCTGCCCTCCAGAAGAAAAACATTGCCCTCTGGGGCTACCCAGAAACCCCCAATGAGGATCAACCTGCACGCCATTCGGGTGTACCCCAAAAATATAGGCTGAACTGGGCACTAATGACCTTTCTGACACAGCCTGAGCCTGGACAACCGGGCCCCACCCAGACAGCTGGCCGCACACTGAGCACATCGGACCTGCCATGGCCTTAGTTCGTCATCTCTTCTCAACCTCGGTTTTCAGGCTTCAGAACCTAGACCTTATCTCCAATCACGGCTCGGGTTTGAAAATGATGCAGAAATCAGATCTCTTTCTCCATGGCAAGAAACCTTGTGGTTGGCATGTTGTCCAAGGTTCAGTGTCGTTGAAACCAGTGTGGACCATGAGGGCCCGCCCATGCTTGCGGGCCACATTGGTCACAAACACACATTGTGACCCTCAGCCTGAGCCCAGTCCTCAGGTAAGGCCTCTCAGTGGCTGGATGGAGAGACAGCTTATTGGCTTACCATGCCCTTAGGCCCCAATTTTTAACCATAGTTCGGGTTGTCCCTTCACTCTTCCCCAGGCCTCTGCTTTGGAATTCCTCTTTTCGTGGGACCCCTGAGGTAACAAACCTGAAGGGAGTCCTCCCTTCCCACAGATTGAAGAAATACAATTGGGATCGGGCAAAATCCACAGAGTACAAGATTCGTACATGGCCCATGAGGCCTCCCCAACATTCCACGGCCATCGCTGATACAAATCCAGAGACAAAAGCGTGAGCACGCACCTCAGACTCGCTCATTCTTCATATCCTGAAGAGTTCTTCAGATAAGAACCTACACGGCATTCGAATGCACCCAAAATATATAGTCTAACCTGGGCACTAATGCACTGTCTGACAACCTGAGCCTGGAACTCGTGACCAACACCCAGACAGCTGACCGCACACTGAGCACATCAGATCCGCCATGGCTTTAGGTCATCATCTCTTCCCTACCTCAGTTTTCAGGCTTAAGAACCTAGACCTTATCTCCAATCACTGACCAGGGATGACTGTGATGCAGAAATCAGAACTCTTCCTTACCGATGGCAAGAAACCTTGTGGTTGGCATGTTGTCCAACGTTCAGTGTAGGAGAAACGAGCATTCACCCTGAGGCCCCGCCCATTCTTGAGTGCGACGAGGGCATAAAAACGCATTGTGACCCTCAGCGTGAGTGCTGTCCTCTAGTACATCCTCTCAGTGGCTGGACCATTAGATGTCATAATGGGCTTGACATGTCCCTAGGCCCCAATTTTTAACCAGATTTCTGGTTGTCCAGTCGCCCCTCCCCAGGGCTCTACACTGGAATACCACATTTGGTGGGACACCTGAGGTTGAAAAACAAAACAAAACACATCAACAACAACAGAACAACGGATTTCTTCCATCCCACAGAATGACCCCAAACTCTTTGGATGGGGCCAAAGCACCAGAGAGTAAGACTCGTCCATTTCCCATGAAGTCACGTGGAAATTTCACGACCATGAGTGACACGATATCCAGAGACAAAAAATTGAGCAAGAGCCTCACATTCGCCCATTTTTCATATCCTGAAGAGTTCTCCTCATGGTCTGTAGATCAGTCCTGCCATACCTATGACCCGAAACATAAGGGGAGTTTGTGTTTTCAGACAACTGTCCAAACAGCCCTGGCCTACACACCCTACAGGTTCAGGGCCCTGGAGCCAAACGTGACGACGGTGCTTGCCCTCTCCAAGGGAATTGTATGTGCCCACTCCAATGGCCACAACCCTACTAATAGGATAAACCTCCAAAGTTCCTGAGGCCATCCCAATATTTGTGGCTTCCCAGGACAAACAGGGGCAATCTGGGCCCATCTGAGCACCTACTGGCCCTCAGACCCGTAGACTGATGTCCCCAGAGGTAAAAAGGAACGAACAGGCCGCTAGGCACTTAACAGAACCAAGGTTTGGCTTCCAGGCATCTCTCCTCAAAGGCCTGCATTTCAATAACAGCATATGCCTGTTTCTTGACTCACCCATCAGAACAAATCTCATCTACACATGGGAAACTTCCACGATGGAGCTGTGTGCAAGCCTCTCTTTAGGAGAACCCTTCAGGGCCCCAGTGCCACCGCTTCATTCCAAGGTCTCCATAGACACAAAATCATATTAGGACACATCCACGGGAGAGTCCATTTCAACTCAGTCTCCTCGGATGCTCCCCCAGATCCAGCAGATCTAACCTGTCTTGTTGCTTGGAGACAATTGGAATGCGAGGTGGGCTACACTGCCATCCATCCTTAGAACCCTGCTAGGAAATGTGTCCTGGAGCCAACCAACAGGTCTTAATTGTCCTGCAGAAGATTCTTTGCAGTTGGGATCTTCTCACAACTCCCATCGTGGGAAAACCCCAATGGCCTCGTGATCCATCCCCCTTCAGAAAGGGGCCATCAGGGACAGAATGTCCAACCTGAGCGATCTTCTGATCCTCTCCCTGACTTCAGATGCACGAGATCTCGATTCAGGTCTGTAGATTGTGCCTGCCATATCCTCACCCAGAAACCGAGGCCTAGCTTGGGTTCTCAGAGTTCCGTCCTCAGACTACTGGCCCACAAGCTCTCCAGTTTGGCAATCCAGAACTACAATGCAGCACTCTGCCTGCCCTCCAGAAGAAAAACATTTCCCTCTGAGGCTAACCCGAAACCCCCAATGAGGATCAACCTGCACGGCATTTGGCTCTACCCCCCCCCAAATATATAGGCTGACCTGGGCACTAATGCCCTTTCTGACACAGCCTGAGCCTGGACCTCCTGGCCCCACCCAGACAGCTAGCCGCACACTGAGCACATCGGACCCGCCATGGCCTTAGGTCGTTATCTCTTCTCAACCTCGATTTTCAGGCTTAAGAACCTAGACCTTATCTCCAATCCCTGCCAAGGTATGAAAATGATGAAGAAATCAGAACTCTTTCCCCATGGCAAGAAATCTTGTTGTTGGCATGTTGTCCAAGGTTCAGTGTCGTTAAAACCAGTGTGGCCCAAGAGGACCCACCCATGCTTGCGGGCTACATTGGTCATAAACACACATTGTGACCCTCAGCCTGAGCCCAGTACTCAGGTAAGGCCTCTCAGTGGCTGGATGGAGAGACAGCATATTGGCCTTGCCATGCCCCTAGGCCCCTATTTTTAACCATAGTTCGGGTTGGGTTGTCCCTTCCCTCTTCCGCAGGGCTCTGCTTTGGAATTCCTCTTTTGGTGGGACACCTGAGGTACCAAACCTGAAAGGAGTCCTCCCATCACACAGATTGACGAAAAAACAATTGGGATCGGGCAAATCCACAGAGAGCAAGATTCGTCCATGGCCCATGAGGCCTCCCCAATATTCCACGGCCATCCCTGATACACAATCCAGGGACAAAAGCCTGAGCACGCACCTCAGACTCGCTCATTCTTCATATCCTGAAGAGTTCTTCAGATAAGAACCTACACGGCACTCGAATGCACCCAAAATGTATAGTCAAACCTGGGCCCTAATGCACTGTCTGACAACCTGAGCCCGGACCTCGTGACCAACACCCGGACAGCTGACCGCACACTGAGCACATCAGACCCGCCAAGACCAAGATCTCTTCCCTACCTCAGTTTTCAGGCTTCAGAACCTTGACCTTATCTGCAATCACTGCCCAGGGGTGACTTTGATGCAGAAATCAGAACTCTTCCTTACCGATGGCAAGAAACATTGTGGTTGGCATGTTGTCCAACGTTTAGTGTAGGAGAAACCAGCATTCACCCTGAGGCCCCGCCCATTCTTGAGTGCGCCGAGGGTATAAACACGCATTTCGTCCCTCAGCGTGAGTCCTGTCCTCTAGTACGTCCTCTCAGTGGCTGGACCATTAGATGTCATCATGGGCTTGACATGTCCCTAGGCCCCAATTTTAACCAGATTTCTGGTTGTCCAGTCGCCCCTCCCCAGGGCTCTACTCTGGAATCCCTCATTTGGTGGGAAACCTGAGGTTGAAAAACAGAACAAAACAAACCAACAAGAACAGAACAACGGACTTCTTCCATCCCACAGAGTGACCACAAACTCTTTGGACGGGGCCAAACCCCCAAATAAAGACTCGTCCATTTCCCATGAAGTCACCCGGAAATTTCACGACCATGAGTGACACGGTATCAAGAGACAAAAACTTGAGCAAAAGCCTCACACTCGCCCTTTTTTCGTATCCCGAAGAGTTCTCCTCATGGTCTGTAGATCAGTCCTGCCATACCTATGACCCGAAACATAAGCCGAGTTTGTGTTTTCAGAAAACTGTCCAAACAGCCCTGGCCTACACACCCTACAGGCTCAGGCCCCTGGAGCCAAACCTGACGACTGTGCTTGCCCTCTCCATGGGAATTGTATGTGCCCATTCCAATGGCCACAACCCTACTAAGAGGATAAAACTCCAAAATTCCTAAGGCCATCCCAATAGTTGTGGCTTCCCAGGACAAACAGGGGCAATCTGAGCCCATCTGAGCACCTACCTGCACTCAGACCCGTAGTCTGATAACCCCAGAGGTAGTAAGGAACAAACAGGCCCTAGGCACCTATCGGATCCATTGCTTTGGTTTCGAGGCATCTCTCCTCAGAGGCCTGCATTTCAATAACAGCATATGGCTGTTTCTTGACTCACCATCAGAACAAAGCTCATCTACACATGGGAAACTTGCACGATGGAGCTGTGTGAAAGCCTCTCTTTAGGAGAACCCTTCAGGGCCCCAGTGCCACCGCTTCATTCCAAGGTCTCCATAGACACAAAATCATATTAGGACACATCCACGGGAGAGTCCATTTCAACTCAGCCTCCTAGGTTGCTCCCCCAGATCCAGCAGATCTGACCTGTCTTGATGCTTTGAGGCAATTGGAATGCGAGGTAGGCTACCCAGCCATCCATCCTTAGAACCCTGCTCGGAATCGTTGTCCTGGAGCCAACCAACAGGTCTCAATTGTCCTGCAGAAGAATCTTTGCAGCTGGGAGCTTCTCCCAACTCCCATCGTGGGAAAATCCCCATAGCCACGCGATCCACCCCCCCCTTCAAGAAGGGTACATCAGGGACAGAATGTCCAACCTGAGCGATCGTCTGACCCTCGCCCTGACTTCAGATGCACGAGATCTCGATTCAGGTCTGTAGATTATGCCTGCCATATCCTCACCCAGGAACCTAGGTCTATCTTGGGTTCTCAGACTTCTGTTCTCAGACTACTGGCCCACAAGCCCTCCAGTTTGGCAATCCAGAACTGCAATGTAGCTTTCTGCCTGCCCTCCAGAAGAAAAACATTGCCCTCCGGGGCTACCCAGAAACCCCTAATGAGGATCAACCTGAATGCCATTCGGCTGTACCCCAAATATATAGGCTGACCTGGGCACTAATGCCCTTTCTGACACAGTCTGAGCCTGGACCTCCTGGCCCCACCCAGACAGCTGGACGCACACTGAGCATATCGGACCCGTCGTGGCCTTAGGTCGTCATCTCTTCTCAACCTCGATTTTCAGGCTTCGGAACCTAGACCTTATCTCCAATCACGGCCCGGGTTTGAAAATGAAGCAGAAATCAGAACTCTTTCCCCATGGCAAGAAACCTTGTGGTTGGCATGTTGTCCAAGGTTCAGTGTAGTTGAAACCAGTGTGGCCCATGAGGCCCCGCCCATGCTTGCGGGCCACATTGGTCACAAACACACATTGTGACCTTCAGCCTGAGCCCAGTCCTCAGGTAAGGCCTCTCAGTGGCTGGATGGAGAGACAGCATATTGGGCTTGCCATGCCCCTAGGCCCCAATTTTTAACCGTAGTTCGGGTTGTCCCTTCACTCTTCCCCAGGGCTCTGCTTTGGAATTCCTCTTTTGGTGGGACACCTGAGGTAACAAACCTGAAAGGAGTCCTCCCATCCCACAGATTGACGAAAAGCAATTGGGATCGGCCAAATCCACAGAGATCAAGATGCTTCCATGGCCCATGAGGCCTCCCCAAAATTCCACGGCCATCGCTGATACAAAATCCAAAGACAAAAGCCTGAGCATGCGCCTCACACTCGCTCATTCTTCATATCCTGAAGATTTCTTGAGATAAGAACCTACACGCACTCGAATGCACCCAAAATATATAGTCTAACCTGGGCACTAATGCACACTCTGACAACCTGAGCCCGGACCTGTTGACTAACACCCAGACAGCTGACCGCACACTGAGCGCATCAGACCCGCCATGGCCTTAGGTCATCATCTCTTCCCTACCTCAGTTTTCAGGCTTCAGAACCTAGACCTTATCTCCAATCACTGCCCAGGGGTGACTTTGATGCAGAAATCAGAACTCTTCCTTAACCTTGGCAAGAAACCTTGTGGTTGGCATGTTGTCCAACGTTCAGTGTAGGAGAAACCAGCATTCACCCTGAGGCCCCGCCCTTTCTTGAGTGCGAACAGGGCATAAACACGCATTGTGACCCTCAGCGTGAGTCCTATAGTCAGTCCTCTAGTAAGTCCTCTCAGTGGCTGGACCATTAGATGTCATAATGTGCTTTACATGTCCCTAGGCCTCAATTTTTAACCAGATTTCTGGTTGTCCAGTCGCCCCTCCCCAGGACTCTACTCTGGAATCCCTTATTTGGTGGGACACCTGAGGTTGAAAAACAAAACAAAACAAATCAACAACAACAGAACAACGGACTTCTTCCATCCCACAGAATGACCACAAACTCTTTGAACGGGGCCAAACCCCCAGAGAGTAAGACTCGTCCATTTCCCATGAAGTCACCCGGAAATTTCACGACCATGAGTGTTACGATATCCTGAGACAAAAACTTGAGCAAGAGCCTCACACTCGCCCGTTTTTCATATCCCGAAGAGTTCTCCTCATGGTCTGTAGATGAGTCAGTCCTGCCATACCTATGACCCGAAACATAAACCGAGTTTGTGTTTTCAGACAACTGTCCAAACAGCCCTGGCCTACACACCCTACAGGCAAAGCCCCTAGAGCCAAACCTGACGACTGTTCTTGCCCTATCCAAGGGAATTTTATGTGCCAATTCCAAAGGCCACCACCCTACTAATAGGATAAACCTCCAAAGTCCCTGAGGCCATCCAAATATTTGTGGCATCCCAGGACAAACAGGGGCAATCTGGGCCCTTCTGAGCACCTACCTGCACCTAGAACCGAAGACTGATGTCCCCAGTGGTAAAAAGGAACCATCAGGCCCCTAGGCACCTATCGGATCCATTGCTTTTGTTTCCAGGCATCTCTCCTCAGAGGCCTGGATTTCAATAACAGCATATGGCTGTTTCTTGACTCACCCATCAGAACAAATCTCATCCACACATGGGAAACACGCATGATGGAGCTGTGTGAATGCCTCTCTTTAGGAGAACACTTCAGGGCCCCAGTGCCACCGCTTCATTCCAAGGTCTCCATAGACATAAAATCATATTAGATCACATCCACGGGAGAGTCCATTTCAACTCAGCCTCCTCGGTTGCTCTGCCAGATCCAGCAGATCTAACCTGTCTTGTTGCGTGGAGACAATTGTAATGCGAGGTGGCCTACCCAGCCATCCATCCTTAGAACCCTGCTCAGAATCGTTGTCCTGGATCCAAACAACAGGTCTCAATTGTCCTGCAGAAGAATCTTTCCATTTAGGAGCTTCTCAGAACTCCCATCCTGGGAAAACCCCCATGGCCTCGTGATCCACCCCCCCCTTCAAAAAGGGGCCATCAGGGACAGAATGGCCAACCTGAGCGATCGGCTGATCCTCGCCCTGGCTTCAGATGCACGAGATCTCGATTCAGGTCTGTAGATTGTGCCTGCCATATCATCACCAAGAAACCTATGCCTAGCTTTGGTACTCAGAATTCCGTCCTCAGACTACTGGCCCACAAGCCCTCCAGTTTGGCAATCCAGAACTACAATGCAGCACTCTGCCTGCCCTCCAGAAGAAAAACATTGCCCTCTGGCTACCCAGAAACCCCAAACGAGGATCAACCTGCACGCCATTCGGCTGTACCCCAAATACATAGGCTGACCTGGGCACTAATGCCCTTTCTGACACAGCCTGAGCCTGCACCTCCTGGCCCCACCCAGACAGCTGGCCTCACATTGAGCACATCATGGAAAGAGACTCCAACCTGACCCAACGGCTGATATTCGCCTTGACTTCAGATGCACGAGATCTTGATTAAGCTCTTCAGATTGTACCTGCTGTGCCCTCACCCCAAAACCTAAGCATAGCTAGTATTCTCAGACTTCTGTCCTCACTCTCCTGGACCACACGCCCTCCATTTTGGGATTTCTGATGAATCAGTGCTGCACTCTGCCTGCCCTCTAGAAGAAAAACGTTGCCCTATGGGTCTACCCAGAAACCTCAAATGAGGATAAACCTGCATGCCACTCAACTGTACACCAATTATATCGTCTAGCCTGTGCACTAATGCCCTGTCTGACACAACCTGAGGCCTGAATTCCCAACCGACACCCTGACAGCTTGCCGTACGCTGAGAACATCTCAACCGCCATGGCCTTAGGTTGCCATCTCTTTCCAACCTGGTTTTCAGGCTACAGAAACCTAGACCTTATCTCTACTCATTTCCCATGGGAAAACGTGATGCAGAAATCATAACTTCTCCTTCCCTCTCGCCAGAATCTTGTGGTTGGCATCTTATACAAAGTTCAGTGTAGGACCCCTGTAGGGCCTACAGGAGTAGGAGTAGGGCCCCTGAGGGTAGTGTAGGGTCCCTGAGGCCCTGCCCATGCTTAAGAGCTGCGGTGGGCACAAACACACATTGGGACCCTCAGTTTAAACCCTGTCCTCAAGTAAAGCCTCTAAGTGGCTGGACCATGAGCCCGCATATGGGGCCTGCCATGCCCCAAGTCACCCAATCTTAACCAGAGGTAGAGACATCTAGTCACCCCTACTCAGGGCTCTGCTCTGGAATCCCTCTTTGGTGGGACATTTGAGGTAAGTAAACACAGAAAGGATTCCTCCCACCCACAGAATGACCCCAATCACTTGGGATCAGGACATCCCCAGAGAGAAAGACTCCTCCATGGCCCATGAGGCCAGCCCGACATTCCACGGCCACTCTTGACACAAAATCCAGAGACATAAGCCTCACCCTTAGGTCATAGCCCAAAAAATTCTCCTCATAGTCTGTAGATCGGGCCTGCCATACCTACGTCCCCAAACCGTGTTTTCAGACTTCTACCCTGACATCCCTGTCCCACACACCCTCCAGGCTGAGGCCCCTGGAGCCACACCTCAGGACTGAGCCTGCCCTCTCCAAGGAAATTCTTCCCATTCCATTGGCCACAACCCTACAGATTAGGAGAAACCTCCAAAGTCCCAGAGGCCATTCCAATAGTGTAGGCCGCCCAGTACAAAGAGGGGTGATCTGTCACAAGCTGAGGAACGACCTCAACTCACCCGTAGACAGATATCCCAAGAGTGAGGTATTAAAAGGACAGGCCCCTAGAACGTAATTGGTTCCATTGCTTTTGTTTCTAAGCATCTCTCCTCAGAGGCCTGTTTTCCAATACCAGCATATGGGGGATTCCAGAGATACCAATCAGAGCAAATCTTGTCTCCACATGGGAAACTTATCCTTTGGAGCTCTGTAAAAACCTCCAGTTAGGAAAAACCTTCAGGTAACCGGAGCCACCGCCCTATTCCAAGGGCTCCATGGACACAAACCCGCATTATGACCATTCGGCAGGAGAGTACATTTCAACTCAGCCCCGTTGATTACTCCCCCAGAGCCAGAATATCAAACCTGCCTTGTTGCTAGGAGACAACTTGAATGCAAAGCAGACTCTCTAGGCATCCATCGTTGGAATCCTGCTCTGGCGCCGTTCCATATGGGATGTCCTGGGAGCCTTCCAACAGGTCTTGACTGTCCTGCAAAAGGAATCCTTGCAGATTGGAGCATCTCACAACTCCTATCGTGGGAAAACCTACATGGCCTCATGAGATGCTCCCCTTTATAAAGGGGCCATCATGGACAGAAACTCCAACCTGAGCCAAATTCTGACCCATTGCTTTGGTTTCTATGTATCTCTCCTCAGAGGCCTGGTTTCCAATATCAGAATATGGGGGTTTCCTAAGGAAACAATCAGAACAGATCTCATCTCCACATGAGAAACTTGCTCTTTGGAGCTGTGTCAATACCTCAGGTTAGGAGGATCCTTCAGGGCGCTGGCACCATGGCCCAATTCCAAGGTCTCCAAGGACACAAACTTACATTATGATCCATCCTCAGGAGGGTCCATTTCAAATCATGCCCCTCGGCTGCTCACCCAGAGCCAGCAGATCAAACCTGCCTTGTCACTAGGAGACAGTTGGAATGAGAGGTGGGCTGCCCAGGCATCCATCCTTAGAACCCTGCTCTGGAGAATTTCTTTATGGGACGTCTTGAATCCAACAAACCTGTCTTGACTGTCTCGCAGAATGAATCCTTGCGGTTTGAAGCATCACACAATCCCACTGTGAGAAAACCTCCATTTCCTCATGATGCCCCACACCTTCATAAATGGGCCATCATGGACAGAAACTCCATCCTAAGCCAACGTCTGATCCGCGCCCTGAATTCAGAAACACGAGATCTCGATTCAGCACTTGAGAGTGTGCCTGCTGTGCCCTCGCCCCGAAACCTAAGCCTAACTTGTGTTCTCAGACTTCCGTCTTCACAATCCTGGCCACACCCCTCCAGTTTGGCAATTCTGGAGACACAATGCAGCACACTGCCTGCCCTTCAGAAGAAAAATGTTGCCCTATAGGGCTAACCAGAAACGCCAAATGAGTAACAACCTGCATGCCACTCGACCATACCCCAATTATACAATCTAGCCTGTGCACTAAAGCCCTGTCTGATACGGCCTGAAGGCAGACCTCCAGTCCAACACCCAGACAGCTGGCCGTACACTGAGCATATCAAACCCACAATGGCTTTCGGCCATCGTCTCTACCCAACCTCAGTTTTCACATTCAGAACCTAGAACTTATCTCCACTCACTGCTCAGGAGTGAACGTGATACAAGAATCAGAACTTCTCCTTCGCCATGGCAAGAAACCTTGTGGTTGGCATGTTGTCCAACGTTCATTGTAGGAGAAAGCAGCATGGACTATGAGGCCCCACCTATCCCTGAGGGCTACAATTTGCACAAACACACATTGTGACCATCAGCGTGAGACCTATCCTCATGTAAAGCCTCTTAGTGACTGGAACTACAGCCCACATATGGGGCTTGCCAAGCCCCTAGTCCCCCAATCTCAACCAGAGTTAGAGATGTCTAGTCACCCCTACTCAGGGCACTGCTCTGGAATCCCTCTTTGGTGGGACACCTGAGGTAAAAAAAAAAAAAAATACAGAAAGGACTCTTCCCATCCACAGAATGATCCCAACCACTTGGGATCAGGCCAAATCACCAGAGAAAGACTTGTCCATGGCCCTTGAGGACACCCCGACATTCCACGGCCACTATAGGCACAAAATCCAGAGCCAAAAGCGTGAGCAAACGCCACATACTCGCCCTTTGTTCATAGCCCGGAAAATTCTCACGGTCTGTAGATCGAGCCTTCATACATACATCCCCAAACCTAAGCTGAGTTTGTGTTTTCAGACTTCTGTCCCCACAGTCCTGGCCCACACACCATCCAAGCTGGGGCCCCTGGAGCCACACCTGAGGACTGTGGCTTCCCTCTCAATGGGAATTCTGCCATTTCCATTGGCCACAACCCTATAGATTAGGAGAAACCTCCAAACTCCCGGAGGCCATCCCAATAGCTTTGGCTGCCCAGGACAAACAGGGATGATCTTTCACAAGTTAGGAAACTACCTCCACTCAGACCCAGACACAGATATCCCCATAGAATAAGATTGAACTGGACAGGCACTTAGGCCCTAATCAGATTCATTGCTTTTGTTTCCAGGCATCTCTCCTCAGAGGCCTGGTTACCAATACGAGCATATGGGGGATTACTGAGGCACTCATAGAAAAATCTCGTCTCCACATAGGAAATGTACTCTTTGGAGCTCTATAAAAACCTCTGTTTAGGAGAATCTTTCAGGGTCCCGGATCAAGCACCCCATTCCAAGATCTCCATGGACTTAAACCCACATTATGATCTATCCTCGGTAGAGTCCATGTCAACTCATCCCCCTTGGTTTCTCCCCCAGGGCCTGCAGATCAAACCTGCCTTGTTGCTAGGAGACAACTAGAATGGGAGGCGGGCTGCCCAGGCATCCATCCTTAGAACCCTACTCTGGAGTCGTTCCATATGGGACATCCTAGAGCCATCCGACAGGTCTCAAGTGTCCCATAGAAGGAATCTTTGCAGTCTGGTGCATCTCACAACTCCCATTGTGGGAAAATCTTCATGGCCTCTTGAGACGCTCCACTTTATAAAGGGGCCATCATGGACAGAAACTCCAACCTGAGCAAACGTCTGATATTCGCCCTGGCTTCAGGTGCATGAGATCTTGATTCAGCTCTGCAGAGTGTGCCTTCTGTGCCCTCACCCCAAAAACTAAGCCAAGCTTGTGTTCTCAGACTACCGCCCTCACACACCTGGCCCAAAAGCCCTACAGTTTGGCAATACTGGGGCCACAATGCAGCACTCTGCCTGCCCTCCAGAAGAAAAACGTTGCCTTATGGAGCTACCTAGAAACCCGAATGAGGATCAACTGAACACCACTCGACTGCACCCCAAATATACAGTCTACTCTGTCTAATGCCCTGTCTGACACAGCATGAGCCCACACCTCCAGACCTACGCTCAACAGCTAGCCACACACTGAGTTCATTGTACCCATCAGGTCCTTAGGTCTTCATCTCTTCCCAACCTCGATTTTCGGGTTTCAGAACCTAGACCTAAACTCCAATCACTGTCCAGGGGTGAACGTGATGCAGAAATCACAACTCTTCCTTCGCCATGACCGGAAACCTTGTGGTTGGCATATTCTCCAACGTTCAGTGTACGAGAATCCAGCGTGGCCCATGAGGCCTTTCCCATGCTTGAGGGCCTTGTTGGGCACAAATAGGCATTGTGACCCTCAGCATGAGCCCTGTCCACAAGGAAGACCTCTCAGTGTCTGAATTAAGAGCCCACATATTGGACTTGCCATGCCTCTAGGCCCCCAAACTTAAACAGAGCTGGGGTTATCCAGTTGTCCATCCCAAGGACTCTGCTCTGGAATCCCTCTTTTATTGACACACATGAGGTACATAAAATAAAATAAAAAACAGAAAGGACTCCTCCCATCCCACAGAATGTACCTAAACTCTTGGGATTGTGTCAAATCCTCAGAGAAGGAAAGCCGTCCACAACCCATGACGCCAAGCCAGCTTTCGACCCACATTGTTGACACAAATCCAGAGTCAAAACCTGAGCAAGCACCTCAAACTCACCCTTTTTCATATCCCGAAGTGTTATCACGGTCTGTAGATTGGGCGTGCCATAACTATGTCCCCAATCCTAAGTGGAGTTTGTGTTTTCAGACTTTTGTCCAAATATCCCTGGACCCCACACGCTCCACACTTGGGTCCCTGGAGCCACACCTCAGGACTGTGCTTCCCTTTCAAGAGAATTCTTCCCATTCCATTGGTCACAACCTTGCAAATTAGGAAAAACCTCCAAAGTTACCGAGGCCATCCCATAAGTGTAGGCCGCCCAGGACAAAGAGGTGTGATCCCAAACCAGCTGAGCAACTACCTCCACTCAGACAAAAGATGTCCCCAGAGAAGAATATTGAACCGGACAGGCCCCTAGGCCCTAATCAGATCCATTGCTTTGGTTTCCAGGCATCTCTCCTCAGAGGCCTCATTTCCAATACCAGCAAATGGTGGTTTCCTGAGGCACCAATAAGAACAAATCTCGTCTCCCCATGGAAAACTTGCTCATTGGAGCTTTGTTATAACCTCTGGTTAGGAGAATCCTTCAGGGCCCTGGTGCCACTGCCCCATACCAAGGGCTCAATGGACTCAAACCAACATTAAGACCATCCTCAGGAAAGTCCATTTCAACTCATTTAAGACCATCCTCAGGAAAGTCCATTCCAACTCAGCCCCCACTGATGCTACCCCAAGCCAGCAGATCAAACGTTTCTTGTTGCTAGGAGACAATTGGAATTGAGGCTGTCTGCCCAGGCATCCATACTTAGAACCTAGTTCTGGAAAAATACCTTAGGAGACGTCCTGGAGCCATCCAACAAATCTTAATTGTCCCACAGAAGGAATCCTTGCGGTTTGGAGCATCTCACAACTCTAATAGTGGGAAAACCCCCATGGCCTCATAATGCCCCCCCCCCCTTCATGAAGGGGCCATTATGGACAGAAACTCCAACCAGAGCCAAAGTCTGATCCTCGACCTGACTTCAGACTCTTGAGTTCTCAATTCAGCTCTGCTGAGTGTGACT
The DNA here is from genome assembly GCF_011764305.1 of Mustela putorius furo. NCBI lineage: Eukaryota > Metazoa > Chordata > Mammalia > Carnivora > Mustelidae > Mustela > Mustela putorius. Next base: position 882,776 of record NW_025421551.1, on the reverse strand, counting down.
GCCATTTCCATTCCCCGAAACCTAAGCCTAGCTTGTGTTCTCAGACTTCCGTCCTCACTCTCCTGGCCCACAATCCCTCCAGTTTGGGAATTCCGAAGCCACAATGCAGCACTCTGCCTGCCCTCCAGAAGAAAAACTTTGCCCTATGCTGCTAATAAGAAACCCCAAATGATTATCTAATGCATGCCACTCGACTGTAAAGCAATTATACAGCCTACCCTGAATACTAATGCCCTGTCTGGCACAGCCTGAGACAAGACATCCCAAACGACACCTAGACAGCTGGCTCCAACCTGGACACAAGGGACCTGCTATGGCTGTAGTTCGTCATCTCTTCCCAACCTCGGTTTTCAGGCTTCAGAACCTAGACCTTATCTCCAATCACTGCCCAGGGGTGAACGTGATGCAGAAATTAGAATTCCTCCTTCCCCATGGCCAGAAACCTTGTGGTTGGCATGTTGTCCAACGTTCAATGTGGGAAAACCTGCATTGTCGGAAAGGCCCCGCCAGTGCTTGAGGGCCGCCTAGGGTACAGACATGCATTGTGACCTGTAGCATGAGTCCCGTATTAAAGTAACGCCTCTCAGTGGCTGGACCAAGATCCTGCATATGGGGCTTGTCATATCCATAGGCCCCCAGGCTTAACCAGAGAGCGAGTATTCCAGTTGTCAGTACCCACTGCTATGCTCCAGAATCCCTCTAATGGGGGGACACATGAAGCAGAAAAGAGGACTCTTCCCACAGAATGACCCCAAACTCTTGGGGGCTGGACAAACTACCAGAGAGGGAGACTTCTACGACCCATGAGGCAACTCCTACATTAAACGGCCATTGTGGACAAAATATCCAGAGACAAAAGACTGAGCGACTGCCTCCCTCTCACCCTTCTTTCATATCCAGAGGAGCTCCCCTCACGGACTGTAGATCAGGCCTGCCATAACCTCGGCCCCAAACATGAGCTGAGTTTGGGTTTTTGGATGTCTGTCTGCACAGCCGTGGCCCACACCGCCTCCAGGCTGGGGTCTCTGGAGCCACACCAGAGAACTGTGCCTGCTCTCTCCTAAGAAACTGCCCGTTCCATTGGCCACAGCTCTACAAAATCGTAGAAACCTCAAAATCCCCAAGGACATCCCACTACCGCAAGCCGCACTGGACAAACAGGGGCATTATGACACCAGCTGAGCAACTACTACCTCCATGCAGACACACAGACTGATATCCGCAGAGACAGAAGATTGAACCAGACAGGCCCCTAGGCCCTATTATGAACTCTTGCTTTGGTGTCCAGGTATCACTCCTCAGAGGCCTGGGTTAGAAGACCAGCATATGGGGCTATCCTGAGGCACCAGACAGAACACCTCTCATCTCCACATGGAAAGCTTCCTTGTTGGAGTTGTGTCAAACCCTTCGGGTTGGAGAATCCTGCAGAGTCCCTTAGCTACTGCCACATTCCAAGGTCTCCATGGCCACCAACCCACATTATGACTCATCCTCAGGAAAGTCCATTTAAACTCAGCCTTCTGGGTAGCTCACCCAAGAGCCCGCAGATTGAGCGTGCCTTGTCTCGACCAGGCAATGGGAAGGTGAGTTGGCGTTTCTCGGCATCCATGCTTAGGCCCCTGCTCTCGAGTCTTTCTGTATGGGGCATCCTGGAACCATCCAATAGTACTCGACTGTCCTGAAGAAGGAAACTTTGAAGTTTGGAGCAGCTCACAACTCCCAGCGTAGGGTAACCTCCCTGGCCTCATGACGCCCCCACCCCCTTCAGGAAGGGGCCGTCACGGACACAAACTGCAGCTTGAGGCAACATCTGATACTCGCCCTGACCTCAGATGCAGGAGATCTCGATTCAGCCTCTGCACAGTGGGCCCAAACCTTATGCTAACTTGTGTTTTCAGACTTCCTTCTTCACACTCCTGGCAAACATGTCCTCAAGACTTGGAATTCTGGAACCAAAATGCAGCCCTATGCTGGCCCTCCAGAAAAAAACGTTGCTCTATGGGGATCTCCATGAACCCCAAATGAGGATCAACCTGCTCGGTTCTCGAACTCACCCCAATTGGATTGTTCGGGTTGTCCATTCATCCCTCACCAGAGCTCTGCTTTGGAATCCCTCTTTTGGTGGGACTCCTGAGGTAACAAAACTAAAAGGACTCCTCCCATCCTTCAGATTGACCCCAAACAATTGGGATTGGACCAAATTCACAGAGAGGAAGTCTCGTCCATGGCCCATGAGGCCTCCCCGAGATTCCACAGCCATCGTTGACAACAAATCCAGAGTCAAAAGTCTGAGCATGCGCCTCACACTCACTCTTTTGTCGTATCCCGAAGAGTTCTCCTCACGGTCTGTAGATTGGGCCTGCCATACCTACTTCCCAAACCTAAGCAGAGTTTGTGTTTTCAGACTTCTGTCCCCATGTTCCTGGCCAACAGACCCTTCAGGCTGGGGCCCCTGGAGCCACACATCAGGACTGTGCCTGTCCATACCACGGGAATTCTTCCCATTCCATTGTTCACAATCGTACAAATTAGGAAAAACCTCCAGAGTCCCCAAGGACCCCCAATAATGTAGGCCGCCCAGGACAAACAAGGTTCATCTGAAACCAGCTGAGCATCTACCTCTACTCAGCGTAGATGGATGTCCCCAGAGAAGAAGATTGAATCATACAGGCCCCTAGGCCTGAATCAGATTCATTGCTTTCGGTTACAGGTATCTCTCCTCAGAGGCCTGGTTTCCAATATTAGCATATGGGGATTTCATGAGGCAGCAATCAGAACAAATTTCATCTCCACATGGGAAAATTATCCTTTGAAGATGTCTCAAAACCTCCAGTTAGGAGAATCCTTCAAGGCCTGTGTACCACTGCCCCATTACAAGGTCTCCATAGACACAGAAACACAATAGGACCCATCCACAGGAGAGTCCATTTCAACTGAGTGTATTCGGTTGCTCCGAGAGATCCAGCAGATCTAACTTGTCTTGTTGCTAGGAGACAATTGGAATGTGAGGTGGCCTACCCCGCCATCCATCCTTAAAACCCTGCTCGGTATCTATCGCCAGGAGCCAACCAACAGGTCTCAATTGTCCTGCAGAAGAAACTTTGCAGTTGGGAGCTTCTCAGAACTCCCATCGTGAGAGAACCACCATGGCCACATGATCCCCCCCCCCTTCATAAAGGGGCCATCAGGGACAGAATGTCCAACCTGAGCGATCGTCTGATCCTCGCCCTGACTTCAGATGCACGAGATCTTGATTCAGGTCTGTAGATTGTGTCTTCCATGTCCTCACCCAGAAACCTAAGCCTAGCTTGTGTCCTCAGACTTCTGTCCACAGACTACTGGCTCACAAGCCCTCCAGTTTGGCAATCCAGAACTACAATGCAGCACTCTACCTGCCCTGCAGAGGAAATAAATTGCCCTCTGGGGCTACCTAGAAAACCCAAATGAAGATCAACCTGCACGACACTTGGCTATTCCCAAAATATATAGGATGACCTGTGCAATAAAGCCCTTTCTGAAACAGCCTGAGCCTGGACCTCCTAGGCCCACCCAGACAGCTGGCTACAAACTGAGAACTTCAGACCCCCCATGGCCTTAGGTCGTTATCCCTTCCCAACCTCAGTTTTCAGGCTTCAGAACCTAGACCTTATCTCCAATCACTGCCCAGGTTTGAAAATGATGCAGAAATAAGAACTCCTTCCCGATGGCAGGAAAACTTGTGGTTGGCTTGTTGTCCAACGTTCAGTGTAGTGGAAACCAGTGTGTCCCTTGAGGCCCCGCCATTGCTCGCGGTCCAGATAGGTAGCAAACACACATTGTGACCCTCAGCCTTAGCCCAGTCCTCAGGTAAGGCCTCTCAGTGGCTGGATGAAGAGACAGCATATTGGGCTTGCCATGCCCCTAGGCCCCAATTTTTAGCCATAGTTCGTGTTGTCCCTTCGATCTTCCCTAGGGCTCTGCTTTGGAATTACTCTTTTGGTGGGACACCTGATGTAACAACCCTGAAAGGAGACCTCCATCCAACAGATTGACGAAAAACAATTGGGATCGGGCCAAATCCACAGAGAGCTAGATTAGTCCATGGCCCATGAGGCCTCCTCGACATTCCACGGCCATCGCTGATACAAAATCCATAGTGAAAAGTCTAAGCAAGGCCTCAGACTCGCACTATCTTCATATCCTGAAGATGTCTTCTCATGGTTTGTAGATCGGGCCTGCCATACCTACGTCCCCAAACATAAGCTGAGTTTGTGTTTTCAGACTTCTGTCCTCAAAGTCCTGGGACACATACCCTCCAGGCTGGGGACCCTGGAGCCACACATTAGGACTGTGCCTACCCAATCCATGGGAATTCTGCCCATTCCATTGTCCAAAATCATACAAATTAGGAGAACCCTCCAAAGTCCCTGAGGCCATCCCAATAGTATAGGTCGCCCGGGACAAAAAAGGGCAGTCTGATACCAGCTGAGCATCTACCTCCACTCATACCCTAGAAGGAAGTCCCCAGAGAAGAAGATTGAACCAGACAGGATCCTAGGCCAAAATCGGATCCATTGGTTTGGTTTCCAGGCATGTCTCCTCAAAACCCTGGATTCCAATACCAGCATTGGGGTTTTCCTGAGGCACACATCAGAACAAACCTCGTCTCCACAAGGAAACTTGTGCATGGGAGCTATGTCAAAAGCTTAGGAGATACTTCAGGGTCCCGGTGCCACCGCCCCATTCCAAGGCCCTCAGGGACACAAACACACATTAGACCCATCCTCAGGAAAGTCCATTTCAACTCAGCCACCCCGGTTGCTCCCGCAGAGCCATCAGATCTAAACTGTCTTGTCGCTAGGAGACAATTGGAATGCGAGGCGGGCTTCCCAGGCATCCATCCTCGAACGTTGGTCTGGATTCATCCATATGGGATGTCGTGGAGCTGTCCAACAGGTCACAATTGTCCCGCAGAAGGAATCCTTGGAGGGGGCATCCACCACTCCCAACGTGGGAAAACCTCCACACTCTCGAGAATCCGCTCCCTTCATGATGGGGCCGTCATGAAAGAAGTCCAAGCTGAGCCAACGTCTGATCCTCGCTCTGACTTCAGAAGCATGAGATATTGCTTCAGATCTTCAGGGGGTACATGCCGTACCCTCGCCCTGAAACCCAAGTCTAGCTTGTGTTCTCAGACTTCCATCCTCACACTCCTGGCACCGAAGCCCACAAGTTTGGCAATTCCGGACCATCATTGCAGCACTCTGCCTGCCCTCTAGAAAAAATATATTGCCTAATGAGCTGCCCGGGCACATTAAATGAGAATAAACCTACACGGCACTCGAATGTACCCAAATTATATAGTCTAACCTGGGCAGTAATGCACTGTCTGACACAACCTGAGCCGGGACCTCCTGAGCAACACCCCAGACAGCTGACCGCACACTGAGCACATCAGACCCACCATGGCCTTAGGTCATCATCTCTTCCCTACCTCAGTTTTCAGGCTTCAAAACCTAGACCTTATCTCCAATCACTGCCCAGGGGTGACTGTGATGCAGAAATCAAAACTCCTGCTTACCCATGGCAAGAAACCTTGTGGTTGCCATGTTGTCCTACGTTCAGTGTAGGAGAAACCAGCATTCACCCTGAGGCCCCGCCCATTCTTGAGTGTGAAAAAAGGGCATAAACACGCATTGTGACCCTCAGCATGATTCCTGACCTCTAGTAAATCCTCTCAGTGGCTGGACCATTAGAAGTCATAATGGGCTTGACATGTCCCTAGGCTCCAATTTTTAACCAGATTTCTGCTTGTCCAGTCACAACACCCCAGGGCTCTACTCTGGAATCCCTCATTTGTTGGGACACCAGAGGTTGAAAAACAAAACAAAGCAAATCAAAAACAACAAAAAAACGAACTTCTTCCATCCCACAGAGTGACCCCAAACTCCTTGGACGGGGCCAAACCCCCAGAGAGTAAGACTCGTCCATTTCCCATGAAGTCACCAGGAAATTTCACCACCATGAATGACATAATATCTAGAGACAAAAACGTGAGCAAGAGCCTCACACTCACCCATTTTTCATATCCCAAAGTGTTCTCCTCATGGTCTGTAGATCAGACAATTGGAATGCGAGGTGAGCTACCCAGCCATCCATCCTTAGAACCCTGCTCGGAATCGTTGTCCTGGAGCCAACCAACAGGTCTCAATTGTCCTGCAGAAGAATCTTTGCAGTTTGGAGCTTCTCAGAACTCCCATAGTGGGAAAACCCCCATGGCCTCGTGATCCACCCACCCTTCAAGAAGGGGCCATCAGGGACAGAATGTCCAACCTGAGCGATCGTTTGATTCTCGCCCTGACTTCAGATGCACGAGATCTCGATTCAGGTCTGTAGATTGTGCCTGCCATATCCTCACCCAGAAACCTAGGCCTAGCTTGGGTTCTCAGACTTCCGTCCTCAGACTACTGGCCCACAAGCCCTCCAGTTTGGCAATCCAGAACTACAATGCAGCACTCTGCCTGCCCTCCATAAGAAAAACATTGTCCTCTGGGGCTACCCAGAAACCCCAAATGAGGATCAACCTGCACGCCATACGGCTGTACCCCAAATATATAGGCTGACCTGGGCACTAATGCCCTTTCTGACACAGCCTGCGACTGGACCTGCTGGCCCCACACAAACAGATGGCCGCACACTGAGCACATCGGACAAGTCATGACCTTAGGTCATCATCCCTTCCCTACCTCAGTTTTCAGCCTTCAGAACGTAGACCTTATCTCAAATCACTGCCCAGGGGTGACTGTGATGCAGAAATCAGAACTCTTCATTACCCATGGCAGGAAACTTTGTGGTTGGCATGTTGTCCAACGTCCAGTGTAGGAGAAACCAGCATTCACCCTGAGGCCCCGCCCATTCTTGAGTGCGACGAGGGCATAAACACGCATTGTGACCCTCAGCGTGAGTCCTGTCCTCTAGTACGTCCTCTCAGTGGCTGGACCATTAGATGTCATAATGGGCTTGACATGTCCCTAGGCCCCAATTTTTAACCAGATTTCTGGTTGTCCAGTCGCCCCTCCCCAGGGCTCTACTCTGGAATTCCTCATTTGGTGGGACACCTGAGGTTGAAAAACAAAAAAAAAAACAAATCAACAACAACAGAACAACGGCCTTCTTCCATCCCACAGAATGACCCCAAACTCTTTGGACCGGGCCAAACCCAGAGATTAAGACTCGTCCATTTCCCATGAAGTCACTCGGAAATTTCACGACCATGAGTGACACGATATCCAGAGACAAAAACTCGAGCAAGTGCCTCACACTCGCCCTTTTTTCATATCCCGAAGAGTTCTCCTCATGGTTTGTAGATCAGTCCTGCCATACCTATGACCCGAAACATAAGCCGAGTTTGTGTTTTCAGACAACTGTCCTAACAGCCCTGGCCTACACACCCTACAGGCTCAGAACCCTGGAGCCAAACCCGACGACTGTGCTTGCCCTCTCCAAGGGAATTGTATGTGCCCATTCCAATGGCCTCAACCCTACTAATATGATAAACCTCCAAATTCCCTGAGGCCCTCCCAATATTTGTGGCTTCCCAGGACAAACAGGGGCAATCTGGGCCCATCTGAGCCCCTACCTGCACTCAGACCCGTAGACTGATATCCCCAGACGTAAAAAGGAACGAACAGGCCCATAGGCACCTATCGGATCTATTGCTTTGGTTTCCAGGCATCTCTCCTTAGAGATCCTTAGAACCCTTAGAACCCTGCTCTTGTGTCGTTCCTTATGGGACATCCTTGAGCCATCCAACAGGTGTCGACTGTCCCACAGGAGTCCTTGTTCATGGACCACCTCACAACTCATATCATGGAAAGCTTCCAAGTTCACATGATGCCCCCAATCTTCATGAAGTCGGATGATGGGAAGAAACTCCAACCTGAACCAACGGCTGATCTTCGCCTTGACTTCAGATGCACGAGATCTTGATTAAGCTCTTCAGAGTGCACCTGCTGTGCACTCACCCCAAAACCTAAGCATAGCTGGTGTTCTGAGACTTCCGTCCTCACTCTCCTGGACCATACGCCCTCCATTTTGGGATTTCCGATGACACAGTGCTGCACTCTGCCTGCTCTCTAGAAGAAAAACGTTGCCCTATGGGTCTACCCAGAAACCTCAAATGAGGATAAACCTGCATGCCATTCAACTGTACACCAATTATATAGTCTAGCCTGTGCACTAATGCCCTGTCTGACACAACCTGAGGCCTGAAATCCCAACCGACACCCAGACAGCTTGCCGTACACTGAGAACATCTGAACCGCCATGGCCTTAGGTTGCCATCTCTTTCCAACCTGGTTTTCAGGCTACAGAAACTTAGTCCTTATCTCTACTCATTTCCCATGGGTGAACGTGATGCAGAAATCATAACTCCTCCTTCCCTCTCGCCAGAATCTTGTGGTTGGCATCTTATCCAAAGTTCAGTGTAGGAACCCTGTAGGGTCTACAGGAGTAGTAGGAGGGCCCCTGAGGGTAGTGTAGGGTCCCTGAGGCCCTGCCCATGCTTAAGAGCTGCGGTGGGCACAAACACACATTGGGACCCTCAGTTTGAGCCCTGTCCTCAAGTAAAGCCTCTCAGTGGCTGGACCATGAGTCCGCATATGGGGCCTGCCATGCCCCAAGTCACCCAATCTTAACCAGATTTAGAGACATCTAGTCACCCCTACTCAGGGCTCTGCTCTGGAATCCCTCTTTGGTGGGAAATTTGAGGTAAGTAAACACAGAATGGATTCCTCCCACCCACAGAATGACCCCAATCACTTGGGATCAGGCCACCCCAGAGAGAAATATTCCTCCATGGCCCATGAGGCCAGCCCGACATTCCACGGCCACTATTGACACAAAATCCAGAGACATAAGCCTCACCCTTAGGTCATAGCCCAAAAAATTCTCCTTATAGTCTGTAGATCGGGCCTGCCATACCTACGTCCCCAAACCGTGTTTTCAGACTTCTATCCTGACATCCCTGTCCCACACACCCTCCAGGCTGAGGCCCCTGGAGCCACACCTCAGGACTGTGCCTGCCCTCTCCAAGGAAATTCTTCCCATTCCATTGGCCACAACCCTACAGATTAGGAGAAACCTCCAAAGTCCCAGAGGCCATTCCAATAGTGTGGGCCGCCCAGTACAAAGAGGGGTGATCTGTCACAAGCTGAGCAACTACCTCAACTCACCCGTAGACAGATATCCCAAGAGAGAGGTATTAAACTAGACAGGCCCCTAGAACGTAATTGGTTCCATTGCTTTTGTTTCTAAGCATCTCTCCTCAGAGGCCTGTTTTCCAATACCAGCATATGGGGGATTCCAGAGATACCAAGCAGAACAAATCTTGTCTCAACATGGGAAACTTATCCTTTGGAGCTCTGTAAAAAACCTCCAGTTAGGAGAAACCTTCACGTAACCGGAGCCACCGCCCTATTCCAAGGTCTCCATGGACACAAACCCGCATTATGACCATTCGGCAGGAGAGTACATTTCAACTCAGCCCCGTTGATTACTCCCCCAGAGCCAGAATATCAAACCTGCCTTGTCGCTAGGAGACAACTGGAATGCAAAGCAGACTCTCTAGGCATCCATCGTTGGAATCCTGCTCTGGCGCCGTTCCATATGGGATTTCCTGGGAGCCTTCCAACAGGTCTTGACTGTCCTGCAGAAGGAATCCTTGCAGATTGGAGCATCTCACAACTCCTATCGTGGGAAAACATACATGGCCTCATGAGATGCTCCCCTTTATAAAGGGGCCATCATGGACAGAAACTCCAACCTGAGCCAACTTCTGATCCATTGCTTTGGTTTCTATTTATCTCTCCTCAGAGGCCTGGTTTCCAATATCAGAATATGGGGGTTTCCTAAGGAAACAATCAGAACAGATCTCATCTCCACATGAGAAACTTGCTCTTTGGAGCTGTGTCAATACCTCAGGTTAGGAGGATCCTTCAGGACGCTGGCACCATGGCCCAATTCCAAGGTCTCCAAGGACACAAACTTACATTATGATCCATCCTCAGGAGAGTCCATTTCAACTCATTTAAGACCATCCTCAGGAAAGTCCATTCCAACTCAGCCCCCTCTGATGCTACCCCAAGCCAGCAGATCAAACGTTTCTTGTTGCTAGGAGACAATTGGAATTGAGGCTGTCTGCCCAGGCATCCATACTTAGAACCTTTTTCTGGAAAAATACCTTAAGAGACGTCCTTCAGCCATCCAACAAATCTTAATTGTCCACAGAAGGAATCCTTGCGGTTTGGAGCATCTCACAACTCTAATAGCGGGAAAACCCCCATGGCCTCATAATACCCCCCCCCCTTCATGAAGGGGCCAACATGGACAGAAACTGCAACCTGAGCCAAAGTCTGATCCTCGACCTGACTTCAGACTCATGAGATCTCAATTCAGCTCTGCAGAGTGTGCCTGCCATGTCCATTCCCCGAAACCTAAGCCTAGCTTGTGTTCTCAGACTTCCGTCCTCACTCTCCTGGCCCACAAGCCCTCCAGTTTGGGAATTCCGAAGCCACAATGCAGCACTCTGCCTGCCCTCCAGAAGAAAAACTTTGCCCTATGCTGCTAATAAGAATCCCCAAATGATTATCTAATGCATGCCACTCGACTGTAAAGCAATTATACAGCCTACCCTGAATAGTAATGCCCTGTCTGGCACAGCCTGAGACAAGACATCCCAAACGACACCTAGACAGCTGGCTCCAACCTGGACACAAGGGACCCGCTATGGCTGTAGTTCGTCATCTCTTCCCAACCTCGGTTTTTCAGGCTTCAGAACCTAGACCTTATCTCCAATCACTGCCCAGGGGTGAACGTGATGCAGAAATTAGAATTCCTCCTTCCCCATGGCCAGAAACCTTGTGGTTGGCATATTGTCCAACGGTCAATGTGGGAAAAACCTGCATTGTCGGAAAGGCCACGCCAGTGCTTGAGGGCCGCCTAGGGCACAGACATGCATTGTGACCTGTAGCGTCAGTCCCATATTAAAGTAACGCCTCTCAGTGGCTGGACCAAGATCCTGCATATGGGGCTTGTCATATCCATAGGCCCCCAGGCTTAACCAGAGAGCGAGTATTCCAGTTGTCAGTACCCACTTCTTGCTCCAGAATCCCTCTACTGGGGGGGACACATGAAGCAGAAAACAGGACTCTTCCCTTCCCACAGAATGACCCCAAACTCTTGGGGGCTGGACAAAACTACCAGAGAGGGAGACTTCTACGACCCATGAGGCAACTCCTACATTAAATGGCCATTGTGGACAAAATATCCAGAGACAAAAGACTGAGCGACTGCCTCCCACTCACCCTTCTTTCATATCCAGAGGAGCTCCCCTCACGGACTGTAGATCAGGCCTGCCATAACCTCGGCCCCAAACCTGAGCTGAGTTTGGGTTTTTGGATGTCTGTCTGCACAGCCGTGGCCCACACCGCCTCCAGGCTGGGGTCTCTGGAGCCACACCACAGAACTGTGCCTGCTCTCTCCTAAGAAACTGCCCGTTCCATTGGCCACAACTCTACAAAATAGTAGAAACCTCAAGGTCCCCAAGGACATCCCACTACCGCAAGCCGCACTGGACAAACAGGGGCATTATGACACCAGCTGAGCAACTACTACCTCCATGCAGACACACAGACTGATATCCGCAGAGACAGAAGATTGAACCAGACAGGCCCCTAGGCCCTATTATGAACTCTGTCTTTGGTGTCCAGGTATCACTCCTCAGAGGTCTGGGTTCGAAGACCAGCATATGGGGCTATCCTGAGGCACCAGACAGAACACCTCTCATCTCCACATGGAAAGCTTCCTTGTTGGAGTTGTGTCAAAACCCTTCGGGTTGGAGAATCCTGCAGAGTCCCTTAGCTACTGCCACATTCCAAGGTCTCCATGGCCAAAAACCCACATTATGACTCATCCTCAGGAAAGTCCATTTAAACTCAGCCTTCTGGGTAGCTCACCCAAGAGCCCGCAGATTGAGCGTGCCTTGTCTCGACCAGGCAATGGGAAGGGGAGTTGGCGTTTCTCGGCATCCATGCTTAGGCCCCTGCTCTTGAGTCTTTCTGTATGGGGCATCCTGGAACCATCCAATAGTACTCGACTGTCCTGAAGAAGGAAACTTTGAAGTTTGGAGCAGCTCACAACTCCCAGCATAGGGAAACCTCCCTGGCCTCATGACGCCCCCACCCCCTTCAGGAAGGGGCCGTCACGGACACAAACTCCAGTTTGAGGCAACAACTGATATTCGCCCTGACCTCAGATGCAGGAGATCTCGATTCAGCCTCTGCACAGTGGGCCCAAACCTCGTGCTACCCTTTTTTTTCAGACTTCCTTCCTCACACTCCTGGCAAACATGTCCTCAAGACTTGGAATTCTGGAACCAAAATGCAGCCCTATGCTGGCCCTCTAGAAGAAAAACGTTGCTCTATGGGGATCTCCATGAACCCCAAATGAGGATCAACCTGCTCGGTTCTCGACCTCACCCCCAATTGGATTGTTCGGGTTGTCCATTCATCCCTCCCCAGAGCTCTGCTTTGGAATCCCTCTTTTGGTGGGACTTCTGAGGTAACAAAACTAAAAGGACTCCTCCCATCCTTCAGATTGACCCCAAACAATTGGGATTGGACCAAATTCACAGAGAGGAAGTCTCGACCATGGCCCATGAGGCCTCCCCGAGATTCCACAGCCAACGTTGACAACAAATCCAGAGACAAAAGTCTGAGCAAGCGCCTCACACTCGCTCTTTTGTCGTATCCCGAAGAGTTCTCCTCACGGTCTGTAGATCGGGCCTGCCATACCTACTTCCCAAACCTAAGCCGAGTTTGTGTTTTCAGACTTCTGTCCCCACATTCCTGGCCCACAGACCCTTCAGGCTGGGGCCCCTGGAGCCACACATCAGGACTGTGCCTGTCCATACCACGGGAATTCTGCCCATTCCATTGTCCACAATCGTACAAATTAGGAAAAACCTCCAGAGTCCCCAAGGACATCCCAATAATGTAGGCCGCCCAGGACAAACAAGGGTAATCTGAAACCAGCTAAGCATCTACCTCTACTCAGCGTAGATGGATGTCCCCAGAGAAAGAAGATTGAATCATACAGGCCCCTAGGCCTGAATCAGATTCATTGCTTTTGGTTACAGGTATCTCTCCTCATAGGCCTGGTTTCCAATATTAGCATATGGGGATTTCATGAGGCAGCAATCAGAACAAATCTCTTCTCCACATGGGAAAATTATCCTTTGAAGATGTCTCAAAACCTCCAGTTAGGAGAATCCTTCAGGGCCTGTGTGCCACTGCCCCATTACAAGGTCTCCATAGACACAAAAACACATTAGGACCCATCCACAGGAGAGTCCATTTCAATTGAGTGTATTCGGTTGCTCCGCGAGATCTCCAGCAGATCTAACTTGTCTTGTTGCTAGGAGACAATTGGAATGTGAGGTGGCCTACCCCGCCATCCATCCTTAAAACCCTGCTCGGAATCGTTCGCCTGGAGCCAACCAACAGGTCTCAATTGTCCTGCAGAAGAATCTTTGCAGTTGGGAGCTTCTCAGAACTCCCATCGTGAGAGAACCCCCATGGCCAAATGATCCCCCCCCCTTCATAAAGGGGCCATCAGGGACATAATGTCCAACCTGAGCGATCGTCTGATCCTCACCCTGACTTCAGATGCACGGGATCTCGGTTCAGGTCTGTAGATTTTGCCTGCCATGTCCTCACCCAGAAACCTAAGCCTAGCTTGTGTCCTCAGACTCTGTCCACAGACTACTGGCTCACAAGTCCTCCAGTTTGGCAATCCAGAACTACAATGCAGCACTCTACCTGCCCTGCAGAAGAAATACATTGCCCTCTGGGGCTACCTAGAAACCCCAAATGAAGATCAACCTGCACGACACTTGGCTATACGCAAAATATATAGGATGACTTGGGCAATAATCCCCTTTCTGACACAGCCTGAGCCTGGACCTCCTAGGCCCACCCAGACAACTGGCTAAAAACTGAGAACTTCAGACCCCCCATGGCCATAGGTCGTTATCCCTTCCCAACCTCAGTTTTCAGGCTTCAGAACCTAGACCTTATCCCCAATCACTGCCCAGGTTCGAAAATGATGCAGAAATCAGAATTCCTTCCCGATGGCAGGAAAACTTGTGGTTGGCTTGTTGTCCAACGTTAAGCGTAGTGGAAACCAGTGTGTCCCTTGAGGCCCCGCCATTGCTCGCTGTCCATATAGGTAGCAAACACACATTGTGACCCTCAGCCTTAGCCCAGTCCTCAGGTAAGGCCTCTCAGTGGCTGGATGAAGAGACAGCATATTGGGCTTGCCATGCCCCTAGGCCCCAATTTTTAAACCATAGTTCGTGTTGTCCCTTCACTCTACCCCAGGGCTCTGCTTTGGAATTCCTCTTTTGGTGGGACACCTGATGTAACAACCCTGAAAGGAGTCCTCCATCCAACAGATTGACGAAAAACAATTGGGATCGGGCCAAATCCACAGAGAGCAAGATTCATCCATGGCCCATGAGGCATCCTCGACATTCCACGGCCATCGCTGATACAAAATCCAGAGACAAAAGCCTATGAAAGCACCTCAGACTCGCACTATCTTCATATCCTTAAGATGTCTTCTCATGGTTTGTATATCGGGCCTGCCATACCTACGTCCCCAAACATAAGCTGAGTTTGTGTTTTCAGACTTCTGTCCTCAAAGTCCTGGGCCACACACCATCCAGGCTGAGGACCCTGGAGCCACACATTAGGACTGTGCCTGTCCATACCACGGGTATTCTTCCCATTCCATTGTCCACATTCGTACAAATTAAGAAAAACCTCCAGAGTCCCCAAGTACATCCCAATATTGTAGGCCGCCCAGGACAAACAAGGGTCATCTGAAACCAGCTGAGCATCTACCACTACTCAGCGTAGATGGATGTCCCCAGAGAAGAAGATTGAATCAGACATGCTTCTAGGCCTGAATCAGATTCATTGCTTTCGGTTAAAGGTATCTCTCCTCAGAGGCCTGCTTTCCAATATTAGCATATGGGGATTTCATGAGACAGCAATCAGAACAAATCTCTTCTCCACTTGGGAAAATTATCCTTTGAAGATGTCTCAAAATCTCCAGTTAGGAGAATCCTTCAGGGCCTGTGTGCCACTGCCCCATTACAAGGTCTCCATGGACAGAAATCCACATTAGAACCCATCCACAGGAAATTCCATTTCAACTCAGCTCCCTTGGTTGCTCCCCCAGAGCGAGCAGACTGAACCTGTCTTGACTAGGAGACAATTGGAGTGTGAGGCGGGCTGCCCAACCATCCATCCTTAGAGCTCTGCTCTGGTGTCGTTCCGTATGGGATGTCCTGGAGCCATCCAACAGGTCTCAAATGTCCAGCAGAAGGAATCCTTGAGTTTTGGAGCATCTCACAACTCCCAACCTGGGAAAATCTAGATGGCTTTGTGATGCCCCCCCCCCATTTATGAAGGGGAAATCATGGAAAGGAACTCCAAACTAAGACAACGTCTGATCTTCACCCTGAATTCAGATGCACGAGATCTCGATGCAACTCTGCAGAGTGTGCTTTCCTTGCCCTCGCCCTGAAACCTATGACTAGCTTGTGTTCTCAGACTTCCGTCCTCACACTCCTGGCCCCAAAGCCCTCACATTTGGATATTCGGGACACAAAATTAAGCATTCTGCCTGCCTTCCAGAACAAAAATTTTGACCTATGGAGTTTCTCACATAACCCAAATGAGGATAGACATACATGGCACTCGAATGTACCCAAATTAGATAGTCTAACCTGGCCACTAATACACTGTCTGATAGGAATGAGCCCGGACCTCCTGACCAAAACCGAGACAGCTGACCGCACACTGAAAACATCACACCCGCCATGGTCTTAGCTCACTATCTCTTCACAACCTAACTTTTCAGGCTTCAGAACTTAGACAGTAACACCAAGCCCTGACAAAAGGGTTGAATGTGATGCAGAAATCAAACTTCTCCTCCTTACCCATGGCAAGAAACCTTCTGGTTGGAAAGTTGTCCAATGATCAGTGTAGGAGAAAAACAGCATTCACCCTGAGGCCCCGCCCATTCTTGAGTGCGACGAGGGCATAAACACGCATTGTGACCCTCAGCGTGAGTTCTGTCCTCTAGTAAGTCCTCTCTCAGTGCCTGGACCATTAGATGTCATAATGGGCTTGACATGTCCCTAGGCCCCATTTTTAACCAGATTTCTGGTTGTCCAGTCGCCCCTCCCCAGGGCTTTACTCTGGAATTCCTCATTTGGTGGGACACCTAAGGTTAAAAAACAAAACAAAACAAAACAACAACAACAACAACAAAAACGGACTTCTTCCATCCCACAGAATGACCTCAAACTCTTTGGACAAGGCCAAACCCAAGAGAATAAGACTCATCCATTTCCCATGAAGTCTCCCGGAAATTTCACGACCATGAGTGACACGATATCCAGAGACAAAAACTTGAGCAAGAGCCTCACACTCGCCCTTTTTTCATATCCTGAAGAGTTCTCCTCAAGGTCTCTAGATCACTCCTGCCATACCTATGACCCGAAACATAAGCCGAGTTTCTGTTTTCAGACAACTGTCCAAACAGCCCTGGCCTAAACACCCTACAGTTTCAGGCCCCTGGAGCCAACCTGAGGACTGTACTTGCCCTCTACAAGGGAATTCGGTGTGCCCATTCTAATGGCCACAACCCTAATAATAGGATAAATCTACAAAGTCCCTGAGGCCATCCCAATAGTGGTGGCTTCCCAGGACAAACAGGAGTAATCTGAGCCCATCCGAGAACCTACCTGCACTAAGACCCGAAGACTGATGTTCCTAGAGGTAAAAAGGAACGAACAGGCCCCTACCCACTAATCGGACCCATTGCTTTGGTTTCCAGGCATCTCTCCTCAGAGGCCTGGATTTCAATACCAGCATATGGCTGTTTCTTGACTCACACATCAGTACAAATCTCATCTACACAGGGCAAACTTGCACGTGGGAGCTGTGTGAAAGCTTCTCTTTAGGAGAACCCTTCAGGGCCCCATTGCCACCGCTTCATTCCAAGGTCTCCATAGACACAAAAACACATTAGGACCCATCCACAGGAGAGTCCATTTCGAATGAGCGTATTCGGTTGCTCTACGAGATCCAGCAGATCTAACTTGTCTTGTTGCTAGGAGACAATTGGAATGCGAGGTGGGCTACCAAGCCATGCATCCTTAAAACCTTGCTCAGAATCGTTGGCCTGGAGCCAACCTACAGGTCTCATTTGTCCTGCAGAGGATTCTTTGCAGTTGGGAGCTTCTCACAACTCCCATCGTGAGAGAACCCCCATGGCCTCGTGATCGCCCCCCCCCTTCATAAAGGGGCCATCAGGGACATAAGGTCCAAACTGAATGATCGTCTGATCCTCACCCTGACTTCAGATGCACGAGATCTCGGTTCAGGTCTGCAGTTTGTGCCTGCCATGTCCTCACCCAGAAACCTAAGCCTAGCTTGTGTCCTCAGGCTTCTGTCCACAGACTACTGGCTCACAACCCTCCAGTTTGGCAATCCAGAACTACAATGCAGCACTCTACCTGCCCTGCAGAAGAAATACATTGCCCTCTGGGGCTACCTAGAAACCCCAAATGAAGATCAACCTGCACGACACTTGGCTATACCCAAAATATACAGGATGACCTGGGCAATAATGCCCTTTCTGACACAGCCTAGGCCTGGACCGCCTAGGCCCACCCAGACAGCTGGCTACAAACTGAGAACATCAGACCCCCCATGGCCTTAGGTCGTTATCCCTTCCCAACCTCAGTTTTCAGGCTTCAGAACCTAGACCTTATCTCCAATCACTGCCCAGGTTTGAAAATGATGCAGAAATCAGAACTCCTTCCCGATGGCACGAAAACTTGTGGTTGGCTTGTTGTCCAACGTTCAGTGTAGTGGAAACCAGTGTGTCCCTTGAGGCCCCGCCATTGCTAGAGGGCCAGATAGGTAGCAAACACACATTGTGACCCTCAGCCTTAGCCCAGTCCTCAGGTAAGGCCTCTCAGTGGCTGGATGAAGAGACAGCATATTGGGCTTGCCATGCCCCTAGGCCCCAATTTTTAACCATAGTTCGGGTTGTCCCTTCACTGTTCCCCAGGGCTCTGCTTGGAATTCCTCTTTTGGTGGGACACCTGATGTAACAACAACCCTGAAAGGAGTCCTCCATCCAACAGATTGACGAAAAAAACAATTGGGATCGGCCCAAATCCACAGAGAGCAAGATTCGTCCATGGCCCATGAGGCCTCCTCGACATTCCACGGCCATCGCTGATACAAAATCCAGAGACAAAGCCTAAGCAAGCGCCTCAGACTCGCACTATCTTCATATCCTGAAGATGTCTTCTCATGGTTTGTAGATCGGGCCTGCCATACCTACGTCCCCAAACATAAGCTGAGTTTGTGTTTTCAGACTTCTGTCCTCAAAGTCCTGGGCCACACACCATCCAGGCTGGCGACCATGGAGCCACACATTAGGACTGTGCCTACCCAATCCATGGGAATTCTGCCCATTCCATTGTCCAAAATCGTACAAATTAGGAGAACACTCCAAAGTCCCTGAGGCCATCACAATAGTATAGGTCACCCGGGACAAAAAAGGGCAGTCTGACACAAGCTGAGCATCTAACTCCACTCATACCCTCGATGGATGTCCCCAGAGAAGAAGATTGAACCAGACAGGACCCTAGGCCAAAATCGGATCCATTGCTTTGGTTTACAGGGATGTTTCCTCAAAACCCTGGGTTCCAATACCAGTATTGGGGATTTCCAGATGCACCCATCAGAACAAACTTCGTCTCCACAAGGAAACTTGTGCATGGGAGCTATGTCAAAAGCTTAGGAGAATACTTCAGGGTCCCAGTGCCACCACCCCATTCCAAGGCCCTCATGGACACAAACACACATTAGACCAATCCTCAGGAAAGTCCATTTCAACTCATCCACCCCGGTTGCTCCCGCAGAGCCATCAGATCTAAACTGTCTTGTCGCTAGGAGACAATTGGAATGCGAGGCGGGCTTCCCAGGCATCCATCCTCGAACGTTGGTCTGGACTCATCCATATGGGATGTCCTGGAGCTGTCCAACAGGTCTCAATTGTCCCGCAGAAGGAATCCTAGGAGGGGGCATCCCACCACTCCCAACGTGGAAAAACCTCCACGGCCTCGAGATTCGGCTCCCTTTATGAAGGGGCCGTCATGAACAGAAAATCCAAGCTGAGCCAACGTCTGATCCTCGCTCTGACTTCAGATGCATGAGATATTGCTTCAGATCTTCAGGGGGTACATTCCGTGCCCTCGCCATGAAACCCAAGTCTAGCTGTCCCTAGGCCCCAATTTTAACCAGATTTCTGGTTGTCCAATCGCCCCTACCCAGGGCTCTACTCTGGAATCCCTCATTTGGTGGGACCCCTGAGTTTGAAAAACAATACAAAACAAAACAACAACAACAAAAAACGGACATATTCCATCCCACAGAATGACCCCAAACTCTTTGGACTGGGCCAACCCCCCAGGGAGTAAGACTCGTCAATTTCCCATGAAGTCACCCGGAAATTTCACGACCATGAGTGACACGATATCCAGAGACAAAAACTTGAGCAGAGCTTCACACTCGCCCTTTTTTCATATCCCGAAGGGTTTCTCCTCATGGTCTGTAGATCAGTCCTGCCATACCTATGACCCGAAACATAAGCCGAGTTTGTGTTTTCAGACAACTGTCCAAACAGCCCTGGCCTACACAGCCTATAGGCTTAGGCCCCTGGAGCCATGCTGAGGGCTGTACTTGCCCTCTCCAAGGGAATTCTGTGTGCCCATTCCAATGGCCAAAACGCTACTAATAAGATAAACCTCCAAAGTCCCTGAGGCCATCCCAATAGTGGTGGCTACCCAGGACAAACAGGAGCAATCTGAGCCCATCTGAGAACCTACCTGCACTCAAACTTGTAGACGGATATCCCCAGTGGTAAAAAGGAACGAACGAACAGGCCCCTAGGCCCTAATCGGATCCATTGCTTTGGTTTCAAGGCATCTCTCCTCAGAGGCCTGGATTTCAGTACCAGCATATGACTGTTTCTTGACTGACCCATCAGAACAAATCTCATCTACACATGGGAAACTTGCACATGGGAGCGATATCAAAGCCTCTGTTTAGTAGAACCCTTCATGGCCCCAGTGCCACCGCGTCATTCCAAGGTATCCATAGACACAAAAACACATTAGGACCCATCCACAGGAGAGTCCATTTCAACTCAGCGTATTCGGTTGCTCCGTGAGATCCATCAGATCTAACTTGTCTTGTTGCTAGGAGACAATTGGAATGCGAGGTGGCCTACCCCCGCCATCTATCCTTAGAACCCTGCCCGGAATCGTTGGACTGGAGCCAACCAACAGGTCTCAATTGTCCTGCAGAAGAATCTTTACAGTTGGGAGCTTCTCACAACTCCCATCGTGAGAAAACACCCATGGCCTCGTGATCCCTCCCCCTTCATGAAGGGGCCCTCAGGGACATAAGGTCTAAACTGAGTGATTGTCTGATCCTCACCCTGACTTCAGATGCACGAGATCTCGGTTCAGGTCTGTAGATTGTGCCTGCGATGTCCTCAACAGAAACCTAAACCTAGCTTGTGTCTTCAGACTTCCCTCCTCAGACTAATGGCCCACAAGCCCTCCAGAATTATAATGCAGCACTCTCCCTGCCCTCCAGAAGAAAAAATCATTGCATTCTGGGGCTACCCATAAACCCCAAATGAAGATCAACTTGCACGCCACTTGGTTGTACCCAAAATATATATAGGCTGACCTGGGCAATAATGCCCTTTCTGACAGAGGCTGAGCATGGACCTCCAGGCTCATCCAAACAGCTGGCCGCTCACTGAGCACATTGGACCAGCCATTGCCTTAGGTCATTATCTCTTCCCCAGCCTCGGTTTTCAGGATTTAGAATCTAGACCATATCTCCAATCACTGCCCATGTTTGAAAATGATGCAGAAATCAGAACTCCTTCCCGATGGCAAGAAACCTTGTGTTAGGCTTGTGGTATAATGTTCAGTGTAGTGGATACCTGTGTGTCCGATGAGACCCCACCATTGCTCGCGGGCCACATAGGTGGCAAACACACATTGTGACCCTCAGCCTTAGCCCAGTCCTCAGGTAAGGCCTCTCAGTGGCTGGATGAAGAGACAGCATATTGGGCTTGCGATGCCCATAGGCCCCAATTTTTACCATAGTTCGGGTTGTCCCTTCACTCTTCCCCAGGGCTCTGCATTGGAATTCCGCTTTTGGTCGGACACCTGAGGTATCAACCCTGAAAGGAGTACTCCATCCAGCAGATTGACGAAAAACAATTGGGATCGGGCCAAATCCACGGAGAGCAAGATACGTCCTTGCCCCATGAGGCCTCCTCGACATTCCACGATCATCGCTGATACAAAATCCAGAGACAAAAGCCTGAGCAAGCGCCTCAGACTCGCACTATCTTCATATCCTGAAGATGTCTTCTCATGGTTTGTAGATCGGGCCTGCCATACCTACGTCCCCAAACATATGCTGAGTTTGTGTTTTCAGACTTCTGTCCTCAAAATCCTGGGCCACACACCATCCAGGATGGGGACCCTGGAGCCACACATTAGGACTGTGTCTAACCAATCCACGGGAATTCTGCCCATTCCATTGTCCAAAATCGTACAAATTAGGAGAACCCTCCAAAGTCCCTGAGGCCATCCCAATAGTATAGGTCGCCCGGGACAAAAAAGGGCAGTCTGACACCAGCTGAGCATCTACCTCCACTCATACCCTAGATGGATGTCCTCAGAGAAGAAGATTGAACCAGACAGGACCCTAGGCCAAAATCGGATCCATTGCTTTGGTTTACAGGCATGTCTCCTCAAAACCCTGGGTTCCAATACCATAATTGGGGTTTTCCTGAGGCACCCATCAGAACAAACCTCGTCTCCACAATGAAACATGTGCATGGGAGCTATGTCAAAAGCTTAGGAGAATACTTCAGGGTCCCAGTGCCACCGCCCCATTCCAAGGCCCTCATGGACACAAACACACATTAGACCCATCCTCAGGAAAGTCCATTTCAACTCAGCCACCCCGGTTGCTCCCGCAGAGCCATCAGATCTAAATTTTCTTGTCCCTAGGAGACAATTGGAATGCGAGGCGGGCTTCCCAGGCATCCATCCTCGAACGTTGGTCTGGACTCATCCATATGGGATGTCCTGGAGCTGTCCAACAGGTCACAATTGTCCCGCAGAAGGAATCCTAGGAGGGGGCCTTCCACCACTCCAAACGTGGGAAAACCTCTATGGCCTCGAGATTCGGCTCCCTTCATGAAGGGGCCGTCATGAACAGAAAATCCAAGCTGAGCCAACGTCTGATCCTCGCTCTGACTTCAGATGCATGAGATATTGCTTCAGATCTTCAGGAGGTACATGCCGTGCCCTAGTCCCTGAATCCCAAGTCTAGCTTGTTTTCTCAGAATTCCGTCCTCACACTCCTGGCCCCGAAGCCCACAAGTTTGGCAATACCGGACCATCATTGCAGCACTCTGCCTGCCCTCTAGAAACAAAATATTGCCTAATGAGCTACCGGGGAACATTAAATGAGAATAAACCTACACGGCACTCGAATGTACCCATATTATATAGTCTAACCTCTGCAGTAATGCACGGTCTGACACAACCTGAGCCGGGACATCCTGAGCAACACCCAGACACTGACGGCACCCTGAGATCATAAGACCCGCAGTGGCCTTAGGTCATCATTTCTTCCCTACCTAAGTATTCAGGCTTCAGAAACTAGACCTTATCTCCAATCACTGTCCAGGGGTGAGTGTGATGTAGAAATCAGAACTCCTCTTTATCCACGACAAGAAACCTTGTGGTTGCCATGTTGTCCAAGGTTCAGTGTAAGAGAAACAAGCATTCACCCTGAGGTCCCGCCCATTCTTGAGTGCGACGAGGGCATAAACACGCATTGTGACCCTGAGCATGAGTCCTGTCCTCTAGTAAGTCCTTTCAGTGTCTAGAACATTAGATGCCATAATGGTTTGACAAAGCCCCTATTTTAAACCAGATTTCTTTTGTCCAATCGCCCCTCCCCAGGGTTCTACTCTGGAATCCCTCATTTGGTTAGACAACTGAGTTTGAAAAACAAAAGAAAACAAAGCAACAACAACAAAAAAAAAAACGGACTTCTTCCATCCCACAGAATGACCCCAAACTCTTTGGACGGGGCCAAACCTCCAGAGAGTAAGACTCGTCCATTTCCCATGAAGTCACCCGGATATTTCATGACCATGAATGTCACGATATCCAGAGATAAAAACTTGAGCAAGAGCCTCACACTCGCCCTTTTTTCATATCCCGAAGAGTTCTCCTCATGGTCTGTAGATCAGTCCTGCCATACCTATGACCCGAAACATAATCCGAGTTTGTGTTTTCAGACAACTGTCCAAACAGCCCAGGCCTACACACCCTGCAGGCTCAGGCCCCTGGAGCCAACTTGAGGACTGTACTTGCCCTCTCCAAGGGAATTCTGTGTGACCATTGCAATGGCCACAACCCTACTAATAGGATAAACCTCCAAAATCCCTGAGGCCATCCCAATAGTGGTGGCTTCCCAGGACAAACAGGAGCAATCTGAGCCCATCTGAGAACCTACCTGCCGTCAGACTCGTAGACTGATATCCCCAGAGGTAAAAAAGGGAACGAACAGGCCCCTAGGCCCTAATCGGATCCATTGCTTTGGTTTCCAGGCATCTTCCTCAGAGGCCTGGATTTCAGTACCAGCATATGGCTGTTTCTTGACTGACCCATCAGAACAAATCTCATCTACACATTGGAAAAATGCACGTGGGAGATGTGTCATGCGTCTTTTTAGGAGAAACCTTCAGGTCCCCAGTGCCACCCGCTTCATGCCAAGGTCTCCATAGACACAAAAACACATTAGGAACGATCCACAAGAGAGTCCATTTCAACTCAGCATATTCGGTTGCTCCGCGAGATCCAGCAGATCTAACTTGTCTTGTTGCTAGGAGACAATTGGAATGCGAGGTGGCCTACCCCGCCATCCATCCTTAGAACCCTGCTCGGAATCGTTGGCCTGGAGCCAACCAACAGGTCTCCATTGTCCTGCAGAAGAATCTTTGTAGTTGGGAGCTTCTCACAACTCCCATCGTGAGAAACACCCATGGCCTCGTGATCCCCACCCCCTTCATGAAGGGGCCATCAGGAACATAAAGTCCAACCTGAGAAATAGTCTGATCTTCACCCTGACTTCAGATGCACGAGATCTCGATTCAGGTCTGTATATTGTGCCTGCCATGTCCTCACCCAGAAACCTAAGCCAAGCTTGAGTCCTCAGACTTCCGTCCTCAGACTAATGGCCCACAAGCCCTCCAGTTTGGCAATCCAGAATTACAATGCAGCACTCTGCTTGCACTCCAAAAGAAAAACATTGCCCTCTGGCGCTACCCAGAAACCCCAAATGAAGATATACCTGCACGCCACTTGGCTGTACCCAAAATATATAGGCTGACCTGGGCAATAATGCCCTTTCTGACAGAGCCTGAGCCTGGACCTCCTGGCCCCACCCAGACAGCTTACCGCTCACTGAGCACATAGGACCAGCCATTGCCTTAGGTCGTTATCTCTTCCCAATCTCAGTTTTCAGGATTCAGATCCTAGACCTTATCTCCAATCACTGCCCTGGTTTTGAAAATGATGCAGAAATCAGAACTCCCCGCTCAATGGCAAGAACCTTGTGGTTGGATTGTTGTCCAACGTTCAGTGTAGTGGAAACATGTTTGTCGGATGAGGCCCCGCCATTGCTTGTGGGCCACATAGTGGCAAACTCACATTGTGACCCTCAGCCTTAGCCCAGTCCTCAGGTAAGGCCCCTCGGTGGCTGGATGAAGAGACAGCATATTGGGCTTGCCAGGCCCATAGGTCCCAAATTTTAACCATAGTTCAGGTTGTGTCTTCCCCAGGGCACTGCTTTGGAATTCCGCTTTTGGTGGGACACCTGAGGTAACAACCATGAAAGGAGTCCTCCCATCCCACAGATTGACGAAAAACAATTGGGATCGGGCCAAATCCACAGAGAGCAAGATTCGTCCCATGCCCATGAGGCCTCTCCAACATTCCAAAGCCATCTCTGATACAAAATCCAGAGACAAAAGCCTGAGCACGTGGCTCAGACTCGCTCATTCTTCATATCCTGAAGAGTTCTTCAGATAAGAACCTACAAGGCACTCAAAGGCACCCAAAATATATAGTCTAACCTGGGGCACTAATGCACTGTCTGACAACCTGAGCCCGGACCTCGTGACCAACACCCAGACAGCTGACCGCCCACTGAGCACATCAGAACCGCCATGGCCTAAGGTCATCATCTCTTCCCTATCTCAGTTTTCAGGCTTCAGAACCTAGACCTTATCTCCAATCACTGCCCAGGGGTGACTGTGATGCATAAATCAGAACTCTCCCTAACCCATGGCAAGAAACCTTCTGGTTGGCATGTTGTCCAACGTTCAGTGTAGGAGAAACCAGCATTCACCCTGAGGCCCCCGCCCATTCTTGAGTGCGACGAGGGCGTAAAGACGCATTGTGACCCGCAGCCTGAGTCCTGTCCTCTATAGTCCTCTCAGTGGCTGGACCATTAGATGTCATAATGGGCTTGACAAGTCCCTAGGCCCCAATTTTTTAACCAGATTTATGGTTGTCCAGTCGCCCCTCCCCAGGGCTCTACTCTGGAATCCTTCATTTGGTGAGCCAAACCTGACGACTGTGCTTGCCCTCTCCAAGGGAATTGTATGTGCCCATTCCAATGGCCACAACCCTACTAATAGGATACACTTCCAAAGTCCCTGAGGCCATCCCAATATTTATGGCTTCCCAGGACAAACAGGTGTGCAATCTGGGCCCATCTGAGCACCTACCTGCACTCAGACCCGTAGACTGATGTCCCCAGATGTAAAAAGGAACGAAACAGGCCTCTAGGATCCCTATCGGATCCATTGGTTTGGATTCCAGGCATCTCTCCTCAGGGGGCCTGGATTTCAATAAAGCATATGGCTGTTCTTGACTCACCCATCAGAACAAATCTCATCTACACATGGGAAACTTTCACGATGGAGCTGTGTGAAAGCCTCTCTTTAGGAGAACCCTTCAGGGCCCCAGTGCCACCACTTCATTCCAAGATCTCCATAGACAAAAAATCATATTAGGACACATCCACGGGAGAGTCCATTTCAACTCAGCCTCCTCGGTTGCTCCCCCAGATCCAGCAGATCGAACCTGTCTTGTTGCGTGGAGACAATTGGAATGCGAGGTGGGCTACCCAGCCATCCATCCTTAGAACCCTGCTCGGAATCGTTGTCCTGGAGCCAACCAACAGGTCTAAATTGTCCAGCTGAAGAATCTTTGCAGTTGGGAGCTTCTCACAACTACCATCGTGGGAACAAACCAATGCCTCGTGATCCAACAACCCCCATTCAAGATTGGTTCCATACTTCCTTCCCGAGACTACTGGCCCACAGAGCCCTCGCAGTTTGCAAGCCGAACGACAAATGATTGAGCACTCTCCTGTGCTCTGACTCTGCCACGTCTGCCTCCCTCCCGAATAAAAACATTGCCCTCTGGGCTTACCCTGAAGCCCAAATTAGTATCCAGCGGGGCAACGCCATTTTTCGGCTGTACCCCACCAAATATCTGGGCTCACCTGGGCACTAATGCTTTTCTGACAAGCCGATGATGCATGGGACCTGCCTGGCCCCACCCCTGTATGGCAGCTTGGCCGCACAACTGAAGCAACAACCTCGACCCGTCATGTGCCTTAGGGCTCATCCATCCCAATCTTCTCATCTCGCTGGGTTCAAAGGCTTCAGAACTAGACCAATTATCTCCAATCACGGTCTCGGCCCGAAGATGAGTGTGTCAGAAATCAGAACCTCTTTCCTAATGGCAATAAAACCTTTGGGGGCATGTTGTTGCAAGGTGCAGTGTAGTTGAACCATGGGTTTGCCCATGTAGGGTGATGGCCTCGCCATGGTTTGTGGGCCGCACAATTTGGTCACAAACCAATTAACCTGTGACCCTCAGCCTGAGTCCAGTCCTCATGTAAAGAGCCTCTCAGGCAGATGCTGGATGGATAGTAACAAGCATATTGGCCATTTGCCATGCCCCTAGACCCCAATTTTTGTTTAACATAGTAGGGTTGTCCCTTCATCGTCCCCAGGGCTCTGCTTGGACTTCCTCTTTGGTGGGACACTCTGATTATGGCGGTACAAACCTGAAAGGAGTCCTCCCTATCCACAGATTGACGAAAAGACAATTGGATGGGCCAAATCCTCAAGTTCGCAGAAGAGCAAGTTCGTCCATGGCCCATGAGGGCCTCCCCCCATTCCACGGCGCCATCGCGTGATACCAATCCAGAGACATAAGCATGAGCAGTGTGTGTAGGTACTCATCTCATTCTTCATATTCTGAAGAGTTCTTCAGCTAATGAACCTACACAGCACTCGGAATGTACCCAAAATTATACTCAACCTGTGTGCACTAATGTACTGTCTGACAACTGTGTGAGCGGGCCCTCGTGACCAACGCACCAGACAGCGGACCGCACACTGAGCACTCAGAACCGCAATGGCCTTTAGGTACCATCTCTTCCCTACCCGTGTTCAGGTTAGAACCTAGACCTTATTCCAATCCTGCCCAAGGGGACTGTGATGCAGAAAAAAGTTATTTCATTCCCATGTGCAAGAAACCTTTGCTTTGTGGCATGTTGTCCAACGTTCAGTGTAGGGAAACCAGCATTCACCCTGAGGCCCCGCCCATTCTTGAGTCACGAGGGCATAAACGCATTGTGACTCTCAGCGTGATTCCTGTCCTCTAGTACGTCCTCTCAGTGGCTGGACCATTAATGCATAATGGGCTTGACATGTCCCCAGCCCCCAATTTTAACAAGATTGCTGGTGGTCGGTCGCCCCTCCCCAGGGCTTTACTCTGGAATCCCTCATTTGGTGGGACACCTGAGGTTAAACACAAAACCTCAACAGCACAGAACAACGGACTTCTTCCATCCCACAGAATGACCCGAAACTCTTTGGACGGGGCAAAACCCCAGAGACTAAGACTCCTCCATTCCCATGAAGTCACCCGGAAATTTCCACGACCATGGTGACACGATATCAGAGAAAACTTGAGCAAGAGCTCACTCGCCCTTTTCATATCCTGAAGAGTTCTCCTCATCGTCTGTAGATCAGTCCTGCCATACCTATGACCCGAAACATAAGCCGTATTTGTGGTTCAGGACAATGTCAAAAAGCGCCCTGGCCTACCCACCTTAGGCCGGCTCCGTGTGAGGCCCAAACATGGACAGTGCTTGGCCCATCCAGATTGGGAATGTATGTGCCCATTCAATGGTCACAACTCCTACTAATAGCATAAACCTCCAACTTGGATGTGTGTGACGGTGGCCCCCTAGCCCTTAATCTTAGAAACCCTGATCGGAATCGTTTGGCCTGAGCCTAATCAACAGCTCCCAGTCAAGTTATGTCCTGTAGAAGACTCTTTGCTGTGGTTGGGAGCTTCTTACTACTCCCATCGTGGGAAAATACACCTATAGCCTGTTCGATCCACCCCCCCTTCAAGAAGGGGCAACATCAGGGACAGAATGTCAAACCTGAGCGATCGTCTGATCATTCGCGCCTGACTTCAGATTGCAACGAGATTTGCGCATTCAGGTCTACCATGAAACCTAGGCCTAGCTTGTGTTCTCAGACTTCCGTCCTAAGACTACTGGACCCACAAGCCCTACACTTGGCAATCCGGGAACTTAAAATGCATGCACTCTGCCTGTTCTCCCGAAGAAAAACACTGTCCCCTCTGTGGCTACCCAGCCACCCAATTTTTTCCCACATACATGAGTGAATTCATCCTCTCATTTACTTTCAACTGCGCACGCCATTCGGCTTTTTGGCCTTCCTCTCTCTCCCTGCTTCTCGTTTGTACCCCAAATATATAAGTTGACACCTTGGCCACTAATGCCCTTTCTGTCACCAAGTCCTGACGATGGACGTCTTGGCCCCCCCCCACCCAAGACACGTCTGGCCGCACCCCCGAACATCTCCCACCTCGCACAATGAGCAAATCAGACAACCGCACATTTTGGCCCTAGGTCTATCATATCATCTAAACCCCCTGTTTCAGGCTTAAGGAACTAGTACCTATTACACAATAAAGGGATTCCCGCGGCTTTTTCTTTTACCACACGCCCGGGTTGAACATGATTGCAGAAAAGAAGCAGAAATCAGAACTCTTTCCCCACGGGCAAAGAAAACCTAGTGTGTTGCGTCTGTGTCTGTCCAACGGTGCGTTGTACACTTGAGGAAACTAGTCTGGAATATTGACTTCGGCCCTCCCATTTCCCCGCCCAGCTCTGCGGCCATATATTGGTCAAAAACCCATTATTGGGTACCTCGAATAGAGGCCTAGTAAAGTCCTCAGACTACAAGGCCTTCAGTGGCTGGATGGAGAGACCAGCATTCTTATTCCAGAGGGAGACAGCATATTGGACTTGCCATGCCCAGGCCCCAATTTTTAAACCATTGTTCGGGATTGGTCCCTTCCAGTACTTCCCAAGGGCTCTGCTTTGGAATTCCGCTTTTGGTGGGACACCCTGAGTGTAACAAACCTGAAACGGAGTCCTCCCATCCACAGATTGACCCAAAAACATTTGGGATCGGGCCAAATGTACAGAGAGAAAGATTCGTCCATGGCCCCATGAGGCCTCCCCCCCAACATTCCACGGTCCATTAGCTGATACAAATACCAGAGACGAAGAGACAACAAGGACTGAAAGAAAGCTCCTCAGACCTCAGTGGCATTCTGTCAAATCATGAAGAGTTCTTCCGATAGAATTACCTACCCGGCACGTCGAATGCCACCCAAAATAGATAGTCTAGACCTGGTGCACTATGCACTGTATGACAACGGAGCCCGGAACTCGTGACCAGCACCCAGACGCTGACCGCATCATCTGAGCACATTCAGACCGCCATGGCCTTAGGTCCTCATCTCTTCCATACCCCCGTTTTCAGGCTTCAGAACCTAGGACATTATCCACCAAATCACGGCCCAAGGGTGTAGCTGTGATGCAAGTGCGCCTCATAACTCTTCCCTTCTCCCATCCGCAAGGAAAATTGTGGTTGGCCTGTTGCCAATGTACCGGGGGAGGAGA
Organism: Mustela putorius furo; assembly: GCF_011764305.1. Lineage (NCBI taxonomy): Eukaryota > Metazoa > Chordata > Mammalia > Carnivora > Mustelidae > Mustela > Mustela putorius. Next base: position 852,441 of record NW_025421551.1, on the reverse strand, counting down.
AACCCTATGACATTTTTCACAGAAGGCCCGCCAATTGGGAGTTTTGGGCGGAAAAGGGGCCAAACCCACGCATTGTGACATATACAGCGTACATTGTAATGTCCCCTTAATTCAAATCTTCAGTGGCCAGGACCCTTAGATGTCATAATGGGCTTGGAAGTGTCCCTAGGCCCACTTTTTTTTTTTTTAAAGATTTGATTATTATTGACAGGGAGAAATCACAAGTAGATGGAGAGGCAGGCAGAGAGAGAGAGGGAAGCAGGCTCCCGCTTGAGCCGAGAGCCCGATGCGGGACTCGATTAGGGACCCGAGATAATGACCTGGGCGAAGGGCAGCGGCGAAAAAACTAACACACCTGAGCACACAAGGCGCCCCTTAGGCCCCATTTTTAAACAGGATTGGTTGTTCCAGTCGGCCCCTCCCCAGGGTCGACTCTGTAATCCCTCATTGGGGGACACTTGAGTTGAAAAACAAACCAAAAAACAACTCACCAACAACAAGCAACGCCTGCTTCCATTCAAACGAATGAACCCCAAGCTCTTGGCTTGGGCGAAACCCCCCGAGAGTCGACTCGTCCATCCAGAAGTCACAACGGATATTTCACGACAATGAGTGACACACTATAACGAAGACAAAAAACTTGAGCACGAGATTCACCACTCGCCCTTTTCGGTTGCTCCCCAGATCCAGCAGTTATAACCTGTCATGGTTGCTTGTAGATAGTTGGAATGCCAGGTGGGCTGACCCAGAAATCATTAAAGAGAGTTTGTGTTTTTTTCGTGACATCGTGCCAACCAACAGGTCTCAATGGTCCTACGAAACCATAAGGCTCAGGAGCTGAGCCAAAACCTGAGCCTTGGAAAAACCCGCATCTCATCGTAATGTCTGCCCACTCAGGATGGGGCCAAAACCCAACTAAGCGTATACAACCTAGCGAACGTACTGAGGCTGCGCCCTATATTGGGGCTCCAGGAAAACAGGGGCATTCGGGGACTCACTGAGCAACCCTACCGTCACTCAGACCGTAGGTCAGAATGATGTCCTCGAATACGCCCATATGGAATCAAGAGTGGCAATCCAGGCACCTCTCGGATCCAGTTGCTTGTTTTTCAGAGGAATCTCTTCTACGGAGGGCTGGTTTACAATAACAGCATAATGAATGTTTCTGTCTCACGAATTCGGATGTACCCTCATTCTATTCAAGGGACTGACCGAGGAGCACTGAATGCCTCTTTCTGGAGACAGCCTGAGTCTGGAACCCTCCTGGCCCCGTTCCACACAAGCTGGCGCATCGACTGAGCATCATAGGGAAACAATGCCATGGGAGGTCTTCATCTCTTCTCAATTCTCGGTTCAGGACTCAGAACCTCAAGACAGTATCTCCAATCACGTGCACCGGGTATGACAACTGAATGCAGAATCGACCGCTTTCCCCATGGCAAGAGAGCTTTGGTTGGCATGTGTCCAAGGTTCAGGGTTACTTGAAACCCGGGGGCCCATGAGGCCCCGCCCATGCTGCGGGCACATGGTCACAAACACACAGTTGTGACCTTCGCCTGATCCCAGTCCTCAGGTAAGGCCTCTAAGTGGCCTCTGAGGATGGGACAAGCATATCTGGCTGCCATCAGGAACAGCAAGTCCCTTTTAAGCGATCGTTCGGATCGTCACATGACTCTTCCCCAGGGTGGGGTCTGATTTGGAATTCCACTTTTGGTAAGACACGATGAGGGTAATCACACCCTATAAGGAGTCCTCCCATCAAACAGATTGACGAAAAAACAGCTGGGATCGGGCCAGGTCCTCAGAGAGCAAGAGTCGGCCAACCCCCGTGCCTCCAAATCCCTCCCCAGACATTCCAATCAGAGTCGATACAAGATTCAGAGACCAAAAGCACATGAGGCCTGCCTCAGGCTCGCTCATCTCCCATATCCCATCGATTTGTTCTTCAGATTAACAACAATTCCGCAGAGCTGCACCCAAAATAAAGGCCTGATGGGCAGGGCACTAATGCACTTTCTGACAACACTGAGCCCGATCCTTAGACAGACACCCAGACAGATGACCGCACACTGAGCCACCTCAGGACCCGGCATGGCCCTAGGTCATAATCTCTTCTCACCTCAGTTTCAAGCTTCCAGAACCTAGACCTATCTCCAATCACTGCCCCGGGTAGAAAATGATGCAGAAATCAGAACTCTTCCTGACCCATGGAAAGAACACCTTGTGGTTGCATGGTTGTCCACCGTTCAGTGGAGGAGAAAGAAACCAGCATTCACCCTGACCCCCGCCCATAATTCTGAGGGCGACGAGGGCATAAAGACGCATGTGATCCATCCCACAGTAGTGAGTCCTTTCCTCTAGTAGGTCCTCTCAGGGCACTGGACCATTAGATGTCATAATGGGCCTTGACATGTCCATAGGCCCCAATTTGTAAACCAGATTTATGTTGTCCAGTCGACCCCTCCCAGGGCTCTACTCTGGAATCCCACCAGTTGAAGCTGGGACAACTGAGGTGAAAAAGACAAAACAAAACCAACAAATCAACAACAACAGAACAACGGACTCCATTCCATCCCACAGGAATGACCCCCAAATCTGTTTGGGAAAAACGGAGGCGCAAAACCAACCAGAGAGTAAGACTCGTCCATTTCCCAATGAATGTCACCCGGCAATTTCACGACCATGAGTGGGACAACGATAACCAGAGACATAAAACTTGAGTAAGAGCCTCACACTCGACCATTTTCATATCCCGAAGAGTTTCTCCCTCATGGTCTGTAGATCATTCCTGCCATACCTATGAACACGAAACGATTAAGCCCGATTTTGTGTTTGTGTTTTCAGAACAAACTGTCCCAACAGACCTGGCCTACACACCCTACAGGCTCAGGCCCTGAGCAGACAAACCTGACGACTGTGCTTGCCCTATCAAAGGAATGTGTGTGTGCCCATTCCTATGGGCCACAACCCAAACTTTGGATAAACCTCCAAAGTTCCCTGAGGCCATCCAGAATGTTGGCTTCGCAGGACCATGACCCCACAGGGGGCAATTCTGGGACCCACCCCCCATTGAGCAACCCTGACCGGCAATGTAGTCCTACCCTGTAGCGATTGATTCCCTTGCCTCCCCAAGACTGGTACAAAACGGCAACGTCCAAGGCCCTAGGCCCACTCACCCACCCCGATTCCATTGTCTCCTGCGCTTCTCAGGCATCCTATTCCTCGTAATGTACGGATTTACCGTGACTTCACTACCACACCTATCTTGTATTAGGCTCAGCCCCCTCTCATCTCACTCACATCGAGATACAATCTCTCTACAACTCGGGAAACGGCCACGAGGCCGAGCTGTGTGAACGGATCTCTTTAGGCACGAACACTTCAAGCTCACCCAGATCAGCAGATCTAACTGTCTTGTGCTTGGAGGACAATATGGAATGCGAGTGGGCTATCTACCCAGCCATCCATTCTTTAGAACCCGCCCTCGGAATCGTTGTCCTGGAGCCAACCAAATCAGTGTTCTCAATTGTCCTGCAGAAGAATCTTTGCAGTTGGGAGCTTCTCACAAACTCCCATCGTGGGAAAACCCCCCATGGCCTCGTGATCCACCCCCCCTTCAAGAAGGGGCCATCAGGGACAGAATGTCCCAAACTGAGCGATCGTCTGATCCTCGCCCTGACTTCAGATGCACGAGATCTCGATTCAGGTCTCTGTAGATTGTGCCCTGCCATATCCTCACCCAGAAACCTAGGCCTAGCTTGGGTTCTCAGACTTCCCGTCCTCAGACTACTGGCCCAACAAGCCCTCCAGTTTGGCAATCCAGAACTACAATGCAGCACTCTGCCTGCCCCTCCAGAAGAAAAAACATTGCCCTCTGGGGCTACCCAGAAACCCCAATGAGGATCAACGGGGCACGCCATTTCGGCTTCCCGTACCCCAAATATATAGGCTGACCTGGGCACTAATGCCCTTTCTGACACAGCCTGAGAGCCTGGACCTCCTGGCCCCACCCAGACAGCTGGCCGCACACTGAGCACATCGGACCCGCCATGGCCTTAGGTCGTCATCTCTTCTCAACCTCGGTTTTCAGGCTTCAGAACCTAGACCTTATCTCCAATCACGGGCCCGGGTTTGAAAATGATGCAGAAATCAGAACTCTTTCCCCATGGCAAGAAACCTTGTGGTTGGCATGTTGTCCAAGGTTCAGTGTAGTTGAAACCAGTGTGGCCCATGAGGCCCCCGCCCATGCTTGTGGGCCACATTGGTCACAAACCACATTGTGACCCTCAGCCTGAGCCCAGTCCTCAGGTAAGGCCTCTCAGTGGCTGGATGGAGAGACAGCATATTGGGCTTGCCATGCCCCTAGGCCCCAATTTTTAACCATAGTTCGGGTTGTCCCTTCACTCTTCCCCAGGGCTCTGCTTTGGAATTCCTCTTTTGGTGGGACACCTGAGGTAACAAACCTGAAAGGAGTCCTCCCATCCCACAGATTGACGAAAAACAATTGGGATCGGGCCAAATCCACAGAGAGCAAGATTCGTCCATGGCCCATGAGGCCTCCCCAACATTCCACGGCCATCGCTGATACAAAATCCAGAGACAAAAAGCCTGAGCACGCGCCTCAGACTCGCTCATTCTTCATATCCTGAAGAGTTCTTCAGATAAGAACCTACACGGCACTCGAATGCACCCAAAATATATAGTCTAACCTGGGCACTAATGCACTGTCTGACAACCTGAGCCCCGGACCTCGTGACCAAAAAACACCCAGACAGCTGACCGCACACTGAGCACATCAGACCCGCCATGGCCTTTAGGTCATCATCTCTTCCCTACCTCAGTTTTCAGGCTTCAGAACCTAGACCTTATCTCCAATCACTGCCCAGGGGTGACTGTGATGCAGAAAATCAGAACTCTTCCTTACCCATGGCAAGAAACCTTGTGGTTGGCATGTTGTGTCCAACGTTCAGTGTAGGAGAAACCAGCATTCACCCGGAGGCCCCGCCCATTCTTGAGTGCGCGACGAGGGCATAAAAACACGCATTGTGACCCTCAGCGTGAGTCCTGTCCTCTAGTACGTCCTCTCTCAGTGCTGGACCATTAGATGTCATAATGGGCTTGACATGTCCCTAGGCCCCAATTTTTAACCAGATTTCTGGTTGTCCAGTCGTCCCCCTCCACAGGGCTCTACTCTGGAATCCCTCATTTGGTGGGACACCTGAGGTTGAAAAACAAAACAAAACAAAACAAATCAACAACAACAGAACAACGGACTTCTTCCATCCCACAGAATGACCCCAAACTCTTTGGACGGGGCCAAACCCCAGAGAGTAAGACTCGTCCATTTCCCATGAAGTCACCCGGAAATTTCACGACCATGAGTGACACGATATCCAGAGACAAAAACTTGAGCAAGAGCCTCACACTCGCCCTTTTTTCATATCCGAAGAGTTCTCCCTCATGGTCTGTAGATCAGTCCTGCCATACCTATGACCCGAAACATAAGCCGAGTTTGTGTTTTCAGACAACTGTCCAAACAGCCCTGGCCTACACACCCTACAGGCTCAGGCCCCTGGAGCCAAAACCTGACGACTGTGCTTGCCCTCTCCAAGGGAATTGTATGTGCCCATTCCAATGGCCACAAACCCTACTAAGAGGATAAACCTCCAAAGTCCCTGAGGCCATCCCAATATTTGTGGCTTCCCAGGGAAAACAGGGGCAATCTGGGCCCATCTGAGCACCTACCGGCACTCAGACCCGTAGACTGATGTCCCCAGAGGTAAAAAGGAACGAAACAGGCCCCTAGGCACCTATCGGATCCATTGCTTTGGTTTCCAGGCATCTCTCCTCAGAGGGCCTGGATTTCAATAACACATATGGCTGTTTCTTGACTCACCCATCAGAACAAAATCTCATCTACACATGGGAAACTTGCACGATGGAGCTGTGTGTGAAAGCCTCTCTTTAGGAGAACCCTTCAGGGCCCCAGTGCCACCGCTTCATTCCAAGGTCTCCATAGACACAAAATCATATTAGGACACATCCACGGGAGAGTCCATTTTCAACTCAGCCTCCTCGGTTGCTCCCCCAGATCCAGCAGATCTAACCTGTCTTGTTGCTTGGAGACAATTGGAATGCGAGGTGGGCTACCCAGCCATCCATCCTTAGAACCCTGCTCGGAATCTTTTGTCCTGGAGCCCAACCAACAGGTCTCAATTGTCCTGCAGAAGAATCTTTGCAGTTGGGAGCTTCTCACAACTCCCATCGTGGGAAAACCCCATGGCCTCGTGATCCACCCCCCCTTCAAGAAGGGGCCATCAGGGACAGAATGTCCAACCTGAGCGATCGTCTGATCCTCGCCCTGACTTCAGATGCACGAGATCTCGATTCAGGTCTGTAGATTGTGCCCTGCCATATCCTCACCCAGAAACCTAGGCCTAGCTTGGGTTCTCAGACTTCCGTCCTCAGACTACTGGCCCACAAGCCCTCCAGTTTGGCAATCCAGAACTACAATGCAGCACTCTGCCTGCCCTCCAGAAGAAAAACATTGCCCTCTGGGGCTACCCAGAAACCCCAAATGAGGATCAAACTGCACGCCATTCGGCTGTACCCCAAATATATAGGCTGACCTGGGCACTAATGCCCTTTCTGACACAGCCTGAGCCTGGACCTCCTGGCCCCACCCAGACAGCTGGCCGCACACTGAGCACATCGGACCCGCCATGGCCTTAGGTCGTCATCTCTTCTCAACCTCGTTTTTCAGGCTTCAGAACCTAGACCTTATCTCCAATCACGGCCCGGGTTTGAAAATGATGCAGAAATCAGAACTCTTTCCCCATGGCAAGAAACCTTGTGGTTGGCATGTTGTCCAAGGTTCAGTGTAGTTGAAACCAGTGTGGCCCATGAGGCCCCGCCCATGCTTGCGGGCCACATTGGTCACAAACACACATTGTGACCCTCAGCCTGAGCCCAGTCCTCAGGTAAGGCCTCTCAGTGGCTGGATGGAGAGACAGCATATTGGGCTTGCCATGCCCCTAGGCCCCAATTTTTAACCATAGTTCGGGTTGTCCCTTCACTCTTCCCCAGGGCTCTGCTTTGGAATTCCTCTTTTGGTGGGACACCTGAGGTAACAAACCTGAAAGGAGTCCTCCCATCCCACAGATTGACGAAAAAACAATTGGGATCGGGCCAAAATCCACAGAGAGCAAGATTCGTCCATGGGCCCATGAGGCCTCCCCAACATTCCCACGGCCATCGCTGATACAAAATCCAGAGACAAAAAGCCTGAGCACGCGCCTCAGACTCGCTCATTCTTCATATCCTGAAGAGTTCTTCAGATAAAGAACCTACACGGCACTCGAATGCACCCAAAATATATAGTCTAACCTGGGCACTAATGCACTGTCTGACAACCTGAGCCCGGACCTCGTGACCAACACCCCAGACAGCTGACCGCACACTGAGCACATCAGACCCGCCATGGCCTTAGGTCATCATCTCTTCCCTACCTCAGTTTTCAGGCTTCAGAACCTAGACCTTATCTCCAATCACTGCCCACGGGGTGACTGTGATGCAGAAATCAGAACTCTTCCTTACCCATGGCAAGAAACCTTGTGGTTGGCATGTTTGTCCAACGTTCAGTGTAGGAGAAACCAGCATTCACCCTGAGGCCCCGCCCATTCTTGAGTGCGACGAGAGGGCATATAAACACGCATTGTGACCCTCAGCGTGAGTCCTGTCCTCTAGTACGTCCTCTCAGTGGCTGGACCATTAGATGTCATAATGGGCTTGACATGTCCCTAGGCCCCAATTTTTAACCAGATTTCTGGTTGTCCCAGTCGCCCCTCCCCAGGGGCTCTACTCTGGAATCCCTCATTTGGTGGGACACCTGAGGTTGAAAAAACAAAACAAAAACAAATCAAACAACAAACAGAACAACGGACTTCTTCCATCCCACACAGAATGACCCCAAAACTCTTTGGACGGGGGCCAAACCCCCAGAGAGTAAGACTCGTCCATTTCCCATGAAGTCACCCGGGAATTTTCACGACCATGAGTGACACGATATCCAGAGACAAAAACTTGAGCAAAGAGCCTCACACTCGCCCTTTTTTCATATCCCGAAGAGTTCTCCTCATGGTCTGTAGATCAGTCCTGCCATACCTATGACCCGAAACATAAGCCGAGTTTGTGTTTTCAGACAACTGTCCAAACAGCCCTGGCCTACACACCCTACAGGCTCACAGGCCCCTGGAGCCAAACCTGACGACTGTGCTTGCCCTCTCCAAGGGAATTGTATGTGCCCATTCCAATGGCCACAACCCTACTAAGAGGATAAAACCTCCAAAGTCCCCTGAGGCCATCCCAATATTTGTGGCTTCCCAGGACAAAACAGGGGCAATCTGGGCCCATCTGAGCACCTACCGGCACTCAGACCGTTAGACTGATGTCCCCAGAGGTAAAAAGGAACGAAACAGGCCCTAGGCACCTATCGGATCCATTGCTTTGGTTTCCAGGCATCTCTCCTCAGAGGCCTGGATTTCAATAACAGCATATGGCTGTTTCTTGACTCACCCATCAGAACAAATCTCATCTACACATGGGAAACTTGCACGATGGAGCTGTGTGAAAGCGCTCTCTTTAGGAGAACCCTTCAGGGCCCCAGTGCCACCGCTTCATTCCAAAGGTCTCCATAGACACAAAATCATATATTAGGACACATCCACGGGAGAGTCCATTTCAACTCAGCCTCCTCGGTTGCTCCCCCAGATCCAGCAGATCTAACCTGTCTTGTTGCTTGGAGACAATTGGAATGCGAGGTGGGGCTACCCAGCCATCCATCATCCTTAGAACCCTGCTCGGAATCGTTGTCCCTGGAGCCAACCAAACAGGTCTCAATTGTCCTGCAGAAGAATCTTTGCAGTTGGGAGCTTCTCACAACTCCCATCGTGGGAAAAACCCCCATGGCCTCGTGATCCACCCCCCCTTCAAAGAAGGGGCCATCAGGGACAGAATGTCCAACCTGAGCGATCGTCTGATCCTCGCCCTGACTTCAGATGCACGAGATCTCGATTCAGGTCTGTAGATTGTGCCTGCCATATCCTCACCCAGAAACCCTAGGCCTAGCTTGGTTCTCAGACTTCCGTCCTCAGACTACTGGCCCACAAGCCCTCCAGTTTGGCAATCCAGAACTACAATGCAGCACTCTGCCTGCCCTCCAGAAGAAAAACATTTGCCCTCTGGGGCTACCCAGAAACCCCAAATGAGGATCAACCTGCACGCCATTCGGCTGTACCCCAAATATATATAGCTGACCTGGGCACTAATGCCCTTTCTGACACAGCCTGAGCCTGGACCTCCTGGCCCCACCCAGACAGCTGGCCGCACACACTGAGCACATCGGACCCGCCATGGCCTTAGGTCGTCATCTCTTCTCAACCTCGGTTTTCAGGCTTCAGAACCTAGACCTTATCTCCAATCACGGCCCGGGTTTTGAAAATGATGCAGAAATCAGAACTCTTTCCCCATGGCAAGAACCTTGTGGTTGGCATGTTGTCCAAGGTTCAGTGTAGTTGAAACCAGTGTGGCCCATGAGGCCCCGCCCATGCTTGCGGGCCACATTGGTCACAAACACACATTGTGACCCTCAGCCTGAGCCCAGTCCTCAGGTAAGGCCTCTCAGTGGCTGGATGGAGAGACAGCATATTGGGCTTGCCATGCCCCTAGGCCCCAATTTTTAACCATAGTTCGGGTTGTCCCTTCACTCTTCCCCAGGGCTCTGCTTTGGAATTCCTCTTTTGGTGGGACACCTGAGGTAACAAACCTGAAAGGAGTCTTCTCCCATCCCACAGATTGACGAAAAACAATTGGGATCGGGCCAAATCCACAGAGAGCAAGATTCGTCCATGGCCCATGAGGCCTCCCCAACATTCCACGGCCATCGCTGATACAAAATCCAGAGACAAAAGCCTGAGCACGTGCGCCTCAGACTCGCTCATTCTTCATATCCTGAAGAGTTCTTCAGATAAGAACCTACACGGCACTCGAAGGCACCCAAAATATATAGTCTAACCTGGGCACTAATGCACTGTCTGACAACCTGAGCCCGGACCCTCGTGACCAACACCCAGACAGCTGACCGCACACTGAGCACATCAGACCCGCCATGGCCTTAGGTCATCATCTCTTCCACTACCTCAGTTTTCAGGCTTCAGAACCTAGACCTTATCTCCAATCACTGCCCAGGGGTGACTGTGATGCAGAATCAGAACTCTCTTCCTTACCCATGGCAAGAAACCTTGTGGTTGGCATGTTGTCCAACGTTCAGTGTAGGAGAAACCAGCATTCACCCTGAGGCCCGCCATTCTTGAGTGCGACGAGGGCATAAACAAGCATTGGTGACCCTCAGCGTGAGTCCTGTCCTCTAGTACGTCCTCTCAGTGGCTGGGACCATTAGATGTCATAATGGGCTTGACATGTCCCTAGGCCCCAATTTTTAACCAGATTTCTGGTTTGTCCAGTCGCCCCCTCCCCAGGGCTCTACTCTGGAATCCCTCATTTGGTGGGACACCTGAGGTTTGAAAAACAAAACAAAACAAAAAAATCAACAACAACAGAACAACGGACTTTCTTCCATCCCACAGAATGACCCCCAAACTCTTTGGACGGGGCCCAACCCCCAGAGAGTAAGACTCGTCCATTTCCCATGAAGTCACCCGGAAATTTCACGACCATGAGTGACACGATATCCAGAGACAAAAAACTTGAGCAAGAGCCTCACACTCGCCCTTTTTTCATATCCCGAAGAGTTCTCCTCATGGTCTGTAGATCAGTCCCTGCCATACCTATGACCCGAAACATAAGCCGAGTTTTGTGTTTTCAGACAACTGTCCAAACACAGCCCTGGCCTACACACCCTACAGGCTCAGGCCCCTGGAGCCAAACCATGAAGACTGTGCTTGCCCTCTCCAAGGGAATTGTATGTGCCCATTCCAATGGCCACAAACCCTACTAATAGGATAAAAACCTCCAAAGTCCCTGAGGCCATCCCAATATTTGTGGCTTCCCAGGACAAACAGGGGCAATCTGGGCCCCCATCTGAGCACCTACCGGCACTCAGACCCGTAGAGATTGATGTCCCCAGAGGTAAAAAGGAACGAACAGGCCCATAGGCACCTATCGGATCTATTGCTTTGGTTTTCCAGGCATCTCTCCTTAGAGATCCTTAGAACCCTTAGAACCCTGCTCTTGCGTCGTTCCTTATGGGACATCCTTGAGCCATCCAACAGGTGTCGACTGTCCCACAGGAGTCCTTGTTCATGGACCACCTCACAACTCATATCATGGAAAGCTTCCAAGGTCACATGATGCCCCCATCTTCATGAAGTCGGATCATGGAAAGAAACTCCAACCTGAGCCAACGGCTGATCTTCGCCTTGACTTCAATCTGCACGCAGATCTTGATTTAAGCTCTTTCAGAGTGCACCTGCTGTGCCCCCCCCCCCAGAAAACCTAAGCATAGCTAGTGTTCTCAGACTTCCGTCCTCACTCTCACTGGACCACACAACGCCCTCCATTTTGGGATTTCCGATGACACAGTGCTGCACTCTGCCTGCCCTCTAGAAGAAAAACGTTGCCCTATGGGTCTACCCAGAAACCTCAAATGAGGATAAACCCTGCATGCCACTCAAACTGTACACCAATTATATAGGTCCTAGCCTGTGGCACTAATGCCCTGTCTGACACAACCTGAGGCCTGAATTCCCACCGGGCCCACCCCAGACAGCTTGCCGTACACTGAGAACATCTGAACCGCCATGGCCTTAGGTTGCCATCTCTTTCCAACCTGGTTTTCAGGCTACAGAAACCCTAGCCCTTATCTCTACTCATTTCCCATGGGTGAACGTGATGGCAGAAATCATAAACTCCTCCTTCCCCTCTCGCCAGAATCTTGTGGTTGGCATCTTATCCAAAGTTCAGTGTAGGACCCCTGTAGGGCCTACAGGAGTAGTAGTAGGGCCCCTGAGGGTAGTGTAGGGTCCCTGAGGCCCTGCCCATGCTTAAGAGCTGCGGTGGGCACAAACACACATTGGGACCCTCAGTTTGAGCCCTGTCCTCAAGTAAAGCCTCTCAGTGGCTGGACCATGAGCCCGCATATGGGGCCTGCCATGCCCCAAGTCACCCAATCTTAACCAGAGGTAGAGACATCTAGTCACCCCTACTCAGGGCTCTGCTCTGGAATCCATCTTTGGTGGGACATTTGAGGTAAGTAAAACACAGAAAGGATTCCTCCCACCCACAGAATGACCCCAATCACTTGGGATCAGGCCATCCCCGTAGAGAAAAGACTCGTCCATGGCCCATGAGGCCAGCCCGACATTCCACGGCCACTATTGTCACAAAATCCAGAGACATAAGCCTCACCCTTAGGTCATAGCCCAAAAAATTCTCCTCATAGTCCGTAGATCGGGCCTGCCATACCTACGTCCCCAAACCTAAGCCGAGTTTGTGTTTTCAGACTTCTATCCTGACATCCCTGTCCCCACACACCCTCCAGGCTGAGGCCCCTGGAGCCACACCTCAGGACTGTGCCTGCCCTCTCCAAAGGAAATTCTTCCCATTCCATTGGCCACAAACCCTACAGATTAGGAGAAACCTCCAAAGTCCCAGAGGCCATTCCAATAGTGTAGGCCGCCCAGTACAAAGAGGAGTGATCTGTCACAAGCTGAGCAACGACCTCAACTCACCCGTAGACAGATATCCCAAGAGAAAAGGTATTAAACTGGACAGGCCCCTAGAACGTAATTGGTTCCATTGCTTTTGTTTCTAAGCATCTCTCCTCAGAGGCCTGTTTTCCAATACCAGCATATGGGGGATTCCAGAGATACCAATCAGAACAAATCTTGTCTCCACATGGGAAACTTATCCTTTGGAGCTCTGTAAAAACCTCCAGTTAGGAGAAAGCTTCAGATAACCGGAGCCACCGCCCTATTCCAAGGTCTCCATGGACACAAACCCCGCATTATGACCATTCGGCAGGAGAGTACATTTCAACTCAGCCCCGTTGATTACTCCCCCAGAGCCAGAATATCAAAAACCTGCCTTGTCGCTAGGAGACAAATGGAATGCAAAGCAGACTCTCTAGGCATCCATCATTGGAATCCTGCTCTGGCGCCGTTCCATATGGGATGTCCTGGGAGCCTTCCAACAGGTCTTGACTGTCCCGCAGAAGGAATCCTTGCAGATTGGAGCATCTCACAACTCCTATCGTGGGAAAACCTACATGGCCTCATGAGATGCTCCCCTTTATAAAGGGGCCATCATGGACAGAAACTCCAACCTGAGCCAACTTCTGATCCATTGCTTTGGTTTCTATGTATCTCTCTCTCAGAGGCCTGGTTTCCAATATCAGAATATGGGGGTTTCCTAAGGAAACAATCAGAACAGATCTCATCTCCACATGAGAAACTTGCTCTTTGGAGCTGTGTCAAAACCTCAGGTTAGGAGGATCCTTCAGGGCACTGGCACCATGGCCCAATTCCAAGGTCTCCAAGGACACAAACTTACATTATGATCCATCCTCAGGAGAGTCCATTTCAAATCAGCCCTCTCGGCTGTTCACCCAGAGGCAGCAGATCAATCCTGCCTTGTCACTAGGAGACAGTTGGAATGCGAGGTGGGCTGCCCAGGCATCCATCCTTAGAACCCTGCTCTGGAGAATTTCTTTATGGGACGTCTTGAATCCAACCAACCTGTCTTGACTGTCTCGCAGAATGAATCCTTGTGGTTTGAAGCATCACACAATCCCTCTGTGAGAAAACCTCCATTTCCTCATGATGCCCCACACCTTCATAAATGGGCCATCATGGACAGAAACTCCATCCTAAGCCAAAGTCTGATCCGCGCCCTGAATTCAGAAGCACGAGATCTCGATTCAGCACTTGAGAGTGTGCCTGCTGTGCCCTCGCTCCCGAAACCTAAGCCTAACTTGTGTTCTCAGACTTCCGTCTTCACAATCCTGGCCACACCCCTCCAGTTTGGCAATTCTGGAGACACAATGCAGCACTCTGCCTGCCCTCCAGAAGAAAAATGTTGCCCTATAGGGCTAACCAGAAACGCCAAATGAGTAACAACCTGCATGCCACTCGACCATACCCCAATTATACAATCTAGCCTGTGCACTAAAGCCCTGTCTGACACAGCCTGAAGGCAGACCTCCAGTCCAACACCCAGACAGCTGGCCGTACACTGAGCATATCAAACCCACAATGGCTTTCGGCCATCATCTCTACCCAACCTCAGTTTTCACCTCAGAACCTAGACCTTATCTCCACTCACTGCTCAGGAGTGAACGTGATACAAGAATCAGAACTTCTCCGTCGCCATGGCAAGAAACCTTGTGGTTGGCATGTGGTCCAACGTTCATTGTAGGAGAAAGCAGCATGGACTATGAGGCCCCACCTATCCCTGAGGGCTACAATTTGCACAAACACACATTGTGAACCTCAGCGTGAGCCCTATCCTCATGTAAAGCCTCTTAGTGACTGGAACTACAGCCCACATATGGGGCTTGCCAAGCCCCTAGGCCCCCAATCTCAACCAGAGTTAGAGATGTCTAGTCACCCCTACTCAGGGCACTGCTCTGGAATCCCTCTTTGGTGGGACACCTGAGGTAAAATAAAAATACAGAAAGGACTCTTCCCATCCACAGAATGATCCCAACCACTTGGGATCAGGCCAAATCACCAGAGAAAGACTTGTCCATGGCCCTTGAGGACACACCGACATTCCACGGCCACCGTAAGCACAAAAACCAGAGACAAGAGCCTGAGCAAACGCCACATACTCGCCCTTTGTTCATAGCCCGGAAAATTCTCACGGTCTGTAGATCGAGCCTTCATACATACATCGCCAAACCTAAGCTGAGTTTGTGATTTCAGACTTCTGTCCCCACAGTCCTGGCCCACACACCATCCAAGCTGGGGCACCTGGAGCCACACCTGAGGACTGTGGCTTCCTTCTCCAGGGGAATTCTGCCATTTCCATTGGCCACAACCCTATAGATTAGGAGAAACCTCCAAACTCCCCGAGGCCATCCAAATAGTGTTGGCTGCCCAGGACAAACAGGGATGATCTTTCACAAGTTAGAAAACTACCTCCACTCAGACCCAGAGACAGATATCCCCATAGAATAAGATTGAACTGGACAGGCACTTAGTTCCTAATCAGATCCATTGCTTTTGTTTCCAGGCATCTCTCCTCAGAGGCCTGGTTACCAATACCAGCATATGGGGGATTACTGAGGTACTCATAGAAAAATCTCGTCTCCACATAGGAATTGTACTCTTTGGAGCTCTATAAAAACCTCTGTTTAGGAGAATCTTTCAGGGCCCCGGATCAAGCGCCCCATTCCAAGGTCTCCATGGACTTAAACCCACATTATGATCTCTCCTCGGTAGAGTCCATGTCAACTCATCCCCCTTGGTTTCTCCCCCAGGGCCTGCAGATCAAACCTGCCTTGTTGCTAGGAGACAACTAGAATGGGAGGCGGTCTGCCCAGGCATCCATCCTTAGAGCCCTACTCTGGAGTCGTTCCATATGGGACATCCTAGAGCCATCCAACAGGTCTCAAGTGTCCCACAGAAGGAATCTTTGCAGTCTGGTGCATCTCACAACTCCCATTGTGGGAAAATCTTCATGGCCTCTTGAGACGCTCCACTTTATAAAGGGGCCATCATGGACAGAAACTCCAACCTGAGCAAACGTCTGATATTCGCCCTGGCTTCAGGTGCATGAGATCTTGATTCAGCTCTGCAGAGTGTGCCTTCTGTGCCCTCATGCCAAAAACTAAGCCTAGCTTGTGTTCTCAGACTACCGTCCTCACACCCCTGGCCCAGAAGCCCTACAATTTGGCAATACTGGGGCCACAATG
Organism: Mustela putorius furo; assembly: GCF_011764305.1. Taxonomy (NCBI): domain Eukaryota; kingdom Metazoa; phylum Chordata; class Mammalia; order Carnivora; family Mustelidae; genus Mustela; species Mustela putorius. Next base: position 836,510 of record NW_025421551.1, on the reverse strand, counting down.
CAGCACTCTGCCTGCCCTCCAGAAGAAAAAACGTTGCCTTATGGAGCTACCTAGAAACCCGAATGAGGATCAACTGAACGGCACTCGACTGCACCCCAAATATACAGTCTACCCTGTCTAATGCCCTGTCTGACACAGCATGAGCCCACACCTCCAGACCTACGCTCAACAGCTAGCCACACACTGAGCTCATTGTACCCATCAGGTCCTTAGGTCTTCATCTATTCCCAAACTCGGTTTTCGGGTTTCAGAACCTAGACCTAAACTCCAATCACTGTCCAGGGGTGAACGTGATGCAGAAATCACAACTCTTCCTTCGCCATGGCCAGAAACCTTGTGGTTGGCATATTCTCCAACGTTCAGTGTAGGAGAATCCAGCATGGCCGATGAGGCCCTTCCCATGCTTGAGGGCCTTGTTGGGCACAAATAGGCATGTGACCCTCAGCATGAGCCCTGTCCTCAAGGAAGACCTCTCAGAGTCTGAATCAAGAGCCCACATATTGGACTTGCCATGCCCCTGGGCCCCCAAACTTAAACAGAGGTGGGGTTATCCAGTTGTCCCTCCCAAGGACTCTGCTCTGGAATCCCTCTTTTATTGGCACACATGAGGTACATAAAATAAAATAAAAAAACAGAAAGGACACCTCCCATCCCACAGAATGTACCCAAACTCTTGGGATTGGGTTAAATCCTCAGAGAAGGAAAGCCGTCCACAACCCATGAGGCCACGCCAGCATTCGACCCACATTGTTGACACAAATCCAGAGAAAAAAACCTGAGCAAGCACCTCAAACTCACCCTTTTACAATCCCGAAGTGTTATCACGGTCTGTAGATTGGGCGTGCCATACCTATGTCCCCAATCCTAAGCGGAATTTGTGTTTTCAGACTTCTGTCCCCACAGGCCTGGCCCACACACCCTCCAGGCTGGGCCCCGAGAGCCAAACTCAGAACTGTGCCTGCCCTCTCCAGGGGATTTCTGCCCATTCCATTGGCCACAACCCTATAGATTAGGAGAAACTCCAAAATCCGAGGCCATTCCAAATATTATAGGCTGCCCAGGACAAAAAGGGGCGATCTGACACAAGCCGAAAGCAACTACCTCCCCTCAGATCCATAGACACGTATCCCCAGGAAAGACATTGAACCGGACAGGCACCTAGGCCCTAATCATATCCATTGCCTTTGTTTCCAGGCATATCTCCTCAGAGGCCTGGTTTCCAATACCAGCATATGGGAGATTCCTTAGGCACTCATCAAAACAATTCTCTTCTCTACGTAGGAAATGTACTCTTTAGAGCTCCATCAAAACCTCCGGTTATGAACATCCCTCAAGGCCCCGGATCAAGCACCCCATTCCAAGGTCTCCATGGACACAAATGCACATTATGACCCATCCTCAACTCACCCATTTCAACACACCCGCCTCGGTTACTCCCCGAGATCCAGCAGATCCAACTTTACTTGGCGCTATGAGACACCTGGAATGGGAGGCAGGCTGCCCAGGCATCCATCCTTAGAACCCTGCTCTGGATAACTTCCTTATGGGATGTCCTGGAGCCATCCAGCAGGTCTCGACTGTCCCACGGAAGGAATCATTGCGGTTTGGAGCATCTCATAATTCCCATCGTGGGACAACCTCCATGGCCTCGTGACACCCTCCCCTTCATGAAGGGGCCGTCATGGACAGAAACTCCAACCTGAGCCAACGTCTGATCCTAGCTCTGTCTTCAGGTACACGGGATCTCGAATCATCTCTGCAGAGGGTTCCTGCCGTCCCCTCACCCCGAAATCTAGTCTGGCTTGTGTTCTCAGAATTTTTTCCTCACACTCCTGGCCCACAAGCATTCCAGTTTGGGAATTCTGGAGCCACTATGTGGCACTGTGTCTTCTTTCCAGAAGAAAAACATTGCCCTCTGGGGCTACCCAGTAACCACAAATGAGTACCAACCTGCACGAAACTCGACTGCACCCCAATGATACAGTCTAGCCTGGGCACTAATTCCCTGTCTGCCACAGCCTGAGCCTGCACCTCCCAACCCATACTCAGCAGCTGGCCGAACACTGAGCACATCAGTCACACCATGGCCTTAGGTCTTCATCTCTTCCCAACCTCAGTTTTCAGGCTTCAGAACCTAGACCTTAAATCCAATCACAGTCCAGGAGTGAAAGTGTTGCAGAAATTAGAACTCCTTCTTCCCCATGGCCAGAAAACTTGTGGTTGCCATATTGTGCAACGTTCAGTGTAGGAGAAACCAGCATGGTACATTAGGCCACGCCCTGACTTGAGGGGCTCCTTGGGCACAAAAACACATTGTGAAACTCAAAGTGAGCCCTATGCTCAAGGAAGGCCTCTCAGTGTCTGGACCAAGAGCCCACATATGGGGCTTGCTATGTTCTTAGGTCCCAATGTTAACCAGAGTTCTGGCTGTCCAGTCGCACCTCCCCAGGACTCTGCTGTGGAATCCCTCTTTTGGTGGTCCATCTGAGGTAAAAAAAAAAAAAAAAAAAAAAACAGAAAGGCCTCCTCCCTTCCCACAGAATGACCCCAAACTCTTGGGATTGGGTCAAAATCCCAGAAAGGGAGCCTCATCGATGGCCCATGAGGACCCCCGGACATTCCATGTCAATCGGTGACACATATCCAGAAAAAAATAAGCATGAGCAAGTACCTCACTTTCGCCCTTTGTTCATATCCCGAAGAGTTCTCCTCACGGTCTATATATCCGGCCGGCCATACCTACAGACCCAAACCTAAGTGGAGTTTGTGTTTTCAGACTTTTGTCCAAATAGCCCTGGACCACACACGCTCCACACTTGGGTCCCTGGAGCCACACCTCAGGACTGTGCTTCCCTTTCAAGAGAATTCTTCCCATCCATTGGCCACAACCTTGCAAATTAGGAAAAACCTCCAAAGTTACCGAGGCCATCCCAATAGTGTAGGCCGCCCAGGACAAACAGATGTGATCTCAAACCAGCTGAGCAACTACCTCCACTCAGACAAAAGATGTCCCCAGAGAAGAATATTGAACCGGACAGGCCCCTAGGCCCTAATCAGATCCATTGCTTTGGTTTCCAGGCATCTCTCCTCAGAGGCCTCATTTCCAATACCAGCAAATGGTGGTATCCTGAGGCACCAATAAGAACAAATCTCGTCTCCCCATGGAAAACTTGCTCATTGGAGCTTTGTTATCACCTCTGGTTAGGAGAATCCTTCAGGGCCCTGGTGCCACTGCCCCATACCAAGGTCTCAATGGACTCAAACCAACATTAAGACCATCCTCAGGAAAGTCCATTTCAACTCATTTAAGACCATCCTCAGGAAAGTCCATTCCAACTCAGCCCCCTTTGATGCTACCCCAAGCCAGCAGATCAAACGTTTCTTGTTGCTAGGAGACGATTGGAATTGAGGCTGTCTGCCCAGGCATCCATACTTAGAACCCTGTTCTGGAAAAAATACCTTAGGAGACGTCCTGGAGCCATCCAACAAATCTTAATTGTCCCACAGAAGGAATCCTTGCAGTTTGGATCATCTCACAACTCTAATAGTGGGAAAACCCCGATGGCCTCATAATGCCCCCCCCCTTCATGAAGGGGCCAACATGGACAGAAACTCCAACCTGAGCCAAAGTCTGATCCTCGACCTGACTTCAGACTCATGAGATCTCAATTCAGCTCTGCAAAGTGTGCCTGCCATGTCCATTCCCCGAAAACTAAGCCTAGCTTGTGTTCTCAGACTTCCGTCCTCACTCTCCTGGCCCACAAGCCCTCCAGTTTGGGAATTCCGAAGCCACAATGCAGCACTCTGTCTGCCCTCCAGAAGAAAAACTTTGCCCTATGCTGCTAATAAGAAACCCCAAATGATTATCTAATGCATGCCACTCGACTGTAAAGCAATTATACAGCCTACCCTGAATACGAATGCCCTGTCTGGCACAGCCTGAGACAAGACATCCCAAACGACACCTAGACAGCTGGCTCCAACCTGGACACAAGGGACCCGCTATGGCTGTAGTTCGTCATCTCGTCCCACCCTCGGTTTTCAGGCTTCAGAACCGAGACCTTATCTCCAATCACTGCCCAGGGGTGAACGTGATGCAGATGCAGAAATTAGAATTCCTCCTTCCCCATGGCCAGAAACCTTGTGGTTGGCATGTTGTCCAACGTTCAATGTGGGAAAACCTGCATTGTCGGAAAGGCCCCGCCAGTGCTTGAGGGCCGCCTAGGGCACAGACATGCATTGTGACCTGTAGCGTGAGTCCCGTATTAAAGTAACGCTTCTCAGTGGCTGGACCAAGATCCTGCATATGGGGCTTGTCATATCCATAGGCCCCCAGGCTTAACCAGAGAGCGAGTATTCCAGTTGTCAGTACCCACTGCTATGCTCCAGAATCCCTCTACTGGGGGGACACATGAAGCAGAAAGCAGGACTCTTCCCTTCCCACAGAATGACCCCAAACTCTTGGGGGCTGGACAAACTACCAGAGAGGGAAACTTCTACGACCCATGAGGAAACTCCTACATTAAACGGCCATTGTGGACAAAATATCCAGAGACAAAAGACTGAGCGACTGCCTCCCTCTCACCCTTCTTTCATATCCAGAGGAGCTCCCCTCACGGACTGTAGATCAGGCCTGCCATAACCTCGGCCCCAAACCTGAGCTGAGTTTGGGTTTTTGGATGTCTGTCTGCACAGCCGTGGCCCACACCGCCTCCAGGCTGGGGTCTCTGGAGCCACACCACAGAACGGTGCCTGCTCTCTCCTAAGAAAACTGCCCGTTCCATTGGCCACAACTCTACAAAAGAGTAGAAACCTCAAGGTCCCCAAGGACATCCCACTACCGCAAGCCGCACTGGACAAACAGGGGCATTATGACACCAGCTGAGCAACTACTACCTCCATGCAGACACACAGACTGATATCCGCAGAGACAGAAGATTGAACCAGACAGGCCCCTAGGCCCTATTATGAACTCTGTCTTTGGTGTCCAGGTATCACTCCTCAGAGGTCTGGGTTCGAAGACCAGCATATGGGGCTATCCTGAGGCACAGGACAGAACACCTCTCATCTCCGCATGGAAAGCTTCCTTGTTGGAGTTGTGTCAAACCCTTCGGGTTGGAGAATCCTGCAGAGTCCCTTAGCTACTGCCACATTCCAAGGTCTCCATGGCCACCAACAAACATTATGACTCATCCTCAGTAAAGTCCATTTAAAAACTCAGCCTTCTGGGTAGCTCACCCAAGAGCCCTCAGATTGAGCGTGCCTTGTCTCGACCAGGCAATGGGAAGGTGAGTTGGCGTTTCTCGGCATCCATGCTTAGGCCTCTGCTCCCGAGTCTTTCTGTATGGGGCATCCTGGAACCATCCAATAGTACTCGACTGTCCTGAAGAAGGAAACTTTGAAGTTTGGAGCAGCTCACAACTCCCAGCGTAGGGAAAAATCCCTGGCCTCATGACGCCCCCACCCCCTTCAGGAAGGGGCCATCATGGACACAAACTCCAGCTTGAGGCAACATCTGGTACTCGCCCTGACCTCAGATGCACGAGATCTCGATTCAGCCTCTGCACAGTGGGCCCAAACCTCGTGCTACCTTGTGTTTTCAGACTTCCTTCCTCACACTCCTGGCAAACATGTCCTCAAGACTTGGAATTCTGGAACCAAAATGCAGCCCTATGCTGGCCCTCCAGAAGAAAAACGTTGCTCTATGGGGATCTCCATAAACCCCAAATGAGGATCAACCTGCTCGGTTCTCGACCTCACCCCAATTGGATTGTTCAGGTTGTCCATTAATCCCTCCCCAGAGCTCTGCTTTGGAATCCCTCTTTTGGAGGGACACCTGAGGTAACAAAAAAACTAAAAGGATTCCTCCCATCCTTCAGATTGACCCAAAACAATTGGGATTGGACCAAATTCACAGAGAGGAAGTCTCGTCCATGGCCCATGAGGCCTCCCTGAGATTCCACAGCCATCGTTGACAACAAATCCAGAGACAAAAGTCTGAGCAAGCGCCTCACACTCGCTCTTTTGTCGTATCCCGAAGAGTTCTCCTCACGGTCTGTAAATCGGGCCTGCCATACCTACTTCCCAAACCTAAGCCGAGTTTGTGTTTTTCAGACTTCTGTCCCCACATTCCTGGCCCATAGACCCTTCAGGCTGGGGCGCCTGGAGCCACACATCAGGACTGTGCCTGTCCATACTACGGGAATGTTGCCCATTCCATTGTCCACAATCGTACAAATTAGGAAAAACCTCCAGAGTCCCCAAGGACTTCCCAATAATGTAGGCCGCCCAGGACAAACAAGGGTCATCTGAAACCAGCTGAGCATCTACCTCTACTCAGCGTAGATGGATGTCCCCAGAGAAGAAGATTGAATCAGACAGGCCAATAGGCCTGAATCAGATTCATTGCTTTCGGTTACAGGTATATCTCCTCAGAGGCCTGGTTTCCAATATTAGCATATGGGAATTTCATGAGGCAGCAAGCAGAACAAATATCTTCTCCACATGGGAAAATTATCCTTTGAAGATGTCTCAAAACCTCCAGTTAGGAGAATCCTTCAGGGCCTGTGTGCCACTGCCCCATTACAAGGTCTCCATAGACACAAAAAACACATTAGGACCCATCCACAGGAGAGTCCATTTCAACTGAGCGTATTCGGTTGCTCCGCGCGAGATCCAGCAGATCTAACTTGTCTTGTTGCTAGGAGACAATTGGAATGTGAGGTGGCCTACCCCGCCATCCATCCTTAAAAACCCTGCTCGGAATCATTGGCCTGGAGCCAACCAACAGGTCTCAATTGTCCTGCAGAAGAATCTTTGCAGTTGGGAGCTTCTCAGAACTCCCGTCGTGAGAGAACCCCCATGGCCACATGATCCCCCCCCTTCATAAAGGGGCCATCAGGGACATAAGGTCCAACCTGAGCGATCGTCTGATCCTCACCCTGACTTCAGATGCACGAGATCTCGGTTCAGGTCTGTAGATTGTGCCTGCCATGTCCTCACCCAGAAACCTAAGCCTTGCTTGTGTCCTCAGACTTCTGTCCACAGACTACTGGCTCACAAGCACTTCAGTTTGGCAATCCAGAACTACAATGCAGCACTCTCTACCTGCCCTGCAGAAGTAATACATTGCACTCTGGGGCTACCTAGAAACCACAAATGAAGATCAACCTGCACGACACTTGGATATACCCAAAATATATAGGATGACCTGGGCAATAATGCCCTTTCTGACACAGTCTGAGCCTGGACATCCTAGGCCCACCCAGACAGCTGGCTACAAACTGAGAACTTCAGACCCCCCATGGCCTTAGGTCGTTATCCCTTCCCAACCTCAGGTTTCAGGCTTCAGAACCTAGACCTTATCTCGAATCACTGCCCAGGTTTGAAAATGATGCAGAAATTAGAACTCCTTCCCAATGGCAGGAAAACTTGTGGTTGGCTTGTTGTCCAACGTTCAGTGTAGTGGAAACCAGTGTGTCCCTTGAGGCCCCGCCATTGCTCGCGGTCCAGATAGGTAGCAAACACACATTGTGACCCTCAGCCTTAGCCCAGTCCTCAGGTAAGGCCTCTCAGTGGCTGGATGAAAGACAGCATATTGGGCTTGCCATGCCCCTAGGCCCCAATTTTAAACCATAGTTCGTGTTGTCCCTTCACTCTTCCCCAGGGCTCTGCTTTGGAATTCCTCTTTTGGAGGGACACCTGATGTAACAACCCTGAAAGGAGTCCTCCATCCAACAGATTGACGAAAAACAATTGGGATCGGGCCAAATCCACAGAGAGCAAAATTCGTCCATGGCCCATGAGGCCTCCCCAACATTCCATGGCCATCGCAGATACAAAATCCAGAGACAAAAGCCTAAGGAAGCGCCTCAGACTCGCACTATCTTCATATCCTGAAGTTGCCTTCGCATGGTTTGTAGATCGGGCCTGCCATACCTACGTCCCCAAACATAAGCTGAGTTTGTGTTTTCAGACTTCTGTCCTCAAAGTTCCAAAATCGTACAAATTAGGAGAACCCTCCAAAGTCCCTGAGGCCATCCTAATAGTATAGGCCGCCCGGGACAAAAAAGGGCAGTCTGACACCAGCTGAGCATCTAACTCCACTCATACCCTAGAAGGATTTCCCCAGAGAAGAAGATTGAAAAAGACAGGACCCTAGGCCAAAATCGGATCCATTGCTTTGGTTTACAGGCATGTCTCCTCAAAACCCTGGATTCCATACCAGCATTGGGGTTTTCCTGAGGCACCCATCAGAACAAACCTCGTCTCCACAAGGAAACTTGTGTATGGGAGCTATGTCAAAAGCTTAGGGGAATACTTCAGGGTCCCGGTGCCACCGCCCCATTCCAAGGCCCTCATGGACACAAACACACATTAGACCCATTCTCACGAATGTCCATTTCAACTCAGCCACCCCCGGTTGATCCCGCAGAGCCATCAGATCTAAACTGTCTTGTCGCTAGGAGACAATTGGAATGCGAGGCGGGCTTCCCAGGCATCCATCCTCGAACGTTGGTCTGGACTCATCCATATGGGATGTCCTGGATCAGTCCAACAGGTCTCAATTGTCCCGAAGAAGGAATCCTTGGAGGGGGCATCCCACCACTCCCAACGTGGGAAAACCTCCATGGCCTCGAGATTCGGCTCCCTTTATGAAGGGGCCGTCATGAACAGAAAATCCAAGCTGAGCCAACGTCTGATCCTCGCTCTGACTTCAGATGCATGAGATATTGCTTCAGATCTTCAGGGGGTACATGCCGTGACCTCGCCTTGAAACCCAAGTCTAGCTGTCCCTAGGACCCAAATTTAACCAGATTTCTGGATGTCCAATCGCCCCTCCCAAGGGCTCTACTCTGGAATCCCTCATTTGGTGGGACCTCTGAGTTTGAAAAACAAAACAAAACAAAACAACAACAACAACAAAAAAACGGACTTCTTCCGTCCGACAAAATGACCCCAAACTCTTTGGATTGGGCCAAACCCCTGGGAGTAAGACTTGTCCATTTCCCATGAAGTCACCCGGAAATTTCATGACCATGAATGGCATGATATCCAGAGATAAATACTTGAGCAAGAGCCTCACACTCGCTCTTTTTTCATATCCCGAAGAGTTCTCCTCATGGTCTGTAGATCAGTCCTGCCATACCTATGACCCGAAACATAAGCCGAGTTTGTGTTTTCAGACAACTGTCCAAACAGCCCTGGCCTACACAGCCTACAGGCTTAGGCCCCTGGAGCCAAGCTGACGACTGTACTTGCCCTCTCCAAGGGAATTTTGTGTGCCCATTCCAATGGCCACAACACTACTAATAGGATAAACCTCCAAAGTCCCTGAGGCCATCCCAATAGTGGTGGCTTCCCAGGACAAACAGGAGCAGTCTGAGCCCATCTGAGAACCTACCTGCACTCAGACTTGTAGACTGATATCCCCAGAGGTAAAAAGGAACGAACAGGCCCCTAGGCCCTAATCGGATCCATTGCTTTGGTTTCCAGGCATCTCTCCTCAGAGGCCTGGATTTCAGTACCAGCATATGGCTGTTTCTTGACTCACCCACCAGAACAAATCTCATCTACACATTCTGTGGGATGGGAGGTGTCCTTTCTGTTTTTTATTTTATTTTCTGTACCTCATGTGTGCCAATAAAAGAGGGATTCCCGAGCAGAGTCCTTGGTAGGGACACCTGGATAACCCCAGCTCTGTTTAAGTTTGGGGGCCTAGGGGCATGGCAAGTCCAATATGTGGGCTCTTGATTCAGACACTGAGAGGTCTTCCTTGAGGACAGGGCTCATGCTGAGGGTCACAATGCCTATTTGTGCCCAACAAGGCCCTCAAGCATGGGAAGGGCCTCATGGGCCACGCTGGATTCTCCTACACTGAACGTTGGAGAATATGCCAACCACAAGGTTTCCGGCCATGGCGAAGGAAGAGTTGTTTGTGATTTCTGCATCACGTTCACCCCTGGACAGTGATTGGAGTTTAGGTCTAGGTTCTGAAACCCGAAAACCGAGGTTGGGAAGAGATGAAGACCTAAGGACCTGATGGGTACAATGAGCTCAGTGTGTGGCTAGCTGTTGAGCGTAGGTCTGGAGGTGTGGGCTCATGCTGTGTCAGACAGGGCATTAGACAGGGTAGACTGTATATTTGGGGTGCAGTCGAGTGCCGTTCAGTTGATCCTCATTCGGGTTTCCAGGTAGCTCCAAAAGGCAACGTTTTTCTTCTGGAGGGCAGGCAGAGTGCTGCATTGTGGCCCCAGTATTGCCAAACTGTAGGGCTTTTGGGCCAGGGGTGTGAGGACGGTAGTCTGAGAACACAAGCTAGGCTTAGTTTTTGGGGTGAGGGCACAGAAGGCACACTCTGCAGAGCTGAATCAAGATCGCATGCACCTGAAGCCAGGGCGAATATCAGACGTTTGCTCAGGTTGGAGTTTCTGTCCATGATGGCCCCTTTATAAAGTGGAGCGTCTCAAGAGGCCATGAAGATTTTCCCACAATGGGAGTTGTGAGATGCACCAGACTGCAAAGATTCCTTCTGTGGGACACTTGAGACCTGTTGGATGGCTCTAGGATGTCCCATATGGAACGACTCCAGGGTAGGGTTCTAAGGATGGATTCCTGGGCAGCCCGCCTCCCATTCTAGTTGTCTCCTAGCAACAAGGCAGGTTTGATCTGCAGGCCCTGGGGGAGACCCAAGGGGGATGAGTTGACATGGACTCTACCGAGGATAGATCGTAATGTAGGTTTAAGTCCATGGAGACCTTGGAATGGGGCACTTGATCCGGGGCCCTGAATGATTGTCCTAAACAGAGGTTTTTTATAGAGCTCCAAAGAGTACATTTCCTATGTGGAGACGAGATTTTTCTATGAGTGCCTCAGTAATCCCCCATATGCTTGCATTGGTAACCAGGCCTCTGAGGAGAGATGCCTGGAAACAAAAGCAATGGATCTGATTAGGGACTAAGTGCCTGTCCAGTTCAATCTTATTCTATGGGGATATCTGTCTCTGGGTCTGAGTGGAGGTAGTTTCCTAACTTGTGAAAGATCATCCCCGTTTGTCCTGAGCAGCCAACACTATTGGGATGGCCTCGGGGAGTTTGGAGGTTTCTCCTAATCTATAGGGTTGTGGCCAATGGAAATGGCAGAATTCCCCTGGAGAAGGAAGCCACAGTCCTCAGGTGTGGCTCCAGGGGCCCCAGCTTGGATGGTGTGTGGGCCAGGACTGTGGGGACAGAAGTCTGAAAACACAAACTCAGCTTAGGTTTGGGGATGTATGTATGAAGGCTCGATCTACAGACCGTGAGAATTTTCCGGGCTATGAACAAAGGGCGAGTATGTGGCGTTTGCTCAGGCTTTTGGCTCTGGATTATGTGCCTACGGTGGCTGTGGAATGTCGGGGTGTCCTCACGGGCCATGGACAAGTATTTCTCTGGTGATTTGGCCTGATCCCAAGTGGTTGGGATCATTCTGTGGATGGGAAGAGTCCTTTCTGTATTTTTTTTTTTTTTACCTCAGGTGTCCCACCAAAGAGGAATTCCAGAGCAGTGCCCTGAGTAGGGGTGACTAGACATCTCTAACTCTGTTTGAGATTGGGGGACTAGGGGCTTGGCAAGCCCCATATGTGGGCTGTTGTTCCAGTCAATAAGAGGCTTTACATGGGGATAGGGCACACTCTGAGTTTCACAATGTGTGTTTGTGCAAATTGTAGCCCTCAGGGTTAGGTGGGGCCTCATAGTCCATGCTGCTTTCTCCTACAATGAACGTTGGACCACATGCCAACCACAAGGTTTCTTGCCATGGCGAAGGAGAAGTTCTGATTCTTGTATCACGTTCACTCCTGAGCAGTGAGTGGAGATAAGGTCTAGGTTCTGAAGGTGAAAACTGAGGTTGGGTAGAGATGATGGCCGAAAGCCATTGTGGGTTTGATAAGCTCAGTGTAAGGCCAGCTGTCTGGGTGTTGGACTGGAGGTCTGCCTTCAGGCTGTGTCAGACAGGGCTTTAGTGCACAGGCTAGATTGTATAATTGGGGTATGGTCGAGTGGCATGCAGGTTGTTACTCATTTGGCGTTTATGGTTAGCCCTATAGGGCAACATTTTTCTTCTGGAGGGCAGGCAGAGTGCTGCATTGTGTCTCCAGAATTGCCAAACTGGAGGGGTGTGGCCAGGATTGTGAATACGGAAGTCTGAGAACACAAGATAGGCTTAGGTTTCGGGGCGAGGGCACAGCAGGCACACTCTCAAGTGCTGAATCGAGATCTCGTGCTTCTGAATTCAGGGCGCGGGTCAGACTTTGGCTTAGGATGGAGTTTCTGTCCATGATGGCTCATTTATGAAGGTGTGGGGCATCATGAGGAAATGGAGGATTTCTCACAGTGGGATTGTGTGATGCTTCAAACCACAAGGATTCATTCTGCGAGACAGTCAAGACAGGTTGGTTGGATTCAAGACGTCCCATAAAGAAATTCTCCAGAGCAGGGTTCTAAGGATGGATGCCTGGGCAGCCCACCTCGCATTCCAACTGTCTCCTAGTGACAAGGCAGGTTTGATCTGCTGGCTCTGGGTGAGCAGCCGAGGGGGCTGATTTGAAATGGACTCTCCTGAGGATGGATCATAATGTAAGTTTGTGTCCTTGGAGACCTTGGAATTGGGCCATGGTGCCAGCGCCCTGAAGGATCCTCCTAACCTGAGGTTTTGACAAAGCTCCAAAGAGCAAGTTTCTCATGTGGAGATGAGATCTGTTCTGATTGTTTCCTTAGGAAACCCCCATATTCTGATATTGGAAACCAGGCCTCTGAGGAGAGATACATAGAAACCAAAGCAATGGATCAGAAGTTGGCTCAGGTTGGAGTTTCTGTCCATGATGGCCCCTTTATAAAGGGGAGCATCTCATGAGGCCATGTAGGTTTTCCCACGATAAGAGTTGTGAGATACTACAATCTGAAAGGATTCCTTCTGCAGGACAGTCAAGACATGTTGGAAGGCTCCCAGGACATCCCATATGGAACGGCGCCAGAGCAGGATTCCAATGATGGATGCCTAGAGAGTCTGCTTTGCATTCCAGTTGTCTCCTATCGACTAGGCAGGTTTGATATTCTGGCTCTGGGGGAGTAATCAACGGGGCTGAGTTGAAATGTACTCTCCTGCTGAATGGTCATAATGCGGGTTTGTGTCCATGGAGACCTTGGAATAGGGCGGTGGCTCCGGTTACCTGAAGCTTTCTCCTAACTGGAGGTTTTTACAGAGCTCCAAAGGATAAGTTTCCCATGTGGAGACAAGATTTGTTCTGATTGGTATCTCTGGAATCCCCCATAAGCTGGTATTGGAAAACAGGCCTCTGAGGAGAGATGCTTAGAAACAAAAGCAATGGAACCAATTACGTTCTAGGGGCCTGTCCAGGTTAATACCTTTCTCTTGGGATATCTGTCTACGGGTGAGATGAGGTCGTTGCTCAACTTGTGACAGATCACCCCTCTTTGTACTGACATAAGGGTGAGGCCTATGTCTCTGGATTTTGTGTCAATAGTGGCCGTGGAATGTCGGGCTAGCCTCATGGGCCATGGAGGAGTCTTTCTCTCTGGGGATGGCCTGATCCCAAGTGATTGTGGACATTCTGTGGGTGGGAGGAATCCTTTCTGTGTTTACTTACCTCAAATGTCCCACCAAAGAGGGATTCCAGAGCAGAGCCCTGAGTAGGGGTGACTAGATGTCTCTACCTCTGGTTAAGATTGGGTGACTTGGGGCATGACAGGCCCCATATGAGGGCTCATGGTCCAGCCACTGAGAGGCTTTACATGAGGACAGGGTTCAAACTGGGGGTCCCAATGTGTGTTTGTGCCCACCACAGCTCTTAAGCATGGGCAGGGCCTCGGGGACCCTACACTACCCTCAGGGGCCCTACTACTCCTGTAGGCCCCACAGGGGTCCTACACTGAACTTTGGATAAGATGCCAACCACAAGATTCTGGCGAGAGGGAAGGAGGAGTTATGATTTTTGCATCACGTTCAACCATGGGAAATGAGTAGAGATAAGGTCTAGGTTTCTGTCGCCTGAAAACCAGGTTGGAAAGAGATGGCAACCTAAGGCCATGGCGGTTCAGATGTTCTCAGTGTACGGCAAGCTGTCTGGGTGTCGGTTGGGAATTCAGGCCTCAGGTTGTGTCAGACAGGGCATTAGTGCACAGGCTAGACTATATAATTGGTGTACAGTTGAGTGGCATGCAGGTTTATCCTCATTTGAGGTTTCTGTGTAGACCCATAGGGCAACGTTTTTTCTTCTAGAGGGCAGGCAGAGTGCAGCACTGTGTCATCGGAAATCCCAAAAGGGAGTGTGTGTGGTCCAGGAGAGTGAGGACGGAAGTCTGAGAACACTAGCTATGCTTAGGTTTTGGGGTGAGGACACAGCAGGTGCACTCTGAAGAGCTTAATCAAGATCTCGTGCATCTGAAGTCAAGGAGAAGATCAGCCGTTGGCTCAGGTTGGAGTTTCTTTCCATGATCTGCCTTCATGAAGATTGGGGGCATCATGTGACCTTGGAAGCTTTCCATGATATGAGTTGTGAGGTGGTCCATGCACAAGGACTCCTGTGGGACAGTCGAGACCTGTTGGATGGCTCAAGGATGTCCCATAAGGAACGACGAAAGAGCAGAATTCTAAAGGTTCTAAGGATCTCTAAGAAGAGATGCCTGGAAACCAAAGCAATGGATCCGATAGGTGCCTATGGGCCAGTTCGTTCCTTTTTACCTCTGGGGACATCAGTCTACGGGTCTGAGTGCAGGTAGGTGCTCAGATGGGCCCAGATAACCCCTGTTTGTCCTGGGAAGCGACAAATATTGGGATGGCCTCAGGGACTTTGGAGGTTTATCCTCTTAGTAGGGTTGTGGCCATTGGAATGGGCACATACAATTCCCTTGGAGAGGGCAAGCCCAGTCTTCATATTTGGCTCCAGGGGCCTGAGCCTGTAGGGTGTGTAGGCCAGGGCTGTTTGGACAGTTGTCTGAAAACACAAACTCGGCTTATGTTTCGGGTCATAGGTATGGCAGGACTGATCTACAGACCATGAGGAGAACTCTTCGGGATATGAAAAAAGGGCGAGTGTGAGGCTCTTGCTCAAGTTTTTGTCTCTAGATATCGTGTCACGCATGGTCGTGAAATTTCTGGGTGACTTCATGGGAAATGGACGAGTCTTACTCTATGGGTTTTGGCCCCGTCCAAAGAGTTTGGGGTCATTCTATGGGATGGAAGAAGTCCTTGTTCTGTTGTTGTTGATTTGTTATGTTTTGTTTTTCAACCTCAGGTGCCCCGCAAACTGAGGTATTCCAGAGAAGAGCCGTGGGGATGGGCGACTGGACAACCAGAAATCTGGTTAAAAATTGGTTCCTAGGGACATGTCAAGCCCATTATGACATCTAATGGTCCAGCCACTGAGAGGACATACTAGAGGACAGGACTCACGCTGAGGGTCACAATGCGTGTATATGCCCTCTTCGCACTCAAGAATGGGCGGGGCCTCAGGGTTAATGCTGGTTTCTCCTACACTGAACGTTGGACAACATGCCAAACACAAGGTTTCTTGCCATGGGTAAGGAAGAGTCCTGATTTCTGCATCACAGTCACCCCTGGGCAGTGATTGGAGATAAGGTCTAGGTTCTGAAGCCTGAAAACTGAGGTAGGGAAGAGATGATGACCTAAGGCCATGGCGGGTCTGATGTGCTCAGTGCGCGGTCAGCTGTCTGGGTGTTGGTCACGAGGTCCGGGCTCAGGTTGTCAGACAGTGCATTAGTGCCCAGGTTAGACTATATATTTTGGGTGCCTTAGAGTGCCGTGTAGGTTCGTATCTGAAGAACTCTTCAGGATATGAAGAATGAGCGAGTCTGAGGCGCGTGCTCAGGCTTTTGTCTCTGGATTTTGTATCATCGATGGCCGTGGAATGTTTGGGAGGACTCAAGGGCCATGGACGAATTTTGCTCTCTGTGGATTTGGCCCGATCCCAATTGTTTTTCGTCAATCTGTGGGATGGGAGGACTCCTTTCAGGTTTGTTGCCTCAGGTGTCCCACCAAAGAGGAATTCCAAAGCAGAGCCCTGGGCAAGAGTGAAGGGACAACCCGAAATACGGTTAAAAACTGGGGCCTAGGGGCATGGCAAGCCCAATATGCTGTCTCTCCATCCATTCCTGTGAGGCCTTACCTGAGGACTGGGCTCAGATGAGGGTCACAATGTGTGTTTTTGACCAATGTGGCCAGCAAGCATGGGCGGGGCCTCATGGGCCACACTGGTTTCAACAACACTGAACCTTGGACAACATGCCATCCACAAGTTTTCTTGCCATGGGGAAAGAATTCTGATGTCTGCATCATTTTCAAACACGGGCCGTGATTGGAGATAAGGTCTAGGTTCTGAAGCCTGAAAACTGAGGTTGAGAAGAGATGACGAACGAAGGCCATGACGGGTCTGATGTGCCCAGTGTTCGACAAGCTGTCTGGGTGGGGCCAGGAGGTCCAGGCTCAGGCTGTGTCAGAAAGGGCATTAGTGCCCAGGTCAGCCTATATATTTGGGGTACAGCCAAATGTGTGCAAGTTGATCCACATTTGGGGTTTCTGGGTGCCCCAGAGGCTAATGTTTTTCTTCTGGAGGGCAGGCAGTGTGCTGCATTGTAGTTCTGGATTGCCGAATGGAGGGCTTGTGGGCCAGTAGTTTGAGGATGGAAGTCTGAGAACCCAAGCTAGGTCTAGGATTCTGGGTGAGGATATGGCAGGCACAATCCACAGACCTGAATCGAGATCTGGTGCATCTGAAGTCTGGGCGAGGGTCAGACGATAGCCCAGGTTGGACATTCTGTCCCTGATGGCCCCTACTTGAAGCGGGGGTGGATCACGAGGCCATGTGGGTTTTCCCACGATGGGAGTTGTGAGAAGCTCCCAACTGCAAAGATTCTTCTGCAGGACAATTGAGACCTGTTGGTTGGCTCCAGGACAACGATTCCGAGCAGGGTTCTAAGGATGGATGGCTGGGTAGCCCACCTCGCAATCCAATTGTCTCCAAGCAACAAGACAGGTTACATATTCTGGATCTGGGGGAGCAACCGAGGAGGCTGAGTTGAAATGGACTCCTCCGTGGATGTGTCCTAATATGATTTTGTGTCTATGGAGACCGTGGAATGAAGCGGTGGCCCTGGGTTCTGAAGGGTTCTCCTAAAGAGAGGCTTTCACACAGCTCCATCGTGCAAGTTTCCCATATGGAGATGAGATTTGTTCTGATGGGTGAGTCAAGAATCAGCCATATGCTGTTATTGAAATCCAGGCCTCTGAGGAGAGATGCCTGGAAACCAAAGCAATGGATCCGATAGGTGCCTAGGGGCCTGTTCGTTTCTTTTTACCTCTGGGGACATCAGTCTACGGGTGAGTACCTGTAGGTGCTCAGATGGGCCCAGATTGCCCCTGTTTGTCCTGGGACGCCACAAATATTGGGATGGCCTCAGGGACTTGGGAGGTTTATCCTATTCGTAGTGTTGTGGCCATTCGAATGGGCACATACAATTCCCTTGGAGAGGTCAAGCACAGTCGTCAGGTTTGGCTCAGGGGCCTGAGCCTGTAGGGTGTGTAGGCCAGGGCTGTTAGGACAGTTGTCTTAAAACACAAACTCGGCTTATGGTTCCGGTCAAGGGATGGCAGGACTGATCTACAGACCATGAGGAGAACTTTTCGGGATATGAAAAAAGGGCGAGTGTGAGGCTCTTTCTCAAGTTTTTCTTTCTGGATATCGTGTCAGTCATGGTCGTGAAATTTCCGGGTGACTTCATGGGAAATGGACGTGTCTTACTCCCTGGGGGTTGGCCTAATCCAAAGAGTTTGGGGTCATTCTGTGGGATGGAAGTAGTCCGTTGTTCTGTTGTTGTTGATTGGTTTTCTTTTGATTTTCAAACTCAGGTGTCAAACAAAATGAGGGATTCCAGAGTAGAGCCCTGGGCAGGGGTGACTGGATAACCAGAAATCTGGTTAAAAATTGGGGCCTAGGGACATGTCAAGCCCATTATGACATCTAATGGTCCAGCCACTGAGAGGACGTACTAGTGGACAGGACTCACGCTGAGGATCACAATGCGTTTTTATGCCCTCGTTGCACTCAAGAATGGGCGTGGCCTCAGGGTGATTGCTGCTTTCTACTACACTGAACGTTGGATAACATGCCAACCACAAGGTTTCTTTCATGGGTAAGGAAGTGTTCTGATTTCTGCATCACAGTCACCCCTGGGCAGTGACTGGAAATAAGTTCTAGGTTCTGAAGCCTGAAAAGTGAGGTAGGGAAGAGATGATGACCTAAGGCCATGGCGGGTCTGATGTGCTCAATGTGCGGTCAGCTGTCTGTGTGTTGGTCACGAGGTCCAGGCTTAGGTTGTCAGACAGTGCATTAGTGCCCAGGTTAGACGATATATTTTCGGTGCATTCGAGTGCAGTGTAGGTTCTTATCTGAAGAACTCTTCAGGATATGAAGAATAGGCGAGTCTGAGGCTCGTGCTAAGGCTTTTGTCTCTGAATTTTTTATCAGCGAAGGCCGTGGAATGTTGGGGGGTCTCATGGGCCATGGACGCATCTTGCTCTCTGTGGATTTGGCCCGATCACAATTGTTTTTCGTCAATCTGTGGGATTGGAGGACTCTTTCAGGTTTGTTACCTCAGGTGTCCCACCAAAAGAGGAATTCCAAAGCAGAGCCCTGGGGACGAGAGTGAAGACACAACCCGAACTACGGTTAAAAATTGAGGCCTAGTTGCATGGCAAGCCCAATATGCTGTCTCTCCATCCAGCCACTGAGAGGCCTTACCTGAGGACTGGGCTCAGGCTGAGGGTCACAATGTGTGTTTGTGACCAATGTGGCCCGCAAGCATGGGTGGGGCCTCATGGGCCACACTGGTTTCAAGTACACTGAACCTTGGACAACATGCCAACCACAAGGTTTCTTGCCATGGGGAAAGAGTTCTGATTTCTGCATCATTTTCAAACCCGGGCCGTGATTGGAGATAAGGTCTAGGTTTTGAAGCCTGAAAACCGAGGTTGAGAAGAGATGACGACCTAAGGCCATGGTGGGTCCGATGTGCTCAGTGTGTAGCCAGCTGCCTGGGTAGGGCCAGGAGGTCAAGGCTCAGGCTGTGTGTCATAAAGGGCATTAGTGCCCTGGACAGCCCTTATATTTGGGGTACGACAAAATGGCGTGCAGGTTGATCCTCATTTGTGGTTTCTGGGTAGCACCAGAGGGCAATGTTTTTCTTCTGGAGGGCAGGCAGAGTGCTGCATGTAGTTCTGGATTGCCAAACTGGAGGGCTTGTGGGCCAGCAGTCTGAGGACGGAAGTCTGAGAACCCAAGCTAGGCCTAGGTGTCTGGGTGAGGATATGGCAGGCACAATCTACAGACCTGAATTGAGGTCTCGTGCATCTGAAGTCAGGGCGAGGATCAGACGATCGCTCAGGTAGGACATTCTGTCCCTGATGGCCCTTTCTTGAAGGGGTGGTGGATCACGAGGCCGTGGGGGTTTTCCCACGATGGGAGTTGTGAGAAGATCCAACTAAAAGATTCTTCTGCAGGGCAATTGCGACCTGTTGGTAGGCTGCAGGACAACGATTCTGAGCAGGGTTCTAAGGATGAATGGCTGGGTAGCCCACCTCACATTCCAATTGTTTCCAAGCAACAAGACAGGTTAGATCTGCTGGATCAGGGGGAGCAACCGAGGAGGCTGAATTGAAATGGACTCTCCCGTGGATATGTCCTAATATGATTTTGTGTCTATGGAGACCTTGGAATGAAGCGGTGGCACTGGGGCCCTGTAGGGTTCTCTTAAAGAGGGGCTTTCACACAGCTCCATCGTGCAAGTTTCGCATGTGTAGATGAAATTGGTTCTGATGGGTGAGTCAAGAAACAGGCATATGCTGTTATTGAAATCCAGGCCTCTGAGGAGAGATGCCTGGAAGACAAACCAATGGATCCGATAGGTGCCTAGGGGCCTGTTCGTTCCTTTTTACCTCTGGGGACATCAGTCTACAGGTGTGAGCGCCGATAGGTGCTCAGATGGGCCCAGA
Source organism: Mustela putorius furo (assembly GCF_011764305.1). Classification (NCBI taxonomy): domain Eukaryota; kingdom Metazoa; phylum Chordata; class Mammalia; order Carnivora; family Mustelidae; genus Mustela; species Mustela putorius. Next base: position 816,449 of record NW_025421551.1, on the reverse strand, counting down.
TTGCCCCTGTTTGTCCTGGGAAGCCACAAATATTGGGATGGGCTCAGGGACTTTGGAGGTTTGTCCTATTAGTAGGGCTGTGGCCTTCGGAATGGGCACATCCAATTCCCTTGGAGAGGGCAAGCACAGTCGTCAGGTTTGGCTCCAGGGGCATGAGCCTGTAGGGTGTGTAGGCCAGGGCTGTTTGGACAGTTGTCTGAAAACACAAACTCGGCTTATGTTTCGGGTCATAGGTATGGCAGGACTGATCTACAGACCCTGAGGAGAACTCTTCGGGATATGAAAAAAGGGCGAGTGTGAGGCTCTTCCTCAAGAGTTTGTCTCTGGATTTCGTGTCACTCATGGTCGTGAAATTTGCGGGTGACTTCATGGGAAATGGACGAGTCTTACTCTCTGGGGTTTTGGCCCCGCCCAAAGATTTTGATGTCATTCTGTGGGATGGAAGACGTCCGTTGTTCTGTTGTGGTTGATTTGTTTTGTTTTGTTTTTCAAACTCAGGTTTCCCACCAAATGAATGATGAGGGATTCCAGAGTAGAGCCCTGGGGATGGGCGACTGGACCACCAGAAATCTGGTTAAAAATTGGGGCCTAGTGACATGTCAAGCCCATTATGACATCTAATGGTCCAGCCACTGAGAGGACGTAATAGAGGATAGGACTCACGCTGAGGGTCACAATGCGTGTTTATGCCCTCGTCGCACTCAAGAATGGGCGTGGCCTCAGGCTGAATGCTGGTGTCTCGTACACTGAACATTGGACAACATGCCAACCACAAGGTTTCTTGCCATGGGGAAAGAGTTCTGATTTCTGCATCATTTTCAAACCCGGGCCGTGATTGGAGATAAGGTCTAGGTTCTGAAGCCTGAAAACCCAGGTTGAGAAGAGATGACGTCCTAAGGCCATGGCGGGTCCGATGTGAGCAGTGTGCGGCCAGCTGTCTGGGTGGGGCCAGGAGGCCAAGCTCAGGCTGTGTCAGAAAGGGCATTAGTGCCCAGGTCAGCCTATATATTTGGGGTACAGCTGAATGGCGTGCAGGTTGATCCTCATTTGGGGTTTCTGGTTAGCCCCAAAGGGCAATGTTTTTCTTCTGGAGGGTTATGCAGAGTGCTGCATTGTAGTCTGGATTGCCAAACTGAAGGGCTTGTGGGCCAGTAGTCTGAGGACGGAATCTGAGAACGCATGCTAGGCCTAGGATTCTGGGTGAGGATATGGCAGGCACAATCTACAGACCTGAATCGTGATCTCGTGCGTCTAAAGACAGGGCGAGGATCAGACGATCGCTCAGGTTGGACATTCTGTTCCTGATGGCCCCTTCTGGAAGGGGGGGTGGATCACAAGGCCATGGGGGTTTTCCCACGATGGGAGTTTTGAGAAGCTCCCAACTGCAGAGATTCTTCTGCATGACAATTGTGACCTGTTGGTTGGCTCCAGGACAATAATTCTGAGCAGGGTTCTAAGGATGGATGTCTGGGTAGCCCACCTCGCATTCCAATTGTCTCCAAGCAACAAGACAGGTTAGATCTGCTGGATCTGGGGGAGCAACCGAGGAGGCTGAGTTGAAATGGACGCGCCGGTGGAGGTGTCCTAATATGATTTTGTGTCTATGGAGACCTTGGAATGAAGCGGTGGCACTGGGGCCCTGAAGGGTTCTCTTAAAGAGGGGCTTTCACACAGCTCCATCGTGCAAGTTTCGCATGTGTAGATGAAATTTGTTCTGATGGGTGAGTCAAGAAACAGGCATATGCTGTTATTGAAATCCAGGCCTCTGAGGAGAGATGCCTGGAGGACAAACCAATGGATCCGATAGGTGCCTAGGGGCCTGTTCGTTCCTTTTTACCTCTGGGGACATCAGTCTACAGGTGTGAGCGCCGATAGGTGCTCAGATGGGCCCAGATTGCCCCTGTTTGTCCTGGGAAGCCACAAATATTGGGATGGCCTCAGGGACTTTGGAGGTTTGTCCTATTAGTATGGCTGTGGCCTTCGGAATGGGCACAAACAATTCCCTTGGAGAGGGCAAGCACAGTCCAGGTTTGGCTCCAGGGGCCTGAGCCTGTAGGGTGTGTAGGCCAGGGCTGTTTGGACAGTTGTCTGAAAACACAAACTCGGCTTATGTTTCGGGTCATAGGTATGGCAGGACTGATCTACAGACCATGAGGAGAACTCTTCGGGATATGAAAGAAGGGCGAGTGTGAGGCTCTTACTCATGTTTTTGTCTCTGGATATCGTGTCACTCATGGTCGTGAAATTTCCGGGTGACTTCATGGGAAATGGACGAGTCTTACTCTCTGGGGTTTTGGCCCCGTCTAAAGATTTTGATGTCATTCTGTGGGATGGAAGAAGTCCGTTGTTCTGTTGTGGTTGATTTGTTTTGTTTTGTTTTTCAACCTCAGGTGTCCCACCAAATGAGAGATTCCTGAGTAGATACCTGGGGAGGGGGCGACTGGAAAACCAGAAATCTGGTTAAAAATTGGGGCCTAGGGACATGTCAAGCCCATTATGACATCTAATGGTCCAACCACTGAGAGGACGTAATAGAGGACAGGACTCACGCTGAGGGTCACAATGCGTGTTTTTATGCCCTCGTCGCACTCACGAATGGGCGTGGCCTCAGGCTGAATGCTGGTTTCTCGTACACTGAACATTGGACAACATGCCAACCACAAGGTATCTTTCCATTGGGAAAGAGTTCTGATTTCTGCATCATTTTCAAACCCGCGCCGTGATTGGAGATAAGGTCTCGGTTCTGAAGCCTGAAAACCCAGGTTGAGAAGAGATGACGTCCTAAGGCCATGGCGGGTCCGATGTGAGCAGTGTGTGCGCCAGCTGTCTGGGTGGGGCCAGGAGGTCTAGGCTCAGGCTGTGTCAGAAAGGGCATTAGTGCCCAGGTCAGCCTATATATTTGGGGTACAGCTGAATGGCATGCAGGTTGATCCTCATTTGGGGTTTCTGGGTAGCCCCAAAGGGCAATGTTTTTTTTCTTCTGGAGGGCAGGCAGAGTGCTGCATTGTAGTCTGGATTGTCAAACTGGGAGGGCTTGTGGGCCAGTAGTCTGAGGACGGAATCTGAGAATCCATGCTAGGCCTAGGATTCTGGGTGAGGATATGGCAGGCACAATCTACAGACCTGAATCGAGATCTCGTGCATCTGAAGACAGGGCGAGGATCAGACGATCGCTCAGGTTGGACATTCTGGCCCTGATGGCCCCTTCTTGAAGGGGGGGTGGATCACGAGGCCATGGGGGTTTTCCCACGATGGGAGTTGTGAGAAAGCTCCCAACTGCAAAGATTCTTCTGCAGGACAATTGAGACCTGTTGGTTGGCTCCAGGACGACGATTCCGAAACAGGGTTCTAAGGATGGATGGCTGGGTAGCCCACCTCTCATTCCAATTGTCTCCACGCAACAAGACAGGTTAGATCTACTGGATCTGGGGGAGCAACCCAGGAGGCTGAGTTGAAATGGACTCTCCCGTGGATGTGTCTAATATGATTTTGCATCTATGTAGACCTTGGAATGAAGCAGTTGCACTGGGCCCTGAAGGGTTCTCCTAAAGAGAGGCTTTCACACAGCTCCATCGTGCAAGTTTCCCATGTGGAGATGAGATTTGTTCTGATGGGTGAGTCAAGAAACACCCATATGCTGTTCTGATTGGGTGCATTCGAGTGTCGTGTAGCTTCTTATCTTAAGAACTCTTCAGGATATGAAGAATGAGCGAGTCTGAGGCGTGTGCTCAGGCTTTTGTCTCTGGATTTTATATCAGCGAAGGCCGTGGAATGTTGGGGAGGCCTCAAGGGTCATGGAAGAATCTTTTCTCTGTGGATTAGGCCCGATTCCAATTGTTTTTTAGTCAATCTGTGGGATGGGAGTACTCCTTTCATGTTTGTTACCTTAGGTGTGCCACCAAAAGAGGAATTCCAAAGCAGAGCCCTGGGTAAGAGTGAAGGGACAACCCGAACTATGGTTAAAAATTGGGGCCTAGGGGCATGGCAAGCCCAATATGCTGTCAATCCATCCAGCCACTTAGGCCTTACTGAGGACTGGGCTCAGGCTGAGGGTCACATTGTGTGTTTGTGACCAATGTGGCCCGCAAGCATGGGCGGGGCCTCATGGGCCACACTGGTTTCAACTAACTACACTGAACCTTGGACAACATGCCAACCACAACGTTTCTTGCCATGGGGAAAGAGTTCTGATTTCTGCATCATTTTCAAACCCTGGCAGTGATTGGAGATAAGGTCTAAGTTCTGAAGCCTGAAAACCGAGGTTGAGAAGAGATGACGTCCTAAGCCATGGCGGGTCCGATATGCTCAGTGTGCGGCCAGCTGTCTGGGTGGGGCCAGGAGGTCCAGGCTCCGGCTGTGTCAGAAAGGGCATTAGTGCCCAGGTCAGCCTATATATTGGGGTACAGCCGAATGCCGTGCAGGTTGATCCTCATTGGGGGTTTCTGGGTAGCCCCAGAGGGCAATGTTTTTCCTCTGGAGGGCAGGCAGAGTGCTGCATTGTAGTTCTATATTGCCAAACTTGAGAGCTTCTGGGCCAGTATTCTGTGGACGGAAGTCTGAGAACCCAAGCTAGGCCTAGCTATTTGAGTGAGGATATGGCAGGCACAATCTACAGACCTGATCGAGATCTCGTGCGTCTAAAGACAGGGCGAGGATCAGACGATCGCTCAGGTTGGACATTCTGTTCCTGATGGCCCCTTCTTGAAGGGGGGTGAATCACGAGGCCATGGGGGTTTTCCCACGATGGGAGTTGTGAGAAGCTCCCAACTGCAAAGATTCTTCTGCAGGACAATTGTGACCTGTTGGTTGGCTCCAGGACAACGATTCCGAGCAGGGTTCTAAGGATGGATGTCTGGGTAGCCCACCTCGCATTCCAATTGTCTCCAAGCAACAAGACAGGTTAGATCTGCTGGATCTGGGGGAGCAACCGAGGAGGCTGAGTTGAAATGGACGCGCCGGTGGAGGTGTCCTAATATGATTTTGCGTCTACTGAGACCTTGGAATGAAGCGGTGGCACTGGGGCCATATAGGGTTCTCCTAAAGAGAGGCTTTCACACAGCACCATCGTGCAAGTTTCCCATGTGTAGATGAGATTTGTTCTGATGGGTGAGTCAAGAGACAGCCATATGCTGTTATTGAAATCCAGGCCTCTGAGGAGAGATGCCTGGAGGACAAACCAATGGATCCGATAGGTGCCTAGGGGCCTGTTCGTTCCTTTTTACCTCTGGGGACATCAGTCTACGGGTCTGAGTGCCGGTAGGTGCTCAGATGAGCCCAGATTGCCCATGTTTGTCCTGGGAAGCCAAAATATTGGGATGGCCTCAGGGAATTTGGAGGTTTATCCTATTAGTAGGGTTGTGGCCATTGGAATGGGCACACACAATTCCCTTGGAGAGGGCAAGCACAGTCGTCAGTTTTGTCTCCAGGGGCCTGAGCCTGTAGGGTGTGTAGGCCACGGCTGTTTGGACAGTTGTCTGAAAACACAAACTCGGCTTATGTTTCGGGTCATAGGTATGGCAGGACTGATCTACAGACCAGGAGGAGAACTCTTCGGGAAATGAAAAAAGGGCGAGTGTGAGGCTCTTGCTCAAGTTTTTGTCGCTGGATATCGTGTCACTCATGGTTGTGAAAGTTCCGGATGACTTCATGGGAAATGGACGAGTCTTATTCTCTGGGGGTTTGGCCCCGTCCAAAGAGTTTGGGTTCATTCTGTGGGATGGAAGAAGTCCGTTGTTCTGTTGTGTTGATTTGTTTTGTTTTGTTTTTCAACCTCAAGTGTCCCCCCAAATGAGGGATTCCAGAGTAGAGCCCTGGGGAGATGTGACTGGACAACCAGAAATCTGTTTGAAAATTGGGGCCTAGGGACATGTCAAGCCCATTATGACATCTAATGGTCCAGCCACTGAGAGGATTTACTAGAGGTCAGGAATCACGCTGAGGGTCACAATGCGTGTTTATGCCCTCATTGCACTCAAGAATGGGCGTGACCTCAGGGTGAATACTGGTTTCTCCAACACTGAACGTAGGACACACATGCCAACCACAAGGTTTCTTGCCATGGGTAAGCAGGAGTTCTGATTTCTGCATCACAGTCACCCCTGGGCAGTGATTGGAGATAAGGTCTAGGTTCTGAAGCCTGAAAAATGAGGTAGGGCAGAGATGATGACCTAAGGCCATGGCGGGTCTCATGACTTCAGTGTGCGGTCAGCTGTCTCGGTGTTGCTCAGGAGGTCCCGGCTCAGGTTGTGTCAGACAGTGCATTACTGCCCAGGTTAGACTATATAATTTGGGTACTTTCGAGTACCGTGTACCGTGTAGGTATATTCTCATTTAATGTCCAGGACAGCTCATTAGGCAATATATTTTTTCTAGAGGGCAGGCAGAGTGCTGCAATGATGGACCGGAATTGCCAAACTTGTGGGCTTCGGGGCCAGGAGTGTGAGGATGGAAGTCTGAGAACACAAGCTAGACTTGGGTTTCAGGGCGAGGGCACGGCAGGTACCCCCTGAAGATCTGAAGCAATATCTCATGCTTCTGAAGTCAGAGCGAGGATCAGACGTTGGCTCAGCTTGGATTTTCTGTTCATGACGGCCCCTTCATGAAGGGAGCGGATTCTCCAGAGTGTGGAGGTTTTCCCACGTTGGGAGTGGTGGGATGCCCCCTCCAAGGATTCCTTCTGCGGGACAATTGAGACCTGTTGGACAGCTCCAGGACATCCCATATGGATGAGTCCAGACCAACGTTCGAGGATGGATGCCTGGGAAGCCCGCCTCGCATTCCAATTGTCTCCTAGCGACAAGAGAGTTTAGATCTGATGGCTCTGCGGGTGCAACTGGGGTGGCTGAGTTGAAATGGACTTTCCTGAGGATGGGTCTAATGAGTGTTTGTGTCCATGAGGGCCTTTAAATGGGGCGGTGGCACCGGGACCCTGAAGTATTCTCCTCAGCATTTGACATAGCTCCCATGCACACGTTTCCTTATGGAGACGAGGTTTGTTCTGATGGGTGCCTCAGGAAAACCCCAATGCTGGTATTGAAAACTAGTGTTTTGAGGAGACATGCCTGTAAACCAAAGCAATGGATCTGATTTTGGCCTAGGGTCCTTTCTGGTTCAATCTTCTTCTCTGGGGACATCCTTCTAGGGTATGAGTAGAGGGAAGAGATGCTCAGCTGGTGTCAGACTGACCTTTTTTGTCCCGGGCGACCTATACTATTGGGATGGCCTCAGGGACTTTGGAGGGTTCTCCTAATTTGTACGATTTTGGACAATGGAATGGGCAGAATTCCCAGGGATTGGGTAGGCACAGTCCTAATGTGTGGCTCCAGGGTCCCCAGCCTGGATGGTGTGTGGCCCAGGACTTTGAGGACAGAAGTCTGAAAACACACAAACTCAGCTTATGTTTGGGGACGAAGGTATGGCAGGCCCGATCTACAAACCATGAGAAGACATCTTTAGGATATGAAGATAGTGCGAGTCTGAGACGCTTGCTCAGGCTTTTGTCTCTGGATTTTGTATCAGCGATGGCCGTGGAATGTCGAGGAGCCTCATGGGCCATGGACGAATCTTGCTCTCTGTGGATTAGCCCGATCCCAATTGTTTTTTTCGTCAATCTGTTGGATGGAGTACTCCTTTCAGGGTTTTTTACCTCAGGTGTCCCACCAAAAGCGGAATTCCAAAGTAGAGCCCTGGGTAAAAGTGAAGGGATAACCCGAACTATGGTTAAAAATTGGGGCCTAGTGGCATGGCAAGCTCAATATGCTGTCTCTTCATCCAGCCACTGAGAGGCCTTACCTGAGGACTGGGCTAAGGCTGAGGGTCACAATGTGAGTTTGCCACCTATGTGGCCCACGAGCAATGGTGGGGTCTCATCGGACACACAGGTTTCCAGGCAATGGCTGGACCGATGTGTTCAGTGAGCGGCCAGCTTTATGGGTGAGCCAGGAGGTCTAGGCTCAGCCTCTGTCAGAAAGGGCATTATTGCCCAGGTCAGCCTATATATTTTGGGTACAGCCAAGTGGCGTGCAGGTTGATCTTCATTTGGGGTTTCTGGGTAGCCCCAGAAGGCAATGTTTTTCTTTTGGAGGGCAGGCAGAGTGCTGCATTATAATTGTGGATTGCCAAACTGGAGGGCTTATCGGCATTTGTCTGAGGATGGAAGTCTGAAGACACAAGCTAGGCTTACGTTTCTGGTGAGGACATGGCAGGCACAATCTACAGACCTGAACCGAGATCTCGTGCATCTGAAGTCAGGGTGAGGATCAGACGATCACTCAGGTTGACCTTATGTCCCTGAGGGCCCCTTCATGAGGGGGGGGGGGGGGGGGGTCACGAGGCCATTGGTGTTTTCTCACGATGGGAGTTGTGAGAAGCTCCCAACTTCAAAGATTCTTCTGCAGGACAAATGAGACCTATTGGTTAGCTCCATGCCAACGATTCTGAGCAGGGTTTTTTTAAGGATCGATGGCGGGGTTGGCCACCTCGCATTCCAATTGTCTCCTAGCAACAAGACAAATTAGATCTGCTGGATCTCGCGGAGGAACCGAATACACTCAGTTGAAATGGACTCTCCTGTGGATGGGTCCTAATGTGTTTTTGTGTCTGTGGAGACCTTGGAATGAAGCGGTGGCACTGGGCCCATGAAGGGTTCTCCTAAAAAGAGGCTTTGACACAGCTCCACGTGCAAGTTTCCCATGTGTAGATGAGATTTGTACTGAAGTGTGAGTCAAGAAACAGCCATATGCTGGTATTGAAATCCAGGCCTCTGAGGAGAGATGCCTGGAAACCAAAGCAAGGGATCCGAATAGTGCCTAGGGCCTGTTCGTTCCTTTTTTTACTCTGGGGACACCAGTCTACGGGTCTGAGTGCAGGTAGGTTTCGGATGGGCTCAGATTACTCCTGTTTGTCCTGGGAAGCCACCACTATTGGGATGGCCTCAGGGACTTTGTAGGTTTATCCTATTAGTAGGGTTGTGGCCATTGGAATGGGCACACAGAATTCCCTTGGAGAGGGCAAGTACAGTCCTCAGATTGGCTCCAGGGGCTTGAACCAGTAGGGGTGTTTTGGCCAGGGCTGTTTGGACAGTTGTCTGAAAACACAAACTCGGCTTATGTTTCGGGTCATAGGTATGGCAGGACGGATCTACAGACCTTGAGGAGAACTCTTCAGGATATGAAAAAAGGGCGAGTGTGAGGCTCTTGCTCAAGTTTTTGTCTCTGGATATCGTGTCAATCATGGTCGTGAAATTTCCGGGTGACTTCATGGGAAATGGATGAGTCTTATTCTCTGGGGTTTGGCCTTGTCCAAAGAGTTTGAGGTCATTCTGTGGGATGGAAGAAGTCCGTTTTTTGTTGTTGTTGTTGTTTTGTTTTGTTTTGTTTTTTTTTACCTCAGGTATCCTACCAAATGAGGGATTCCAGAGTAAAGCCCTGGGGAGGGGCGACTGGACAACCAGAAATCTGGTTAAAATTGGGGCCTAGGGACATGTCAAGCCCATTATGACATCTAATGGTCCAGCCACTGTGAGGACTTACTAGAGGACAGGACTCACGCTGAGTGTCACAATGCGTGTTTATGTTCTCGTCGCACTCAAGAATGGGCGGGGCCTCAGGGTGAATGCTGGTTTCTCCTACACTGATCGTTGGACAACTTTCCAACCACAAGGCTTCTTGCCTTGGGTAAGGAGGAGTTCTGATTTCTGCATCACATTCAACCCTTGTCAGGGCTTGGAGTTAAGGTCTAAGTTCTGAAGCCTGAATAGTTAGGTTGGGAAGAGATAACGAGCTAAGACCATGGCAGGTGTGATGTTCTCAGTGTGCGGTCAGCTGTCTCGGTTTTGGTCAGGAGGTCCGGGCTCACTCTGTATCAGACAGTGTATTAGTGGCCAGGTTAGACTATCTAATTTGGGTACATTCGAGTGCCGTGTATGTCTATCCTCATTTGGGTTATGTGAGAAACTCCATAGGTCAAAGTTTTTCTTCTGGAAGGCAGGCAGAATGCTTCATTTTGTGTCCCGAATTTCCAAATGTGAGGGCTTGGGGGCCAGGAGTGTGAGGACGGAAGTCTGAGAACACAAGCTAGTCATAGTTTTCAGGGCGAGCGCAAAGAAAGCACACACTCTGCAGAGCTGCATCGAGATCTCGTGCATCTGAATTCAGGGTGAAGATCAGACGTTGGCTTAGGTTGGAGTTCCTGTCCTTGATTTCCCCTTCATAAATCGGGGGGGAATCACAAAAGCCATCTAGATTTTCCCAGGTTGGGAGTTGTGAGAAGCTCCAAAACTCAAGGATTCCTTCTGCTGGACATTTGAGACCTGTTGGATGGCTCCAGGACATCCCATACGGAACGACGCCAGAGCAGAGCTCTAAGGGATGGATGGTTGGGCAGCCCGCCTCGTATTCCAATTCTCTCCTAGTCAAGACAGGTTCAGTGTGCTCGCTCTGGGGGAGCAACCAAGGGAGCTGAGTTGAAATGGAATTTCCTGCGGATGGGTTCTAATGTGGATTTCTGTCCATGGAGACCTTTTAATGGGGCAGTGGCACACAGGCCCTGAAGGATTCTCCCTAACTGGAGGTTTTGAGAAATCTTCAAAGGATAATTTTCCCATGTGGAGAAGATATTTGTTCTGATTGCTGCCTCATGAAATCCCCATATGCTAATATTGGAAACCAGGCCTCTGAGGAGAGATACCTGTAACCGAAAGCAATGAATCTGATTCAGGCCTAGGGGCCTGTCTGATTCAATCTTCTTCTCTGGGGACATCCATCTACGCTGAGTAGAGGTAGATGCGCAGCTGGTTTTTCAGATGACCCTTGTTTGTCCTGGGCGTCCTACATTATTGGGATGTCCTTGGGGACTCTGGAGGTTTTTCCTAATTTGTACGAATGTGGACAATGGAATGGGCAGAATTTCCGTGGTATGGACAGTCACAGTCCTGATGTGTGGCTCCAGGGGCCCCAGCCTGAAGGGTCTGTGGGCCAGGAATGTGGGGACAGAAGTCTGAAAACACAAAAACTCGGCTTAGGTTTGGGAAGTACGTATGGCAGGCCCGATCTACAGACCGTGAGGAGAACTCTTCGGGATACGACAAAAGAGCGAGTGTGAGGAGCTTGCTCAGACTTTTGTCTCTGGATTTGTTGTCAACGATGGCTGTGGAATCTCGGGGAGGCCTCATGGGCCATGGACGAGACTTCCTCTCTGTGAATTTGGTCCAATCCCAATTGTTTGGGGTCAATCTGAAGGATGGGAGGAGTCCTTTTAGTTTTGTTACCTCAGGTGTCCCACCAAAAGAGGGATTCCAAAGCAGAGCTCTGGGGAGGGATGAATGGACAACCCCGAACCATCCAATTGGGGTGAGATCGAGAACCGAGCAGGTTGATCCTCATTTGGGGTTTATGGAGATCCCCATAGAGCAACGTTTTTCTTCTGGAGGGCCAGCATACGGCTGCATTTTGGTTCCAGAATTCCAAGTCTTGAGGACATGTTTGCCAGGAGTGTGAGGAAGGAAGTCTGAAAACACAAGCTAGCACGAGGTTTGGGCCTACTGTGCAGAGGCTGAATCGAGATCTCCTGCATCTGAGGTCAGGGCGAGTATCAGATGTTGCCTCAAGCTGGAGTTTGTGTCCATGACGGCCCCTTCCTGAAGGGGGTGGGGGCGTCATGAGGCCAGGGAGGTTTCCCTACGCTGGGAGTTGTGAGCTGCTCCAAACTTCAAAGTTTCCTTCTTCAGGACAGTCGAGTACTATTGGATGGTTCCAGGATGCCCCATACAGAAAGACTCGAGAGCAGGGGCCTAAGCATGGATGCCGAGAAACGCCAACTCACCTTCCCATTGCCTGGTCGAGACAGGGCACGCTCAATCTGCGGGCTCTTGGGTGAGCTACCCAGAAGGCTGAGTTTAAATGGACTTTCCTGCGGATGAATCATAATGTGGGTTGGTGGCCATGGAGACCTTGGAATGTGGCAGTAGCTAAGGGACTCTGCAGGATTCTCCAACCCGAAGGGTTTGACACAACTCCAACAAGGAAGCTTTCCATGTGGAGATGAGAGGTGTTCTGTCTGGTGCCTCAGGATAGCCCCATATGCTGGTCTTCGAACCCAGGCCTCTGAGGAGTGATACCTGGACAACAAAGCAGGAGTTCATAATAGGGCCTAGGGGCCTGTCTGGTTCAATCTTCTGTCTCTGCGGATATCAGTCTGTGTGTCTGCATGGAGGTAGTAGTTGCTCAGCTGGTGTCATAATGCCCCTGTTTGTCCAGTGCGGCTTGCGGTAGTGGGATGTCCTTGGGGACCTTGAGGTTTCTACTATTTTGTAGAGTTGTGGCCAATGGAACGGGCAGTTTCTTAGGAGAGAGCAGGCACAGTTCTGTGGTGTGGCTCCAGAGACCCCAGCCTGGAGGCAGTGTGGGCCACGGCTGTGCAGACAGACATCCAAAAACCCAAACTCAGCTCAGGTTTGGGGCCGAGATTATGGCAGGCCTGATCTACAGTCCGTGAGGGGAGATCCTCTGGATATGAAAGAAGGGTGAGAGGGAGGCAGTCGCTCAGTCTTTTGTCTCTGGATATTTTGTCCACAATGGCCGTTTAATGTAGGAGTTGCCTCATGGGTCGTAGAAGTCTCCCTCTCTGGTAGTTTGTCCAGCCCCCAAGAGTTTGGGGTCATTCTGTGGGAAGGGAAGAGTCCTGTTTTCTGCTTCATGTGTCCCCCCAGTAGAGGGATTCTGGAGCATAGCAGTGGGTACTGACAACTGGAATACTCGCTCTCTGGTTAAGCCTGGGGGCCTATGGATATGATATGCCCCATATGCAGGATCTTGGTCCAGCCACTGAGAGGCGTTACTTTAATACGGGACTCACGCTACAGGTCACAATGCATGTCTGTGCCCTAGGCGGCCCTCAAGCACTGGCAGGGCCTTTCCGACAATGCAGGTTTTCCCACATTGAACGTTGGACAACATGCCAACCACAAGGTTTCTGGCCATGGGGAAGGAGGAATTCTAATTTCTGCGTCACGATCACCCCAGGGCAGTGATTGGAGATAAGGTCTAGGTTCTGAAGCCTGAAAACCGAGGTTGGGAAGAGATGACGATCTACAGCCATAGCGGGTCCCTTGTGTCCAGGTTGGAGCCAGCTGTCTAGGTGTCGTTTGGGATGTCTTGTCTCAGGCTGTGCCAGACAGGGCTTTAGTATTCAGGGTAGGCTGTATAATTGCTTTAGAGTCGAGTGGCATGCATTAGATAATCATTTGGAGTTTCTTATTAGCAGCATAGGGCAAAGTTTTTCTTCTGGAGGGCAGGCAGAGTGCTGCATTGTGGCTTCGGAATTCCCAAACTCGAGGGCTTGTGGGCCAGGAGAGTGAGGACGGAAGTCTGAGAACACAAGCTAGGCTTAGGTTTCGGGGAATGGACATGACAGGCACACTCTGCAGAGCTGAATTGAGATCTCATGAGTCTGAAGTCAGGTCGAGGATCAGACTTTGGCTCAGGTTGGAGTTTCTGTCCATGTTGGCCCCTTCATGAAGGGGGAGGGCATTAGGAGGCCATGGGGGTTTTCCCACTATTAGAGTTGTGAGATGCTCCAAACCGCAAGGATTCCTTCTGTGGGAAAATTAAGATTTGTTGGATGGCTCCAGGACGTCTCCTAAGGTATTTTTCCAGAACAGGGTTCTAAGTATGGATGCCTGGGCAGACAGCCTCAATTCCAATTGTCTCCTAGCAACAAGAAACGTTTGATCTGCTGGCTTGGGGTAGCATCAGAGGGGGCTGAGTTGGAATGGACTTTCCTGAGGATGGTCTTAAATGAGTTGACATGGACTTTCCTGAGGATGGTCTTAATGTTGGTTTGAGTCCATTGAGACCTTGGTATGGGGCAGTGGCACCAGGGCCCTGAAGGATTCTCCTAACCAGATGTTATAACAAAGCTCCAATGAGCAAGTTTTCCATGGGGAGACGAGATTTGTTCTTATTGGTGCCTCAGGAAACCACCATTTGCTGGTATTGGAAATGAGGCCTCTGAGGAGAGATGCCTGGAAAGCAAAGCAATGGATCTGATTAGGGCCTAGGGGCCTGTCCGGTTCAATATTCTTCTCTGGGGACATCTTTTGTCTGAGTGGAGGTAGTTGCTCAGCTGGTTTGAGATCACACCTGTTTGTCCTGAGCGGCCTACACTATTGGGATGGCCTCGGTAACTTTGGAGGTTTTTCCTAATTTGCAAGGTTGTGGCCAATGGAATGGGAAGAATTCTCTTGAAAGGGAAGCACAGTCCTGAGGAGTGGCTCCAGGGACTCAAGTGTGGAGCGTGTGTGGACCAGGGCTATTTGGACAAAAGTCTGAAAACACAAACGCCACTTAGGTTTGGGTCTGTAGGTATGGCCGGCCCGATATATAGACCGTGAGGAGAACTCTTCGGGATATGAACAAAGGGCGAAAGTGAGGTGCTTGCTCATGCTTATTTTTTTCTGGTTATGTGTCACCGAATGCCATGGAATGTCCGGGTGTCCTCATGGGTCATCGATGAGCCTCCCTTTCTGGGGATTTGACCCAATCCCAAGAGTTTGGGGTCATTCTGTGGGAAGGGAGGAGGCCTTTCTGTTTTTTTTTTTTTTTTTTTTTTTTTACCTCAGGTGGACCACCAAAAGAGGGATTCCACAGCAGAGTCCTGGGGAGGGGAGACTGGACAACCAGAACTCTGGTTAATATTGGGACCTAAGAACATGGCAAGGCCCATATGTGGGCTCTTGGTCCAGACACTGAGAGGCCTTCCTTGAGCATAGGGCTCACATTGAGTTTCACAATGTGTTTTTGTGCCCAAGGAGCCCCTCAAGTCAGGGCGTGGCCTAATGTACCATGCTGGTTTCTCCTACACTGAACGTTGCACAATATGGCAACCACAAGTTTTCTGGCCAAGGGAAGAAGTTCTAATTTCTGTAACACTTTCTCTCCTGGACTGTGATTGGATTTAAGGTCTAGGTTCTGAAGCCTGAAAACTGAGGTTGGGAAGAGATGAAGACCTAAGGCCATGGTGTGACTGATGTGCTCAGTGTTCAGCCAGCTGTTGAGTGTGGGTTGGGAGGTGCAGGCTCAGGCTGTGGTAGACAGGGAATTAGTGCCCAGGCTAGACTGTATCATTGGGGTGCAGTCGAGTTTCGTGCAGGTTGGTACTCATTTGTGGTTACAGGGTAGCCCCAGAGGGCAACATTTTTCTTCTGGAAGGAAGACACAGTGCCACATAGTGGCTCCAGAATTCCCAAACTGGAAGGCTTGTGGGCCAGGAGTGTGAGGAAAAAATTCTGAGAACACAAGCCAGACTTAGATTTCGGGGTGAGGGGACGGCAGGAACCCTCTGCAGAGATGATTCGAGATCCCGTGTACCTGAAGACAGAGCTAGGATCAGACGTTGGCTCAGGTTGGAGTTTCTGTCCATGACGGCCCCTTCATGAAGGGGAGGGTGTCATGAGGCCATGGAGGTTTTCCCACGATGGGAATTATGAGATGCTCCAAACCGCAATGATTCCTTCCGTGGGACAGTCGAGACCTGCTGGATGGCTCCAGGACATCCCATAAGGAAGTTATCCAGAGCAGTGTTCTAAGGATGGATGCCTGGGCAGCCTGCCTCCCATTACAGGTGTCTCATAGCGCCAAGGCAAGTTCGACCTGCTGGATCTAGGGGAATAACCGATTCGGGTGTGTTGAAATGGGTGAGTTGAGGATGGATCATAATGTGCATTTGTGTCCATGGAGACCTTGGAATGGGGTGCTTGATCCGGGGCCTTGAGGGACGTTCATAACCGGAGGTTTTGATGGAGCTCTAAAGAGTACGTTTCCTATGTAGAGAAGAGAATTGTTTTGATGAGTGCCTAAGGAATCTCCCATATGCTGGTATTGGAAACCAGGCCTCTGAGGAGAGATGCCTGGAAACAAAAGCAATGGATATGATTAGGGCCTAGGTGCCTGTCCGGTTCAATCTCTTTCCTGGGGATACGTGCCTTTGGATCTGGGGGAAGTAGTTCCTCGGCTTGTGTCAGATCGCCCCTGTTTGTCCTGGGCAGCCTATAATATTGGGAATGGCCTCGGGACTTTGGAGTTTCTCCTAATCTATAGGGTTGTGGCCAATTGAATGGGCAGAAATCCCCTGGAGAGGGCAGGCACAGTTCTGAGTTTGGCTCTAGGGGCCCAGCCTTGTGGGTGTGTGGGCCAGGCCTGTGGGGACAGAAGTCTGAAAACACAAGCTCTGCTTAGGATTGGGGACATAGGTATGGCACGCCCAATCTACAGACCGTGATAACACTTCGGGATATGAAAAAGGGTGAGTTTGAGGTGCTTGCTCAGGTTTTGTCTCTGAATTTGTGTCAACAATGTGGGTCGAAAGCTGGCGTGGCCTCATGGGTTGTGGACGGTTTTCCATCTCTGAGGATTTGACCCAATCCCAAGAGTTTGGGTAGATTCTGTGGAATGGGAGATGTCCTTTCTGTTTTTTATTTTATTTTATGTACCTCATGTGTGCCAATAAAAGAGGGATTCCCGAGTAGAGTCCTTGGTAGCGACAACTGGATAACCCCACCTCTGTTTAAGTTTGGGGGCCTAGGGGCATGGCAAGTCCAATATGTGGGCTCTTGATTCAGACACTGAGAGGTCTTCCTTGAGATCAGGGCTCATGCTGAGGGTCACAATGCCTATTTGTGCCCAACAAGGCCCTCAAGCATGGGAAGGGCCTCATGGGCCACGCTGGATTCTCCTACACTGAACGTTGGAGAATATGCCAACCACAAGGTTTCCGGCCATGGCGAAGGAAGAGTTGTGATTTCTGCATCACGTTCACCCCTGGACAGTGATGGGAGTTTAGGTCTAGGTTCTGAAACCCGAAAACCGAGGTTGGGAAGAGATGAAGACTTAAGGATCTGATCTGTACAATGAGCTCAGTGTGTGGCTAGCTGTTGAGCGTAGGTCTGGAGTTGTGGGCTCATGCTGTGTCAGACAGGGCATTAGACAGGGTAGACTGTATATTTGGGGTGCAGTCGAGTGGCGTTCAGTTGATCCTCATTCGGGTTTCTAGGTAGCTCCATAAGGCAACGTTTTTCTTCTGGAGGGCAGGCAGAGTGCTGCATTGTGGCCCCAGTATTGCCAAATTGTAGGGCTTTTGGGCCAGGGGTGTGAGGACGGTAGTCTGAGAACACAAGCTAGGCTTAGTTTTTGGCGTGATGGCACAGAAGGCACACTCTGCAGAGCTGAATCAAGATCTCATGCACCTGAAGCCAGGGCGAATATCAGACGTTTGCTCAGGTTGGAGTTTCTGTCCATGATGGCCCCTTTATAAAGTGGAGCGTCTCAAGAGGCCATGAAGATTTTCCCACAATGGGAGTTGTGAGATGCACCAGACTGCAAAGATTCCTTCTGTGGGACAGTTGAGACCTGTTGGATGGCTCTAGGATGTCCCATATGGAACGACTCCAGAGTAGGGTTCTAAGGATGGATGCCTGGGCAGCCCGCCTCCCATTCTAGTTGTCTCCTAGCAACAAGGCAGGTTTGATCTGCAGGCCCTGGGGGAGAAACCAAGGGGTATGAGTTGACATGGACTCTACCGAGGATAGATCATAATGTGGGTTTAAGTCCATGGAGACATTGGAATTGGGCGCTTGATCCGGGGACCTGAAAGATTCTCCTAAACAGAGGTTTTTATAGAGCTCCAAAGAGTACATTTCCTATGTGGAGACGAGATTTTTCTATGAGTGCATCAGTAATCCCCCATATGCTGGTATTGGTAACCAGGCCTCTGAGGAGAGATGCCTGGAAACAAAAGCAAAGGATCTGATTAGGGCCTAAGTGCCTGTCCAGTTCAATCATTTCTATGGGGATATCTGTCTCTGGGTCTGAGTGGAGGTAGTTTCCTAACTTGTGAAAGATCATCCCTGTTTGTCCTGGGCAGCCAACACTATTGGGATGGCCTCGGGGAGTTTGGAGGTTTCTCCTAATCTATAGGGTTGTGGCCAATGGAAATGGCAGAATTCCCCTGGAGAAGGAAGCCACAGTCCTCAGGTGTGGCTCCAGGGGCCCCAGCTTGGATGGTGTGTGGGCCAGGACTGTGGGGACAGAAGTCTGAAAACACAAACTCAGCTTAGGTTTGGGGATGTATGTATGAAGGCTCGATCTACAGACCGTGAGAATTTTCCGGGCTATGAACAAAGGGCGAGTATGTGGCGTTTGCTCAGGCTTTTGTCTCTGGATTTTGTGCCTACGGTGGCCGTGGAATGTCGGGGTGTCCTCAAGGGTCATGGACAAGTTTTTCTGTGGTGATTTGGCCTGATCCCAAGACGTTGGGATCATTCTGTGGATGGGAAGAGTCCTTTCTGCACTTTTTTTTTTTTTTACCTCAGGTGTCCCACCAAAGAGGGATTCCAGAGCAGTGCCCTGAGTAGGGGTGACTAGACATCTCTAACTCTGGTTGAGATTGGGGGACTAGGGGCTTGGCAAGCCCCATATGTGGGCTGTTGTTCCAGTCACTAAGAGGCTTTACATGAGGATAGGGCTCACGCTGAGGGTCACAATGTGTGTTTGTGCAAATTGTTGCCCTCAGGGATAGGTGGGGCCTCATTGTCCATGCTGCTTTCTCCTACAATGAACGTTGGACAACATAACAACCACAAGGTTTCTTGTCATGGCGAAGGAGAAGTTCTGATTCTTGTATCACGTTCACTCCTGAGCAGTGAGTGGAGATAAGGTCTAGGTTCTGAAGGTGAAAACTGAGGTTGGGTAGAGATGATGGCCGAAAGCCATTGTGGGTTTGATATGCTCAGTGTACGGCCAGCTGTCTGGGTGTTGGACTGGAGGTCTGCCTTCAGGCTGTGTCAGACAGGGCTTTAGTACACAGGCTAGATTGTATAATTGGGGTATGGTCGAGTGGCATGCAGGTTGTTACTCATTTGGCGTTTCTGGTTAGCCCTATAGGGCAACATTTTTCTTCTGGAGGGCAGGCACAGTGCTGCATTGTGTCTCCAGAATTGCCAAACTGGAGGGGTGTGGCCAGGATTGTGAAGACGGAAGTCTGAGAACACAAGTTAGGCTTAGGTTTCGGGGCGAGGGCACAGCAGGCACACTCTCAAGTGCTGAATCGAGATCTCGTGCTTCAGAATTCAGGGCGCGGATCAGACTTTGGCTTAGGATGGAGTTTCTGTCCATGATGGCCCATTTATGAAGGTGTGGGGCATCATGAGGAAATGGAGGTTTTCTCACAGTGGGATTGTGTGATGCTTCAAAGCACAAGGATTCATTCTGCGAGACAGTCAAGACAGGTAGGTTGGATTCAAGACGTCCCATAAAGAAATTCTCCAGAGCAGGGTTCTAAGGATGGATGCCTGGGCAGCCCACCTGGCATTCCAACTGTCTCCTAGTGACAATGCAAGTTTGATCTGCTGGCTCTGGGTGAGCAGCCGAGGGGGCTGATTTGAAATGGACTCTCCTGAGGATGGATCATAATGTAAGTTTGTGTCCTTGGAGACCTTGGAATTGGGCCATGGTGCCAGCGCCCTGAAGGATCCTCCTAACCTGACGTATTGACACAGCTCCAATGAGCAAGTTTCTCATGTGGAGATGAGATCTGTTCTGATTGTTTCCTTAGGAAACCCCCATATTCTGATATTGGAAACCAAGCCTCTGAGGAGAGATACATAGAAACCAAAGCAATGCGTCAGAAGTTGGCTCAGGTTGGAGCTTCTGTCCATGATGGCCCCTTTATAAAGGGGAGCATCTCATGAGGCCATGTAGGTTTTCCCACGATAGGAGTTGTGAGATGCTCCAATCTGCAAGGATTCCTTCTGCAGGACAGTCAAGACCAGTTGGAAGGCTCCCAGGACATCCCATATGGAACGGCGCCAGAGCAGGATTCCAACGATGGATGCCTAGAGAGTCTGCTTTGCATTCAAGTTGTCTCCTAGCGACAAGGCAGGTTTGATATTCTGGCTCTGGGGGAGTAATCAACGGGGCTGAGTTGAAATGTACTCTCCTTCCGAATGGTCATAATGCGGGTTTGTGTCCATGGAGACCTTGGAATAGGGCGGTGGCTCTGGTTACCTGAAGCTTTCTCCTAACTGGAGGTTTTTACAGAGCTCCAAAGGATAAGTATCCCATGTGGAGACAAGATTTGTTCTGATTGGTATCTCTGGAATCCCCCATAAGCTGGTATTGGAAAACAGGCCTCTGAGGAGAGATGCTTAGAAACAAAAGCAATGGAACCAATTACGTTCTTGGGGCCTGTCCAGTTTAATACCTTTCTCTTGGGATATCTGTCTACGGGTGAGTTGAGGTCGTTGCTCAGCTTGTGACAGATCACCCCTCTTTGTACTGGGCGGCCTACACTATTGGAATGGCCTCTGGGACTTTGGAGGTTTCTCCTAATCTGTAGGGTTGTGGCCAATGGAATGGGAAGAATTTCCTTGGAGAGGGCAGGCACAGTCCTGAGGTGTGGGTCCAGGGGCCTCAGCCTGGAGGGTGTGTGGGACAGGGATGTCAGGATAGAAGTCTGAAAACACGGTTTGGGGACGTAGGTATGGCAGGCCCGATATACAGACTATGAGGAGAATTTTTTTGGCTATGACCTAAGGGTGAGGCTTATGTCTCTGGATTTTGTGTCAATAGTGGCCGTGGTATGTCGGGCTGGCCTCATGGGCCATGGAGGAGTCTTTCTCTCTGGGGATGTCCTGATCCCAAGTGATTGGGGTCATTCTGTGGGTGGGAGGAATCCTTTCTGTGTTTACTTACCTCAAATGTCCCACCAAAGAGGGATTCCAGAGCAGAGCCCTGAGTAGGGGTGACTAGATGTCTCTACCTCTGGTTAAGATTGGGTGACTTGGGGCATGGCAGGCCCCATATGTGGGCTCATGGTCCAGCCACTGAGAGGCTTTACTTGAGGACAGGGTTCAAACTGAGGGTCCCAATGTGTGTTTGTGCCCACCGCAGCTCTTAAGCATGGGCAGGGCCTCAGGGACCCTACACTACCCTCAGGGGCCCTACTACTACTCCTGTAGGCCCTACAGGGGTCATACACTGAACTTTGGATAAGATGCCAACCACAAGATTCTGGTGAGAGGGAAGGAGGTGTTATGATTTCTGCATCACGTTCACCCATGGGAAATGAGTAGAGGTAAGGTCTAGGTTTCTGTAGCCTGAAAACCAGGTTGGAAAGGGACGGCAACCTAAGGCCATGGTGGTTCAGATGTTCTCAGTGTATTGCAAGCTGTCTGGGTGTCGTTTGGGAATTCAGGCCTCAGGTTGTGTCAGACAGGGCATTAGTGCACAGGCTAGACTATATTATTGGTGTACAGTTGAGTGGCATGCAGGTTTATCCTCATTTGAGGTCTCTGGGTAGACCCATAGGGCAACGTTTTTCTTCTAGAGGGCTGGCAGAGTGCAGCACTTTGTCATTGGAAATCCGAAAATGGAGGGCGTGAGGTCCAGGAGAGTGAGGAGGGAAATCTGAGAACACTAGCTATGCTTAGGTTTTGGGGTGAGGGCACAGCAGGTGCACTCTGAAGAGCTTAATCAAGATCACGTGCATCTGAAGTCAAGGTGAAGATCAGCCGTTGGCTCAGGTTGGAGTTTCTTTCCATGATCCGACTCCATGAAGATTGGGGGCATCATGTGACCTTGGAAGCTTTCCATGATATGAGTTGTGAGGTGGTCCAAGAACAAGGACACCTGTGGGACAGTCGAGACCTGTTGGATGGCTCAAGGATGTCCCATAAGGAACGACACAAGAGCAGGGTTCTAAGGGTTCTAAGGATCTCAAAGGAGAGATGCCTGGAAACCAAAGCAATAGATCCGATAGGTGCCTAGGGAACTGTTCGTTCCTTTTTACCTCTGGGGATATCAGTCTACGGGTCTGAGTGCCGGTAGGTGCTCAAATGGGACCAGATTGCCCCTGTTTGTCCTGGGAAGCCACAAATATTGGGATGGCCTCAGGGACTTTGGAGGTTTATCCTCGTAGTAGGGTTGTGGCCATTGGAATGGGGACATACAATTCCCTTGGAGAGGGGAAGCACATTCGTCAGGTTTGGCTCCAGGGGTCTGAGCCTGTAGGGTGTGTAGGCCAGGGCTATTTGGACAGTTGTCTGAAAACACAAACTCGGCTTATGTTCCGGGTCATAGGTATGGCAGGACTGATCTACAGACCATGAGGAGAACTCCACGGGATATGAAAAAAGGGCGAGTGTGAGGCTCTTGCTCAAGTTTTTGCCTCTGGATATAGTGTCACTCATGGTCGTGAAATTTCCGGGTGACTTCATGGGATATGGACGAGTCTTACTCTCTGGGGGTTTGACCCCGTCCAAATTGTTTGGGGTCATTCTGTGTGATGGAAGAAGTCCGTTGTTCTGTTGTTGTTGATTTGTTTTGTTTTGTTTTTCAACCTCAGGTGCCCCACCAAATGAGGGATTCCATAGTAGAGCCATGGGGAGGGGCGACTGGACAACCAGAAATCTGGTTAAAAATTGGGGCCTAGGACATGTCAAGCCCATTATGACATCTAATGGTCCAGCCACTGTGAGGACATACTAGAGGATAGGACTCACGCTGAAGGTCACAATGCACGTTTATGCCCTCGTCGCACTCAAGAATGGGCGGGGCCTCAGGGTGAATGCTGGTGTCTCCTACACTGAACGTTGGACAACATGCCAACCACAAGGTTTCTTGCCATGGGTAAGGAGGAGTTCTGATTTCTGCATCACAGTCACCCATGGGCAGTGATTGGAGATAAGGTCTAGGTTCTGAAGCCTGAAAACTGAGGTACGGAAGAGATGATGACCTAAGGCCATGGCGGGTCTGATGTGCTGAGTGTGCGGTCAGCTGTCTGGGTGTTGGTCACGATGTCAGGACTCAGGTTGTCAGACAGTGTATTAGTGCCCACGTTAGACTATATATTTTGGGTGCCTTAGAGTGCCCTGTAGGTTCTTATCTGAAGAACTCTTCAGAATGTGAAGAATGTGCGAGTCTGAGGCGCGGGCTCAGGCTTTTGTCTCTGGCTTTTGTATCAGCGATGGCCGTGGAATGTTGGGGAGGCCTCATGGGCCATGGACGAATCTTGCTCTCTGTGGATTTGGCCTGATCCCAATTGTTTTTCGTCAATCTGTGGGATGGGAGGACTCCTTTCAGGTTTCTTGCCTCATGTGTCCAACCAAAAGAGGAATTCCAAAGCAGAGCCCTGGGGAAGAGTGAAGGGACAACCCGAACTACGGTTAAAAATTGGGGCCTAGGGGCATGGCAAGCCCAATATGCTGTCTCTCCATCCAGCCACTGAGAGGCCTTACCTGAGGACTGGGCTCAGTCTGAGGGTCACAATGTGTGTTTGTGACCAATGTGGCCCGCAAGCATGGGCGGGGCCTCATGGGCCACTCTGGTTTCAGCTACACTGAACCTTGGACAACATGCCATCCACAAGGTTTCTTGCCATGGGGAAAGAGTTCTGATGTCGGCATCATTTTCAAACCCGGGCCGTGATTGGAGATAAGGTCTAGGTTCTGAAGCCTGAAAACCGACGTTGAGAGAAGAGATGATGAACTATGGCCAGGACGGGTCCGATGTGCTCAGTGTGCGGTCAGCTGTCTAGGTGGGGCCAGGAGGTCTAGGCTCAGGCTTTGTCAGAAAGGGCATTAGTGCCCAGGTCAGCCTATATATTTGGGGTACAGCCGAATGGCGTGCAGCATGATCCTCATTTTGGGGTTTCTGGGTGCCCCAGAGGGCAATGTTTTTCTTCTGGAGGGCAGGCAGAGTGCTGCATTGTAGTTCTGGATTGCCAAACTGGAGGGCTTGTGGGCCAGTAGTCTAAGGATGGAAGTCTGAGAACCTAAGCTAGGCTTAGGTTTCTGGGTGAGGATATAGCAGGCACAATCTACAGACCTGAATCGAGAACTCGTTCATCTGACTCAGGGCGAGGATGAGACGATCACTCAGGTTGGACATTCTGTCCCTGATGGCCCATTTTTGAAGGGGGGAGTGGATCACGAGGCCATGGGGGTTTTCCCACGATGGGAGTTGTGAGAAGCTCCCAACTGCAAAGATACTTCTGCAACAATTGAGACCTGTTGGTTGGCTCCAGGACATCGATTCTGAGCAGGGTTCTAAGGATGGATGGCTGAGTAGACCACGTCACATTCCAATTTTCTCCAAGCAACAAGTCAGGTTATATCTGCTCGATCTGGGGTATCCACCGAGGAGGCTGAGTTGAAATGGACTCTCCCGTGGATGTGTCCTAATATGATTTTGTGTCTATGGAGACCTTGGAATGAAGCAGTGGCAATGGGGCCCTGAGGGGTTCTCCTAAAGAGAGGCTTTCACACAGCTCCATCATGCAAGTTTCCCATGTGTAGATGAGATTTGTACTGATGGGTGAGTCCAGAAACAGCCATATGCTGTTATTGAAATCCAGGCCTCTGAGGAGAGATGCCTTGAAACCAAAGCAATGGATGCGATAGGTGCCTAGGGGCCTGATCTTTCCTTTTTACCTCTGGGGACATCAGTCTCCGGGTCTGAGTGCCGGTAGGTGCTCAGATGCTCAGATGGGCCCAGATTGCACCTGTTTGTCCTGGGAAGCCACAAAAATTGGGATAGCCTCAGGGACTTTGGAAGTTTATCCTATTAGTAGGTTTGTGGCCATTGGAATGGGCACATATGATTCGCAGGAGAGGCAAGCACAGTCGTCAGGTTTGGATCAAGGGGCCTGATCCTCTAGGGTGTTTAGGCCAGGGCTGTTTGGACAGTAGTCTGAAAACACAAACTCGGCTTATGTTTCGGGATAGGTATGGCAGGACTGATCTACAAACCATGAGGAGAACTCTTCGGAATATGAAAATAGGGCGAGTGTGAGGCTCTTGCTCAAGTTTTTGTCTCTGGATATCGTGTCACTCATGGTCGTGAAATTTCAGGGTGACTTCATGAGAAATGTTCGAGTCTTACTCTCTGGGTGTTTGGCCCCTTTCAAAGAGTTTGGGGTCATTCTGTGGGATGGAAGAAGTCCGTGTTCTGTTGTTGTTGATTTGTTTTGTTCTGTTTTTCAACCTCAGGTGTCCCACCAAATGAGGGATTCCAGAGTAGAGCCCTTGGGAGGGGCGACTGGACAACCAGAAATCTGGTTAAAAATTGGGGCCTAGGGACATGTCAAGCCCATTATGACATCTAATGGTCCAGCCACTGAGAGGACGTACTAGAGGACAGGACTCACGCTGAGGGTCACAATGCGTGTTTATGCCGTGGTCGCACTCAAGAATGGGCGGGGCCTCAGAGTGAATGCTGGTGTCTCCTACACTGAACGTTGAACAACATGCCAACCACAAGGTTTCTTGCCATGGGTAAGGAGGAGTTCTGATTTCTGCTTCACAGTCACCCATGGGCAGTGATTGGAGATAAGGTCTAGGTTCTGAAGCCTGAAAACTGAGGTACGGAAGAGATGATGACCTAAGGCCATGGCGGGTCTGATGTGCTGAGTGTGCGGTCAGCTGTCTGGGTGTTGGTCACGAGGTCCGGACTCAGGTTGTCAGACAGTGCATTAGTGCCCAGGTTAGACTATATATTTTGGGTGCCTTAGAGTGCCGTGTAGGTTCTTATCTGAAGAACTCTTCAGAATGTGAAGAATGAGCGAGTCTGAGGCGCGTGCTCAGGCTTTTGTCTCTGGATTTTTTATCAGTGATGGCCGTGGAATGTTGGGGTGGCCTCATGGGCCATGGACGAATCTTCCTCTCTGTGGATTTGGCCCGATCCCAATTGTTTTTCGTCAATCTGTGGGATGGGAGGACTCCTTTCAGGTTTCTTGCCTCATGTGTCCAACCAAAGAGGAATTCCAAAGCAGAGCCCTGGGGAAGAGTGAAGGGACAACCCGAACTACGGTTAAAAATTGGGGCCTAGGGGCATGGCAAGCCCAATATGCTGTCTCTCCATCCAGCCACTGAGAGGCCTTACCTGAGGACTGGGCTCAGTCTGAGGGTCACAATGTGTGTTTGTGACCAATGTGGCCCGCAAGCATGGGCGGGGCCTCATGGGCCACTCTGGTTTCAACTACACTGAACCTTGGACAACATGCCATCCACAAGGTTTCTTGCCATGGGGAAGGAGTTCTGATGTCGGCATCATTTTCAAACCCGGGCCGTGATTGGAGATAAGGTCTAGGTTCTGAAGCCTGAAAACCGACGTTGAGAAAAGATGACGAACTAAGGCCAGGACGGGTCCGATGTGCTCAGTGTGCGGCCAGCTGTCTAGGTGGGGCCAGGAGGTCCAGGATCAGGCTTTGTCAGAAAGGGCATTAGTGCCCAGGTCAGCCTATATATTTGGGGTACAGCCGAATGGCGTGCAGCATGATCCTCATTTGGGGTTTCTGGGTGACCCAGAGGGCAATGTTTTTCTTCTGGAGGGCAGGCAGAGTGCTGCATTGTAGTTCTGGATTGCCAAACTGGAGGGCTTGTGGGCCAGTAGTCTAAGGATGGAAGTCTGAGAACCTAAGCTAGGCTTAGGTTTCTGGGTGAGGATATAGCAGGCACAATCTACAGACCTGAATCGAGAACTCGTTCATCTGAAGTCAGGGCGAGGATCAGACGATCACTCAGGTTGGACATTCTGTCCCTGATGTCCCATTTTTGAAGGGGGGAGTGGATCACGAGGCCATGGGGGTTTTCCCACGATGGGAGTTGTGAGAGGCTCCCAACTGCAAAGATACTTCTGCAACAATTGAGACCTGTTGGTTGGCTCCAGGACATCGATTCCGAGCAGGGTTCTAAGGATGGATGGCTGAGTAGACCACCCCACATTCCAATTTTCTCCAAGCAACAAGACAGGTTAGATCTGCTCGATCTGGGGGATCCACCGAGGAGGCTGAGTTGAAATGGACTCTCCCGTGGATGTGTCCTAATATGATTTTGTGTCTATGGAGACCTTGGAATGAAGCAGTGGCAATGGGGCCCTGAGGGGTTCTCCTAAAGAGAGGCTTTCACACAGCTCCATCATGCAAGTTTCCCATGTGTAGATGAGATTTGTACTGATGGGTGAGTCAAGAAACGGCCATATGCTGTATTGAAATCCAGGCCTCTGAGGAGAGATGCCTTGAAACCAAAGCAATGGATGTGATAGGTGCCTTGGGGCCTGATCATTCCTTTTTACCTCTGGGGACATCAGTCTCCGGGTCTGAGTGCCGGTAGGTGCTCAGATGGGCCCAGATTGCACCTGTTTGTCCTGGGAAGCCACAAAAATTGGGATAGCCTCAGGGACTTTGGAAGTTTATCCTATTAGTAGGTTTGTGGCCTTTTGATTGGGCACATATGATTCCCTTGGAGAGGCAAGCACAGTCGTCAGGTTTGGATCCAGGTGCCTGAGCCTCTAGGGTGTTTAGGACAGGGCTGTTTGGACAGTAGTCTGAAAACACAAACTCGGCTTATGTTTCGGGTCATAGGTATGGCAGGACTGATCTACAAACCATGAGGAGAACTCTTCGGAATATGAAAATAGGGCGAGTGTGAGGCTCTTGCTCAAGTTTTTGTCTCTGGATATCGTGTCACTCATGGTCGTGAAATTTCCGGGTGACTTCATGGGAAATGTTCGAGTCTTACTCTCTGGGTGTTTGGCCCCTTTCAAAGAGTTTGGGGTCATTCTGTGGGATGGAAGAAGTCCGTGTTCTGTTGTTGTTGATTTGTTTTGTTCTGTTTTTCAACCTCAGGTGTCCCACCAAATGAGGGATTCCAGAGTAGAGCCCTGGGGAGGGCCGAATGGACAACCAGAAATCTGGTTAAAAATTGGGGCCTAGGGACATGTCAAGCCCATTATGACATCTAATGGTCCAGCCACTGAGAGGACGTACTAGAGGACAGGACTCACGCTGAGGGTCACAATGCGTGTTTATGCCCTTTCGCACTCAAGAATGGGCGTGGCCTCAGGGTGAATGCTGGTGTCTCCTACACTGAACGTTGGAAAACATGCCAACCACAAGTTTTCTTGCCATGGGTAAGGAAGAGTTCTGATTTCTGAATCACAGTCACCCATGGGCAGTGATTGGAGATAAGGTCTAGGTTCTGAAGCCTGAAAACTGAGGTAGGGAAGAGATGATGACCTAAGGCAATGGCGGGTCCGATGTGCTCAGTGTGCGGTCAGCTGTTTGGGTGTTGGTCACGAGGTCCGGGCTCACGTTGTCAGACAGTGCATTAGTGCCCAGGTTAGACTATATATTTTGGGTGCCTTAGAGTGCCGTGTAGGTTCTTATCTGAAGAACTCTTCAGGATATGAAGAATGAGCGAGTCTGAGGCGCGTGCTCAGGCTTCTGTCTCTGGCTTTTGTATCAGCGATGGCCGTGGAATGTTGGGGAGGCCTCATGGGCCATGGACGAATCTTGCTCTCTGTGGACTTGGCCCGATCCCAATTCTTTTCCGTCAATCTGTGGGATGGGAGGACTCCTTTCTGTTTGTTACCTCAGGTGTCCCACCAAAATAGGAATTCCAAAGCAGAGCCCTGGGGAAGAGTGAAGGGACAACCCGAACTATGGTTAAAAATTGGGGCCTAAGGGCATGGCAAGCCCAATATGCTGTCTCTCCATCCAGCCACTGAGAGGCCTTACCTGAGGTCTGTGCTCAGGCTGAGGGTCACAATGTGTGTTTGTGACCTATGTGGCCCACAAGCATGGGCGGGGATTCATGGGCCACACTGGTTTCAACTACACTGAACCTGGACAACATGCCAACCACAAGGTTTCTTGCCATGGGGAAAGAGTTCTGATGTCGGCATCATTTTCAAAACCGGGCCGTGATTGGAGATAAGGTCTAGGTTCTGAAGCCTGAAAACCGAGGTTGAAAAGAGATTACGACCTTAGGCCATGAAAAATATGATGTGCTCAGTGTGCGGCCAGCTGTCTGGGTGAGGCCAGGAGGTCCAGGATCAAGCTGTGTGAGAAAGGGCATTAGTGCCCAGGTCATCCTATATATATGGGGTAAAGCCGAATTGCGTGCCGTATTGATCCGCATTTGGGGTTCCTGGGTTGCCCCAGACGGCAATATTTTTCTTCTGGAGGGCAGGCAGAGTACAGCAATGTAGTTCTGGATTGCCAAACTGGAGGGCTTGTTGGCCAGTAGTCTGAGGACGGAGGTCTGAGAACCCAAGCTAGGCCTCGGTTTCTGGGTGAAGATATGGCAGGCACAATCTACAGATCTGAATCAAGATCTCGTGCATCTGAAGTCACTGTGAGGATCAGACGATCGCTCAGGTTGGACATTCTGTCCCTGATGGCCCCTTTTTGAAAGGGGCGTGGATCACGAGGCCATGAGGATTTTCCCACGGTGTGAGTTGTGAGAAGATCCCAACTGCAAAGATTTTTCTGCAGGACAATTGAGACCTGTTGGTTCGCTCCAGGACAACGATTCCGAGCAGGGTTCAAAGGATGGATGGCTAGGTAGCCCACCTCGCATTGCAATTGTCTCCAAACAACAAGACAGGTTAGATCTGCTGGATCTCGGGGAGCAACCGAGGAGGCTGAGTTGAAATGGACTCTCCCGTGGATATGTCCTAATAATTTTTTGTGTCTATGGGAGACCTTGGAATGAAGCGGTGTCACTGGGGCCCTGTAGGGTTCTCCTAAAGAGAGGCTTTCACACAGCTCCATCGTGTAAGTTTCCCATGTGTAGATGAGATTTGTTCTGATGGGTGAGTCAAGAAACAGCCATATGCTGTTATTGAAATCCAGGCCTCAGTGGAGAGATGCCTGGAAACCAAAGCAATGGATCCGATAGGTGCCTAGGGGCCTGTTCGTTCCTTTTTACCTCTGGGGATATCCGTCTATGGGTCTGAGTGCCGGTAGGTGCTCAGATGGGCCCAGATTGCCCCATTTGTCCTGGTAAGCCACAAATATTAGGATGGCCTCAGGGACTTTGGAGGTTTATACTCTTAGTAGGGTTGTGGTCATTGGAATGGGCAGATACAATTCCCTTGGAGAGGGCAAGCACAGTCGTCAGTTTTGGCTCCAGGGGCCTGAGTCTGTAGGGTGTGTAGGCCAGGGCTGATTGGACAGTTGTCTGAAAACAGAAACTCGGCTTATGTTTCGGGTCATAGGTATCGCAGGACTGATCTACAAACCATGAGGAGAACTCTTCGGAATATGAAAAGAGGGCGAGTGTGAGGCTCTTGCTCAAGTTTTTGTCTCTGGATATCGTGTCACTCATGGTCGCGAAATTTCCGTGTGACATCATGGGAAATGGACGAGTCTTACTATCTAGGGGATTGGCCCCGTCCAAAGAGTTTCGGATCTTAATGTGGGAAGGAAGAAGTCCGTTGCTCTGTTGTTGTTGATTTGTTTTGTTTTGTTTTTCAACCTCAGGTGTCCCACCAAATGAGGGATTCCAGAATAGAGCCCTGGGGAGGGGCGAATGGACAACCAGAAATCTAGTTAAAAATTGGGGCCTAGGGACATGTCAAGCGCATTATGACATCTAATGGTCCAGCCACTGAGAGGACGTACTAGAGGACAAGACTCACGCTGAGGGTCACAATGCGTGTTCATGCCCTATCTCACTCAAGAATGGGCGGGGCCTCAGGGTAAAGGCTGGTTTCACCTAAACTGAACTTTGGACAACATGCCAACCACAAGGTTTCTTGCCATGGGTAAGGAAGTGTTCTGCTTTCTGCATCACAGTGACCCGTGGGCAGTGATTGGAGATAAGGTCTAAGTTCTTAAGCCTAAAAACTGAGGTAGGGAAGAGATGATGACCTAAGGCCATGGCGAGTCTGATATGCTCAGTGTGCGGTCAGCTGTCTGGGTGTTGGTCACGACGTCCAGGCTCAAATTGTCAGACAGTGCATTATTGCCCCGGTTAGACTATATATTTTCGGTGCATTCGAGTGCCGTGTAGGTTCTTATCTGAAGAACTCTTCAGGATATGAAGATTGAGCGAGTCTGAGGCGCGTGCTCAGGCTTTTGACTCTGGAATTTGTATCAGCGATGGCCGTGGAAACTTGGGGAGGCCACATGGGCGATGGACGAATCTTGCTCTTGTGGACTTGGCCCGATCCCAATTGTTTTTCGTCAATATGTGGGATGGGAGGACTCCTTTCAGGTTTGTTACCTCAGGTGTCCCAACAAAAGTGGAATTCCAAAGCAGAGCCTGGGGAATAGTGAAGGGACAACCCGAACTATGGTTAAAAATTGTGGCCTAGGGGAATGGCAAGCCCAATACGCTGTCTCTCCATCCAGCCACTGAGAGTCCTGACCTGAGGACTGGGCTCAGGCAGAGGGTCACAATGTGTGTTTGTGACCAATGTGGCCCACAATCATGGGCGGGGATACATGGGCCACTCTAGTTTCAACTACACTGAACCTTGGACAACATGCCAACCACAAGGTTTCTTGCCATGGGGAAAGAGTTCTGATTTCTGCATCATTTTCAAACCCGGGCCGTGATTGGAGATAAGGTCTAGGTTCTGAAGACTGAAAACCGAGGTTGAGAAAGATGACGACCTAAGGCCATGGCGGTTCCGTTGTGCTCAGTGTGCGGCCAGCTGTCTGGGTGCGGCCAGGAGGTCCAGGATCAGGCTGTGTCAGAAAGGGCATTAGTGCCCAGGTCAGCCTATATATATGGGGTACAGCCGAATGGTGTCCCCTGTTGATCCTCATTTGGGGTTTCTGGGTAGCCCCAGAGGGCAATGTTTTTCTTCTGGAGGGCAGGCAGTGTGCTGTATTGTAGTTCTGGATTGCCAACTGGAGGGCTTCTGGGCCAGGAGTCTGAGGACTGAGGTCTTAGATCCCAAGCTAAGACTCGGTTCCTGGGTGAGGATATGGCAGGCACAGTCTACAGACCTGAATCTAGATCTCGTGCATCTGAAGTCAGGGCGAGGATCAGATGATCGCTCAGGTTGGACATTCTGTCCCTGATGGCCCCTTTTTGAAAGGGAGGTGGATCACCAGGCATGGGGGTTTTCCCATGATGGGAGTTGTGAGAAGCTCCCAAATGCAAAGATTCTTCTGCAGGACAGTTGAGACCTGTTCGTTGGCTCCCCGATATCGATTCCGAGCAGGTTTCTAAGGATGGATGGCTGTGTAGCCCACCTCGCATTCCAATTGTCTCCAAGCAACAAGACAGGTTAGATCTGCTCGATCTGGCGGAGCCACCGAGGAGGCTGAGTTGAAATGGACTCTCCCGTGGATGTGTCCTAATATGATTTTGTGTCTATGGAGACCTTGGAATGAAGCGGTGGCACTGGGGCCCTGCAGGGTTCTCCTAAAGAGAGGCTTTCACATAGCTCCATTGTGCTAGTTTCCGATATGTAGATGAGGTTTGTTCTGATGGGTGAATCAAGAAAGCCATATGCTGTTATTGAAATCCAGGCCCCTGAGTAGAGATGCCTGGAAACCAAACCAATGGATCCGATAGGTGCCTAGGTGCCTGTTCGTTCCTTTTTACCTCTGGGGACATCCGTCTACGGGTCTGAGTGCCGGTAGGCGCTCAGATGGGCTCCGATTGCGCCTGTTTGTCCTGGGAAGCCACAAATATTGGGATGGCCTCAGGAATTATGGAGGTTTATCCTCTTAGTAGGGTTGTGGCCTTTGGAATGGGCACATACAATTCCCTTGGAGAGGGCAAGCACAGTCTTCAGGTTTGGCCTCAGGGGCCTGAGCCTGTAGGGTGTGTAGGCCAGGGCTGTTGGGACAGTTGTCTGAAAACAGAAACTCGGCTTATGTTTCGGGTCATAGGTATGGCAGGACTGATCTACAGACCATGAGGTGAACTCTTCGGGATATGAAAAAAGGGCGAGTGTTAGGCTCTTGCTCAAGTTTTTGTCTCTGGATATCGTTTCACTCATGGTCGTGAAATTTCCGGGTGACATCATGGGAAATGGACGAGTCTTACTACCTGGGGGTTTGGCCCCGTCCAAAGAGTTTGGGGTCATTCTGTGGGACGGAAGAAGTCCGTTTGTTGTTGTTGTTGTTTTGTATAGTTTTGTTTTTCAACCTCAGGTGTCCCACCAAATGAGGGATTCCAGAATAGAGCCCTGGGGAGGGGCGATTGGACAACCAGAAATCTGGTTAAAATTGGGTCCTAGGGACAGCTAGACTTAGGTTTCAGGGCGAGAGCACGGCATGAACCCCCTGAAGATCTGAAGCAATATCTCATGCATCTGAAGTCAGAGCGAGGATCAGACGTTGGCTCAGCTTGGATTTTCTGTTCATGACTGGCCCTTGATAAAGTGAGCCGAATCTCGAGGCCGTGGAGGTTTTCCCACGTTTGGAGTGGTGGGATGCCCCCTCCAAGGATTCTTCTGCGGGACATTTGAGACCTGTTGGACAGCTCCAGGACATCCCATACGGATGAGTGCAGACCAACGTTCAAGGATGGATGCCTGGGAAGCCCGCCTCGCATTCCAATTGTCTCTTAGCGACAAGACAGTTTAGATCTGATGGCTCTGCGGGAGCAACCGGGGTGGCTGAGTTGAAATGGACTTTCCTGAGGATGGGTCTAATGTGTGTTTGTGTCCATGAGGGCCTTGGAATGGGGCGTTGGCACCGGGACCCTGAAGTATTCTCCTAAGCTTTTGACATAGCTCCCATGCACAAGTTTCCTTGTGGAGACGAGGTTTGTTCTGATGGGTGCCTCAGGAAAACACCAATGCTGGTATTGGAATCCAGGGTTTTGAGGAGACATGGCTGTAAACCAAAGCAATGGATCCGATTTTGGCCTAGGGTCCTGTCTGGTTCAATCTTCTTCTCTGGGGACATCCATCTAGGGTATGACTGGAGGTAGATGCTCAGCTGGTGACAGACTGACCTTTTTTGTCCCGGGCGACCAATACTATTGGGATGGCCTCAGAGACTTTGGAGGGTTCTCCTAATTTGTACGATTTTGGACAATGGAATGGGCAGAATTCCCATGGATTGGGTAGGCACAGTCCTAATGTGTGGCTCCAGGGTCCCCAGCCTGGATGGTGTGTGGCCCAGGACTTTGAGGACAGAAGTCTGAAAACACAAACTCAGCTTATGTTTTGGGACGTAGGTATGGCAGGCCCGATCTACAAACCATGAGAAGACATCTTCAGGATATGAAGATAGTGCGAGTCTGAGGCGCTTGCTCAGGCTTTTGTCTCTGGATTTTGTTTCAGAGATGGCCGTGGAATGTCGAGGAGGCCTCATAGGCCATGGACGAATCTTGCTCTCTGTGGATTTGGCGCGATCCCAATTGTTTTTCGTCAATCTGTTGGATGGAGGACTCCTTTCAGGGTTGTTATCTCAGGTGTCCCACCAAAAAAGGAGTTCCAAAGCAGAGCCCTGAGGAAGAGTGAAGGGACAACCCGAACTATTGTTAAAAATTTGGGCCTAGGGGCATGGCAAGCCCAATATGCTGTCTCTTCATCCAGCCACTTAGAGGCCTTACCTGAGGACTGGGCTAAGGCTGAGGGTCACAAGGTGTGTTTGCCACCTATGTGGCTCACGAGCAATGGCGGGGCCACATTGGACACACTGGTATCCACTACACTGAACATTATACAACTAGCCTACACAAGGTTTCTTGCCATCGGGAAAGAGTTCTGATCTGCATCATTTTCAAACATGGGCAGTGATTGGAGATAAGGTCTAGGTTCTAAATCCTGAAATCCGAGGCTGGGAAGAGATAACGACCTAAGGCAATGGCTGGTCCGATGTGCTCAGTGAGCGGCCAGCTGTATGGGTGGGGCCAGGAGGTCCAGGCTCAGCCTCTGTAACAAAGGGCATTATTGCCCAGGTCAGCCTATATATTTTGGGTACAGCCAAGTGGCGTGCAGGTTGATCTTCATTTGGGGTTTCAGGGTAGCCCCAGAAGGCAATGTTTTTCTTCTGGAGGTCAGGCAGAGTGCTGCATTATAATTCTGGATTGCAAAACTGGAGGGCTTGTGGGCCATTAGTCTGAGGATGGAAGTCTGAGGACACAAGCTAGGCTTAGGTTTCTGGGTGAGGACATGGCAGGCACAATCTACAGATCTGAACCGAGATCTCGTGCATCTGAAGTCATGGTGAGGATCAGAAGATCGCTCAGGTTGGACCTTAAGTCCCTGAGGGCCACTTCATGAAGGGGGGGGGATCAGGAGGCCATGGGTGTTTTCTCACGATGGGAGTTGTGAGAAGCTCCCAACTTCAAAGATTCTTCTGCAGGACAATTGAGACCTGTTGGTTGGCTCCAGGCTGACGATTCCGACAGGGTTCTAAGGATGGATGGCTGGGTAGCCCACCTCGCATTCCAATTGTCTCCTAGCAACAAGACAAGTTAGATCTGCTGGATCTCGCAGAGCCACCGAATACGCTGAGTTGAAATGGACTCTCCTGTGGATGGGTCCTAATGTGTTTTTGTCTATGGATACCTTGGAATGACGTGGTGACACGGGGGCCATGAAGGGTTCTCCTAAACAGAGGCTTTGACATCACTCCCACGTGCAAGTTTCCCATGTGTAGATGAGATTTGTTCTGGTGGGTGAGTCAAGAAACAGCCATATGCTGGTACTGAAATCCAGGCCTCTGAGGAGAGATGCCTGGAAACCAAAGCAATGGATCCGATTAGGGCCTAGGGTCCTGTTCGTTCCTTTTTACATCTGGGGATATCAGTCTACAAGTCTGAGTGCAGGTAGGTTCTCACATGGGCTCAGATTGCTTCTGTTTGTCCTGGGAAGCCACCACTATTGGGATGGCCTCAGGGACTTTGGAGGTTTATCATTTTAGTAGGGTTGTGGCCATTGGAATGGGCACATACAATTCCCTTGGAGAGGGCAAGCACAGTCGTCAGGTTTGGCTCCAGGGGCCTGAGCCCGTGGGGTGTGTAGGCCAGGGCTGTTTGGACAGTTGTCTGAAACACAAAGTCAGCTTATGTTTCAGGACATAGGTATGGCAGGACTGATCTACAGACCATGAGGAGAACATTTCGGGATATGAAAAAAGGGCGAGTGTGAGGCTCTTATTCAAGTTTTTGTCTCTGGATATCGTGTCACTCATGGTCGTGAAATTTCTAGGTGACTTCATGGGAAATGGACGAGTCTTACTCTCTGGGGGTTTGGCCCCGTCCAAAGAGTTTGGGGACATTCTGTGGGATGGAAGAAGTCCGTTGTTCTGTTGTTGATGATTTTTTTGATTTGTTTTTCAACCTCAGGTGTCCCACCAAATGAGGGATTCCAGAGTAGAGCCCTGGGGAGGGCCGAATGGACAACCAGAAATCTGGTTAAAAATTGGGCCTAGGGACATGTCAAGCCCATTATGACATCTAATGGTCCAGCCACTGAGAGGACGTACTAGAGGACAGGACTCACGCTGAGGGTCACAATGCGTGTTTTGCCCTCGTTGCACTCAAGAATGGGCGGGGCCTCAGGCTGAATGCTGGTTTCTCCTACACTGAACTTTGGACAACATGCCGACCACAAGGTTTCTTGCCATGGGTAAGGAAGAGTTCTGATTTCTGCATCACAGTCACCCCTGGGCAGTGAATGGAGATAAGGTCTAGATTCTGAAGCCTGAAAACTGAGGTAGGGAAGAGAAGATGACCTAAGGCCATAGCGGGTCTGATGTGCTCATTGTGCGGTCAGCTGTCTGGGTGTTGGTCACGAGGTCCGGGCTCAGGTTGTCAGACAATACATTAGTGCCCAGGTTAGACTATATATTTTGGGTGCATTCGAGTGCCGTGTATGTTCTTATCTGAAGAACTCTTCAGGATATGAAGAATGAGCGAGTCTGCGGCGCGTGCTCAGGCTTTTGTCTCTGGATTTTGTATCAGCGATGGCCGTGGAATGTTGGGGAGGCTTCATGGGCCATGGACGATTCTTGCTCTCTTTGGATTTGGCCTGATCCCAATTGTTTTTTGTCAATCTGTGGGATGGGAGGACTCCTTTCAGGTTTGTTACCTCTGGTGTCCTACCAAAATAGGAATTCCAAAGCAGAGCCCTGGGGAAGAGTGAAGGGACAACCCAAACTCTGGATAAATTTGGGGCCTAGGGGCATGGCAAGCCCAGTATGTTATCTCTCTATCCAGCCACTGTGAGGCCTTACCTGAGGACTGGGCTCAGGCTGAGGGTCACAATGTGTGTTTGTGACCAATGTGGCCTGCAAGCATGGGCGGGGCTTCATGGGCCACACTGTTTTCAACTACACTGAACCTTAGACAACTTGCCAACCACAAGATTTCTTGCCATGGGGAAAGAGTTCTGATTTCTGCATCATTTTCAAACCCGGGCCGTGATTGGAGATAAGGTCTAGGTTCTGAAGCCTGAAAACCGAGTTTGAGAAGAGATGACGACCTAAGGCCATGACGGGTCCGATGTGCTCAGTGTGCGGCCATCTGTCTGGGTGGGGCCAGGAGGTCCCGCTTAGGATGTGTCAGAAAGGGCATTAGTGCCCAGATTAGCCTATATATTTCGGGTACAGCCAAATGCCGTGCAGGTTGATCCTCATTGGGGGTTTCAGGGTAGCCCCATAGGGCAATGTTTTTCTTCTGGAGGGCAGGCAGAGTGCTGCATTGTAGGACTGAATTGCCAAATTGGAGGGCTTGTGGGCCAGTAGTCTGAGGACGGAAGTCTGAGAACCCAAGCTAGGCCTAGGTTTCTGGGTGAGGATATGGCAGGCACAATCTACAGTCCTGAATCTAAATCTCGTGCATCTAAATTCAGGGCGAGGATCAGACGATCGCTCAGGTTGGACCCTCTGTCCCTGAGGGCCCCTTCTTGAAGGGGGGGGAGATCAGGATGCCATGGGGGTTTTCCGACGATGGGAGTTGTGAGAAGGTCCCAAATGCAAAGATTCCTCTGCCGGACAATTGAGACCTGTTGGTTGGCTCCAGGACAACGATTCCGAGCAGGGTTCTAAGGATGGATTGCTGGGTAGCCTACCTCGCATTCCAATTGTTTCCAAGCAACAAGACAGGTCAGATCTGCTGGATCTGGGGGAGCAACCGAGGAGGCTGAGTTAAAATGGACTCTCCCGTGGTTGTGACCTAATATGATTTTGTGTCTATGGAGACCTTGGAATGAAGCGGTGGCACTGGGGCCCTGAAGGGTTCTCCTAAAGAGAGGCTTTCACACAGCTCCATCGTGCAAGTTTCCCATGTGTAGATGAGATTTGTTCTGATGGTGAGTCAAGAAACAGCCATATGCTGTTATTGAAATCCAGGCCCCTGAGGAGAGATGCCTCGAAACCAAAGCAATGGATCCGATAGGTGCCTAGGGGCATGTTCGTTCCTTATTACCTCTGGGGATATCAGTCCAAGGGTCTGAGTGCACGTAGGTGCTCAGATGGGCTCCGATTGCCCCTGTTTGTCCTGGGAAGCCACAAATATTGGGATGGCCTCAGGAATTATGGAGGTTTATCCTCTTAGTAGGGTTGTGGCCATTGGAATGGGCACATACAATTCCCTTGGAGAGGGCAAGCACAGTCTTCAGGTTTGGCCTCAGGGGCCTGAGGCTGTAGGGTGTGTAGGCCAGAGCTTTTGGGACAGTTGTCTGAAAACAGAAACACGGCTTATGTTTCGGGTCATAGGTATGGCAGGACTGATCTACAGACCATGAGGTGAACTCTTCGGGATATGAAAAAAGGGCGAGTGTTAGGCTCTTGCTCAAGTATTTATCTCTGGATATCATGCCATTCGTGGTCATGAAATTTCCGGGTGACTTCATGGGAAATGGACGTGTCTTACTCCCTGGGGGTTTGGCCTAATCCAAAGAGTTTGGGGTCATTCTGTGGGACGGAAGAAGTCCGTTTATTGTTGTTGTTGTTTTGTATAGTTTTGTTTTTCAAACTCAGGGGTCCCACCAAATGAGGGATTCCAGAATAGAGCCCTGGGGAGGGGCGATTGGACAACCAGAAATCTGGTTAAAATTGGGTCCTAGGGACAGCTAGACTTGGGTTTCAGGGCGAGGGCACGGCATGAACCCCCTGAAGATCTGAGGCAATATCTCATGCATCTGAAGTCAGAGCGAGGATCAGACGTTGGCTCAGCTTGGATTTTCTGTTCATGACGGCCCCTTCATGAAGGGAGCGGATTCTCCAGAGTGTGGAGGTTTTCCCACGTTGGGAGTGGTGGGATGCCCCCTCCAAGGATTCCTTCTGCGGGACAATTGAGACCTGTTGGACAGCTCCAGGACATCCCATATGGATGAGTGCAGACCAACGTTCGAGGATGGATGCCTGGGAAGCCCGCCTCGCATTCCAATTGTCTCCTAGCGACAAGACAGTTTAGATCTGATGGCTCTGCTGGAGCAACCGGGGTGGCTGAGTTGAAATGGACTTTCCTGAGGATGGGTCTAATGTGTGTTTGTGTCCATAAGGGCCTTGGAATGGGGCGGTGGCACCGGGACCCTGAAGTATTCTCCTAAGCTTTTGACATAGCTCCCATGCACAAGTTTCCTTGTGGAGACGAGTTTTGTTTTGATGGGTGCCTCAGGAAAACACCAATGCTGGTATTGGAATCCAGGGTTTTGAGGAGACATGCCTGTAAACCAAAGCATTGGATCCGATTTTGGCCTAGGGTCCTGTCTGGTTCAATCTTCTTCTCTGGGGACATCCATCTAGGGTATTAGTGGAGTTAGATGCTCAGCTGGTGTCAGACTGACCTTTTTTGTCCCGGGCGACCAATACTATTGGGATGGCCTCAGAGACTTTGGAGGGTTCTCCTAATTTGTACGATTTTGGACAATGGAATGGACAGAATGGACAGAATTCCCATGGATTGGGTAGGCACAGTCCTAATGTGTGGCTCCAGGGTCCCCAGAATGGATGGTGTGTGGCCCAGGACTTTAAGGACAGAAGTCTGAAAACACAAACTCATCTTATGTTTGGGGACGTAGGTATGGCAGGCCCGATCTACAAACCATGAGAAGACATCTTCAGGATATGAAGATAGTGCGAGTCTGAGGCACTTGCTCAGGCTTTTGTCTCTGGATTTTGTTTCAGAGATGGCCGTGGAATGTCGAGGAGGCCTCATAGGCCATGGACGAATCTTGCTCTCTGTGGATTTGGCGCGATCCCAATTGTTTTTCGTCAATCTGTTGGATGGAGGACTCCTTTCAGGGTTGTTATCTCAGGTGTCCCACCAAAAGAGGAGTTCCAAAGCAGAGCCCTAAGGAAGAGTGAAGGGACAACCCGAACTATGGTTAAAAATTGGGGCCTAGGCGCATGGCAAGCCCAGTATGCTCTCTCTTCATCCAGCCACTTATAGGCCTTACCTGAGGACTGGGCTCAGGCTTAGGGTCACAATGTGTGTTTGCCACCTATGTGTCTCGCGAGCAATGGCGGGGCCACATTGGACACACTGGTATCCACTACACTGAACATTATACAACTAGCCTAACACAAGGTTTCTTGCCATCGGGAAAGAGTTCTGATTTCTGCATCATTTTCAAACATGGGAAGTGATTGGAAATAAGGTCTAGGTTCTAAATC
Source organism: Mustela putorius furo (assembly GCF_011764305.1). Classification (NCBI taxonomy): domain Eukaryota; kingdom Metazoa; phylum Chordata; class Mammalia; order Carnivora; family Mustelidae; genus Mustela; species Mustela putorius. Next base: position 776,075 of record NW_025421551.1, on the reverse strand, counting down.
CTGAAATCCGAGGCTGGGAAGAGATAACGACCTAAGGCAATGGCTGGTCCGATGTGCTCAGTGAGCGGCCAGCTGTATGGGTGGGGCCAGGAGGTCCAGGCTCAGCCTCTGTCACAAAGGGCATTATTGCCCAGGTCAGCCTATATATTTTGGGTACAGCCAAGTGGCGTGCAGGTTGATCTTCATTTGGGGTTTCTGGGTAGCCCCAGAAGGCAATGTTTTTCTTCTGGAGGTCAGGCAGAGTGCTGCATTATAATTGTGGATTGCAAAACTGGAGGGCTTGTGGGCCATTAGTGAGGATGGAAGTCTGAGGACACAAGAGGGCTTAGGTTTCTGGGTGAGGACATGGCAGGCACAATCTACAGATCTGAACCGAGATCTCGTGCATCTGAAGTCATGGTGAGGATCAGAAGATCGCTCAGGTTGGACCTTAAATCCCTGAGGTCCACTTCATGAAGAGGGGGATCAGGAAGCCATGGGTGTTTTCTCACGATGGGAGTTGTGAGAAGCTCCCAACTTCAAAGATTATTCTGCAGGACAATTGAGACCTGTTGGTTGGCTCCAGGCTGACGATTCCGACAGGGTTCTAAGGATGGATGGCTGGGTAGCCCACCTCGCATTCAAATTGTCTCCTAGGAACAAGACAAGTTAGATCTGCTGGATCTCGCAGAGCAACCGAATACGCTGAGTTGAAATGGACTCTCCCGTGGATGACTCCTAATGTGTTTTTGTCTATGGATACCTTGGAATGACGCGGTGGCACGGGGGCCATGAAGGGTTCTCCTAAACAGAGGCTTTGACATCACTCCCACGTGCAAGTTTCCCATGTGTAGATGAGATTTGTTCTGGTGGTGGGTGAGTCAAGAAACAGCCATATGCTGGTACTGAAATCCAGGCCTCTGAGGAGAGATGCCTGGAAACAAAAGCAATGGATACGATTAGGGCCTAGGGGCCTGTTCGTTCCTTTTAAACTCTGGGGATATCAGTCTAAAAGTCTGAGTGCAGGTAGGTTCTCAGTTGGGCTCAGATTACTTCTGTTTGTCTTGGGAAGCCACCACTATTGGGATGGCCTCAGGGACTTTGGAGGTTTATCATTTTAGTAGGGTTGTGGCCATTGGAATGGGCACATACAATTCCCTAGGAGAGGGCAAGCACAGTCGTCCGGTTTGGCTCCAGGGGCCTGAGCCTGTGGGGTGTGTAGGCCAGGGCTGTTTGGACAGTTGTCTGAAACACAAAGTCGGCTTATATTTCGGGACATAGGTATGGCAGGACAGATCTACAGACCATGAGGAGAACATTTCGGGATATGAAAAAAGGGCGAGAGTGAGGCTCTTGCTCAAGTTTTTGTCTCTGGATATCTTGTCACTCATGGTCGTGAAATTTCCGGGTGACTTCATGGGAAATGGACGAGTCTTATTCTCTGGAGGTTTGGCCCCGTCGAAAGAGTTTGGGGACATTTTGTGGGATGGAAGAAGTCCGTTGTTCTGTTGTTGATGATTTTTTTGTTTTGTTTTTCAACCTCAGGTGTCCCACAAAATGTGGGATTCCAGAGTAGAGCCCTGGGGACGGCCGAATGGACAACCAGAAATCTGGTTAAAAATTGGGGCCTAGGGACATGTCAAGCCCATTATGACATCTAATGATCCAGCCACTGAGAGGACGTACTAGAAGACAGGACTCACGCTGAGGGTCACAATGCGTGTTATGCCCTCGTTGCACTCAAGAATGGGCGGGGCCTCAGGCTGAATGCTGGTTTCTCCTACACTGAACGTTGGACAACATGCCGAACACAAGGTTTCTTGCCATGGGTAAGGAAGAGTTCTGATTTCTGCATCACAGTCACCCCTGGACAGTGAATGGAGATAAGGTCTAGATTCTGAAACCTGAAAACTGAGGTAGGGAAGAGAAGATGACCAAAGGTCATTGCGGGTCTGATGTGCTCAGTGTGAGGTCAGCTGTCTGGGTGTTGGTCTCGAGGTCCGGCCCCAGGTTGTCAGACAGAGCATTAGTGCCCAGGTTAGACTATATATTTTGGGTGCATTCGAGTGCCGTGTATGTTCTGATCTGAAGAACTCTTCAGGATATGAAGATTGAGCGAATCTGCGGGGCGGGCTCAGGCTTTTGTCTCTGGATTTTGTATCAGCAATGGCCATGGAATGTTGGGAAGGCCTCATGGGCCATGGACGATTCTTGCTCTCTGTGGATTTGGCCCAATCCCAATTGTTTTTCTTCAATCTGTGGGATGGGAGTACTCCTTTCAGGTTTGTTACCTCAGGTGTCCCACCAAAAGAGGAATTCCAAAGCAGAGCCCTGGGGAAGAGTGAAGGGACAACCCAAACTCTGGATAAAATTTGGGGCCTAGGGGCATGGCAAGCCCAGTATGTTATCTCTCTATCCAGCCACTGAGAGGCCTTACCTGAGGACTGGGCTCAGTCTGAGGGTCACAATGTGTGTTTGTGACCAATGTGGCCTGCAAGCATGGGCGGGGCCTCATGGGCCACACTGTTTTCAACTACACTGAACCTTGGACAACTTGCCAACCACAAGGTTTCTTGCCAGGGGGAAAGAGTTCTGATTTCTGCATCATTTTCAAACCCGGGCCGTGATTGGAGATAAGGTCTAGGTTCTGAAGCCTGAAAACCGAGTTTGAGAAGAGATGACGAACTAAGGCCATGACGGGTCCGATGTGCTCAGTGTTCGGCCATCTGTCTGGGTGGGGCCCGAACGTCCAGGCTCAGGCTGTGTCAGAAAGGGCATTAGTGCCCAGATCAGACTACATATTTCGGGTATAGCCAAATGCCGTGCAGATTGATCCTCATTGGGGGTTTCTGGGCAGCCCCAGAGGGCAATGTTTTTCTTCTGGAGTGCAGGCAGAGTGCTGCATTATAATTCTGGATTGTCAAACTGGAGGGCTTGTGGGTCAGTAGTCTGAGGATGGAATTCTGAGAACCCAAGCTAGGCCTAGGTTTCTGAGTGAGGATATGACAGGCACAATCTACAGACCTGAATCGAGATCTCATGCATCTGAAGTCATGGCGAGGATCAGACGATCGCTCAGGTTGGACATTCTGTCCCTGATGGCCCCTTCTTAAAGGGGGGGTGGATCACGAGGCCATGGGGGTTTTCCCACGATGGGAGTTGTGAGAAGCTCCCAACTGCAGAGATTCTTCTGCAGGTCAATTGAGGCCTGTTGGTTGGCTCCAGGCGAACGATTCCGAGCAGGGTTTTAAGGATGGATGGCGGGGTAGGCCACCTCACATTCCAATTGTCTCCTAGCAACAAGACAAGTTAGATCTGCTGGATCTGGTGGAGCAACCGAGGAGGCTGAGTTGAAATGGACTCTCCCGTGGATGTGTCCTAATATGATTTTGTGTCTATGGAGACCTTGGAATGAAGCGGTGGCACTGGGGCCCTGAAGGGTTCTCCTAAAGAGAGGCTTTCACACAGCTCCATCGTGCAAGTTTCCCATGTGTAGATGAGATTTGTTCTTATGGGTGAGTCAAGAAAAAGCCATATGCTGTAATTGAAATCCAGGCCTCTGAGGAGAGATGCCTGGAAACCAAAGCAATGGATCCGATACATGCGTAGGGGTGTGTCTATTCCTTTTTACCTGTGGGAACATCAGTCTACGGGTCTGAGTGCAGGTACGTGCTCAGATGGGCCCAGATTGCCCTTGTTTGTCCAGGGAAGCCACAAATATTGGGATGGCCTCAGGAACTTTGGAGGTTTATTCTTTAATATGGTTGTGGCCATTGGAATGGGCACATACAATTCCATTGGAGAGGGCAAGCACAGTCGTCAGGTTTGACTCCAGGGGCCTGAGCCTGTGGGGTGTGTAGGCCAGTTCTGTTTGGACAGTTGTCTGAAAACACAAACTCGGCTTATGTTTCGGGTCTTTGGTATGGCAGGAATGATCTACAGACCATGAGGAGAACTCTTTGGGATATGAAAAAAGGGCGAGTGTGAGGCTCTTGCTCAAGTTTTTGTCCCTGGATATCGTGTCACTCATGGTCGTGATATTTCCGGGTGACTTCATGGGACATGGAGAGTCTTACTCTCTGGGGTTTGGCCCCGTCCAAAGAGTTTGGGGTCATTCTGTGGGATGGAAGAAGTCCGTTTTTCTGTTGTTGATGATTCGTTTTGTTTTGTTTTTCAACCTCAGGTGTCCCACCAAATGAGGGATTTCAGAGTAGAGCCCTCGGGAGGGGCGAGTGGACAACCAGAAATCTGGTTAAAAATTGGGGCCTAGGGACATGTCAAGCCCATTATGACATCTAATCTTCCAGCCACTGAGATGACGTACTAGAGGACAGGACTCACGCTGAGGGTCACAATGCGTTTTTATGCCCTCGTCGCACTCAAGAATGGGCGGGGCGTCAGGCTGAAGGCTGGTTTCTCCTACACTGAACGTTGGACAACATGCCAACCGCAAGGTTTCTTGCCATGGGTAAGGAAGAGTTCTGATTTCTTCATCACAGTCACCCCTGGGCAGTGGTTGGAGATTAGTTCAGGGTTCTGAAGCCTGAAAACTGAGGTAGGGAAGAGATGATGACCTAAGGCCATGGCGGGTCTGATGTGCTCAGTGTGTGGTCAGCTGTCTGGGTGTTGGTCACGAGGTCCGGCCTCAGGTTGTCAGACAGTGCATTAGTGCCCAGGTTAGACTATATATTTTGGGTGCATTCGAGTGTCGTGTACGTTCTTATCTGAAGAACTCTTCAGGATATGAAGAATGATCGAGTCTGAGGCGCGTGCTCAGGCTTTTGTCTCTGGATTTTGTATCAGCGATGGCCGTGGAATGTTGGGGAGGCCTCATGGGCCATGTACGAATCTTGCTCTCTGTGGATTTGGCCCGATCCCAATTGTTTTTCGTCAATCTGTGGGATGGGAGGACTCCTTTCATGTTGTTACCTCTGGTGTCCCACCAAAAGAGGAATTCCAAAGCAGAGCCCTGGGGTAGAGTGAAGGAACAACCCGAACTATGGTTAAAAATTGGGGCCTAAGGGCATGGCAAGCCCAATATGCTGTCTCTCCATCCGGCCACTGAGAGGCCTTACCTGAGGACTGGGCTCAGGCTGAGGGTCACAAGGTGTGTTTGATGACGACCTAAGGCCATGACGGGTCCGATGTGCTCAGTGTGCGACCAGCTGTCTGGGTGGGGCCAGGAGGACCAGGCTCAGCTGTGTCAGAAAGGGGCATTAGTGCCCAGGTCAGCCTATATATTTGGGTTACAGCCGAATTCCGTGCAGGTTGGTCCTCATTGGGGGTGTCTGGGTAAGCCCAATGGGCAATGTTTTACTTCTGGAGGGCAGGCAGAGTGCTGCATTGTAGTCTGCATTGCCAAACTGGAGGGCTTGTGGGCCAGTAGTCTGAAGATGGAAGTCTGAGAACCCAAGCTAGGCCTAGGATTCTGGTTGAGGATATGGCAGGCACAAACTACAGACCTGAATCGATATCTCGTGCATCTGAAGTCAGGGCGAGGATCAGACGATCGCTCAGGTTGGACATTCTGTCCCTGATGGCCCCTTCTTGCAGGGGGGGTGGATCACGAGGCCATGGCGGTTTTCCCACGATGTGAGTTGTGAGAAGCTCCCAAATGCAAAGATTCTTCTGCAGGTCAATTGAGGCCTGTTGGTTGGCTCCAGGACAACGATTCCGAGCAGGGTTCTAAGGATGGATGGCTGGGTAGCCCACCTCGCATTCCAATTGTCTCCAAGAAACAAGAAGTTTAGATCTGCTGGATCTGGGGGAGCAACCGAGGAGGCTGAGTTGAAATGGACTCTCCCGTGGATGTGTCCTAATATGATTTTGTGTCTATGGAGACCTTGGAATGAAGCGGTGGCACTGGGGCCCTGAAGGGTTCTCCTAAAGAGAGGCTTTCACACAGCTCCATCGTGCAAGTTTCTCATGTGTAGATGAGATTTGTTCTGATGGGTGAGTCAAGAAAAAGCCATATGCTGTAATTGAAATCCAGGCCTCTGAGGAGAGATGCTGGAAACCAAAGCAATGGATCTGATAGATGCGTAGGGGTGTGTCTATTCCTTTTTACCTGTGGGGACATCAGTCTACGAGTCTGAGTGCAGGTACGTGCTCAGATGGGTCCAGATTGCCCCTGTTTGTCCAGGGAATCCACAAATATTGGGATGGCCTCAGGAACTTTGGAGGTTTATTCTTTAATATGGTTGTGGCCATTGGAATGGGTACATACAATTCCATTGGAGAGGGCAAGCACAGTCGTCAGGTTTGACTCCAGGGGCCTGAGCCTGTGGGGTGTGTAGGCCAGGGCTCTTTGGACAGTTGTCTGAAATCACAAACTCGGCTTATGTTTCGGGTCTTTGGTATGGCAGGACTGATCTACAGACCATGAGGAGAACCTTCGGGATATGAAAAAAGGGCGAGCGTGAGGCTCTTGCTTAAGTTTTTGTCTCTGGATATCGTGTCAGTCATGGTCGTGAAATTTCCGGGTGACTTCATGGGACATGGAGGAGTCTTGCACTCTGGGGTTTTGCCCCGTCCAAAGAGTTTGGGGTCATTCTGTGGGATGGAAGAAGTCCGTTGTTCTGTTGTTGATGATTCGTTTTGTTTTGTTTTTCAACCTCAGGTGTCCCACCAAATGAGGGATTCCAGAGTAGAGCCCTCAGGAGGGGCGAGTGGACAACCAGAAATCTGGTTAAAAATTGGGGCCTAGGGACATGTCAAGCCCATTATGACATCTAATCTTCCAGCCACTGAGATGACGTACTAGAGGACAGGACTCACGCTGAGGGTCACAATGCGTTTTTATGCCCTCGTCGCACTCAAGAATGGGCGGGGCCTCAGGGTGAATGCTGGTTTCTCCTACACTGAACGTTGGACAACATGCCAACCACAAGGTTTCTTGCCATGGGTAAGGAAGAGTTCTGATTTCTTCATCACAGTCACCCCTGGGCAGTGGTTGGAGATTAGTTCAGGGTTCTGAAGCCTGAAAACTGAGGTAGGGAAGAGATGATGACCTAAGGCCATGGCGAGTCTGATGTGCTCAGTGTGTGGTCAGCTGTCTGGGTGTTGGTCACGAGGCCCGGCCTCAGGTTGTCAGACAGAGCATTAGTGCCCAGGTTAGACTATATATTTTGGGTGCATTCGAGTGCCGTGTAGGTTCTTATCTGAAGAACTCTTCAGGATATGAAGAATGAGCGAGTGAGGCGCGTGCTCAGGCTTTTGTCTCTGGATTTTGTATCAGCGATGGCCGTGGAATGTTGGGGAGGCCTCATGGGCCATGGACGAATCTTGCTCTCACTGGATTTGGCCCGATCCCAATTGTTTTTCGTCAATCTGTGGGATGGGAGGACTCCTTTCAGGTTTGTTAACTCAGGTGTCCCACCAAAAGAGGAATTCCAATGCAGAGCCCTGGGGAAGATTGAAGGGACAACCCGAAATATGGTTTAAAAATTGGGGCCTAGGGGCATGGCAAGCTCAATATGCTGTCTCTCCATCTGGCCACTGAGAGGACTTACCTGAGGACTGGGCTCAGGCTGAGGGTCACAATGTGTGTTTGTGACCAATGTGGCCCGCAAGCATGGGCGGGGCTTCATGGGCCACACTGGTTTCAACGACACTGAACCTTGGAAAACATGCCAACCAAAAGGTTTCTTGCCATTGGGAAAGAGTTCTGTTTCTGCATCATTTTCCAACCCAGGCCATGATTGGAGATAAGCTCTAGGTTCTGAAGCCTGAAAACCGAGATTGAGAAGAGATGACGTCCTAAGGCCATGGCGGGTCCGATGTGCTCAGTGTGCGGCCAGCTGTCTGGGTGGGGCCAGTAGGTCCAGGCTCAGTCTGTGTCAGAAAGGGCATTAGTGCCCAGGTCAGCCTATATATTTGGGGTACAGCCTAATGGCGTGCAGGCTGATCCTCATTTGGGGTTTCTGGGTAGCCCCCGAGGGCAATGTTTTTCTTCTGGAGGGCAGGCAGAGTGCTGCATTGTAGTCTGGATTGCCAAAATGGAGAGCTTGTGGGCCAGTAGTCTGAGGACGGAAGTCTCAGAACCCAAGCTAGGCCTAGGATTCTGGGTGAATGTGTGGCAGGCACAATCTACAGACCTGAATCGAGATCTCGTGCATCTGAAGTCAGGGCGAGGATCAGACAATCGCTCACGTTGGACCTTCTGTCCCTAATGGCCCCTACTTGAAGGGGGGGTGGATCACGAGGCCATGGGTGTTATCCCACGATGGGAGTTGTGAGAGGCTCCCAACTGCAATGATTCTTCTGCAGGACAATTGAGACCTTTTGGTTGGATCCGGGACAATGATACCGAGCAGGGTTCTAAGGATTGATGACTGGGTAGCACACCTCGCATTCCAATTGTCTCCAAGCAACAAGACAGGTAAGATCTGCTAGATCTGGGGGAGCAACCGAGGAGGCTGAGTTGAAATGGACTCTCCCGTGGATGTGTCCTAATATGATTTTGTGTCTATGGAGACCTTGAAATGAAGCGGTGGCACTGCGGCCCTGAAGGATGTGTAGGCCAGGCCTTTTGGACAGTTGTCTGAAAACACAAACTCGGCTTATGTTTCGGGTCATAGGTATGGCAGGACTGATCTACAGACCATGAGGAGAACTCTTTGGGATATGAAAAAAGGGCGAGTGTGAGGCTCTTGCTTAAGTTTTTGTCTCTGGATATCGTGTCACTCATGGTCGTGAAATTTCCGGGTGACTTCATGGGAAATGGACGAGTCTTACTCTCTGGGGGTTTGGCCCCGTCCAAAGAGTTTGGGGTCATTCTGTGGGATGGAAGAAGTCCGTTGTTCTGTTGTTGATGATTCGTTTTGTTTTGTTTTTCAACCTCAGGTGTCCCACCAAATGAGGGATTCCAGAGTAGAGCCCTCGGGAGGGGCGAGTGGACAACCAGAAATCTGGTTAAAAATTGGGGCCTAGGGACATGTCAAGCCCATTATGAAATCTAATCTTCCAGCCACTGAGATGACGTACTAGAGGACAGGACTCACGCTGAGGGTCACAATGCGTTTTTATGCCCTCGTCGCACTCAAGAATGGGCGGGGCCTCAGGGTGAATGCTGGTTTCTCCTACACTGAACGTTGGACAACATGCCAACCACAAGGTTTCTTGCCATGGGTAAGGAAGAGTTCTGATTTCTGCATCACAGTCACCCCTGGGCAGTGGTTGGAGATAAGTTCAGAGTTCTGAAGCCTGAAAACTGAGGTAGGGAAGAGATGATGACCTAAGGCCATGGCGGGTCTGATGTGCTCAGTGTACGGTCAGCTGTCTGGGTGTTGGTCACGAGGTCCGGCCTCAGGTTGTCAGACAGAGCATTAGTGCCCAGGTTAGACTATATATTTTGGGTGCATTCGAGTGCCGTGTAGGTTCTTATCTGAAGAACTCTTCAGGATATGAAGAATGAGCGAGTGAGGCGCGTGCTCAGGCTTTTGTCTCTGGATTTTGTATCAGCGATGGCCGTGGAATGTTGGGGAGGCCTCATGGGCCATGGACGAATCTTGCTCTCTCTGGATTTGTCCGATCCCAATTGTTTTTCGTCAATCTGTGGGATGGGAGGACTCCTTTCAGGTTTGTTAACTCAGGTGTCCCACCAAAAGAGGAATTCCAATGCAGAGCCCTGGGGAAGATTGAAGGGACAACCCGAAATATGGTTAAAAATTGGGGCCTAGGGGCATGGCAAGCTCAATATGCTGTCTCTCCACCTGGCCACTGAGAGGACTTACCTGAGGACTGGGCTCAGGCTGAGGGTCACAATGTGTGTTTGTGACCAATGTGGCCCGCAAGCATGGGCGGGGCTTCATGGGCCACACTGGTTTCAACTACACTGAACCTTGGAAAACATGCCAACCAAAAGGTTTCTTGCCATTGGGAAAGAGTTCTGTTTCTGCATCATTTTCAAACCCGGGCCATGATTGGAGATAAGCTCTAGGTTCTGAAGCCTAAAACCGAGATTGAGAAGAGATGACATCCTAAGGCCATTGCGGGTCCGATGTGCTCAGTGTGCGGCCAGCTGTCTGGGTGGGGCCAGGAGGTCCAGGCTCAGTCTGTGTCAGAAAGGGCATTAGTGCCCAGGTCAGCCTATATATTTCGGGGTACAGCTGAATGGCGAGCAGGCTGATCCTCATTTGGGGTTTCTGGGTAGCCCCCGAGGGCAATGTTTTTCTTCTGGAGGGCAGGCAGAGTGCTGCATTGTAGTCTGGATTGCCAAAATGGAGAGCTTGTGGGCCAGTAGTCTGAGGACGGAAGTCTCAGAACCCAAGCTAGGCCTAGGATTCTGGGTGAATGTGTGGCAGGCACAATCTACAGACCTGAATCGAGATCTCCTGCATCTGAAGTCAGGGCGAGGATCAGACGATCGCCCAGGTTGGACATTCTGTCCCTGATGGCCCCTTCTTGAAGGGGGGGTGGATCACGAGGCCATGGGGGTTTTCCCACGATGGGAGTTGTGAGAAGCTCCCAAATGCAAAGATTCTTCTGCAGGACAATTGAGACCTGTTGGTTGGCTCCAGGACAACGATTCTGAGCAGGGTTCTAAGGATGGATGGCTGGGTAGCCCACCTCGCATTCCAATTGTCTCCAATCAACAAGACACGTTAGATCTGCAGGATCTGGGGGAGCAACCGATGAGGCTCAGTTGAAATGGACTCTCGCGTGGATGTGTCCTAATATGATTTTGTGTCTATGGAGACCTTGGAATGAAGCGGTGGCACTGGGGCCCTGAAGGGTTATCCTAAAGAGAGGCTTTCACACAGCTCCATCGTGCAAGTTTCCCATGTGTAGATGAGATTTGTTTCGATGGGTGAGTCAAGAAACAGCCATATGCTGTTATTGAAATCCAGGCCTCTGTGGAGAGATGCCTGGAAAACAAATCAATGGATCTGATAGGTGCATAGGAGACTGTTCCTTCCTTTTTACCTCTGGGGACATCAGTCTACGGGTCTGAGTGCAGGTAGGTGCTCAGATCGGCCCAGATTGCCCCTTTGTGTCCTGGGAAGCCACAAATATTGGGATGGCCTCAGGGACTTTGGAGGTTTATCCTCTTAGTAGGGTTGTGGCCATTGGAATGGACACACACAATTCCCTTGGAGAGGGCAAGCACAGTCGTCAGGTTTGGCTCCAGGGGCCAGAGCATGTAGGTTGTGTAGGCCAGGGCTGTTTGGACAGTTGTCTGAAAACACAAACTCGGCTTATGTTTAGGGTCATACTTATGGCAGGACGGATCTACAGACGATGTGAGGAAATCCTCGGGATATAAAAAAGGGCGAGTGTGAGGCTCTTGCTCATGTTTTTTTCTCTGGACATCGTGTCACTCATAGTCTTGAAATTTCCGGGTGACTTCAGGGAAAAGGACGAGTCTTACTCTCTGGGGGTTTGGCCTCGTCCAAAGAGTTTGGGGTCATTCTGTGGGATGGAAGAAATCCGTTGTTCTGTGTTGTTTTGTTTTTCAACCTCAGGTGTCCCACCATAAGAGGGATTCCAGAGTAGAGCCCTGGGGAGGGGCGAATGGACAACCAGAAATCTGGTTAAAAATTGGGGCCTAGGGACATGGCAAGCCCATTATGACATCTAATGGTCCAGCCACTGAGAGGACGTACTAGACGACAGGACTCACGCTGAGGGTCACAATGCGTGTTTATGCCCTCGTCGCACACAAGAATGGGCGGGGCCCTAGGGTGAATGCTGGTTTCTCCTACACTGAACGTTGAACAACATGCCAACCACAAGGTTTCTTGCCATGGGTAAGGAAGAGTTCTGATTTCTTCATCACAGTCACCCCTGGGCAGTGATTGGAGATAAGGTCTAGGTTCTGAAGCCTGAAAAACGAAGTTGAGAATAGATGACGACCTAAGGCCATGGCGGATCCGATGTGCTCAGTGTGCGGCCAGCTGTCTGGGTGGGACCAGGAAGTCCAGGCTCAGCCTTGTCAGAATGGGCATTAGTGCCCAAGTCAGCCTATATATTTGGGGTGCAGCTGGTTGATCCTCATTGGGGGTTTCTGGGTAGCCCCAGAGGGCCATGTTTTTCTTCTGGACGGTAGGCAGAGTGCTGCATTGCATTTCTATATTGCCAAACTGGAGGGCTTCTGGGACAGTAGTCTGAGGACGGAAGTCTGAGAACCCAAGCTAGGCCAAGGTTTCTGAGTGATGATATGGCAGGCACAATCTACAGACCTGAATCGAGATCTCGTGCGTCTGAAGTCAAGGCGAGGATCAGCCGATCGCTCAGGTTGGACATTCTGTCCCTCATGCCCCTTCTTGAAGTGGGTGTGGATCACGAGACCATGGGGGTTTTTCCACGATGGGAGTTTTGAGAAGCCCCAACTGCAAAGATACTTCTGCAGGACATTTGAGACCTATTGGTTGGCTCTAGGACAACGATTTCGAGCAGGGTTCTAACGATGGATGGCTGGGTACCCACATCGCATTCCAATTTTCTCCAAGCAACAAGACAGGTTAGATCTGCTGGATCTGGAGGAGCCACCGAGGAGGCTGACTTGAAATGGACTCTCCCGTGGATGTGTCCTAATATGATTTTGTGTCTATAGAGACCTTGGAATGAAGCGGTGACACTGGGGCCCTGAAGGGTTCTCCTAAAGACAGGCTTTCACACAGCTCCATCGTGCAAGTTTCCCATGTGTAGATGAGATTTGTTCTGATGGCTGAGTCAAGAAACAGCCATATGCTGTTATTGAAATAAAGGCCTCTGAGGAGAGATGCCTGGAAACCAAAGCAATTGATCCGATAGGTGCAAAGGGGCCTGTTCGTTCCTTTTTAACTCTGGGGACACCAGTCTATGGTTCTGAGTGCCGGTAGGTGCTCAGATGGGCCCAGATTGCCCCTGTTTGTCCTGGGAAGCCACAAATATTGGGATGGCCTCAGGGACTTTGGAGGTTTATCCTCTTAGTTGGGTTGTGGCCATTGGAATGGGCACACACAATTCCTTTGGCGAGGGCAAGCACAGTCGTCAGGTTTGGCTCCAGGGGCCTGAGCTTGTATGGTGTGTAGGCCAGGTCTGTTTGGACAGTTGTTAGAAAACACAAACTCGGCTAATGTTTCGGGTCATAGGTATGGCAGGTCGGATCTACAGACCATGAGGAGAACTCTTCGGGATATGAAAATATGGCGAGTGTGAGGCTCTGGCTCAAGTTTTTAACTCTGGTTATCGTGTCACTCAGGGTCGTAATCTTCCGGGTGACTTCATGGGAAATGGACGAGTCTTACTCTCTGGGGGTTTGGCCCCGTCCAAAGAGTTTGGGGTCATTCTGTGGGATGGAAGAAGTCCGTTGTTCTGTTGTTATTGATTTGTTTTGTTTTGTTTTTCAACCTCAGGTGTCCCACCAAATGAGGGATTCCAGAGTAGAGCCCTGGGAGGGGCGACTGGACAACCAGAAATCTGGTTAAAAATTGGGGCCTAGGAACATGTCAAGCCCATTATGACATCTAATGGTCCAGTCACTGAGAGGACGTACTAGAGGACAGGACTCACACTGAGGGTCACAATGCGTGTTTATGCCCTCGTCGCACTCAAGAATGGGCCGGGCGTCAGGGTGAATGCTGGTTTCTCCTACACTGAACGATGGACAACATGCCAACCACATGGTTTCTTGCCTTGGGTAAGGAAGAGTTCTGATTTTTGGATCATAGTCACCCCCGGGGCAGTGATTGGAGATAAGGTCTAGGTTTTGAAAACTGAAAACTAAGGTAGGTAAGAAATGATGACCTAAGGCCGTGGCGGGTCTGATGTGCTCAGTGTGCGGTCAGCTGTCTGGGTGTTGGTCACGAGGACCGGACTCAGGTTGTCAGACAGTGCATTAGTGCCCAAGTTAGACTATATATTTTGGGTGCCTTCGAGTGACGTGTAGGTTCTTATCTGAAGAACTCTTCAGGATATGAAGAATGAGCGAGTCTGAGGCGCGTGCTCAGGCTTTTGTCTCTGGATTTTGTATCAGCGATGGCCGTGGAATGTTGGGGAGGCCTCATGGGCCATGGACGAATCTTGCTCTCTGTGGACTTGGCACGATCCCAATAGTTTTTCGTCAATCTGTGGGATGGGAGGACTCCTTTTCGGTTTGTTACCTCAGGTTTCTGACCAAAAGAGGAATTCCAAATCAGAGCCCTGGGGAAGAGTGAAGGGACTACCCGAACTATGGTTAAAAATTGGTGCCTAGGGGCATGGCAAGCCCAATATGCTGTCTCTGCATCCAGTCACTGAGAGGACTTACCTGAGGACTGGGCTCAGGCTGAGGGTCACAATGTGTGTTTGTGACCAATGTGGCCCGAAAGCATGGGCGGGGCCTCATGGGCCACACTGGTTTCAAGTACACTGAACCTTGGGCAACATGCCAACCACAAGGTTTCTTGCCATGGGGAAAGCGTTCTGATTTCTGCATCATTTTCAAACCCGGGCCGTGATTGGAGATAATGTCTAGGTTCTGAAACCTGAACCCGAGATTGAGAAGAGATGAAGTCCAAAGGCCATGGTAGGTCATATGAGCTCAGTGTGCGGCCAGCTGTCTGGGTGGGGCAAGGAGGTCCAGACTCAGGCTGTCTCAGAAGGGCATTAGTGCCCAGGTCAGCCTATATATTTGGGGTACAGCCTAATGGCGTGCAGGTTGATTCTCATTTGGGATTTCTGGGTAGCCCCAGACGGCAATGTTTTTCTTCTGGAGGGCAGGCAGAGGGCTGCACTGTAGTTCTGGATTGCCAAACTGGAGGGCTTGTGGGCCAGTAGTCTGAGGACGGAAGTCTGAGAACCCAAGCTAGGCCTAGGTTTCTGGGTGAGACCTGAATCTAGATCTCGTGCATCTGAAGTCAGGGCGAGGATCAGACGATCGCTCAGGTTGGACATTCTGTCCCTGATGGCCCCTTCTTGAAGGGGGGCGTGGATAACGAGGCCATGCGCGTTTTCCCACGATGGGAGTTGTGAGAAGCTCCCAACTGCAAAGATTCTTCTGCAGGACAATTGAGACCTGTTGGTTGGCTCCAGGACAACGATTCCGAGCAAGCTTCTAAGGATGGATGGCTGGGTAGCCCATCTCTCATTCCAATTGTCTGCAAGCAACAAGACAGGTTAGATCTGCTGGATCTGGGGGAGCAACCGAGGAGGCTGAGTTGAAATGGACTCTCCCGTGGATGTGTCCTAATATGATTTTGTGTCTATGGAGACCTTGGAATGAAGCGGTGGCACTGGGGCCCTGAAGGGTTCTCCTAAAGAGAGGCTTTCACACAGCTCCATCGTGCAAGTTTCCCATGTGTAGATGAGATTTGTTCTGATGGGTGAGTCAAGAAACAGCCATATGCTGTTATTGAAATCCATTCCTCTGAGGAGAGATGCCTGGAAACCAAAGCAGTGGATCCGATATGTGCTTAGGGGACTGTTTGTTCCTTTTTACCTCTGGGGACATCAGTCTACGGGTCTGAGTGCCGGTAGGTGCTCAGATGGGCCCAGATTGCCCCTGTTTGTCCTGGGAAGCCACAAATATTGGGATGGCCTCAGGGACTTTGGAGGTTTATCCTCCTAGTTGGGTTGTGGCCATTGGAATGGGCACACACAATTCCCTTGGAGAGGGCAAGCACAGTCGTCAGGTTTGGCTCCAGGGGCCAGAGCCTGTAAGGTGTGTAGGCCAGGTCTGTTTGGACAGTTGTTTGAAAACACAAACTCGGCTTATGTTTCGGGTCATAGGTATGGCAGTACTGATTAACAGACCATGAGGAGAACTCTTCAGGATATGAAAATAGGGCGAGTGTGAGGCTCTTGCTCAAGTTTTTATCTCTGGTTATCGTGTCACTCATGGTCGTTAAACTTCCGGGTGACTTCATGTTAAATGGACGAGTCTTACTCTCTTTGCGTTCGGCCCCGTCCATAGAGTTTGGGGTCATTCTGTGGGATGGTAGAAGTCCGTTGTTCTGTTGTTATTGATTTGTTTTGTTATGTTTTTCAACCTCAGGTGTCCCAGCAAATGAGGGATTCCAGAGTAGAGCCCTGGGAGGGGCGACTGGACAACCAGAAATCTGGTTGAAAATTGGGTTCTAGGGACATGTCAAGCCCATTAAGACATCTAATGGTCCAGTCACTGAGAGGACGTACTAGAGGACAGGACTCACACTGAGGGTCACAATGCGTGTTTATGCCCTCTTCGCACTCAAAAATGGGCGGGGCGTCAGGGTGAAAGCTGGTTTCTCCTACACTGAACGATGGACAACATGCCAACCACATGGTTTCTTGCCTTGGGTAGGGAAGAGTTCTGATTTTTGCATCATAGTCACCCCTGGGCAGTGATTGGAGATAAGGTCTAGGTTTTGAAGACTGAAAACTGAGGTAGGTAAGAGATGATGACCTAAGGCCATGGCAGGTCTGATGTGCTCAGTGTGCGGTCATCTGTCTGGGTGTTGGTCACGACGTCCGGGCTCAGGTTGTCAGACAGTGCATTAGTGCCCAGGTTAGACTATGTATTTTGGGTGCCTTCGAGTGACGTGTATGTTCTTATCTGAAGAACTCTTCAGGATATGAAGAATGAGCGAGTCTGAGGCGCGTGCTCAGGCTTTTGTCTGTGGATTTTGTATCAGCGATGGCCGTGGAATGTTGGGGAGGCTTCATGGGCGATGGACGAATCTTGCTCTCTGTGGACTTGGCCCGATCCCAATTGTTTTTCGTCAATCTGTGGGATGGGAGGACTCCTTTTAGGTTTGTTAACTCAGGTGTCCGACCAAAAGAGGAATTCCAAATGAGAGCCCTGGGGAAGAGTGAAGGGACAAACCGAACTATGTTTAAAAATTGGGGCCTAGGGGCATGGCAAGCCCAATATGCTGTCTCTCCATCCAGCCACTGAGAGGCCTTACCTGAGGACTGGGCTCAGGCTGAGGGTCACAATGTGTGATTGTGACCAATGTGGCCCGCAAGCATGGGCGGGGCCTCATGGGCCACACTGGTTTCAAGTACACTGAACCTTGGACAACATGCCAACCACAAGGTTTCTTGCCATGGGGAAAGCGTTCTGATTTCTGCATCATTTTCAACCCGGGCCGCGATTGGAGATAATGTCTAGGTTCTGAAGCCTGAAACCCGAGATTGCGAAGAGATGAAGTCCTAAGGCCATGGCAGGTCATATGAGCTCAGTGTGCGGCCAGCTGTCTGGGTGGGGCCAGGAGGTCCAGACTCAGGCTGTCTCAGAAAGGGCATTAGTGCCCAGGTCAGCCTATATATTTGGGGTACAGCCGAATGGCGTGCAGGTTGAATCTCATTTGGGATTTCTGGGTAGCCCCAGACGGCAATGTTTTTCTTCTGGAGGGCAGGCAGAGTGCTGCATTGTAGTTCTGGATTTTCAATCTGGAGGGCCTGAGGGCCAGTAGTCTGAGGACGGAAGTCTGAGAACCCAAGCTAGGCCTAGGTTTCTGGGTGAGACCTGAATCTAAATCTCGTGCATCTGAAGTCAGGGCGAGGATCAGACGATCGCTCAGGTTGGACATTCTGTCCCTGATGGCCCCTTCTTGATGGGGGGGGGGGTGGATCACGAGGCCATGCGGGTTTTCCCACGATGGGAGTTGTGAGAAGCTCCCAACTGCAAAGATTCTTCTGCAGGACAATTGAGACCTGTTGGTTGGTTCCAGGACAACGATTCCAAGCAGGCTTCTTAGGATGGATGGCTGGGTAGCCCATCTCGCATTCCAATTGTCTGCAAGCAACAAGACAGGTTAGATCTGCTGGATCTGGTGGAGCAACCGAGGAGGCTGAGTTGAAATGGACTCTCCCGTGGATGTGTCCTCATATGATTTTGTGTCTATGGAGACGTTGGAATGAAGCGGTGGCACTGGGACCCTGAAGGGTTCTCCTAAAGAGAGGCTTTCACACAGCTCCATCGTGCAAGTTTCCCATGTGTAGATGAGATTTGTTCTGATGGGTGAGTCAAGAAACAGCCATATGCTGTTATTGAAATCCATTCCTCTGAGGAGAGATGCCTGGAAACCAAAGCAATGGAAGCCTTAGCTGAGGACTGGGTACTGGCTGAGGGTCTCAATGTGTGTTTGTGACCAATGTGTCCCGCAAGCATGGGCGGGGCCTCTTGGGCCACACTGGTTTCAACTACACTGATTCTTGGACAACATGCCAACCACAAAGTTTCTTGCCATGGGGAAAGAGTTCTGATTTCTGTATTATTTTCAAACCCGGGCCGTGATTGGAGATAAGGTCTAGGTTCTGAAGCCTGAAAACCGAGGTTGTGAAGAGCTGACGACCTAAGGCCATGGTGGGTCCGATGTGCTCAGTGTGCGGCCAGCTGTCTGGGTGGGGCCAGGAGGTCCAGACTCAGGCTGTCTCAGAAAGGGCATTAGTGCCCAAGTCAGCCTATATATTTGGGGTACAGCCGAATGGCGTGCAGGTTGATCCTCATTTGGGGTTTCTGGGTAGCCACAGAGTGCAATGTTTTTCTTCTGGAGGGCAGGCTGAGTGCTGCATTGTAGTTCTAAATTGCCAAATTGGAGGGCGTGTGGGCCAGTAGTCTTAGGACGGAAGTCTGAGACCCAAGCTAGGCCTAGTTATCTGGGTGAGGATTTGGCAGGCACAATCTACAGTCCTGAATCTAGATCTCGTGCATCTGAAGTCAGGGCGAGGATCAGACGATCGCTCAGCTTGGACATTCTGTCCCTGAGGGCCCCATCTTGAGGGGGGGGATCACGAGGCCATGGGGATTTTCCGACGATGGGAGTTATGAGAAGGTCCCAATTGCAAAGATTCTTCTGCAGGACAATTGAGACCTGTTGGTTGGCTCCAGGACAATGATTCCGAGCAGGGTTCTAAGGAAGGAGGGCTGGGTAGCGTACCTCCCATTCCAATTGTCTCCAAGCAACAAGACAGTTCAGATCTGCTGGATCTGGGGGAGCAACCAAGGAGACTGAGTTGAAATGGACTCTCCCTTGCATGTGACCTAATATGATTTTGTGTCTATGGAGACCTTGGAATGAAGCAGTCGCACTGGGGCCCTGAAGGGTTCTCCTAAAGAGAGGCTTTCACACAGCTCAATCGTGCAAGTTTCCCATGTGTAGCTGAGATTTGTTCTGATGTGTGAGTCAAGAAGCAGCCATATGCTGTAATTGAAATCCAGGCATCTGAGGAGAGATGCTTTGCAACCAAAGCAATGGAATTGATACGTGCCTAGGGGCCTGTTCGTTCCTTATTACCTCTGGGGATATCAGTCTACGGGTCTGAGTGCAGGTAGGTGCTCAGATGGGCTCAGATTGCCCCTGTTTGTCCTGGGAAGCCACAAATATTGGGATGGCCTCAGGAATTTTGGAGATTTATCCTCTTAGTAGGGTTGTGGCCATTGGAATGGGCACATACAATTCCCTTGGAGAGGGCAAACACAGTCTTCAGGTTTGGCCTCAGGGGACTGAGCCTGTAGGATGTGTAGGCCAGAGCTGTTGGGATGGTTGTCTGAAAACACAAACTCGGCTTATGTTTCAGGTCATAGGTATGGCAGGACTGATCTAAAGACCATGAGGAGAACACTTTGGGATATGAAAAATGGGCGAGTGTGAGGCTCTTGCTCACGTTTTTGTCTCTAGATATTGTGTCACTCATGGTCGTGAAATTTCCGGGTAACTTCATGGGAAATGGACGAGTCTTACTCTCTGGGGGTGTGGCCTGGTCCAAGGATTTTGGGGTCACACTGAGGGATGGAAGAAGTCCGTTTTTTTTGTTGTTGTTGATTTGTTTTGTTTTGTTTTTCAACCTCAGGTGTCCCACCAAATGAGGGTTTCCAGAGTAGAGCCCTGGGGAGCTGTGACTGGACAACCAGAAACCTGTTTAAAAATTGGGGCCTAGGGACATGTCCAGCCCATTTTGACATCTAATGGTCCAGCCACTTAGAGGATTTACTAGAGGTCAGGAATCACGCTGAGGGTCACAATGCGGGTTTATGCCCTTGTCGCACACAAGAATGCGCGTGACCTCAGGGTGAATGCTGGTTTCTCCTACACTGAACGTAGGACAACATGGCAACCGCAAGGTTTCTTGCCTTGGGTAAGCAGGAGTCTGATTTCTGCATCACAGTCACCCCTTGGCAGTGATTGGACATAAGGTCTAGGTTCTGAAGCCTGAAAACTGACGTAGGGCAGAGATGATGACCTAAGGCCATGGCGGGTCTGATGTGCTCAGTGTGCGGTCAGCTGTCTGGGTGTTGCTCAGGAGGTCCCGGCACAGGTTGTGTCAGACAGTGCATTAGTGCCCAGGTTAGACTATATAATTTGGGTACATTCGAGTGCCGTGTACGTTTATTCTCATTTAATGTGCCTGGGCAGCTCTTTAGGCAATATATTTTTTCTAGAGGGCAGGCAGAGTGCTGCAATGATGGTCCGGAATTGCCACTCTTGTAGGCTTCGGGGCCAGGAGTGTGAGGATGGATGTCTGAGAACACAAGCTACACTTGGGTTTCAGGGCAAGGGCACAGCATGTACCTCCTGAAGATCTGAAGCAATATCTCATGCATCTGAAGTCAGAGCGAGGATCAGACGTTGGCTCAGCTTGGATTTTCTGTTCATGACGGCCCCTTCATGAAGGGAGCGGATTCTCGAGAGCGTGGAGGTTTTCCCACGTTGGGAGTGGTGGGATGCCCCCTCCAAGGATTCCTTCTGCGGGACAATTGAGACCTGTTGGACGTTGCCAGGACATCCCATATGGATGAGTCCAGACCAACGTTCGAGGATGGATGCCTGGAAAGCCCGCCTCGCATACCAATTGTCTCCTAGTGACAAGAGAGTTTAGATTTGATGGCTCTGCGGGAGCAACCGGGGTGGCTGAGTTGAAATGGACTTTCCTGAGGATGGGTCTAATGTGTGTTTGTGTCCATGAGGGCCTTGGAATGTTGCGGTGGCACCGGGACCCTGAAGTATTCTCCTCAGCTTTTGACATAGCTCCCATGCACAAGTTTCCTTGTGGAGACGTGTTTGGTTCTGATGGGTGCCTCAGGAAAACCCCAATGCTGGTATTGGAATCCAGGGTTTTGAGGAGACATGCCTGTAAACCAAAGCAATGGATTCGATTTTGGCTTAGGGTCCTGTCTGGTTCAATCTTCTTCTCTGGGGACATCCATCTAGGGTATGAGTGGAGGTAGATGCTCAGCTGGTGTCAGACTGCCCTTTTTTGTCCCGGGCGACCTATACTATTGGGATGGCCTCAGGGACTTTTGAGGGTTCTCCTAATTTGTACGAATTTGGACAATGGAATGGGCAGAATTCCCATGGATTAGGTAGGCACAGTCCTAATGTGTGGCTCCAGGGTCCCCAGCCTGGAGGGTGTGTGGCCCAGGACTTTGAGGACAGAAGTCTGAAAACACAAA
Organism: Mustela putorius furo; assembly: GCF_011764305.1. Taxonomy (NCBI): domain Eukaryota; kingdom Metazoa; phylum Chordata; class Mammalia; order Carnivora; family Mustelidae; genus Mustela; species Mustela putorius. The sequence goes on along the minus strand of NW_025421551.1, from coordinate 754,756 downwards.
CTCAGCTTATGTTTGGGGACGTAGGTATGGCAGGCCCGATCTACAAACCATGAGAAGACATCTTCAGGATATGAAGAAAGTGCGGGTCTGAGGCACTTGCTCAGACTTTTGTCTCTGGATTTTGTATCAGCGATGGCCGTGGAATGTTGGGGAGGCCTCATGGGCCATGGACGTTTCTTGCTCTCCGTGGATTTGGCCCGATCCCAATTGTTTTTTTTTTCGTCAATCTGTGGGATTCGAGGACTCCTTTCAGGTTTGTTACCTCAGGTGTCCCACCAAAAGAGGAATTCCAAAGCAGAGCCCTGGGGAAGAGTGAAGGGACAACACGAACTATGGTTAAAAATTGGGGCCTAGGGGCATGGCAAGCCCAATATGCTGTCTCTCCATCCAGCCACTCAGAGGCCTTACCTGAGGACCGGGCTCAGTCTGAGGGTCACAATGTGTGTTTGTGACGAATGTGGCCCGCAAGCATGGGTGGGGCCTCATGGGCCACACTGGTTTCAACGACACTGAACCTTGGACAACATGTTAACCACAAGGTTTCTTGCCATGGGGAAAGAGTTCTGATTTCTGCATCATTTTCAAACCCGGGCTTTGATTGGAGATAAGGTCTAGGTTCTGAAGCCTGAGAACCGAGGTTGAGAAGAGATGACGACGTAAGGCCATGGCGGGTTCGATGTGCTCAGTGTGCGGCCAGCTGTCTGGGTGGGGGCCCGAGGTCCAGGATCAGGCTGTGTCAGAAAGGGCATTAGTGCCCAGGTCAGCCTATATATTTGGGGTACAGCCGAATGGCGTGCAGGTTGATCCTCATTGGGGGTTTCTGGGTAGCCGCAGAGGGCAATGTTTTTCTTCTGCAGGTCAGGCAGAGTGCTGCAATGTAGTTCTGGATTGCTAAACTGGAGGGCTTGTGGGCCAGTAGTCTGAGGACGGAAGTCTGAGAACCCAAGCTAGGCCTAGGTTTATGGTTGAGGATATGGCAGGCACAATCTACAGACCTGAATCGAGATCTCGTGCATCTGAAGTCACAGCGAGGATCAGAGTTCACTCAGGTTGGACATTCTGTCCCTGATGGCCCCTTCTTGAAGGGGGGGTGGATCACGAGGCCAAGGGGGTTTTCCCACGATGGGAGTTGTGAGAAGCTCCCAACTGCTAGATTCTTCTACAGGACAATTTAGACCTGTTGGTTGGCTCCAGGACAACGATTCCGAGCAGGGTTCTAAGGATGGATGGCTGGGTAGACAAACTCGCATTCCAATTGTCTCCAAGCAAGAAAACAGGTTAGATCTGCTGGTTCTGGGGGAGCAACCGAGGAGGCTGAGTTGAAATGGACTCTCCCGTGTATGTGTCCTAATATGATTTTGTGTCTGGAGACCTTGGAATGAAGCGGTGTCACTGGGGCCCTGAAGGGTTCTCCTAAAGAGAGGCTTTCACATAGCTCCATCGTGCAAGTTTCCCATGTGTAGATGAGATTTGTTCTGTCTGGTGAGTCAAGAAACAGCCATATGCTGTTATTGAAAGACACGCCTCTGAGGAGAGATGCCTGGAAACCAAAGCAATAGATGTGATAGATGCCTAAGGGCCTATTCGTTACTTTTTACCTCTGGGCACATCAGTCTAAGGGTCTGAGTGCAAGTAGGTGCTCAGATGGGCCCAGATTGCCCCATTTGTCCTGGGAAGCTGCAATATTGGGATGGCCTCAGGGACTTTGGAGGTTTATACTCTTAGGAGGGTTGTGGCCATTGGAATGGGCACATACAATTCCCTTGGAGAGGGCAATCACAGTCGTCAGGTTTGGCTCCAGGGGCATGAGCCTGTAGGGTGTGTAGGCCAGGGCTGTTTGGACAGTTGTCTGAAAAAAAAACTCGGCTTATGTTTCGGGTCATAGGTATGGCAGGACTGATCTACAAACCATGAGGAGAACACTTCGGGATATGAAAAAAGGGCGAGTGTAGGGGAGGAGTCAAGATGGTGGAGAAGTAGCAAGCTGAGACTGCTTCAGCTAGCTGGAGATCAGCTAGATACCTTATCTAAAGATTGCAAACACCTGAAAATCCATCGGCAGTTCGAAGAGAAGAAAAACAGAAATTCTGGAAACAGAAAAACAACCACTTTCTGAAAGGTAGGACTGGTGGAGAAGTGAATCCAAAGCGACGGGAAGATAGACCCCGGGGGGAGGGGCCGGCTCCCGGCAAGTGGCGGAGCAACCGTGCACAAAATCAGGACTTTTAAAAGTCTGTTCCGCTGAGGGACATCGCTCCAGAGGCTAAACCGGGGCAAAGCCCACGCGGGGTCAGCGTGGCCTCAGGTCCCGCAGGGTCATAGAAGGATCGGGGGTGTCTGAGTGTCGCAGAGCTTGCGGGTATTGGAACGGGAAAGCCGGCTACAGAGACAGAGCCGACAGTAAGCTCACAGCTCCGTGTTACCTTGAACCGGTCGTAGGCTCGGTGAGCTCGGAGCGCGGCCGGAAGTCAGGCAGACGGGAGTAACTGGGCGCGGTTCTCTGAGCGCGCACTGAGGAGTGCGGCCCTGGGCTCTCGGCTCCTCCGGCCGGAGACCAGGAGGCCGCCATTTGTATTCCCCTCCTCTGGAACTCTACGGAAAGCGCTCAGGGAACAAAAGCTCCTGAAAGCAAACCCGAGCGGATTACTCACCCCGGCCCTGGGTAAGGGCGGTGTAATTCCGCCTGGGGCAAAGACACTTGAGAATCACTACAACAGGCCCCTCCCCCAGAAGATCAACAAGAAATCCAGCCAAGACCAAGTTCACCTACCAAGGAGTGCGGTTTCAATACCAAGGAGAGCAGCAGAATTCCAGAGGAGGAGAAAGCCAAGTACGGAACTCATGGCTTTTTTCCTGTGATTTTTTTTAGTCTTGCAGTTAATTTAATTTTTTTTTTTTTTCATTTTTTTTTTTTTTCTCTCGCCTTGGGTAAAATTTTTTTTTTAACTGTTACCTTTTTCTTTTTTAACGATTTTATACTAGTTTATCTAATATATATATTTTTTTCTTTTTTACATTTTTCTTAGGTGTATTCTTTTTTAAAAAAATTCTTTTCTTTTCTTTTCTTTTTTTTTTTTTTTTTTTTTTTTTTTTTTTTTTTTTTTTTTTCTTCCTTTTTTTTTGACCTCTTTTTATCCCCTTTCTCCCCACTCACGATTTTGGATCTCTTCTAATTTGGTTAAAGCATATTTTCCTGGGGTTGTTGCCACCCTTTTAGTATTTTACTTGCCCCTTCATTTAGTCTTATCTGGACAAAATGACAAGACGTAAAAATTCAACACAAAAAAAAGAACAAGAGCCAGTACCGAAGGCTAGGGACCTAATCAATACAGACATCGGTAATATGTCAGATCTAGAGTTCAGAATGACAATTCTCAAGGTTCTAGCCAGGCTCGAAAAAGGCATGGAAGATATTAGAGAAACCCTCTCGAGAGATATAAAAGCCCTTTCTGGAGAAATAAAAGAACTAAAATCTAACCAAGGTGAAATCAAAAAAGCTATTAATGAGGTGCAATCAAAAATGGAGGCTCTAACTGCTAGGATAAATGAGGCAGAAGAAAGAATTAGTGATGTAGAAGACGAAATGACAGAGAATAAAGAAGCTGAGCAAAAGAGGGACAAACAGCTACTGGACCACGAGGGGAGAATTCGAGAGATAAGTGACACCATAAGACGAAACAACATTAGAATAATTGGGATTCCAGAAGAAGAAGAAAGTGAGAGGGGAGCAGAAGGTATCCTGGAGAGAATTATTGGGGAGAATTTCCCCAATATGGCAAAGGGAACGAGCATCAAAATTCAGGAGGTTCAGAGAATGCCCCTCAAAATCAATAAGAATAGGCCCACACCCCGTCACCTAATAGTAAAATTTACAAGTCTCAATGACAAAGAGAAAATCCTGAAAGCAGCCCGGGAAAAGAAGTCTGTAACATACAATGGTAAAAATATTTGATTGGCAGCTGACTTATCCACAGAGACCTGGCAGGCCAGAAAGAGCTGGCATGATATTTTCAGAGCACTAAACGAGAAAAACATGCAGCCAAGAATACTATATCCAGCTAGGCTATCATTGAAAATAGAAGGAGAGATTAAAAGCTTCCAGGACAAACAACAACTGAAAGAATTTGCAAATACCTAACCAGCTCTACAGGAAATATTGAAAGGGGTCCTCTAAGCAAAGAGAGAGCCTACAAGTGGTAGATCAGAAAGGAACAGAGACCATATACAGTAACAGTCACCTTACAGGCAATACAATGGCACTAAATTCATATCTCTCAATAGTTACCCTGAATGTGAATGGGCTAAATGCCCCTGTCAAAAGACACAGGGTATCAGAATGGATAAAAAAACAAAACCCATCTATATGTTGCCTCCAAGAAACACATTTTAAGCCCAAGACACATCCAGATTTAAAGTGAGGGGGTGGAAAAGAATTTACCATGCTAATGGACATCAGAAGAAAGCAGGAGTGGCAATCCTTATATCAGATCAATTAGATTTTAAGCCAAAGACTATAATAAGAGATGAGGAAGGACACTATATCATACTCAAAGGGTCTGTCCAACAAGAAGAATTAACAATTTTAAATATCTATGCCCCCAATGTGGGAGCAGCCAACTATATAAACCAATTAATAACAAAATCAAAGAAACACATCAACAATAATACAATAATAGTAGGGGACTTTAACACTCCCCTCACTGAAATGGACAGGTCATCCAAGCAAAAGATCAGCAAGGAAATAAAGGCCTTAAACGACACACTGGACCAGATGGACATCACAGATATATTCAGAATATTTCACCCCAAAGCAACAGAATACACATTATTCTCTAGTGCACATGGAACATTCTCCAGAATAGATCACATCCTCGGTCCTAAATCAGGACTCAACCGGTATCAAAAGATTGGGATCATTCCCTGCATATTTTCAGACCACAATGCTCTAAAGCTAGAACTCAACCACAAAAGGAAGTTTGGAAAGAACCCAAATACATGGAGACTAAACAGTATCCTTCTAAAGAATGAATGGGTCAACCGGGAAATTAAAGAAGAATTGAAAAAAATCATGGAAACAAATGATAATGAAAATACAACGGTTCAAAATCTGTGGGACACAACAAAAGCAGTCCTGAGAGGAAAATATATAGCGCTACAAGCCTTTCTCAAGATACAAGAAAGGTCTCAGGTACACAACCTAACCCTACACCTAAAGGAGCTGGAGAAAGAACAAGAAAGAAACCCTAAGCCCAGCAGGAGAAGAGAAATCATAAAGATTAGAGCAGAAATCAATGAAATAGAAACCAAAAAAACAATAGAACAAATCAACGAAACTAGGAGCTGGTTCTTTGAAAGAATTAATAAAATTGATAAACCCCTGGCCCGACTTATCAAAAAGAAAAGAGAAAGGACCCAAATAAATAAAATCATGAATGAAAGAGGAGAGATCACAACTAACACCAAAGAAATACAAACTATTATAAGAACATACTATGAGCAACACTACGGCAATAAATTTGACAATCTGGAAGAAATGGATGCATTCCTAGAAACATATAAACTACCACAACTGAGCCAGGAAGAAATAGAAAGCCTGAACAGACCCATAACCAGTAAGGAGATTGAAACAGTCATTAAAAATCTCCAAACAAACAAAAGCCCAGGGCCAGACGGCTTCCCTGGGGAATTCTACCAAACATTTAAAGAAGAACTAATTCCTATTCTCCTGAAACTGTTCCAAGAAATAGAAATGGAAGGAAAACTACCAAACTCATTTTATGAGGCCAGCATCACCTTGATCCCAAAACCAGACAAGGATCCCACCAAAAAAGAGAGCTATAGACCGATATCCTTGATGAACACAGATGCGAAAATACTCAACAAAATACTAGCCAATAGGATTCAACAGTACATTAAAAGGATTATTCACCACGACCAAGTGGGATTTATTCCAGGGCTGCAAGGTTGGTTCAACATCCGCAAATCAGTCAATGTGATACAACACATCAATAAAAGAAAGAACAAGAACCATATGATACTCTCAATAGATGCTGAAAAAGCATTTGACAAAGTACAACATCCCTTCCTGATCAAAACTCTTCAAAGTGTAGGGATAGAGGGCACATACCTCAATATCATCAAAGCCATCGATGAAAAACCCACCGCAAATATCATTCTCAATGGAGAAAAACTGAAAGCTTTTCCGCTAAGGTCAGGAACACGGCAGGGATGTCCATTATCACCACTGCTATTCAACATCGTACTAGAGGTCCTAGCCTCAGCAATCAGACAACAAAAGGAAATTAAAGGCATCCAAATCGGCAAAGAAGAAGTCAAATTATCACTCTTCGCAGATGATATGATACTATATGTGGAAAACCCAAAAGACTCCACTCCAAAACTGCTAGAACTTATACAGGAATTTAGTAAAGTGTCAGGATATAAAATCAATGCACAGAAATCAGTTGCATTTCTCTACACCAACAGCAAGACAGAAGAAAGAGATATTAAGGAGTCAATCCCATTTACAATTGCATCCAAAACCATAAGATACCTAGGAATAAACCTAACCAAAGAGACACAGAATCTATACTCAGAAAACTATAAAGTACTCATGAAAGAAATTGAGGAAGACACAAAGAAATGGAAAAATGTTCCATGCTCCTGGATTGGAAGAATAAATATTGTGAAAATGTCTATGCTACCTAAAGCAATCTACACATTTAATGCAATTCCTATCAAAGTACCATCCATCTTTTTCAAAGAAATGGAACAAATAATGCTAAAATTTATATGGAACCAGAAAAGACCTCGAATAGCCAAAGGGATATTGAAAAAGAAAGCCAACGTTGGTGGCATCACAATTCCGGACTTCAGGCTCTATTACAAAGCTGTCATCATCAAGACAGCATGGTACTGGCACAAAAACAGACACATAGATCAATGGAACAGAATAGAGAGCCCAGAAATAGACCCTCAAATCTATGGTCAACTAATCTTCGACAAAGCAGGAAAGAATGTCCAATGGAAAAAAGACAGCCTTTTCAATAAATGGTGCTGGGAAAATTGGACAGCCACATGCAGAAAAATGAAATTGGACCATTCCCTTACACCACACACAAAAATAGACTCAAAATGGATGAAGGACCTCAATGTACGAAAGGAATCCATCAAAATCCTTGAGCAGAACACGGGCAGCAACCTCTTCGACCTCTACCGCAGCAACATCTTCCTAGGAACAATGCAAAAGGCAAGGGAAGCAAGGGAAAAAATGAACTACTGGGATTTCATCAAGATCAAAAGCTTTTGCACAGCAAAGGAAACAGTTAACAAAATCAAAAGACAACTGACAGAATGGGAGAAGATATTTGCAAACAACATATCAGATAAAGGACTAGTGTCCAGAATCTATAAAGAACTTAGCAAACTCAACACCCAAAGAACAAATAATCCAATCAAGAAATGGGCAGAGGACATGAACAGACATTTCTGCAAAGAAGACATCCAGATGGCGAACAGACACATGAAAAAGTGCTCCATATCACTCGGCATCAGGGAAATACAAATCAAAACCACAATGAGATATCACCTCACACCAGTCAGAATGGCTAAAATCAACAAGTCAGGAAATGACAGCTGCTGGCGAGGATGCGGAGAAAGGGGAACCCTCCTACACTGTTGGTGGGAATGCAAGCTGGTGCAGCCACTCTGGAAAACAGCATGGAGGTTCCTCAAAATGTTGAAAATAGAACTGCCCTATGACCCAGCAATTGCACTATTGGGTATTAACCCTAAAGATACAAATGTAGTGATCCAAAGGGACACATGCACCCGAATAATAATAGCAGCAATGTCCACAATAGCCAAACTATGGAAAGAACCTAGATGTCCATCAACAGATGAATGGATCAAGAAGATGTGGTATATATACACAATGGAATACTATGCAGCCCTCAAAAGAAATGAAATCTTGCCATTTGCAACAACATGGATGGAACTAGAGCGTATCATGCTTAGCGAAATAAGTCAAGCAGAGAAAGACAACTATCATATTATCTCCCTGATATGAGCAAGTGGTGATGCAACATGGAGGCTTAAGTGGGTAGAAGAAGAATAAATGAAACAAGATGGGATTGGGAGGGAGACAAAACATAAGTGACTCTTAATCTCACAAAACAAACTGAGGGTTGCCGGGGGGAGGGGGTTTGGGAGAAGGGGGTGGGATTATGGACATTGGGGAGGGTATGTGATTTGGTGAGTGCTGTGAAGTGTGTAAACCTGGTGATTCACAGACCTGTACCCCTGGGGATAAAAATATATGTTTATCAAATATAAAAAATTAAAAAAAAAAAAAAGAATGCTGCATTGTAGTTCTGGATTGCCAAACTGGAGGGCTTGTGGGCCAGTAGTCTGAGGACGGAAGTCTGAGAACCCAAGCTAGGCTGAGTTTTCTGGGTGAGGATATGGCAGGCACAATCTACAGACCTGAATCGAGATCTCGTGCATGTGAAGTCAGGGCGAGGAACATTCGATCGCTCAGGTTGGACATTCGGTCCCTGATGGCCCCTTCTTGAAGGGGGGGTGGATCTCGAGGCCTTGGGGGTTTTCCCACGATGGGAGTTGTGAGAAGCTCCCAACTGCAAAGATTCTTCTGCAGGACAATTGAGACCTGTTGGTTGGCTCCAGGACAATGATTCCGAGCAGGGTTCTAAGGATGGATGGCTGGGTAGTCCACCTCGCATTCCAATTGTCTCCAAGCAACATGACATGTTAGATCTGCTGGATCTGGGGGAGCAATCATGGAGGCTGAGTTGAAATGGACTATACCATGGATGTTCCTAATATGATTTTGTGTCTATGGAGACCTTGGAATGAAGCGGTGGCACTGGGGCCCTGAAGGTTTCTCCTAAAGAGAGGCTTTCACACAGCTCCATCGTACAAGTTTCCCATGTGTAGATGAGATTTGTTCTGATGGGTGAGTCAAGAAACAGCCATATGCTGTTATTGAAAGCCAGGCCTCTGAGGAGAGATGCCTGGAAACCAAAGCAAAGGATCTGATAGCTGCCTAGGGGCCTGTACGTACCTTTTTCCCTCTGGGGTCATCAGTCTACGGGTCTGAGTGCCCATAGTTGCTCAGATGTGGCCAGATTGCCCCTGTTTGTCCAGGGAAGCCACAAATATTGGGATGGCCTCAGGGACTTTGGAGGTTTATCCCCTAGTACGGTTGTGGCCATTGGAATGGACACATACAATTCCCTTTGAGAGGGCAAGCACAGTCGTCAGGTTTGGCTCCAGGGGCCTGAGCCTGTAGGGTGTGTAGGCCAGGGCTGTTTGGACAGTTGTCTGAAAACACAAACTCGTCATATGTTTTGGGTCATAGGTATGGCAGCACTGATCTACAGACCATGAGGAGAACTCTTCGGGATATGAAAAAAGGGCGAATGTGAGGCTCTTGCTCAAGTTTTTGTCTCTGGATATCGTGTCACTCATGGTCGTGAAATATTCGGGTGACTTCAAGGGAAATGGACGAATCTTACTCTCTGTGGGTTTGGCCCCGTCCAAAGAGTTTGGGGTCATTCTGTGGGATAGAAGAAGTCCGTTGGTCTGTTGTTGTTGATTTGTTTGTTTTGTTTTTCAACCTCAGGTGTCCCACCAAATGAGGGATTGCAGAGTAGAGCCCTGGGGAGGGGCGACTGGACAACCAGAAATCTGGTTAAAAATTGGGGCCTAGGGACATGTCAAGCCCATTATGACAATTAATGTTCCAGCCACTGAGAGGACGTACTAGAGGACAGGACTCACGCTGAGGGTCACAATGCGTGCTTATGCCCTCGTTGCGCTCAAGAATGGGCGGGGCCTTAGGGTGAATGCTGGTTTTTCCTACACTGAACATTGGACAACATGCCAACCACAAGGTTTCTTGCCATGGGTAAGGAAGAGTTCTGAGTTCTGCATCACAGTCACCACTGCGCAGTGATTGGAGATAAGGTCTAGGTTCTGAAGCCTGAAAACGGAGTTAGGGAAGAGATGATGACCTAAGACCATCGCGGGTCTGATGAGCTCAATGTGCGGTCAGCTGTCTGGGTGTTGGTCACGAGGTCCGGGCTCAGGTTGTCAGACAGTGCATTAGTGCCCAGGTTAGACTATATATTTTGGGTGCATTCGAGTGCCGTGTAAGTTCTTATCTGAAGAACTCTTCAGGATATGAAGAATGCGCGAGTCTGAGGCGCGTGCTGAGGCTTTTGTCTCTGGATTTTGTATCAGCGATGGCCGTGAAATGTTGGGGAGGCCTCATGGGCCATGGACGAATCTTGCTCTCGGTGGACTTGGCCCGATCCCAAATGTTTTCCGTCAACCGGTGAGATTGGAGGACTCCTTTCAGGTTTGTTACTTCAGGTGTCCCACCCAAAGAGGAATTCCAAGGCAGAGCCCTGGGGAAGAGTGAAGGGACAACCCGAACTATGGTAAAAAATTTGGGCCTAGGGGCATGACAAGCCCAATATGCTGTTTCTCCATCCAGCCACTGAGAGGCCTTACATGAGGAATGGGCTCAGGCTGATTGTCACAATGTGTGTTTGTGACCAATGTGGCCCGCAAGCATGGGCGGGGCCTCATGGGCCACACTGTTTTCAACTACACAGAACCTTGGACAACATGCCACCACAAGGTTTCTTGCCATGGGGAAAGAGTTCTGATTTCTGCATCATTTTCAAATCAGGGCCGTGATTAGAGATAAGTTCTAGGTTCAGAAGTCTGAAAACCGAGGTTGAGAAAGATGACGACCTAAGGCCATGGCGGGTCCGATGTGCTCAGTGTGTGGCCAGCAGTCTGGGTGGGGCCAGGAAGTCCAGGTTCAGGCTGTGTAAGAAAGGGCATTAGTGCCCAGGTCATCCTATATATTTGGGGTACAGCCGAATGGCGTGCAGGTTGATACTCATTTTGGCGTTCTGGGTCTCCCCAGAGGTCAATGTTTTTCTTCTGGAGGGCAGGCTGAGTACTGCATTGTAGTTCTGGATTGCCAAACTGGAGGGCTTGTGGGCCAGTAGTCTGAGGACGGAAGTCTGAGAACCCAAGCTAGGCCTAGGTTTCTGGGTGAGGATATGGCAGGCACAATCTACAGACCTGAATCGAGATATCGTGCATCTAATGTCAGGCCGAGGATCAGACGATCGCTCTCGTGGGGCATTCTGTCCCTGATGGCCCCTTCTTGAAGGGGGGGTCGATCTCGAGGCCTTGGGGGTTTTCCCACGATGGGAGTTGTGAGAAGCTCCCAACTGCAAAGATTCTTCTGCAGGACAATTGAGACCTTTTGGTTGGCTCCAGGACAACGATTCCTAGCAGGGTTCTAAGGATGATGGCTGGGTAGCCCACCTCGCAGTCCAATTGTTTCCAAGCAACAAGACAGGTTAGATCTGCTGGATCTGGGGGAGCAACCGAGGAGCCTGAGTTGAAATGGACTCTCCCGTGGATGTGTCCTAATATGATTTTGTGTCTATGGAGACCTTGGAATGAAGCGTTGGCACTGGGGCCCTGAAGGGTTCTCCGAAAGAGCGACTTTCACACAGCTCCATCGTGCAAGTTTCCCATGTGTAGATGAGATTTGTTCTTATGGGTGAGTCAAGAAACAGCCATATGCTTTTATTGAAATCCAGGCCTCTGAGGAGAGATGCCTGGAAACCAAAGCAATGGATCCGTTAGGTGCCTAGTCCTGTACGTTCCTTTTTACCTCTGGGGACGTCAGTCCACGGGTCTGAGTGCCGGTAGGTGCTCAGATGGGCCCAGATTGCCCCTGTTTGTCCTGGGAAGCCACAAATATTGGGATGGCCTCAGCGAATTTGGAGGTTTATCCTATTAGTAGGGTTGTGGCCATTGAATGGGCACATACAAAACCCTTGGAGAGTGCAAGCACAGTCGTCATGTTTGGCTCCTGGGGCCTGAGCCTGTAGGGTGTGTAGGCCAGGGCAGTTTGGACATTTGTCTGAAAACACAAACTCGGCTTATGTTTCGGGTCATAGGTATGGCAGGACTGATCTACAGACCATGAGGAGAACTCTTCGGGATATGAAAAAAGGGCGAGTGTGAGGCTCTTGCTCAAGTTTTTGTTTCTGGATATCGTGTCACTCATGGTCGTGAAATTTCCGGGTGACTTCATGGGAAATGGACGAGTTTTACTATCTGGGGGTTTGACCCCGTCCAAAGAGTTTGGGGTCATTCTGTGGGAAGGAAGAAATCCCTTGTTCTGTTGTTGTTGATTTGTTTTGTTTTGTTTTTGAACCTCAGGTGTCCCACAAAATGAGGGATTCCAGAGTAGATACCTGGGGAGGGGCGACTGGACAACCATAAATCTGGTTAAAAATTGGGGCCTAGGGACATCTCCAGCGCGTTATGACATCTAATGGGCCAGCCACTGAGTGGACGTACTAGAGGACAGGACTCACGCTGAGGGTCACAATGCGTGTTTATGCCCTCGTTGCACTAAAGAATGGGCGGGGCCTCAAGGTGAAGGCTGGTTTCTCTTACACTGAACGTTTGACATCATGCCAACCACAAGGTTTCTTGACATGGATAAGGAAGAGTTCTGATTTCTGCATCACATTCACCCCTGGGCAGTGATTGGAGATAAGGTCTAGGTTCTGAAGCCTGAAATCTGAGGTAGGGAAGAGATGATGACCTAAGGCTATGGCAGGTCGGATGTGTTCAGTGTGCGGTCAGCTGTCTGGGTGTTGGTCACGAGGTCCGGCCTCAGGTTGTCAGACAGAGCATTAGTGCCCAGGTTAGACTATATATTTTGGGTGCTTTCGAGTGCCGTGTAGGTTCTCATCTGAAGAACTCTTCAGGATATGAAGAATAATCGAGTCTGAGGCGCGTGCTTAGGCTTTTATCTCTGGATTTTGTATCAGCGATGGCCGTGGAATGTTGGGGAGGCCTCATGGGCCATGGACGAATCTTGCTCTCTGTGGATTTGGCCCGATTCCAATTGTTTTTCGTCAATCTGTGGGATGGGAGGACTCCTTTTAGGTTTGTTAGCTCAGGTGTCCGACCAAAAGAGGAATTCCAAATGAGAGCCCTGGGGAAGAGTGAAGGGACAACCCGAACTATGGTTAAAAATTGGGGCCTAGGGGCATGGCAAGCCCAATATGCTGTCTCTCCATCCAGCCACTGAGAGGCCTTACCTGAGGACTGGGCTCAGGCTGGGGGTCACAATGTGTGTTTGTGACCAATGTGGCCCGCAAGAATGGGCTGGTCCTCATCTGCCACACTGGTTTCATCTACACTGAAACTTGGACACATGCCAACCGCAAGGTTACTTGCCATGAGGAAAGAGTTCGGATTTCTGCATCATTTTCCTCACCCAGAAACCTAGGCCTAGCTTGGGTTCTCAGACTTCCGTCCTCAGACTACTGGCCCAGAAGCCCTCCAGTTTGGCAATATAGAAATGCAATTCAGCACTCTGCCTACCGTCCAGAAGAAAAACATTGCCCTCTGGGGCTACCCAGAAACCCCCAATGAGGATCAACCTGCTGCACCCCAAATATATAGGGTGACTTGGGCACTAATGCCCATTCTGACAAGGCTGAGCCTGGACTTCCTGGTCCCACCCAGACAGCTGGCCGCACACTGAGCACATCGGATCCGCCATGGCCTTAGGTCGTCATCTATTCTCAACTTCGGTTCAGGCTTCAGAACCTAGACCTTATCTCCAATCACTGCCCATGGGTAACTGTGATGAAGAAATCAGAACTCTTCCTTACCCATGGCAAGAAACCTTGTGGTTGGCATGTTGTCCAACGTTCAGTGTAGGAGAAACCAGCATTCACCCTGAAGCCCCGCCCATTCTTCTGTGCGACGAGGGCATAAACATGTATTGTGACCCTCAGCGTGAGTCCTGACGTCTAGTACGTCCTCTCAGTGGCTGGACCATTTGATGTCATAATGGGCTTGACATGTCCCTAGGCCCCAATTTTTAACCAGATTTCTGGTTGTCCAGTCGCCCCTCCCCAGGGCTCTACTCTGTAATCCCTCATTCGGTGGGACACCTGAGGTTGAATAAAAAAACAAAACAGAACAACGGATTTCTTCTATCCCACAGAATGACCCCAAACTCTTTGGACGAGGCCAAACCCCCAGAGAGTAAGACTCGTCCTTTTCCCATGAAGTCACCCGGAAATTTCAAGACCATGAGTGACACGATGTCCAGAGAGAAAAACATGAGCAAGAGCCTCACACTCGCCCTTTTTTATATCCCGAGGAGTTCCTCTCATCCTCTGTAGATCCGTCCTGCCATACCTATGACCGGAAACATAAGCCTAGTTTGTGTTTCCAGACAACTGTCCAAACAGCCGTGGCCTAAACACCCTACAGGCTCAGGGCCCTGGAGCCAAACCTGACGACTGTGCTTGCCCTCTCCAAGGGAATTGTATGTGCCCATTCCAATGGCCACAACCCTACGAAGAGGATAAACCTCCAAAGTCCCTGAGGCCATCCCAATATTTGTGGCTTCCCAGGACAAACAGGGGCAATCTGGGCCCATCTGAGCACCTACCTGCACTCAGACCCGTAGACTGATGTCCCCAGAGTTAAAAAGGAAGGAAGAGGCTCCTCTGCACCTATCGGATCCATTGATTTGTTTTCCAGGCATCTCGCCACAGAGGCCTGGATTTCAATAACAGCATATGGCTGTTTCTTGACTCACCCATCGAAACAAATCTCATCTACACATGGGAAACTTACACGATGGAGCTGTGTGAAAGCCTCTCTTTAAGAGAACCCTTCAGGGCCCCAGTGCCACCGCTTCATTCCAAGGTCTCCATAGACACAAAATCATATTAGGACACATCCACGTGAGAGTCCATTTCAACTCAGCCTCCTCGGTTGCTCCCCCAGATCCAGCGGATCTAACTGTCTTGTTGATTGGAGACAATTCGAATGCGAGGTGGGCTACCCAGCCATCCATCCTTAGAACCCTGCTCGGAAACGTTGTCCTGGAGTCAACCAACAGGTCTCAATTGTCCTGCAGAAGAATCTTTGCAGTTGGGAGCTTCTCACAACTCCCATCGTGGGAAAACCCCCATGGCCTCATGATCCACCTCCCCTTCAAGAAGGGGCCATCAGGGACAGAATGTCCCACGAGTGCGATCGTCTGATCCTCGCCCTGACTTCAGATGCACGAGACATCGATTCAGGTCTGTAGATTTTGCCTGCCATATCCTCAACCAGAATCCTAGGCCTAGCTTGGGTTCTCAGACTTCCATCCTCAGACTTCTGGCCCACAAGCCCTCCAGTTTGGCAATCCAGACTACAATGCAGCACACTGCCTGCCCTCCAGAAGTAAAACATTGCCCACTGGGCTTACCCAGACACCCCCAATGAGGATCAACCTGCACTGAATTCGGCTGTACCCCAAATATATAGGCAGACCTGGGCACTAATGCCCTTTCTGACACAGCTGAGCCTGGTCCTCCTGGACCCACCCAGACAGCTGGTCGCACACTGAGCACATCGGACCCGTCATGGCCTTAGGTCGTCATCTCTTCTCAACCTCGGTTTTCAGGCTTCAGAACCTAGAACTTATCTCCAATCATGGCCCGGGTTTGAAAATGATGCAGAAATCCGAACTCTTTCCCCATTGCAAGAAACCTTGTGGTTGGCATGTTGTCCAAGTTTCTCTGTAGTTGAAATCAGTGTGGCACATGAGGCAACGCCCATGCTTGCGGGCCACCTTGGTCACAAACACACATTGTGACCCTCAGCCTGAGCCCAGTCCTCACGTAAGGCCTCTCAGTGGCTGGATGGAGAGACAGCATATTGGGCTTGCCATGCCCCTAGGCCCCAATTTTTAACCATAGTTCAGGTTGTCCCTTCACTCTTCCCCAGGGCTCTGCTTTGGAATTCCTCTTTTGGTGGGACACCTGAGGTAACAAACCTGAAAGGAGTCCTCCCATCCCACAGATTGACGAAAAACAATTGGGATCGGGCCAAATCCACAGAGAGCAAGATTCGTCCATGGCCCATGAGGCCTCCCCAACATTCCACTTCCATCGCTGATACAAAATCCAGAGACAAAAGCCTGAGCACGCGCCTCAGCCTCGATCATTCTTCATATCCTGAAGTGTTCTTCAATAAGAACGTACACGACACTCGAATGCACCGAAAATATATAGTCTAACCTGGGCACTAATGCACTGTCTGACAACCTGAGCCCGGACCTCGTGACCAACACCCAGACAGCTGACCGCACACTGAGCACATCAGACCCGCCATGGCCTTAGGTCATCATCTCTTCCCTACCTCAGTATTCAGGCTTCAGAACCTAGACCGTATTTCCAGTCACTGCCCAGGGGTGACTGTGATGCAGAAATCAGAACTCTTCCTTACCCATGGCAACAAACATTGTGGTTGCCATGTTGTCCAACGTTCAGTGTAGGAGATACCAGCATTCACCCTGAGGCCCCGCCCATTCTTGTGTGCGACGAGGGCATAAACACGCATTGTGACCCTCAGCGTGAGTACTCTCCTCTAGTACGTCCTCTCAGTGGCTGGACCATTAGATGTCATAATGGGCTTGACATGTCCCAAGGCCCCAATTTTTAACCAGATTTCTGGTTATCCAGTCGCCCCTCCCCAGGGCTCTACTCTGTAATCCCACATTTGGTTTGACACCTGAGTTTGAAAATCAAAAGAAAATAAATCAACATCAACAGAGCAACGGACTTGCTCCATCCCACAGAATGACCCCAAACTCTTTGGACGGGGCCAAACCCCCAGAGAGTAAGACTCGTCCAATTCCCATGAAGTCACCCGGAAATTTCACGACCATTAGTGACACGATATCCAGAGACAAAAACTTGAGAAAGAGCCTCACACTCGCCCTTTTTTCATATCCCAAAGAGTTCTCCTCATGGTCTGTAGATCAGTCCTGCCATACCTATGACCCGAAACATAAGCCGAGTTTGTGTTTTCAGACAACTGTCCAAACAGCCGTGGCCTACACATCCTACAGTCTCAGGCCCCTGTCGCCAAACCTGACGACTGTGCTTGCCCTCTCCAAGGGAATTGTATGTGCCCATTCGAATGGCCACAACCCTACTAATAGGATAAACCTCCAAAGTCCCTGAGGCCATCCCAATATTTGTGGCTTCCCAGGACAAACAGGGGCAATCTGGGCCCATCTGAGCACATACCGGCACTCAGACCCGTAGACTGATGTCCCCAGAGGTAAAAAGGAACGAAGAGGCACCTAGGCACCTACCGGATCCATTGTTTTTGCTTCCAGGCATCTCTCCTCAGAGGCCTGGATTTCAATAACAGCATATGCCTGTTTCTTGACTCACCCATCAGAACAAATCTCATCTACACATGGGAAAATTGCACGATGGAGCTGTGTGAAAGCCTCTCTTTAGGAGAACCCTTCAGGGCCGCAGTGCGACCGCTTCATTCCAAGGTCTCCATATACACAAAATCATATTAGGACACATCCACGGGAGAGTCCATTTCAACTCAGCCTCCTCGGTTGCTCCCCCAGATCCAGCAGATCTTACCTGTCTTGTTGCTTGGAGACAATTGGAATACGAGGTGTGCTACCCAGTCATCAATCCTTAGAACCCTGCTCGGTATCATTGTCCCGGATCCAACCAAAAGGTCTCAATTGTCCTGCAGAAAAATCATTGCAGTTGGGAGCCTCTCACAACTCCCATCGTGGGAAAACACCCATGGCCTCGTGATCCACCCCCCCTTCAAGTAGGGGCCATCAGGGACAGAATGTCCAACGTGAGCGATTGTCTGATCCTCGCCCTGACTTCAGATGCACGAGATCTCGATTCAGGTCTGTAGATTGTGCCTGCCACACATTCACCCAGAATCCTAGGCCTAGCTTGGGTTCTCAGACTTCCGTCCTCAGACTACTGGTCCACAAGCTCTCCATTTTGGCAATCCAGACTACAATGCAGCACTCTGCCTGCCCTCCAGAAGAAAAACATTGCCCTCGGGGGCTACCCAGAAACCGCAAATGAGGATCAACCTGCACGCCATTCGGCTGTACCCCAAATATATAGGCTGACCTGGGCACTAATGCCCTTTCTGACACAGACTGAGACTGGACCTCCTGGCCCCACCCAGACAGCTGGCCGCACACTGAGCACATCGGACCCGCCATGGCCTTAGGACGTCATATCTTCTCAATCTCGGTTTTCAGGGTTCAGAACCTAGAGCTTATCTCCAATCATGGCCCGGGTTTGAAAATGATGCAGATACAGAACTCTTTCCCAATGGCAAGAAACCTTTTGGTTGGCATGTTTTCCAAGGTTCAGTGTAGTTGAAACCAGTGTGGCCCATGAAGCCCCGCCCATGCTTGCGGGCCACATTGGTCACAAACACACATTGTGACCCTCAGACTGAGCCCAGTCCTGAGGTAAGGCCTCTCAATGGCCAGATGGAGAGACAGCATATTGAGCTTGCCATGCCCTTAGGCCCAAATTTTTAAACCATATTTCGGGTTGTCCCTTCAATCTTCCCCAGAGCTCTGCTTTGGAATTCCGCTTTTGGTGGGACACCTGAGTTAACAAACCTGAAAGGAGTCCTCCCAACCCACAGATTGACGAAAAACAATTGGGATCGGGCCAAATCCACAGAGAGCAAGATTCGTCCATGGCCCATGAGGCCTCCCCAACATTCCATGGCCTTCGCTGATACAAAATCCAGAGACAAAGCCTGAGCACGCGCCTCACTCGCTCATTCTTCATATCCTGAAGAGTTCTTCAGATAAGAACGTACACGGCACTCGAATTCACCCAAAATATATAGTCTAACCTGGGCACTAATGATCTGTCTGACAACCTGAGGCCGGAACTCGTGACCAACACCCAGACAGCTGACCGCACACTGAGCACATCAGACCCGCCATGACGTTAGGTCATCATCTCTTCCCTACCTCAGTTTTCAGGCTTCAGAACCCTGAACTTATCTCCAACCACTGCCCAGGGGTGACTGTGATGCAGAAATCAGAACTCTTCCTTACCCATGGCAAGAAACCTTGTGGTTGGCATGTTGTCCAACGTTCAGTGTAGGAGAAACCAGCTTTCACCCTGAGGCCCCGCCCATTCTTGAGTGCGACGAGAGCAAAAACACGCATTGTGACCCTCTGCGTGAGTCCTGTCCTCTAGTACGTCCTCTCAGTGGCTGTACCATTAGATGTCATAATGGGTTGACATGTCCCTAGGCCCCAATTTTAACCAGATTTCTGATTGTCCAGTCGCCCCTCCCCAGGGCTCTACTCTGGAATCCCTCATTTGGTGGGACACCTGAGGTTGAAAAACAAAACAAAACGAATCATCAACAACAGAACAACGGACCTCTTCCATCCCACAGAATGACCCAAAACTCTTTGGACGGGGCAAAACCCCAGAGAGTAAGACTCATCCATGTCCCATGAAGTCACGCGGAAATTTCACGACCATGACTGACACGATATCCAGAGACAAAAACTTAAGCAAGAGCCTCACACTCGCCCTTTATTCATATCCCGAAGAGTTCTCCTCATGGTCTGTAGATCAGTCCTGCCATACCAAAGACCCGAAACATAAGCCGAGTTTGTGTTTTCAGACAACTGTCCAAACAGAACTGGCCTACACACCCCACAAGCTCAGGCCCCTGGAGTCAAACATGACGACTGTGCTTGCCCTCTCCAATGGAATTGTATGTGCCCATTCCAATGGCCACAACCATATTAAAGAATAAACCTCCAAAGTTTCTGAGGCCATCCCAATATTTGTGGCTTCCCAGGACAAACATGGGCAATCTCGGCCCATCTGAGCACCTACATGCACTCAGACCCGTAGACTGATGTCCCCACAGGTAAAAAGGAATAAACAGGCCCCTACGCATCTATCGGATCCATTGCTTTGGTTTCCAGGCATCTCTCCTCAGAGGCCTGGATTTCAATTACAGCATATGGCTTTTTCTTGACTCACCCATCAGAACAAATCTCATCTACACATGGGAAACTTGCATGATGGAGCTGTGTGAAAGCCTCTCTTTAGGAGAACCCTTCAGGGCCCCAGTGCCACCGCTTCATTCCAAGGTCACCATTGACACAAAATCATATTAGGACACATCCACGGGATAGTCCATTTCAACTCAGCCTCCTCGGTTGCTCCCCCAGATCAAGCAGATCTAAACTTCTTGTTGCTTGGAGACAATTGGAATGCGAGGTTGTCTACCCAGCCATCGATCCTTAGAACCCTGCTCGGAATCGTTGTCCTGGAGCCAACCAACAGGCCTCAATTGTCCTGCAGAAGAATCTTTGTAGTTGGGAGCTTCTCACAACTCCCATCGTGGGAAAACCCCCATGGCCTCGTGATCCACCCCCCCTTTAAGAAGGGGCCATCAGGGACAGAATATCCAACCTGAGCGATCGTCTGATCCTCGCCATGACTTCAGATGCATGAGATCTCTATTCAGGTGTGTAGATTGTGCCTGTCATATCCTCACGCAGAAACCTAGGCCTAGCTTGGGTTCTCAGACTTCCGTCCTCAGTCTACTGGCCCACAAGGCCTCCAGTTTGACAATCCAGAACTATAATGCAGCACTCTGCCTGCCCTCCAGAAAAAAAACATTGCCCTCTGTGGCTACCCTGAAACACCCAATGAGGATCAACCTGCACGTCATTTGGCTGTACCCGAAATATGTAGGTTGATCTGGGCACTAATGCCCTTTCTGCCACAGCCTGAGCCTGGACCTCCGGGCCCCACCCAGACAGATGGCCGCACACTGAGCACAATCGGACCCGTCATGGCCTTAGGTCATCATCTCTTCTCAATCGGTTTTCAGGCTTCAGAACGTAGACCTTATCTCCAATCACGGCCCGGGTTTGAAAATGATGCAGAAATCAGAACTCTTTCCCCTTGGCAAGAAACCTTGTGGTTGGCAAGTTGTCCAAGGTTCAGTGTAGTTGAAACCAGTGTGGCCCATGAGGCCCCGCCCATGGTTGCAGGCCACATTGCTCACAAACACACATTGTGACCCTCAGCCTGAGCCCAGTCCTCAGGTAAGGCCTCTCAGTGGCTGGATAGATTGATAACATACTGGGCTTGCCATGCCCCTAGGCCCCAATTTTTATCTAGAGTTTGGGTTCTCCCTTCACTTTTCCCCAGGGCTCTGCTTTGGAATTCTTCTTTTGGTAGGACACCAGAGGTATCAAACCTGAAAGGAGTCCTCCCATCCCACAGATTGACGAAAAACAATTGGGATCGGGCCAAATCCACAGACAGCAAGTATCGTCCATGGCCCATGAGGCCTTCCCAACATTCCATGGCCATCGCTGATACAAAATCCAGAGACAAAAGCCTGAGCCCGCGCCGCAGTCTCGCTCATTCTTCATATCCTGAAGAGTTCTTCAGATAAGAACATACACGGCACTCGCATGCACCCAAAATATATGGTCTAACCTGGGCACTAATGTACTGTCTGACAACATGAGCACGGACATCGTGACCAACACCCAGACAGCAGACCGCACACTGAGCACATCAGACCCGCCATGGCCTTAGGTCATCTTCTCTTCCCTACCTCAGTTTTCAGGCTTCAGAATCTAGACCTTATCTCCATTCACTGCCCAGGGGTGACTGTGATGCAGAAATCAGAACTCTTCCCTACCCATGGCAAGAAACCTTGTGGTCGGCATGTTGTCCAACGTACAGAGTAGGAGAAACCAGCATTCAGCCTGAGGCCCCGCCCATTCTTGAGTGCAAGAGGGCATAACACGCATTGTGACCCTCAGCGTGAGTCCTGTCCTCTAGTACGTCCTCTCAGTGGCTGGACCATTAGATGTCATAATGGGCTTGACATGTCCCTAGGCCCCAATTTTTAACCAGATTTCTCGTTGTCCAATCGCCCCTCCCCAGGGCTCGACTCTGGAATCCCTCATTTGGTGGGACACCTGAGGTTGAAAAACAAAACAAAAAAATCATCAACAACAGAACAACGGACTTCTTCCATCCCACAGAATGTCCCCAAACTCTTTGGACGGGGCCAAACCCCCAGAGAGTAAGACTCGTCCATTTCCCATGAAGTCACCCGGAAATTTCACGACCATGACTGACACGATATCCAGAGACAAAAACTTGAACAAGAGCCTCACACTCGCCCTTTTTTCATATCCCGAAATGTTCTCCTCGTGGTCTGTAGATCAGTCCTGCCATACCTATGTCCCGAAACTTAATCCGACTTTGTGTTTCAGACAACTGTCCAAACAGCCGTGGCCTACACACCCCACAGGCTCAGGCCCCTTTCGCCAAACCTGAAGACTGTGCTTGCCCTCTCCTAGGGATTTGTATGTGCCCATTCCAATGGCCACAACCCTACTAAAATGATAAACCTCCAAAGTCCCTGAGGCCATCCCAATAGTGGTGGCTTCCCTAGACAAACAGAAGCAATCTGAGCCCATCTGAGAACCTACCTGCACTCAGACTTGAAGACTGATATCCCCAGAGGTAAAAAGGAACGAACAGGCCCCTAGGCCCTAATCGGATCCATTGCTTTGGTTTCCAGGCATCTCTCCTCAGAGGCCTGGATTTCAGTACCAGCATATGGCTGTTTCTTGACTCACCCACCAGAACAAATCTCATCTACACGTGGGAAACTTGCACGTGGGAGTGATGTCAAAGCATCTGTTTAGGAGAACCCTTCATGGCCCCCCTGCCACCGCGTCATTCCAAGGTATCCATAGACAAAAACACATTAGGACCCATCCACAGGAGAGTCCATTTCAACTCAGCGTATTCGGTTGCTCTGCGAGATCCAGCAGATCTAACTTGTCTTGCTGCTAGGAGACAATTGGAATGCGAGGTGGGCTACCCAGCCATCCATCCTTAGAACCCTGCTCGGAATCGTCAGCCTGGAGCCAACCAACAGGTCTCAATTGTCCTGCAGAAGAATCTTTGAAGTTGGGAGCTTCTCACAACTCCCATCGTGAGAAAACACCCATGGCCTCCTGATCCCCCCCCTTCATGAAGTGGCCCTCATGGACTTAAGGTCCAACCTGAGCGATCTTCTGATCCTCACCATGACTTCAGATGCACGAGATCTCGGTTCAGATCTGTAGATTGTGCCTGCCATGTCTCACCCAGAAACCTAAGCCTAGCTTGTGTCCTCAGACTTCCATCCTCAGACTAATGGCCCACAAGCCCTCCAGTTTTGCAATCCACAATTATAATGCAGCACTCTGCCTGACCGCCAGAAGAAAAACATTGCCTTCTGGGGCTACCCAGAAACCCCAAAAGAAGATCAACCTGCACGCCACTTGGCTGTACCCAAAATATATAGGCTGACCTGGGCAATAATGCCCTTTGTTACAGAGGCTGAGCCTGGACCTCCTGGCCCCACCCATACAGCTGGCCGCTCACTGAGCACATCGGACCAGCCATTGCCTTAGGTCGTTATCTCTTCCCAGCCTCGGATTTCAGGATTTAGAACCTAGACCATATCTCCAATCACTGACCATGTTTGAAAATGATGCAGAAATCAGAACTCTTTCCCGATGGCAAGAAACCTTGTGGTAGGCTAGTTGTATAATGTTCAGTGTAGTGGATACCAGTGTGTGCAATGTGGCCCCGCCATTGCTCGTGAGCCACATAGGTGGCAAACACACATTGTGACCCTCAGCCTTAGCCCAGTCCTCAGGTAAGGCCTCTAAGTGTCTGGATGAAGAGACAGCATATTGGGCTTGCCATGCCCCTAGGCCAGAATTTTTAACCACAGTTCAGGTTGTCCCTTCACTCTTCCTCAGGGCTCTGCTTTGGAACTCCTCTTTTGGTGGGACACCTGAGATAACAACCCTGAAAGGAGTCCTCCATCCAACAGATTGACGAAAAACAATTGGGATCGCGCCAAATCCACAGAGAGCAAGATTCGTCCATGGCCTATGAGGCCTCCTCGACATTCCACGGCCATCTCTGAAACAAAATCCAGAGACAAAAGCCTGAGCAAGCGCCTCAGACTCGCACTGTCTTCATATCCTGAAGATGTCTTCTCATGGTTTGTACATCGGGCCTGCCATACCTACGTCCCCAAACATAAGCTGAGTTTGTGTTTTCAGACTTCTGTCCTCAAAGTCCTGGGCCACACACCATCCAGGCTGGGGACCCTGGAGCCACACATTAGGACTGTGCTTACCCAATCCATGGGAATTCTGCCCATTGCATTGTCCAAAATCGTACAAATTAGGAGAACCCTCCAAAGTCTCTGAGGCCATCCCAATCGTATTGGTCGCCCGGGACAAAAAAGGTCAGTCTGCCAACAGCTGAGCATCTAACTCCACTAATACCCTAGATGGATGTCCCCAGAGAAGAAGATTGAACCAGACAGGACCCTAGGCCAAAATCGGATCCATTGCTTTGGTTTACAGGCATGTCTCCTCAAAACCCTGGATTCCAATACCAGCATTGCGGTTTTCCTGAGCCACCCATCAGAACAAACCTCGTCTCCACAAGGAAACTTGTGCATGGGAGCTATGTCAAAAGCTTAGGGGAATACTTCAGGGTCCCGGTGCCACCGCCCCATTCCAAGGCCCTCATGGACACAAACACACATTAGACCCATCCTCAGTAAAGTCCGTTTCAACTCAGCCACCCCGGTTGCTCCCGCAGAGCCATCAGATCTAAACTGTCTTGTCGCTAGGAGACAATTGGAATGCGAGGCGGGCTTCCCAGGCATCCATCCTTGAACGTTGGTCTGCACTCATCCATTTGGGATGTCCTGGAGCTGTCCAACAGGTCTCAATTGTCCCGCAGAAGCAATCCTAGGAGGGGGCATCCCACCACTCCAAACGTGGGAAAACCTCCACGGCCTCGAGATTCGGCTCCCTTTATGAGGGGCCCGTCATGAACAGAAAATCCAAGCTGAGCCAACTTCTGATCCTCGCTCTGACTTCAGATGCATGAGATATTGCTTCAGATCTTCAGGGGGTTCATGCCGTGCCCTCGCGCTGAAACCCAAGTCTAGCTGTCCCTAGGACCCAATTTTAACCAGATTTCTGGTTGTCCAATCGCCCCTCCCCAGGGCTCTATTCTGGAATCCTTCATTTGGTGGGACCCCTGAGTTTGAAAAACAAAACTATACAAAACAACAACAACAAAAAACGGACTTCTTCCGTCCCACAGAATGACCCCAAACTCTTTGGATTAGGCCAAACCCCCAGGTAGTAAGACTCGCCCATTATGCATGAAGTCACCCGGGAATTTCATGACTATGAATGGCATGACATCCAGAGATAAATACTTGAGCAAGAGCCTAACACTCGCCCTTTTTTCATATCCCGAAGAGTTCTCCTCATGGTCTGTAGATCAGTCCTGCCATACCTATGACCCGAAACATAAGCCGTGTTTCTGTTTTCAGACAACTGTCCCAACAGCTCTGGCCTACACACCCTACAGGCTCAGGCCCCTGAGGCCAAACCTGAAGACTGTGCTTGCCCTCTCCAAGGGAATTGTATGTGCCCATTCGAATGGCCACAACCCTACTAAGAGTATAAACCTCCATAATTCCTGAGGCCATCCCAATATTTGTGGCTTCCCAGGACAAACAGGGGCAATCTGAGCCCATCTGAGCACCTACCTGCACTCAGACCCTTGGACTGATATCCCCAGAGGTAATAAGGAACGAACAGGCCCCTAGGCACCTATCGGATCCATTGCTTTGGCTTCGAGTCATCTCTCCTCAGGGGCCTGGATTTCAATAACAGCATATGGCTGTTTCTTGACACACCATCAGAACAAATCTCAACTACACATGGGAATCTTGCACGATGGAGCTGTGTGAAAGCCTCTCTATAGGAGAACCCTTCAGGGCCCCAGTGCCACCGCTTCATTCCAAGGTCTCCATAGACACAAAATCATATTAGGTCACAACCACGGGAGAGTCCATTTTAACACAGCCTCCTCGGTTGCTCCCCCAGATCCAGCAGATCTGACCTGTCTTATTGCTTGGAAACAATTGGAATGCGAGGTAGGCTACCCAGCCATCCATCCTTAGAACCGTGCTCCGAATCGTTGTCCTGGAGCCAACCAACAGGTCTCAATTGTCCGGCCGAATAATCTTTGCATTTGGGACCTTCTCACAACTCCCATCGCCGGAAAACCCCCATGGCCTCGTGATCCCCCCCCTTCAAGAAGGGGCCCTCAGGGACAGAGGGTCCAACTTGAGCGATCGTCTGATTCTCGCCCTGACTTTAGAAGCACGAGATCTCGATTCAGGTCTGTAGATTGTGCCTGCCATATCCTCACCCAGAAACCTAGGCCTAGCTTGGGTTCTCAGACTTCCGTCCTCAGACTACTGGCCCACAAGCCCTCCAATTTGGCAATTCAGACCTACAATGCAGCACTCTGCCTGCCATCCAGAAGAAAAACATTGCCCTCTGGGGCTACCCAGAAACCACCAATGAGGATCAACCTGCACAGCATTTGGCTGTACCCGAAATATATAGGCTGATCTGGGCACTAATGCCCTTTCTGACACACCCTGAGCCTAGACCTCCTGGCCACACCCAGACAGCTGGCCGCACACTGAGCACATCGGACCCGTCATGGCCTTAGGTCGTCATCTCTTCTCAAACTCGGTTTTCAGGCTTCAGAATCTAGACCTTATCTCCAATCACGGCCCGGGTTTGAAAATGATGCAGAAATCAGAACTCTTTCCCCATGGCAAGAAACCTTGTGGTTGGCAAGTTGTCCAATGTTCAGTGTGGTTGAAACCAGTGTGGCCCATGAGTCCCCGCCCATGCTTGCAGGCCACATTGGTCACAAACACACATTGTGACCCTCAGCCTGAGCCCAGTCCTCAGGTAAGGCCTCTCAGTGGCTGGATAGAGAGATAACATACTGGGCTTGCCATGCCCCTAGGCCCCAATTTTTATCCAGTGTTTGGGTTGTCCCTTCACTCTTCCCCAGTGCTCTGCTTTGGAATTCCTCTTTTGGTAGGACACCAGAGGTAACAAACCTGAAAGGAGTCCTCCCATCCCACAGATTGACGAAAAACAATTGGGATCGGGCCAAATCCACAGACAGCAAGAATCGTCCATGTCCCATGAGGCCTCCCCAACATTCCATGGCCATCGCTGATGCAAAATCCAGAGACAAAAGCCTGAGCCCGCGCCGCAGACTCGCTCATTCTTCATATCCTGGAGAGTTCTTCAGATAAGAACATACACGGCACTCGAATGCACCCAAAATATATAGTCTAACCTGGGCACTAATGTACTGTCTGACAACCTGAGCCCGGACCTCGTGACCAACACCCAGACAGCTGACCGCACACTGAGCACATCAGACCCGCCATGGCCTTAGGTCATCTTCTCTTCCCTACCTCAGTTTTCAGGCTTCAGAATCTACACCTTATCTCCATTCACTGCCCAGGGGTGACTGTGATGCAGAAATCAGAACTCTTCCTTACCCATAGCAAGAAATCTTGTGGTCGCCATGTTGTCCAACGTTCAGTGTAGGAGAAACCAGCATTCAGACTGAGGCCCCGCCCATTCTTGAGTGCAACGAGGGCATAACACGCATTGTGACCCTCAGCGTGAGTCCTGTCCTCTAGTACGTCCTCTCAGTGGCTGGACCATTAGATGTCATAATGGGCTTGACATGTCCCTAGGCCCCAATTTTTAACCAGATTTCTGGTTGTCCAATCGCCCCTCCCCAGGGCTCTATTCTGGAATCCTTCATTTGGTGGGACCCCTGAGTTTGAAAAACAAAACTATACAAAACAATAACAACAAAAAACGGACTTCTTCCGTCCCAAAGAATGACCCCAAACTCTTTGGATTATGCCAAACCCCCAGGTAGTAAGACTCGCCCATTTCCCATGAAGTCACCCGGAAATTTCATGACCATGAATGGCATGATATCCAGAGATAAATACTTGAGCAAGAGCCTAACACTCGCCCTTTTTTCATATCCCGAAGTGTTCTCCTCATGGTCTGTAGATCAGTCCTGCCATACCTATGACCCGAAACATAAGCCGTGTTTCTGTTTTCAGACAACTGTCCCAACAGCTCTGGCCTACACACCCTACAGGCTCAGGCCCCTGAGGCCAAACCTGAAGACTGTGCTTGTCCTCTCCAAGGGAATTGTATGTGCCCATTCCAATGGCCACAACCCTACTAAGAGGATAAACCTCCATAATTCCTGAGGCCATGCCAATATTTGTGGCTTCCCAGGACAAACAGGGGATATCTGAGCCCATCTGAGCACCTACCTGCACTCAGACCCTTGGACTGATATCCCCAGAGGTATAAGGAACGAACAGGCCCCTAGGCACCTATCGGATCCATTGCTTTGGTTTCGAGGCATCTCTCCTCAGGGGCCTGGATTTCAATAACAGCATATGGCTGTTTCTTGACCACCATCAGAACAAATCTCATCTACACATGGGAAACTTGCACGATGGAGCTGTGTGAAAGCCTCTCTTTAGGAGAACCCTTCAGGGCCCCAGTGCCACCGCTTCATTCCAAGGTCTCCATAGACACAAAATCATATTAGGTCACAACCACAGGAGATTCGATTTTAACTCAGCATCCTCGGTTGCTCCCCCAGATCCAGCAGATCTGACCTGTCTTGTTGCTTGGAAACAATTGGAATGCGAGGTAGGCTACCCAGCCATCCATCCTTAGAACCCTGCTCAGAATCGTTGTCCTGGAGCCAACCAACAGGTCTCAATTGTCCGGCCGAAGAATCTTTGCATTTGGGACCTTCTCACAACTCCCATCGCCGGAAAACCCCCATGGCCTCGTGATCCCCCCCCTTCAAGAAGGGGCCCTCAGGGACAGAGGGTCCAACCTGAGCAATCGTCTGATCCTCGCCCTGACTTCAGATGCACGAGATCTAGATTCAGGACTGTAGATTGTGCCTGCCATATCCTCACCCAGAAACCTAGGCCTAGCTTGTGTCCTCAGACTTCCATCCTCAGACTAATGGCCCACAAGCCCTCCAGTTTTGCAATCCACAATTATAATGCAGCACTCTGCCTGACCTCCAGAAGAAAAACATTGCCTTCTGGGGCTACCCAGAAACCCCAAAAGAAGATCAACCTGCACGCCACTTGGCTGTACCCAAAATATATAGGCTGACCTGGGCAATAATGCCCTTTGTGACAGAGGCTGAGCCTGTACCTCCTGGCCCCACCCAGACAGCTGGCCGCACACTGAGCACATAGGACCAGCCATTGCCTTAGGTTATTATCTATTTCCAACCTCGGTTTTCAGGATTCAGATCCTAGACCTTATCTCCAATCACTGCCCAGGTTTGAAAATGATGCAGAAATCAGAACTCCTATCCAATGGCAAGAACCTTGTGGTTGGCTTGTTGTCCAACGTTCAGTGTAGTGGAAACCTGTTTGTCCGATGAGGCCCCGCCATTGATACATAGGTATCAAAGTCACATTGTGACCCACAGCCTTAGCCCAGTCCTCAGGTAAGGCCTCTAAGTGGCTGGATGAAGAGACAGCATATTGGGCTTGCCATACCCATAGGCCCCAATTTTTAACCATAGTTCGGGTTGTCCCTTCATTCTTCCCCAGGGCTCTGCTTTGGAATTCCTCTTTTGGTGGGACACCTGATGTAACAACCCTGAAAGGAGTCCTAATTCCAACAGATTGACGAAAAACAATTGGGATCGGGCCAAATCCACAGAGAGGAAGATTCTCCATGGCCCATGAGGCCTCCTCGACATTCCACGGCCATCGCTGAAACAAAATCCAGAGACAAAAGTCTGAGAAAGCGCCTCAACTCGCACTTTCTTCATATCCTGAAGATGTCTTCTCATGGTTTGTAGATCGGGCCTGCCATACCTACGTCCCCAAACATAAGCTGAGTTTGTGTTTTCAGACTTCTGTCCTCAAAGTCCTGGGCCACACACCATCCAGGCTGGGGACCCTGGAGCCACACATTAAGACTGTGCCTACCCAATCCATGGGAATTCTGCCCATTCCATTGTCCAAAATCGTACAAATTAGGAGAAACCTCCAAAGGCCCTGAGGCCATCCCAATAGTATAAGTCTTCCGGGACAAAACTGGTCAGACTGACACCAGCTGAGCATCTACCTCCACTCATACCCTAGATGGATATCCCCAGAGAAGAAGATTGAACCAGACAGGACCCTAGGCCAAAATCGGATCCATTGCTTTGGTTTACAGGCATGTCTCCTCAAAACCCTGGTTTCCAATACCAGCATTGGGGTTTTCCTGAGGCACCCATCAGAACCAAACTCGTCTCCACAAGGAAACTTGTGCATGGGAGCTATGTCAAAAGCTGAGGAGAATACTTCAGGGCCCTGGTGCCACCGCCCCATTTAAAGGCCCACATGGACACAAACACACATTAGACCCATCCTCAGGAAAGTCCATTTCAACTCAGCCACCCCGGTTGCTCCCGCAGAGCCATCAGATCTAAACTCTCTTGTCGCTAGGAGACAATTGGAATGCGAGGCGGGCTTCCCAGGCATCCATCCTCGAACGTTGGTCTGGACTAATCCATATGGGATGTCCTGGAGCTGTCCAACAGGTCTCAATTGTCCCGCAGAAGGAATCCTTGGCGGGGGCATCCCACCACTCCCAACGTGGTAAAACCTCCATGCTCTCGAGAATCTGCCCCCTTTATGAAGGGGCCGTCATGAACGGAAAATCCAAGCTGAGCCAACGTCTGATCCTCGCTCTGACTTCAGAAGCATGAGATATTGCTTCAGATCTTCCGGGGGTACATACCGTGCCCTCGCCCTGAAAACCAAGTCTAGCTTGTGTTCTCAGACTTCCATCCTGACACTCCTGGCCCCGAAGCCTACAAGTTTGGCAATTCCGGACCATCATTGCAGCACTCTGCCTGCACTCTAGAAGAAATATATTGACTACTGAGTTGCCCGGGCATATTAAATGAGAATAAACCTACACGGCACTCGAATGTACCCAAATTATATAGTCTAACCTGGGCAGTAATGCACTGTCTGACACAACCTGAGCCGGGAACTCCCGAGCAACACCCAGTCAGCTGACCGCACACTGAGCACATCAGACCCGCCATGGCCTTAGGTCATCATCTCTTCCCTACCTCAGTTTTCAGGCTTCAGAACCTAGACCTTAACTCCAGTCACTGCCCAGGGGTGACTGTGATGCAGAAATCAGAACTCCTGCTTACCCAAGGCAAGAAACCTTGTGGTTGCCATGTTGACCTACGTTCAGTGTAGGAGAAACCAGCATTCACCCTGAGGCCCCGCCCATTCTTGAGTGCGACGAGGGCATAAACACGCATCGTGATCCTCAGCGTGATTCCTGACGTCTAGTAAATACTCTTAGTGGCTGGACCATTAGATGTGATAATGGGCTTGACATGTCCCTAGGCCCCAGTTTTTAACCAGATTTCTGGTTGTCCAGTCACAACTCCCAAGGGCTCTACTCTGGAAACCCTCATTTGGTGGGACACCTGAGGTTGAAAAACAAAAAAAAAACAAATCAACAAACAACAAAAAAAAAAACGGACTTTTTCCATCCCACAGAGTGACCCGAAACTCCTTGGACGGGGCCAAACCCCCAGAGAGTAAGACTCGTCCATTTCCCATGAGGTCACCCGGAAATTTCACGACCAAGGAGGCACAATATATAGAGACAAAAACGTGAGCAAGAGCCTCATACTCGCCCATTTTTCATGTCCCAAAGTGTTCTCCACATGGTCTGTAGATCAGTCCTGCCATACCTATGACCTGAAACACAAGCCGAGTTTGTGTTTTCAGACAACTGTCCCAACAGCTCTGGCCTACACACCCTACAGGCTCAGGCCCCTGAGGCCAAACCTGAAGACTGTGTTTGCCCTCTCCAAGGGAATTGTATGTGCCCATTCAAAAGGCCACAACCCTACTAAGAGGATAAACCTCCAAAATTCCTGAGGCCATCCTAATAGTGGTGGTTTCCCAGGACAAACAGGGGCAATCTGAGCCCATCTGAGCACCTACATGCATTCAGACCCGTAGATTGATGACCCCAGAGGTAAAAAGGAAAGAACAGGCCCCTAGGCACCTATCGGATCCATTGCTTTGGTTTCGAGGCATCTCTCCTCAGAGGCCTGGATTTCAATAACAGCATATGGCTGTTTTTTGACTCACCATCAGAACAAATCTCATCTACACATGGGAAACTTGCACGATGGAGCTGTGTGAAAGCCTCTCTTTAGGAGAACCCTTCAGGGACCCAGTGCCACCGGTTCAATCCAAGGTGTCCATAGACACAAAATCATATTAGGACACATCCACGGGAGAGTCCATCTCAACTCATCCTCCTCGGTTGCTCCTCCAGATCTAGCAGATCTGACCTGTCTTGTTGATTGGAGACAATTGAAATGCAAGGTGGGCTACCCAGCCATCCATCCTTAGAACGCTGCTCGGAATCGTTG
Source organism: Mustela putorius furo (assembly GCF_011764305.1). NCBI lineage: Eukaryota > Metazoa > Chordata > Mammalia > Carnivora > Mustelidae > Mustela > Mustela putorius. The sequence goes on along the minus strand of NW_025421551.1, from coordinate 722,336 downwards.
TCCTGGAGCCAACCAACAGGTCTCAATTGTCTTGTAGAAGAATCTTTGCAATTGGGACCTTCTCACAACTCCCATCGTTGGAAAACCCCCATGGCATCGTGATCCCCCCCCCTTCAAGAAGGGGCACTCAGGGAAATAATGTCCAAAATGAGCGATCGTCTGATCCTCGCCCTGACTTCAGATGCGCGAGATCTAGATTCAGGACTGTAGATTGTGCCTGCCATATCCTCACCCAGAAACGTAGACCTAGCTTGGTTTCTCAGACTTCAATCCTCAGACTACTGGCCCACAAGCCCTCCAATTTGGCAATTCAGAACTACAATGCAGGACTCTGCCTGCCCTCCAGAAGAAAAACATTGCCCTCTCAGGCTACCCAGAAACCACAAATGAGGATCAACCTGCACGCCATTCGGCTGTACCCCACATATATAGGCTGAACTGGACACTAATGCCCTTTCTGACGCAGCCTGAGCCTGGACCTCCTGGCCCCACCCAGACACCTGGCCGCACACTGAGCACAACGGACCCGCCATGGCCTTAGGTCGTCATCTCTTCTCAATCTCGGTTTTCAGGCTTCAGAACCTAGACCTTATCTCCAATCACGGCCTGGGTTTGAAAATGATGCAGAAATCAGAACTCTTTCCCCATGGCAAGAAACCTTGTGGTTGGCATGTTGTCCAAGGTTCAGTGTACTTGAAACAGTGTGGGCCATGAGGCCCCGCCCATGCTTGTGGGCCCCATTGGTCACAAACACACATTGTGACCCTCAGGCTCAGCCCAGTCCTCAGGTAAGGCCTCTCAGTGGCTGGATGGAGAGACAGCATATTGGGCTTGCCATGCCCCTAGGCCCCAATTTTTAACCATAGTTAGGGTTGTCCCTTCACTCTTCCCCAGGGCTCTGCTTTGGAATTCACTATTGGTGGGACCCCTGAGGTAACAAACCTGAATGGAGTCCTCCCATCCCACATATTGACGAAAAACAATTGGGATCGGGCCAAGTCCACAGAGAGCAAGATTCGTCCATGGCCCATGAGGCCTCCCTCACATTCCACGACCATCTCTGTTACAAAATCCAGAGACAAAAGCCTGAGCATGCGCCTCAGACTCGCTGATTCTTCATATCCTAAGAGTTCTTCAGATAAGAATCTACACGGCACTCGAATGCACCCAAAATATATAGTCTAACCTGGGCACTAATGCACTGTCTGACAACCTGAGCACAGACCTCGTGACCAACACCCAGACAGCTGTCCGCACCCTGAGCACATCAGACCCGCCATGGCCTTAGGTCATCATCTCTTCTCTACCTCTGTTTTCAGGCTTCAGAACCTAGACCTTATCTCCAATCCCTGCCCAGGGGTGACTGTGATGCAGAAATCAGAACTCTTCCTTACCCATGGAAAGAAACCTTGTGGTTGGCATGTTGTCCAACGTTCAGTGTAGGAGAAACCAGCATTCACCCTGAGGGCCCGCCCAACCTTGAGTGCGACGAGGGCATAAACACACATTGTGACCCTCAGCGTGAGTCCTGTCCTCTAGTAAGTCCTCTCAGTATCTGGACCATTAGATGTCATAATGGGCTTGACATGTCCCTAGGCCCCAATTTTTAACCAGATTTATGGTTGTCCAGTCGCCCCTCCCCAGAGCTCTACTCTGGAATCCCTCATTTGGTGGGACACCTGAGGTTGAAAAACAGAACAAAACAAATCATAACAACAGAACAACGGTCTTCTTCCATCCCACAGAATGATTCCAAACTCTTTGGACGGGGCCAAAGCCCCAGAGAGTAAGACTCGTCCATTTCCCATGAAGTCACCCGGAAATTTCACGACCATGAGTGACTCGATATCCAGAGACAAAAACTTGAGCAAGAGCCTCACACTCGCCCTTTTTTCATATCCCGAAGAGTTCTCCTCATGATCTGTAGATCAGTCCTGCCATACCTATGACCCGAAACACAAGCCGAGTTTGTGTTTTCAGACAACTGTCCATCAGCCCTGGCCTACACACCCTAGAGGCTCAGGCCCCTGGAGCCAAACCTGACGACTGTGCTTGCCCTGTCCAAGAGACTTGTATGTGCCCATTCCAATGGCCACAACCCTACTAAGAGTATAAACCTCCAAAGTCCCTGTGGCCTTCCCAATATTTGTGGCTTCCCAAGACAAACAGGGGCAATCTGGGCCCATCTGAGCACCTACTTGCACTCAGATCCGTAGACTGATGTACCCCGAGTTAAAAAGGAACGAACAGGCCCCTAGGCACCTATCAGATCCATTGCTTTGGTTTCTAGGCATCTCTCCTCAGAGGCCTGAATTTCAATAACAGCATATGGCTGTTTCTAGACTCACCAACAGAAAAAATTTTGGGCGCCTGGGTGGCTCAGTGGGTTAAGCCGCTGCCTTCGGCTCAGGTCATGATCTCAGAGTCCTGAGATCGAGTCCCACATCGGGCTCCCTGCTCAGTGGGGAGCCTGCTTCCCTCTCTCTCTCTCTCTGCCTGCCTCTCCATCTACTTGTGATTTCTCTCTGTCAAATAAATAAATAAAATCTTTAAAAAAAAAAAAATGAAAAAATTTCATCTACACATGGGAATGTGAGGTGTGCTACCCAGCCATCCATCCTAGGAACCGTGCTCGGAGTCGTTGTCCTGGAGCCAACCAACAGGTCTCAATTGTCCTGCAGAAGAATCTTTGCAGTTGGGAGCTTTTCACAACTCCCATCTTGGGAAAACCCTCATGGCCTCGTGATCCACCCCCCCCCTTCAAGAAGGGGCCATCAGGGACTGAATGTCCAACTTGAGCGATCGTCTGATCCTCGCCCTGACTTCAGATGCACGAGATTCGATTCAGGTCTGCAGATTGTGCCTGCCATATCCTCACCCAGAAACCTAGGCCTAGCTTGGGTTCCCAGACTTCCGTCCTCAGACTACTGGCCCACAAGCCCTCCATTTTGGCAATTCAGAACTACAATGCAGCACTCTGCCTGCCGTCCTGAAGAACAATATTGCCGTCTGGCGCTACCCAGGAACCCCAAATGAGGATCAACGGGGCACGCAATTCGGCTGTACCCCCAATATAGTATGACCTGGGCACTAATGCCCTTTCTGACACAGCTTGATCCTGGACCTCCTGGCCCCACCAGACAGCTGGCCGCACACTGAGCACATCGGACCCGCCATGGCCTTAGGTCATCATCTCTTCCCTTCCTCAGTTTTCTTAGGACGTCATCTCTTGTCAACCTCGGTTTTCAAGCTTCAGAACCTAGACCTTATCTCCAATCACGGCCCGGGTTTGAAAATGATGAAGAAATCAGAACTCTTTCCCCATGGCAAGAAACCTTGTGGTTGGCATGTTGTCCAAAGTTCAGTGTAGGAGAAACCAGCATTCACCCTGAGGCCCCGCCCATTCTTGAGTGCGACGAGGGCATAAACACGCATTGTGACCCTCAGCGTGAGTCCTGTCCTCTAGTACGTCCTCTCAGTGGCTGGACCATTAGATGTCATAATGGGCTTGACATGTCCCTAGGCCCCAATTTTTAACTGGATTTCTGGATGTCCAGACGCCCCTCCCCAGGGCTCTTCTCTGTAATCCCTCTTTTGGTGGGACACCTGAGGTTGAAAAACAAAACAAACAAATCAACAACAACAGAACAACGGACATCTTCCATCCCACAGAATGACCCCAAACTCTTTGGACGGGGCCAAGCTCCCAGGGAGTAAGACTCGTCCATTTCCCATGAAGTCACCCGTAAATTTCACGACCATGAGTGACACGATATCCAGAGACAAAACTTGAGCAAGAGCCTCACACTCGCCCTTTTTTCACATCCCGAAGTCTTCTCCTCATGGTCTGTAGATCAGTGTTCCATACCTATGACCCGAAACATAAGCCGAGTTTGTGTTTTCAGACAACTGTCCAAACAGCCCTGACCTACACACCCAACAGGCTCAGACCCCTGGAGCCAAACCTGACGACTGTGATTGCCCGCTCCAAGGGAATTGTATCTGCCCATTCCAATGGCACAACCCTACTAAGAGTATAAACCTCCAAAGTCCCTGAGGCCATCCCAATATTTGTGGCTTCCCAGGAAAACAGGGGCAATCTGGGCCCATCTGAGCAACTACCGGCACTCAGACCCGTAGACTGATGTGCCCAGAGGGAAAAAGGAAAGAACAGGCACCTAGGCACTTATCGGATCCATTGCTTTGGTTTCCAGGCATCTCTCCTCAGAGGCCTGGATTTAATAACAGCATATGGCTGTTAATTGACTCACCCATCAGAACAAATCTCATCTACACATGGGAACCTTGCACGATGGAGCAATGTGAAAGCCTCTCTTTAGGAGAACCCTTCAGGGCCCCAGTGCCACCGCTTCATTCCAAGGTCTCCATAGACACAAAATCAAATTAGGACACATCCACGGGAGAGTCCATTTCAACTCAGCCTCCTCGGTTGCTCCCCCAGATCCAGCAGATCTAACCTGTCTTGTTGCTTGCAGACAATTGGAATGCGAGGTGGGCTACGCAGCCATCCATCCTTAGAACCCTGCTCGGAATCATTGTCCTGGAGCCAACCAACAGGTCTCAATTGTCCTGCAGAAGAATCTTTGCAGTTGGGAGCTTCTCACAACTCCCATCGTGGGAAAACCTCCATGGCCATGTGATCCACCCCCCCTTCAAGAAGGGGGCATAAGGGACAGAATGTCCAACCTGAGCGATCATCTGATCCTTGCCTTGACTTCAGAAGCACGAGATCTCGATTCAGGTCTGTAGATTGTGCCTGCCATATCCTCACCCAGAAACCTATGCCTTGCTTGGGTTCTCAGACTTCAGTGCTCAGACTACTGGCCCACAAGCCCTCCAGTTTGGCAATCCAGAACTACAATGCAGCACTCTGCCTGCCCTCCAGAAGAAAAACATTGCCCTCTGGCGCTAACCAGAAACCCCAAATGACGATCAATGGGGCACGCCATTCGGCTGACCCCAAATATATAGGCTGACCTGGGCACTATTTCCCTTTCTGACATAGCCTGAGCCTGGACCTCCTGGCCCCACCCAGACAGCTGGCCTCACATTGAGCACATCGGACCCGCCATGGCCTTAGGTCGCCATCTCTTCTCAACCTCGGTTTTCAGGCTTCAGAACCTAGACCTTATCTCCAATCACAACCCGGACTTGAAAATGATGCAGACATCAGAACTCTTTCCCCATGGCAAGAAACCATGTGGTTGGCATGTTGTCCAAGGTTCAGTGAACTTGAAACCAGTGTGGCCCATGAGGCCCCGCCCATGCTTGCTGGCCACATTGGTCACAAACACACATTGTGACCCTCAGCCTGCGCCCTGTCCTCAGGTAAGGCCTCTCAGTGGCTGGATGGAGAGACAGCATATTGGGCATGCCATGCCCCTAGGCCCCAATTTTTAACCATAGTTCGGGTTGTCCCTTCACTCTTCCCCAGGGCTCTGCTTTGGAATTCCTCTTTTGGTGGGACACCTGAGGTAACAAACCTGAAAGGAGTCCTCCCAACCCACAGATTGACGAAAAACAATTGGGATCTGGCCAAGTCCACAGAGAGCAAGATTCGTCCATGGCCCATGAGGCCTCCGCAACATTCAACGTCCATCGCTGATACAAAATCCAGAGACAAAAGCCTGAGCATGCGCCTCAGACTCGCTCATTCTTCATATCCTGAAGAGTTCACAGATAAGAACCTACACGGCACTCGAATGCACCCAAAATATATAGTCTAACCTGGGCACTAATGCACTGTCTGACAGCCTGAGCCCGGTCCTCGTGAACAACACCCAGACAGCTGACCGCACACTGAGCACATCAGACCCGCCATGGCCTTAGGTCATCATCTCTTCCCTACCTCCGTTTTCAGGCTTCAGAACCTAGACCTTAACTCCAATCACTGCCCAGGGGTGACTGTGATGCAGAAATCAGAACTCTTCCCTACCCATGGCAAGAAACCTTGTGGTTGGCATGTTGTCCAATGTTCAGTGTAGGAGAAACCAGCATTCACCCTGAGGCCCCGCCCATTCTTGAGTGCGACGAGGGCATAAACACGCATTTTGACCCTCAGCGTTAGTCCTGTCCTCTAGTAATTCCTCTCAGTGGCTGGACCATTAGATGTCATAATGGGCTTGACATGTCCCTAGGCCCCAATATTTAACCAGATTTCTGGTTGTCCAGTCGCCCCTCCCCAGGTCTCTACTCTGGAATTCCTCATTAGGTGGGACAACTGAGGATGAAAAACAAAATAACACAAATCAACACCAGAACAACGGACTTCTTCCATCCCGCAAAATGACCCCAAACTCCTTGGACGGGGCCAACATCCCAGAGAGTAAGACTCGTCCATTTCCCATGATGTCACCCGGAAAATTCACGACCATGAGTGACACGATATCCAGAGATAAAAACTTGAGCAAGAGCCTCACACTCTCCCTATTTTCATATCCCGAAGAGTTCTCATGGTCTGTAGATCAGTCCTGCCATACCTATGACCTGAAACATAAGCCGAGTTTGTGTTTTCAGACAAATGTCCAAACAGCCGTGGCCTACACACCCTACAGGCTCAGACCCCGGAGCCAAACCTGACAACTGTGCTTCCCCTCTCCAAGGGAATTGTATGTGCCCACTCCAAGGGCCACAACCCTACTAATACGATAAACGTCCAAATTACCTGAAGTCATACCAATATTTGTGTCTTCCCAGGACAAACAGGGGCAATCTGGGCCCATCTGAGCACCTACCTTCTCTCAGATCGGAAGACTGATATCCCCAGAGGTAAAAAGGAATGAAAAGGCCCCTAGGCACCTATCGGATCCATTGCTTTGGTTTCCAGGAATCTCTCCTCAGAGGAATGGATTTCAATAACAGCATATGGCTGTTTCTTGACTCACCCATCAGAACAAATTTCATCTACACATGGGAAACTTGCACAATGGAGCTCTGTGAAAGCCTCTCTTTAGGAGAACCCTTCAGGGCCCCAGTGCCACCGCTTTATTCCAAGGTCTCCATAGACACAAAATCATATTAGGACACATCCACGGGAGAGTCCATTTCAACTGAGCCACCTCGGTTGCTCCCCCAGATCCAGCAGATCTAACCTGTCTTGTTGCTTGGAGACAATTGGAATGCGAGGTGTGCTACCCAGCCATCCATCCTTAGAACCCTGCTCGGTATCATTGTCCTGGAGCCAACCAACAGGTCTCAATTGTCCTGCAGAATAATCTTTGCAGTTGGGAACTTCTCACAACTCCCATCGTGGGAAAACGCCCAGGGCCTCGTGATTCACCCCCCCCCTTCAAGAAGGGGCCATCAGGGACAGAATGTCCAACCTGAGTGATCGTTTGATCCTCGCCCTGACGTCAGATGCACAAGATCTCGATTCAGGTCTGTAGATTGTGCCAGCCATATCCTCACCCAGAAACCTAGGTCTAGCTTGGCTTCTCAGACTTCCGTCCTCAGACTACTGGCCCACAAGCTCTCCAGTTTGGCAAACCAGAACTACAATGCAGCACTCTGCCTGCCCTCCAGAAGAAAAACATTGCCCTCTGGGGCTACCCAGAAAACCAAATGAGCATCAACCTGCACGTCATTCGGTTGTACCACCAATATTTAGGCTGACCTGGGCACTAAAGCCCTTTGTGGCACACCCTGAGCCTGGACCTCCAGGTCCCACCCAAACACTTGGCCGCACACATAGAACATAGGACACGTCATGGCCTTAGTTCGTCATCTCTTCTCAACCTCGGTTTTCAGGCCTACACACCCTACAGGCTCAGGCCCCTGGAGCCAAACATGAAGACTGGGCTTGCCCTCTCCAAGGGAATTGTATGTGCCCATTCCAATGGCCACAACCCTACTAATAGGATAAAACTCCAAAGTCCCTGAGGCCATCCCAATATTTGTGGCTTCCCAGGACAAACAGGGGCAATCTGGGCCCATCTGAGCACCTACCGCCACTCAGACTCGTAGACTGATGTCCCCAGAGGTCAAAAGGAACGAACAGGCCCATAGGCACCTATCGGATCTATTGCTTTGGTTTCCAGGCATCTCTCCTTAGAGATCCTTAGAACCCTTAGAACCCTGCTCTTGCGTCATTCCTTATGGGACATCCTTGAGCCATCCAACAGGTGTAGACTGTCCCACAGGATTCCTTGTTTATGGACCACCTCACAACTCATATCATGGAAAGCTTCCAAGGACACATGATGACCCCAATCTTCATGAATGCGGATCATGGAAAGAAACTCCAACCTGAGCCAACGGATGATCTTCGCCTAGACCTCAGATGTATGAGATAATGATTAAGCTCTTCAGAGTGCACCTGCTGTGCCCTCAACCCAAACCCTAAGCATAGCTAGTGTTCTCACACTTCCGTCCTCACTCTCCTGGACCACACGCCCTCCATTTTGGTATTTCCGATGACACAGTGCTGCACTCTGCCTGCCCTCTAGAAGAAAAACATTGCCCTATGGGTCTACCCAGAAACCTCAAATGAGGATAAACCTGCATGCCACTCAACTGTACACCAATTATATAGTCTAGCCTGTGCACTAATGCCCTGTCTGACACAACCTGAGGCCTGAATTCCCAACCGACACCCAGACAGCTTGCCGTACACTGAGAACATCTGTACCGCCATGGCCTTAGGTTGCCATCTCTTTCCAACCTGGTTTTCAGGCGACAGAAACCTAGACCTTATCTCTACTCATTTCCCGTGGGTGAACGTCATGCAGAAATCATAACTCCTCCTTCCCTCTCGCCAGAATCTTGTGGTTGGCATCTTATCCAAAGTTCAGTGTAGGACCCCTGTGGGGCCTACAGGAGTAGTAGTAGGGCCCCTGAGGGTAATGTAGGGTCCCCGAGGCCCTGCCCATGCTTAAGAGCTGCGGTGGGCACAAACACACATTGGGACCCTCAGTTTGAACCCTGTCCTCAAGGAAAGCCTCTCAGTGGCTGGACCATGAGCCCACATATGGGGCCTGCCATGCCCCAAGTCACCCAATCTTAACCAGAGGTAGAGACATCTAGTCACCCCTACTCAGGGCTCTGCTCTGGAATCCCTCTTTGGTGGGACATTTGAGGTAAGTAAACACAGAAAGGATTCCTCCCACCCACAAAATGTCCCCAATCACTTGGGATCAGAGAGAAAGACTCCTCCATGGCCCATAAGGCTAGCCCGACATTCCACGGCCACCATTGACACAAAATCCAGAGACATAAGCCTCACCCTTAGGTCATAGCCCCAAAAATTCTCCTTATAGTCTGTAGATCGGGCCTGCCATACCTACGTCCCCAAACCGTGTTTTTAGACTTCTATCCTGACATCCCTGTCCCACACACCCTCCAGGCTGAGGCCCCTGGAGCCACCCCTCAGGACTGTGCCTGCCCTCTCCAAGGAAATTCTTCCCATTCCATTGGCCAAAACCCTACAGATTAGGAGAAACCTCCAAAGTCCCAGAGGCCATTCCAATAGTCTAGGCCGCCCAGTACAAAGAGGGGTGATCTGTCACAAGCTGAGCAACGACCTCAACTCACCCGTAGACAGATATCCCAAGAGAAAGGTATTAAACTGGACAGGCCCCAAGAACGTAATTGGTTCCATTGCTTTTGTTTCTAAGCATCTCTCCTCCGAGGCCTGTTTTCCAATACCAGCATATGGGGGATTCCAGAGATACCAATCAGAACAAATCTTGTCTCCACATGGGAAACTTATCCTTTGGAGCTCTGTAAAAACCTCCAGTTAGGAGAAAGCTTCAGGTAACCGGAGCCACCGCCCTATTCCAAGGTCTCCATGGACACAAACCCACATTATGACCATTCGGCGGGAGAGTACATTGCAACTCAGCCCCGTTGATTACTCCCCCAGAGCCAGAATATCAAACCTGCCTTGTCGCTAGGAGACAACTGGAATGCAAAGCAGACTCTCTAGGCATCCATCGTTGGAATCCTGCTCGGGCGCCATTCCATATGGGATGTCCTGGGAGCCTTCCAACAGGTCTTGACTGTCCTGCAGAAGGAATCCTTGCAGATTGGAGCATCTCACAAGTCCTATCGTGGGAAACCCTACATGGCCTCATGAGATGCTCCCCTTTATAAAGGGGCCATCATGGACGGAAACTCCAACCTGAGCCAACTTCTGATCCATTGCTTTGGTTTCTATGTATGTCTCCTCAGAGGCCTGGTTTCCAATATCAGAATATGGGGGTTTCCTAAGGAAACAATCAGAACAGATCTCATCTCCACATGAGAAACTTGCTCTTTGGAGCTGTGTCCAACCTCAGGTTAGGAGGATCCTTCATGGCGCTGGCACCATGGCCCAATTCCAAGGTCTCCAAGGACACAAACTTACATTATGATCCATCCTCAGGAGAGTCCATTTCAAATCAGCCCTCTCGGCTGCTCACCCAGAGCCAGCAGATCAAACCTGCCTTGTCACTAGGAGACAGTTGGAATGCGAGGTGGGCTGCCCAGGCATCCATCCTTAGAACCCTGCTCTGGAGAATTTCTTTATGGGACGTCTTGAATCCAACCAACCTGTCTTGACTGTCTCGCAGAATGAATCCTTGTGGTTTGAAGCATCACACAATCCCACTGTGAGAAAACCTCCATTTCCTCATGATGCCCCACACCTTCATAAATGGGCCATCATGGACAGAAACTCCATCCTAAGCCAAAGTCTGATCCGCGCCCTGAATTCAGAAGCATGAGATCTCGATTCAGCACTTGAGAGTGTGCCTGCTGTGCCCTCGCCCCGAAACCTTAGCCTAACTTGTGTTCTCAGAATTCCGTCTTCACAATCTTGGCCACACCCCTCCAGTTATGCAATTCTGGAGACTCAATGCGGCACTCTGCCTGCCCTCCAGAAGTAAAATGTTGCCCTATAGGGCTAACCAGAAACGCCAAATGAGTAACAACCTGCATGCCACTCGACCATACCCCAATTATACAATCTAGCCTGTTCACTAAAGCCCTGTCTGACAAAGCCTGAAGGCAGACCTCCAGTCCAACACCCAGACAGCTGGCCGTACACTGAGCATATCAAACCCACAATGCCTTTCGGCCATCATCGCTACCCAACCTCAGTTTTCACCTTCAGAACCTAGACCTTATCTCCACTCACTGCTCAGGAGTGAACGTGATACAAGAATCAGAACTTCTCCTTCGCCATGGCAAGAAACCTTGTGGTTGGCATGTGGTCCAACGTTCATTGTAGGAGAAAGCAGCATGGACTATGAGGCCCCACCTATCCCTGAGGGCTACAATTTGCACAAACACACATTGTGACCCTCAGCGTGAGCCCTATCCTCATGTAAAGCCTCTTAGTGACTGGAACAACAGCCCACATATGGGGCTTGCCAAGCCTCTAGTCCCCCAATCTCAACCAGAGTTAGAGATGTCTAGTCACCCCTACTCAGGGCACTGCTCTGGAATCCCTCTTTGGTGGACACCTGAGGTAAAAAAAAAAAATACAGAAAGGACTCTTCCCATCCACAGAATGATCCCACCCACTTGGGATCAGGCAAAATCACCAGAGAAAGACTTGTCCATGGCCCTTGAGGACACCCCGACATTCCACGGCCACCGTAGGCACAAAATCCAGAGACAAAAGCCTGAGCAAACGCCACATACTCGCCCTTTGTTCATAGCCCGGAAAATTCTCACGGTCTGTACATCGAGCCTTCATACATACATCCCCAAACCTAAGCTGAGTTTGTGTTTTCAAACTTCTGTCCCCACAGTCCTGGCCCACACACCATCCAAGCTGGGGCCCCTGGAGCCACACCTGAGGACTGTGGCTTCCTTCTCCAGGGGAATTCTGCCATTTCCATTGGCCACAACCCTATAGATTAGGAGAAACCTCCAAACTCCCCGAGGCCATCCCAATAGTGTTGGCTGCCCAGGAAAAACAGGGATGATCTTTCACAAGTTAGGAAACTACCTCCACTCAGACCCAGAGACAGATATCCCCATAGAATAAGATTGAACTGGACAGGCACTTAGGCCCTAATCAGATCCATTGCTTTTGTTTCCAGGCATCTCTCCTCAGAGGCCTGGTTACCAATACCAGCATATGGGGGATTACTGAGGCACTCATAGAAAAATCTCGTCTCCACATAGGAAATGTACTCTTTGGAGCTCTATAAAAACCTCTGTTTAGGAGAATCTTTCAGGGCCCCGGATCAAGCGCCCCATTCCAAGGTCTCCATGGACTTAAACCCACATTATGATCTATCCTCGGTAGAGTCCATGTCAACTCATCCCCCTTGGTTTCTCCCCCAGGGCCTGCAGATCAAACCTGCCATGTTGCTAGGAGACAACTAGAATGGGAGGCGGGCTGCCCAGGCATCCATCCTTAGAACCCTACCCTGGAGTCGTTCCATATGGGACATCCTAGAGCCATCCAACAGGTCTCACGTGTCCCACAGAAGGAATCTTTGCAGTCAGGTGCATCTCACAACTTCCATTGTGGGAAAATCTTCATGGCTTCTTGAGACGCTCCACTTTATAAAGGGGACATCATGGACAGAAACTCCAACCTGAGCAAACGTCTGATATTCGCCCTGGCTTCAGGTGCATGAGATCTTGATTCAGCTCTGCAGAGTGTGCCTTCTGTGCCCTCACCCCAAAAACTAAGCTTAGCTTGTGTTCTCAGACTATCGTCCTCACACCCCTGGCCCAAAAGCCCTACAGTTTGGCAATACTGGGGCCACAATGCAGCACTCTGCCTGCCCTCCAGAAGAAAAACGTTGCCTTATGGAGCTACCTAGAAACCCGAATGAGGATCAACTGAACGCCACTCGACTGCACCCCAAATATACAGTCTACCCTGTCTAATGCCCTGTCTGACACAGCATGAGCCCACACCTCCAGACCTACGCTCAACAGCTAGCCACACACTGAGCTCATTGTACCCATCAGGTCCTTAGGTCTTCATCTCTTCCCAACCTCGGTTTTCGGGTTTCAGAACCTAGACCTAAACTCCAATCACTGTCCAGGGGTGAACGTGATGCATAAATCACAACTCTTCCTTCGCCATGGCCGGAAACCTTGTGGTTGGCATATTCTCCAACGTTCAGTGTAGGAGAATCCAGCGTGGCCCATGAGGCCCTTCCCATGCTTGAGGGCCTTGTTGGGCACAAATAGGCATTGTGACCCTCAGCATGAGCCCTGTCCTGAAGGAAGACCTCTCAGTGTCTGAATCAAGAGCCCACATATTGGACTTGCCATCCCCCTAGGCCCCCAAACTTAAACAGAGGTGGCGTTATCCAGTTGTCCCTACCAAGGACTCTGCTCTGGAATCCCTCTTTTATTGGCACACATGAGGTACATAAAATAAAATAAAAAAACAGAAAGGACACCTCCCATCCCACAGAATGTACCCAAACTCTTGGGATTGGGTCAAATCCTCAGAGAAGGAAAGCCGTCCACAACCCATGAGGCCACGCCAGCATTCGACCCACATTGTTGACACAAATCCATAGACAAAACCTGAGCAATCACCTCAAACTCACCCTTTTTCATATCCAGAAGTGTTCTCACGGTCTGTAGATTGGGCGTGCCATACCTATGTCCCCAATCCTAAGCGGAATTTGTGTTTTCAGACTTCTGTCCCCAGAGGCCTGGCCCACAAACCCTCAAGGTTGGGCCCCTAGAGCCAAACTCAGAACTGTGCCTGCCCTCTCCAGGGGATTTCTGCCCATTCCATTGGCCAAAACCCTATAGATTAGGAGAACCTCCAAAGTCCCGAGGCCATTCCCAATATTATAGGCTGACCAGGACAAACAGGGGCGACATGACACAAGCCGAGCAACTACCTCCCCTCAGATCCATAGACACGTATCCCCAGGAAAGAGATTGAACCGGAAAGGCACCTAGGCCCTAATCATATCCATTGCTTTTGTTTCCAGGCATCTCTCCTCAGAGGCCTGGTTTCCAATACCAGCATATGGGAGATTCCTTAGGCACTCATCAAAACAATTCTCTTCTCTACATAGGAAACGTACTCTTTAGAGCTCCATCAAAACCTCCGGTTATGAACATCCCTCAAGGCCCCGGATCAAGCACCCCATTCCAAGGTCTCCATGGACACAAATGCACATCAAGACCCATCCTCAACTCACCCATTTCAACACACCCGCCTCGGTTACTCCCCTAATTCCAGCAGATCGAACTTGCCTTGGCGCTATGAGACACCTGGAGTGGGAGGCAGGCTGCCCAGGCATCCATCCTTACAACACTGCACTGGATAACTTCCTTATGGGATGTCCTGGAGCCATCCAGCAGGTCTCGACTGTCCCACGGAAGGAATCATTGCGGTTTGGAGCATCTCACAATTCCCATCGTGGGAAAACCTCCATGGCCTCGTGACACCCTCCCCTTCATGAAGGGGCCGTCATGGACAGAAACTCCAACCTGAGCCAACGTCTGATCCTAGCTCTGTCTTCAGGTACAGGGGATCTCGAATCATCTCTGCAGAGGGTTCCTGCCGTCCCCTGACCCCGAAATCTAAGTCTGGCTTGTGTTCTCAGAATTTTTTCCTCACACTCCTGGCCCACAAGCCTTCCAGTTTGGGAATTCTGGAGCCACTATGTGGCACTGTGTCTCCTTCCAGAAGAAAAACGTTGCCCTCTGGGGCTACCCAGTAACCACAAATGAGTACCAACCTGCACGAAACTCGACTGCACCCCAATGATACAGTAAGGCTGGGCACTAATTCCCTGTGTGCCACAGCCTGAGCCTGCACCTCCCAACCCACACTCAACAGCTGGCCGAACACTGAGCACATCAGTCACACCATGGCCTTAGGTCTTCATCTCTTCCCAACCTCAGTTTTCAGGCTTCAGAACCTAGACCTTAAATCCAATCACAGTCCAGGAGTGAAAGTGTTGCAGAAATTAGAACTCCTTCTTCCCCATGGCCAGAAAACTTGTGCTTGCCATATTGTGCAACGTTCAGTGTAGGAGAAACCAGCATGGTACTTAGGCCACGCCCTGACTTGAGGGGCTCCTTGGGCACAAAAACACATTGTGAAACTCAATGTGAGCCCTAAGCTCAAGGAAGGCCTCTCAGTGTCTGGACCAAGAGCCCACATATGGGGCTTGCCATGTTCTTAGGTCCCAATGTTAACCAGAGTTCTGGTTGTCCAGTCGCCCCTCCCCAGGACTCTGCTGTGGAATCCCTCTTTTGGTGGTCCACCTGAGGTAAAAAACAAAACAAACAAAAAAAAAAAAAAAAACAGAAAGGCCTCCTCCATTCCCACAGAATGACCCCAAACTCTTGGGATTGGGTCAAATCCCCAAAAAGGGAGCCTCATCGATGGCCCATGAGGACCCCCGGACATTCCATGGCAATCGGTGACACATATCTAGAAAAAAATAAGCATGAGCAAGTACCTCACTTTCGCCCTTTGTTCATATCCCGAAGAGTTCTCCTCACGGTCTATATATCTGGCTGGCCATACCTACAGACCCAAACCTAAGTGGAGTTTGTGTTTTCAGACTTTTGTCCAAATAGCCCTGGACCACACACGCTCCACACTTGGGTCCCTGGAGCCACACCTCAGGACTGTGCTTCCCTTTCAAGAGAATTCTTCCACTCCATTGGCCACAACCTTGCAAATTAGGAAAAACCTCCAAAGTTACCGAGGCCATCCCAATAGTGTAGGCCGCCCAGGACAAACAGGTGTGATCTCAAACCAGCGGAGCAACTACCTCCACTCAGACAAAAGATGTCCCCAGAGAAGAATATTGAACCGGACAGGCCCCTAGGCCCTAATCAGATCCATTGCTTTGGTTTCCAGGCATCTCTCCTCAGAGGCCTCATTTCCAATACCAGCAAATGGTGGTATCCTGAGGCACCAATAAGAACAAATCTCGTCTCCCCATGGAAAACTTGCTCATTGGAGCTTTGTTATCACCTCTGGTTAGGAGAATCCTTCAGGGCCCTGGTGCCACTGCCCCATACCAAGGTCTCAATGGACTCAAACCAACATTAAGACCATCCTCAGGAAAGTCCATTTCAACTCATTTAAGACCATCCTCAGGAAAGTCCATTCCCACTCAGACCCCTCTGATGCTACCCCAAGCCAGCAGATCAAACGTTTCTTGTTGCTACGAGACAATTGGAATTGAGGCTGTCTGCCCAGGCATCCATACTTAGAACCCTGTTCTGGAAAAATACCTTAGGAGACGTCCTGGAGCCATCCAACAAATTTTAATTGTCCCACAGAAGGAATCCTTGCGGTTTGGAGCATCTCACAACTCTAATAGTGGGAAAACCCCCATGGCCTCATAATGCCCCCCCCTTCATGAAGGGGCCAACATGGACAGAAACTCCAACCTGAGCCAAAGTCTGATCCTCGACCTGACTTCAGACCCATGAGATCTCAATTCAGCTCTGCAGAGTGTGCCTGCCATGTCCATTCCCCGAAACCTAAGCCTAGCTTGTGTTCTCAGACTTCCGTCCTCACTCTCCTGGCCCACAAGCCCTCCAGTTTGGGAATTCCGAAGCCACAATGCAGCACTCTGCCTGCCCTCCAGAAGAAAAACTTTGCCCTATGCTGCTAATAAGAAACCCCAAATGATTATCTAATGCATGCCACTCGACTGTAAAGCAATTATACAGCCTACCCTGAATAGTAATGCCCTGTCTGGCACAGCCTGAGACAAGACATCCCAAACGACACCTAGACAGCTGGCTCCAACCTGGACACAAGGGACCCGCTATGGCTGTAGTTCGTCATCTCTTCCCAACCTCGGTTGTCAGGCTTCAGAACCGAGACCTTATCTCCAATCACTGCCCAGGGGTGAACGTGATGCAGAAATTAGAATTCCTCCTTCCCCATGGCCAGAAACCTTGTGGTTGGCATGTTGTCCAACGTTCAATGTGGGAAAACCTGCATTGTTAGAAAGGCGGGCCAGTGCTTGAGGGCCGCCTAGGGCACAGACATGCATTGTGACCTGTAGGTGAGTCCCGTATTAAAGTAACGCCTCTCAGTGGCTGGACCAAGATCCTGCATATGGGGCTTGTCATATCCATAGGCCCCCAGGCTTAACCAGAGAGCGAGTATTCCAGTTGTCAGTACCCACTGCTATGCTCCAGAATCCCTCTACTGGGGGGACACATGAGGCAGAAAACAGGACTCTTCCCTTCCCACAGAATGACCCCAAACTCTTGGGGGCTGGACAACCTACCAGAGAGGGAGACTTCTACGACCCATGAGGCAACTCCTACATTAAACGGCCATTGTGGACAAAATATCCAGAGACAAAAGACTGAGCGACTGCCTCCCTCTCACCCTTCTTTCATATCCAGAGGAGCTCCCTCACTGACTGTAGATCAGGCCTACCATAACCTCGGCCCCAAACCTGAGCTGAGTTTGGGTTTTTGGATGTCTGTCTTCACAGCCGTGGCCCACACCACCTCCAGGCTGGGGTCTCTGGAGCCACACCACAGAACTGTGCCTGCTCTCTCCTAAGAAACTGCCCGTTCCATTGGCCACAACTCTACAAAATAGTAGAAACCTCAAGGTCCCCAAGGACATCCCACTACCGCAAGCCGCACTGGACAAACAGGGGCATTATGACACCAGCTGAGCAACTACTACCTCCATGCAGACACACAGACTGATATCCGCAGAGACAGAAGATTGAACCAGACAGGCCCCTAGGCCCGATTATGAACTCTGGCTTTGGTGTCCAGGTATCACTCCTCAGAGGCCTGGGTTCGAAGACCAGCATATGGGGCTATCCGGAGGCACCAGACAGAACACCTCTCATCTCCGCATGGAAAGCTTCCTTGTTGGAGTTGTGTCAAACCCTTCGGGTTGGAGAATCCTGCAGAGTCCCTTAGCTACTGCCACATTCCAAGGTCTCCATGGCCACCAACCCACATTATGACTCATCCTCAGGAAAGTCCATTTAAACTCAGCCTTCTGGGTAGCTCACCCAAGAGCCCGCAGATTGAGCGTGCCCTGTCTCGACCAGGCAATGGGAAGGTGAGTTGGCGTTTCTCGGCATCCATGCTTAGGCCCCTGCTCTCGAGTCTTTCTGTATGGGGCATCCTGGAACCATCCAATAGTACTCGACTGTCCTGAAGAAGGAAACTTTGAAGTTTGGAGCAGCTCACAACTCCCAGCGTAGGGAAACCTCCCTGGCCTCATGACGCCCTCACCCCCTTCAGGAAGGGGCCGTCATGGACACAAACTCCAGCTTGAGGCAACATCTGATACTCGCCCTGACCTCAGATGCAGGAGATCTCGATTCAGCCTCTGCACAGTGGGCCCAAACCTCGTGCTACCTTGTGTTTTCAGACTTCCTTCCTCACACTCCTGGCAAACATTTCCTCAAGACTTGGAATTCTGGAACCGAAATGCAGCCCTATGCTGGCCCTCCAGAAGAAAAACGTTGCTCTATGGGGATCTCCATAAACCCCAAATGAGGATCAACCTGCTCGGTTCTCGACCTCACCCCAATTGGATTTTTCGGGTTGTCCATTCATCCTTCCCCAGAGCTCTGCTGTGGAATCCCTCTTTTGGTGGGACACCTGAGGTAACAAAACTAAAAGGACTCCTCCCATCCTTCAGATTGACCCCAAACAATTGGGATTGGACCAAATTCACAGAGAGGAAGTCTCGTCCATGGCCCATGAGGCCTCCCCGAGATTCCACAGCCATCGTTGACAACAAATCCAGAGACAAAAGTCTGAGCAAGCGCCTCACACTCGCTCTTTTGTCGTATCCCGAAGAGTTCTCCTCACGGTCTGTGGATCGGGCCTGCCATACCTACTTCCCAAACCTAAGCCGAGTTTGTGTTTTCAGACTTCTGTCCCCACATTCCTGGCCCACAGACCCTTCAGGCTGGGGCCCCTGGATCCACACATCAGGACTGTGCCTGTCCATACCACGGGAATTCTGCCCATTCCATTGTCCACAATCGTACAACTTAGGACAAACCTCCAGAGTAGCAAGGACATCCCAATAATGTAGGCCGCCCAGGACAAACAAGGGTCATCTGAAACCAGCTGAGCATGTACCTCTACTCAGCGTAGATGGATGTCCCCAGAGAAGAAGATTGAATCAGACAGGCCCCTAGGCCTGAATCAGATTCATTGCTTTCGGTTACAGGTATCTGTCCTCAGAGGCCTGGTTTCCAATATTAGCATATGGGGATTTCATGAGGCAGCAATCAGAACAAATCTCTTCTCCACATGGGAAAATTATCCTTTGAAGATGTCTCAAACCTCCAGTTAGGAGAATCCTTCAGGGCCTGTGTGCCACTGCCCCATTACAAGGTCTCCATAGACACAAAAACACATTAGGACCCATCCACAGGAGAGTCCATTTCAACTGAGCGTATTCGGTTGCTCCGCGAGATCCAGCAGATCTAACTTGTCTTGTTGGTAGGAGACAACTGGAATGTGAGGTGGCCTACCCCGCCATCCACCCTTAAAACCCTGCTCGGAATCATTGGCCTGGAACCAACCAACAGGTATCAATTGTCCTGCATAAGAATCTTTGCAGTTGGGAGTTTCTCACAAATCCAATCGTGAGAGAACCCCCATGGCCACATGATCCCCCCCCCCTTAATAAAGGGGCCATCAGGGACATAAGGTCCAACCTGAGCGATCGTCTGATCCTCACCCTGACTTCAGATGCACGAGATCTCAGTTCAGGTCTGTAGATTGTGCCTGCCATGTCATCACCCAGAAACCTAAGCCTAGCTTGTGTCCTCAGACTTCTGTCCACAGACTACTGGCTCACAAGCCCTCCAGTTTGGCAATCCAGAACTACAATGCAGCACTCTACCTGCCCTGCAGAAGAAATACACTGCCCTCAGGGGCTACCTAGAAACCCCAAATGAAGATCAAACTGCACGCACTTGGCTATACACAAAAAATATATAGGATGACCTGGGAAATAATGCCCTTTCTGACACAGCCTGAGCCTGGACCACCTGGGCCCACCCAGACAGCTGGCTACATACTGAGAACTTCAGACCCCCCATGGCCTTAGGTTGTTATCCCTTCCCAACCTCAGTTTTCAGGCTTCAGAACCTAGACCTTCTCTCCAATCACTGCCCAGGTTTCAAAATGATGCAGAAATCAGAACTCCTTCCCGATGGTAGGAAAACTTGTGGTTCGCTTGTTGTCCAACGTTCAGTGTAGTGGAAACCAGTGTGTCCCTTGAGGCCCCGCCATTGCTCACGGTCCAGATAGGTAGCAAACACACATTGTGACCCTCAGCCTTTGCCCAGTCCTCAGGTAAGGCCTCTCAGTGGCTGGATGAACAGACAGCATATTGGGCTTGCCAAGCCCCTAGGCCCCAATTTTTAACCATAATTCATGTTGTCCCTTCACTCTTCCCCAGGGCTCTGCTTTGGAATTCCTCTTTTGGTGGGACACCTGATGTAACAACCCTGAAAGGAGTCCTCCATCCAACAGATTGACGAAAAACAATTGGGATCGGGCCAAATCCACAGAGAGCAAGATTCGTCCATGGCCCATGAGGCCTCCTCGACATTCCACGGCCATCGCTGATACAAATCCAGAGACAAAAGCCTAAGCAAGCGCCTCAGACTCGCACTATCTTCATATCCTGAAGATGTCTTCTCATGGTTTGTAGATTGGGCCTGCCATACCTATGTCCCCAAACATAAGCTGAGTTTGTGTTTTCAGATTTCTGTCCTCAAAGTCCTGGGCCACATACCCTCCAGGGTGGGGACCCTGGAGCCACACATTAGGACTGTGCCTACCCAATCCATGGGAATTCTGCCCATTCCATTGTCCAAAATCGTACATGTTAGAAGAACCCTCCAAAGTCCCTGAGGCCATCCCAAAAGTATAGGTCGCCCGGGACAAAAAAGGACAGTCTGACACCAGCTGAGCATCTAACTCCACTCATACCCTAGAAGGATGTCCCCAGAGAAGAAGATTGAACCAGACAGGAACCTAGGCCAAAATCGGATCCATTGCTTTGGTTTACAGGCATGTCTCCTCAAAACCCTGGATTCCAATACGAGCATTGGGGTTTTCCTGAGGCACCCATCAGAACAAACCTCGTCTCCAAAATGATACTTGTGCATGGGAGCTATGTCAAAAGCTTAGGAGAATACTTCAGGGTCCCGGTGCCAAAGCCCCATTCCAAGGCCCTCATGGACACAAACACACATTAGACCCATCCTCAGGAATGTCCATTTCAACTCAGCCACCCCGGTTGCTCCCGCAGAGCCATCAGATCTAAACTGTCTTGTCCCTAGGAGACAATTGGAATGTGAGGCGGGCTTCCCAGGCATCCATCCTCGAACGTTGGTCTGGACTCATCCATATGGGATGTCCTGGAGCTGTCCAACAAGTCTCAATTGTCCCGCAGAAGGAATCCTTGGAGGGGGCATCCCAACACTCCCAACGTGGGAATACCTACACGGCCTCGAGATTCGGCTCCCTTTATGAAGGGGCCGTCATGAACAGATAATCCAAGCTGAACCAACGTCTGATCCTCGCTCTGACTTCAGATGCATGAGATATTGCTTCAGATCTTCAAGAGGTACATGCCGTGCCCTCGCCCTGAATCCCAAGTCTAGCTTTTGTTCTCAGACTTCCGTCCTCACACTCCTGGCCCCGAAGCCCACAAGTTTGCCAATCCGGACCATCATTGCAGCACTCTGCCTGCCCTCGAGAAACAAAATATTGCCCAATGAGCTGCCCGGGCACATTAAATGAGAATAAACCTACACGGCACTCGAATGTACCCAAATTATATAGTCTAAACTGGGCAGTAATGCACTGTCTGACACACCCTGATCCGGGACCTCCTGAGCAACACCCAGACAGCTGACCGCACCCTGAGCCCATAAGACCCGCCGTGGCCTTAGGTCATCATCTCTTTCCTACCTCAGTTTTCAGGCTTCAGAACCTAGACCTTATCTCCAATCACTGCCCAGGGGTGAGTGTGATGCAGAAATCAGAACTCTTCCTTACCCATGGCAAGAAACCTTGTGGTTGGAATGATGTCCAACGTTCAGTGTAGGGGAAACCAGCATTCACCCTGAGGCCCCGCCCATTCTTGAGAGCGACGAGGGCATAAACACGCATTGTGACCATCAACGTGAGTCCTGTCCTCTAGTACGTCCTCTCAGTGGCTAGAACATTAGATGTCATAATGGCTGGACATGTCCCTAGGCCCCAAATTTAAACCAGATTTCTGGTTGTCCAATCGCCCCTCCCCAGGGCTCTACTCTGGAATCCCTCATATGGTGGGGTTTGAAAAACAAAACAAAACAAATCAACAACAAAAAAAACGGACTTCTTCCATCCCACAGAATGACCCCAACTCCTTAGACGGGGCCAAACCCCAAGATAGTAAGACACGTCCATTTCCCATGAAGTCACCCGGAAATTTCACAACCATGAGTGACACAATATCTAGAGACAAAACGTGAGCAAGAGCCTCACAATCGCCCATTCTTCATATCCCAAAGTGTTCTCCTCATGGTCTGTATATCAGACCTGCCATACCTATGACCTGAAACATAAGCCGAGTTTGTGTTTTCAGACAACTGTCCCAACAGCTATGGCCTACACACCCTACAGGCTCAGGCCCATGAGGCCAAACCTGAAGACTGTGCTTGCCCTCTCCAAGGGAATTGTATGTGCCCATTCCAATGGCCACAATCCTACTAAGAGGATAAACCTCCAAAATTCCTGAGGCCGTCCCAATGGTTGTGCATTCCCAGGACAAACAGGGGTAATCTGAGCCCATCTGAGCACCTACCTGCACTCAGACCCGTAGACTGATATCCCCAGAGGTAATAAGGAACGAACAGGCCCCTAAGCACCTATCGGATCCATTGCTTTGTTTTCCAGGCATCTCTCCTCAGAGGCCTGGATTTCAAAAACAGCATATGGCTGTTTCTTGACTCACCCATCAGAACAAATCTCATCTACACATGGGAAACATGCACGATGGAGCTGTGTGAAGCCTCTATTTAGGAGAACCCTTCAGGGCCCCAGGGCCACCGATTCATTCCAAGGTCTCCATAGACACAAAATCATATTAGGTCACATCCACGTGAGAGTCCATTTCAACTCAGGCTCTTCGGTTGCTCCCCCAGATCCAGCTGATATGACCTGTCTTGTTGCTTGGAGACAATTGGAATGCGAGGTGGGCTACCCAGCCATCCATCCTTAGAACCCTGCTCGGAATCGTTGTCCTGGAGCGAACCTACAGGTCTCAATTGTCCTGCTGAAGAATCTTTGCAATTGGGACCTTCTCACAACTCCCATCTTCGGAAAACCCCCATGGACTCGTGATCCCCCCCCCCCCCTTCAAGAAGGGGCCATCAGGGACAGAATGTCCAATCTCAGCGATCGTCTGATCCTCGCCCTGATTTCAGATGCATGAGATCTAGATACAGGACTGTAGACTGTGCCTGCCATATCCTCACCCAGAAAACTAGGCCTAGCTTGGGTTCTCAGACTTCCGTCCTCAGACTACTGGCCAACAAGCCATCCAATTTCGCAATTTAGAAGTACAATGCAGCACTCTGCCTGCCCTCCAGAAGAAAAACATTGCCCTCTGGGGCTCCCCAGGAACCCCAAATGAGGATCAACCTGCACGCCATTCGGCTGTACCCCAAATATATAGGCTGTCCTGGGCACTAATGCCCTTTCTGACGCAGCCTGACCTGGAACTCCTGGGCCCACCCAGACAGCTGGCCGCACACTGAGTACATCGGACCCGCCATGGCCTTAGTTCGTCATCTCTTCTCAATCTCGGTTTTCAGGCTTCAGAACCTAGACCTTATTCTCAATCACGGCCGGGTTTGAAAATGATGCAGAAATCAGAATTCTTTCCCCATGGCAAGAAACCTTGTGGTTGGTATGTTGTCCAAGGTTCATTGTAGTTGAAACCAGTGTGGCCCATGAGGCCCCGCCCATGCTTTCGGGCCACATTGGTCACAAACACACATTTTGACCCTCAGCCTGAGCCCAGTCCTCAGGTAAGGCCTCTCAGTGGCTGGATGGAGAGACAACATATTGGGCTTGCCATGCCCCTAGGCCCCAATTTTTTACCATAGTTCGGCTTATCCCTTCACTCTTCCCCAAGGCTCTGCTTTGGAATTCCTCTTTTGGTGGGACACCGGTGGTAACAAACGTGAAAGGAGTCCTCCCATCCCACAGAATGACGAAAAACAATTGGGATTGGGCCAAATCCACAGAGACCAAGATTCGTCCATGGCCCATGAGGCCTCCCCAATATTCCACGGCCATCGCTGATACAAAATCCAGATTCAAAAGCCTGAGCACGCGCCTCAGAGTTGTTCATTCTTCATATCTTCAAGAGTTCTTCAGATATGACCTACACGGCACTCGAATGCACCCAAAATATATAGTCTAATCTGTGCACTAATGCACTGTCTGACAACCTGAGCCCGGGCCTCGTGACCAACACCCAGACAGCTGACCGCTCACTGAGCACATCAGAACCGCCATGGCCTTAGGTCATCATCTCTTCCCTACCCTAGTTTTCACGCTTCAGAACCTAGACCTTATCTCCAATCACTGCCCAGGGGTGACTGTGATGCAGAAATCAGAACTCTTCCTTACCCATGGCAAGAAACCTTGTTGTTGGTATGTTTTCCAACGTTCAGTGTAGGAGAAACCAGCATTCACCCTGAGGCCCCGCCCATTCTTGAGTGCGACGAGGGCATATACACGCATTGTGACCCTCAGCGTGAGTCCTGTCCTCTAGTACGTCCTCTTAGTGGCTGGAACATTAGATGTCATAATGGGCTTGACATGTCCCTAGGCACCAATTTTTAACCAGATTTCTGGTTGTCCAGTCGGCCCTCCCCAGGGCTCTACTCTGGAATTCCTCATCGGTGGGACACATGAGTTTGATAAACAAATCAACAACAACAGAACAAGGGACTTCTTCCATCCCACAGAATGACCCCAAACTCTTTGGACGGGGCCAAACCCCCAGAGAGTAAGACTCTTCCATTTCCCATGAAGTCACCCGGGAAATTTCACGACCATGAGTGACACGATATCCAGAGAAAAAACTTGAGCAAGAGCCTCACACTCGCCCTTTTTTCATATCCCGAAGAGTTCTCCTCATGGTCTGTAGATCAGTGTGCCATACATATGACCCGAAACATAAGCCGAGTTTGTGTTTTCAGACAACTGTCCAAACAGCCCTGGCCTACACACCCTACAGGCTCAGGCCCCTGGAGCCAAACCTGACGACTGTGCTTGCCCTCTCCAAGGGAATTGTATGTGCCCACTCCAATGGCCACAACCCTACTAATAGGATAAACCTCCAAAGTCCCTGAGGCCATCCCAATATTTGTGGCTTCCCAGGAAAACAGGGGCAATCTGGGCCCATCTGAGCACCTACCGGCACTCAGGGCACTCAGACCCGTAGACTGATGTGCCCAGAGTTAAAAATGAACGAACAGGCCCCGAAGCATCTATTGGATCCATTGCTTTGTTTTCCAGGCATCTCTCCTCAGAGGCCTGGATATCAATATCAGCATATGGCTGTTTCTTGACTCACCCATCAGAACAAATCTCATCTACACATGGGAAACTTGCACGATGGAGCTGTGTGAAAGCCTCTCTTTAGGAGAACCCTTCAGGGCCCCAGTGCCACTGCTGCATTCCAAGGTCTCCATAGACACAAAATCATATTAGGACACATCCACAGGAGAGTCCATTTCAACTCAGTCTCCTCGGTTGCTCCCCCAGATCCAAGATCTAACCTGTCTTGTTGCTTGGAGAAAATTGGAATGCGAGGTGGGCTACCCAGCCATCCATCCTTAGAACCCTGCTCAGAATCGTTGTCCTGGAGCCACCCAACAGGTCTCAATTGTCCTGCAGAAGAATCTTTGCAGTTGGGAGCTTCTCACAACTCCCATCGTGGGAAAACGCCCATGGCCTCGTGATACACACCCCCTTCAAGAAGGGGCCATCAGGGTCAGAATGTCCAACCTGAGCTATCGTCTGATCCTCGCCCTGACTTCAGATGCACGATATCTCGATTCAGGTCTGTAGATTGTGCCTGCCATATCCTCACCCAGAATCCTAGATCTAGCATGGGTTCTCAGATTTCCATCCTCAGACTACTGGCCCGTAAGCCATCCATTTGGCAATCCAGAACTACAATGCAGCACTCTGCCTGCCCTCCAGAATAAAATCATTGCCCTCTGGGGCTACCCAGAAACCCCGAATGAGGATCAACGGGGCACGCCATTCGGCTGTACCCCAAATATATAGGCTGACCTGGGCACTAATGCCCTTTCTGACACAGCCTGAGACTGGACCTCCTGGCCCCACCCAGACAGCAGGACGCACACTGAGCACATCGGACCCGCCATGGCCTGAGTTCGTCATCTCTTCTCAACCTCGGTTTTCAGGCTTCAGAACCTAGACATTATCTCCAATCACGGCCCGGGTTTGAAAATGATGCAGAAATCAGAACTCTTTCCACATGGCAAGAAACCTTGTAGTTGGTATGTTGTACAAGGTCCTGTGTACTTGAAACCAGTCTGGATATGAGGCCCCGCCCATGCTTGCGGGCCACATTGGTCACAAACACACATTGTGACCCTCAGCCTGAGCCCAGTCTTCAGGTAATGCCTCTCAGTGGCTGGATGGAGAGACAGCATATTGGGCTTGCCATGCCCCAGGCCCAAAATTTTAAACATGGTTCGGGTATTCCCTTCATTTTCCCCAGGGCTCTGCTTTGGAATTCCTCTTTTGGTGGGACACCTGTTGTAACAACCCTGAAAGGAGTCCTCCAATCCCACAGATTGACGAAAAACAATTGGGATCGGGCCAAATCCACAGAGAGCAAGATTCGTCCATGTCCCATGACGCCTACCCAACATTCCACGGCCATCGCTGATACAAAATCCAGAGACAAAAGCCGGAGCACGCGCCTCAGACTCACTCATTCTTCATATCCTGAAGAGTTCTTCAGATTAGAACCTACACGGCACTCGAAGGCACCCATAATATATAGTCTAACCTGTGCACTAATGCACTGTCTGACAACCTGAGCCCGGACCTCGTGACCAACACGCAGACAGCTGACCGCACACTGAGCACATCAGTCCCGCCATGGCCTTAGATCATCATCTCTTCCCTACCTCAGTTTTCAGGCTTCTGAACCTAGACCTTATCTCCAATCACTGCCCAGGTGTGACTATGATGCAGAAATCAGAACTCTTCCTTAACCATGTCAAGAAACCTTGTGGTTGGCATGTTGTCCCACGTTCAGTGTAGGAGAAACCAGCCTTCACCCTGAGGCCCCGCCCATTCTTGAGTGCGACGAGGGCATAAACACGCATTGTGACCCTCAGCGTGAGTCCTGTCCTCTAGTACGTCGTCTCAGTGGCTGGACCATTAGATGTCATAATGGGCTTGACATGTCCTTAGGCCCCAATTTTTAACCAGATTTCTGGTTGTCCAGTCGCCCGCCCCAGGGCTCTACTCTGGAATCCCTCATTCGGTGGGACACCTGAGGCTGAAAAACAAAATAAAACAAATCAACAAGAACAGAACAACGGACTTCTTCCGTCCCACAGAATGACCCCAAACTCTTTGGACGGGGCCAAACCCCCAGAGAGTAAGACTCGTCCATTTCCCATGAAGTCACCCGGAAATTTCACCACCATGTGTGACACGATATCCAGAGACAAATACATGAGCAAGAGCCTCACACTCGCCATTTTTTCATATCCAGAAGAGTTCTCCTCATGGTCTGTAGATCAGTCCTGCCATACCTAAGACCTGAAACATAAGCCGAGTTTATGTTTTCAGACAACTGTCCAAACAGCCCTGGCCTACACACCCTACAGGCTCAGGCCCCTGGAGCCAAACCTGACGACTCTGCTTGCCCTCTCCAAGGGAAATGTGAGTGCCCCTTCCAATGACCACAACCCTACTAATAGGATAAACCTCCAAAATCCCTGTGTGTATCCCAATATTTGTGGCTTCCCAGGACAAACAGGGGCAATCTGGGCCCATCTCAGCACCTACCGGCACTCAGACCCGTAGACTGATGTCCCCAGAGGTAAAAAGGAAAGAACAGGCCCCTAGGCACCTATCAGATTCATTGCTTTGGTTTCCAGGCATCTCTCCTCAAAGGCCTGGATTTCAATAACAGCATATGGCTGTTTCTTGACTCACCCATCAGAACAAATCTCATCTACACATGGGAAATTTGCACAATGGAGCTGTGTGAAAGCCTCTCTTTACGAAAACCCTTCAGGGCCCCAGTGCCACCGCTTTTTCCAAGGTCTCCATAGACACAAAATCATATTAGGACACATCCATGGGAGAGTCCATTTCAAGTCAGACTCCTCGGTTGCTCCCCCAGATCCAGCAGATCTAACCTGTCTTGATGCTTGGAGACAATTGTAATGCGAGGTGGGCTACCCAGCCATCCATCCTTAAAACCCTGCTCGGAATCGTTGTCCTGGAGCCAACAAACAGGTCTCAAATGTCCTGTATAAGAATCTTTGCAGTTGGGAGCTTCTCACAACTCCAATCATGGGAAAAAACATTGGCCTCGTGATCCACCCCCCCTTCAAGATGGGGACATCAGTGACAGAATGTCCAACCTGAGCGATCCTCTGATCCTCGCCCTCACTTCAGATGCACGAGATCTCGATTCAGGTCTCACCCAGAAACCTAGGCCTAGCTTGTGTTCTCAGATCCGTCCTCAATCTACAGGCCCACAAGCCCTCTATTTTGGCAATCCAGAACTACAATGCAGCACTCTTCCTGCCATCCAGAAGAAAAACATTGCCCTCTGGGGCTACCCAGAAACCCCCAATGAGGATCAACCAAAACGGCATTCGGGTCTACCCCAAATATATACGCTGACCTGGGCACTAATGCCCTTTCTGACACAGCCTGAGCCTGGACCTCCTGGCCCCACCCAGACAGCTGGCCGCACACTGCTCACATCGGACCCGCCATGGCCTTAGGTCGTCATCTCTTCTCAAACACGGTTTTCAGGCTTTAGAACCTAGACCTTATCTCCAATCATGGCCCCGGTTTGAAAATGATGCAGAAATCAGAACTCTTTCCCCATGGCAAGAAACCTTGTGGTTGGCATGTTGTCCAAGGTTCAGTTTAGATGAAACCAGGGTGGCCCATGAGGCCCCGCCCATGCTTGCGGGCCACATTGGTCACAAACACACATTGTGACCCTCAGCATGAACCCAGTCCTCAGGTAAGGCCTCTCAGTGGCTGGATGGAGAGACAGCATATTGGGCTTTCCATGCCCCTCGGCCCCAATTTTTAACCATAGTTCGGGTTGTCCCTTCACTCTTCCCCAGGATTCTGCTTTGGAATTCCTCTTTTGGTGGGACCCCTGAGGTAACAAAACTGAAAGGAGTCCTCCCATCCCACAGATTGACGAAAAACAATTGGGATCGGGCCAAATCCACAGAGAGCAAGATTCGACAATGGCCCATGAGGCCTCCCCAACATTCCACGGCCATCGCTGATACAAAATCCAGAGACAAAAGCATTAGCACGTGCCTCAGACTCGCTCATTCTTCATATCCTGAGAGTTCTTCAGATAAGAACCTACACGGCACTCGAAGGTACCCAAAATATATAGTCTAACCTGGGCACTAATGCACTGCCTGACAACCTGAGCCCGGACCTCGTGACCAACACCCAGACAGCTGACCGCACACTGAGCACATCAGACCCGCCATGGCCTTAGGTCATCATCTCTTCCCTACCTCTGTTTTCAGGCTTCAGAACCTAGACCTTATCTCCAATCACTGCGAAGGGGTGACTGTGATGCCGATATCAGAACCTATTCTTACCCATGGCAAGAAACCTTGTGGTTGGCATGTTGTCAAACGTTCAGTGAAGGAGAAACCAGCATTCACCCTGAGGCCCCGCCCATTCTTGAGTGCGATGAGGGCATAAACACGCATTGGGCTTGCCATGCCCCTATGCCCCAATTTTTAACCATATTTCGGGTGTCCCTTCAGTCTTCCCCAGGGCTCTGCTTTGGAATTCCTCTTTTGGTGGGACACCTGAGGTAACAAACCTGAAAGGAGTCCTCCCATCCCACAGATTGACGAAAAGCAATTGGGTCGGGCCAAATCCACAGAGAGCAAGATTCGTCCATGACCCATGAGGCCTCCCCAACATTCCACGGCCATCGCTGATAAAAAATCCAGATTCAAAAGCCGGAGCATGCGCCTCACACTCGCTCATTCTTCATATCCTGAATAGTTCTTCAGATAATAGCCTACACGGTACTCGAATGCACCCAAAATATACAGTCTAACCTGGGCACTAATGCACTGTCTGACAACCTGAGCCCGGACCTCGTGACCCACACCCAGACAGCTGACCGCACACTGAGCACATCAGACCCGCCATGGCCTTAGGTCATCATCTCTTCCCTACCTCAGTTTTCAGGCTTCAGAACCTAGACCTCATCCTCAATGACTGCCCAGCGGTGACTGTGATGCAAAAATCAGAACTCTTCCTTACCCATGGCAAGAAACCCTGTGGTTGGCATGTTGTCCAACGTTCAATGTAGGAGAAACCAGCATTCACCCTGAGGCCCCGTCATTCTTGAGTGTGACGAGGGCAAAAACACGCATTGTGACCCTCAGCGTGAGTCCTGTCCTCTAGTACGTCCTCTCAGTGTCTGGACCATTAGATGTCATAATGGGCTTGACATGTCCTTAGGCCCCAATTTTTATCCAGATTTCTGGTTGTCCATTAGCCCGTCCCCAGGGCTCTACTCTGGAATCCCTCATTTGGTGGGACACCTGAGGTTGAAAAACAAAACAAAACAAATCAACAACAACAGAACAACGGACTTCTTCCATCCCACAGAATGACCCCAAACTCTTTGGACGGGGCCAAACCCCCAGAGAGTATGACTCGTCCATTTCCCATGAAGTCACCCGGAAATTTCAGACCATGTGTGACACGATATCCAGAGACAAATACATGAGCCAGAGCCTCACACTCGCCATTTTTTCATATCCCGAAGAGTTCTCCTCATGGTCTGTAGATCAGTCCTGCCATACCTATGACCTGTAACATAAGCCGAGTTTGTGTTTTCAGACAACTGTCCAAACAGCCCTGGCCTACACACCCTACAGGCTCAGGCCCCTGGAGCCAAACATGACGACTCTGCTTGCCCTCTCCAAAGTAATTGTGAGTGCCCCTTCCAATGACCACAACCCTACTAATAGGATAATCCTCCAAAATCCCTGTGGCCATCCCAATATTTGTGGCTTCCCAGGACAAACAGGGGCAATCTGGGCCCATCTGAGCCCCTACCGGCACTCAGACCCGTAGACTGATGTCCCCAGAGGTAAAAAGGAACGAACAGGCCCATAGGCACATATCGGATCCATTGCTTTGGTTTCCAGGCGTCTCTCCTAAAGGACTGGATTTCAATAACAGCATATGGCTGTTTCTTGACTCACCCATCAGAACAAATCTCATCTACACATGGAAAATTTGCAAATGGAGCTGTGTGAAAGCCTCTTTTTAGGAAAACCCTTCAGGGTCCCATGCCACCGCTTCATTCCAAGGTTTCCATAGACACAATATCATATTAGGACACATCCATTTCAACTCAGCCTCCTCGGTTGCTCCCCCAGATCCAGCAGATCTAACCTGTCTTGATGCTTGGAGACAATTGGAATGCGAGGTGGGCTACCCTGCCATCCATCCTTAAAACCCTGCTCGGAGTCGTTGTCCTGGAGCCAACAAACAGGTCTCAAATGTCCTGTAGAAGAATATGTGCAGTTGGGAGCTTCTCACAACTCCCATCATGGGAAAAAACCATTGGTCTTGTGATCCACCGCCCCTTCAAAAAGGGGACATCAGTGACAGAATGTCCAACCTGAGCGATCCTCTGATCCTCGCCCTCACTTCAGATGCACGAGATCTCGATTCAGGTCTCACCCAGAAATCTTGGCCTAGCTTGAGTTCTCAGACTTCCGTCCTCAGACTACTGGCCCACAAGCCTTCCAGTTTGGAAATCCAGAACTACAATGCAGCACTCTGCCTGCCCTCCAGAAGAAAAACATTGCTCTCTGGGGCTACCCAGAAATCCCCAAAGAGGATGAACCAGGACGGCATTCGGGTCTACCCCAAATATATACGCTGACCTGGGCACTAATGCCCTTTCTGACACAGCCTGAGCCTGGACCTCCTGGCCCCACCCAGACAGCTGGCCGCACACTGAGCACATTGGACCCGCCATGGCCTTAGGTCGTCATCTCTTCTCAACCTCGGTTTTCAGGCTTCAGAACCTAGATCTTATCTCCAATCATGGCCCCAGTTTGAAAAGGATGCAGAAATCAGAACTCTTTCCCCATGGCAAGAAACCTTGTGGTTGGCATGTTGTCCAAGGTTCAGTTTAGATGAAACCAGGGTGGCCCATGAGGCCCCGCCCATGCTTGCAGGCCACATTGGTCACAAACACACATTGTGACCCTCAGCATGAACCCAGTCCTCAGGTAAGGCCTCTCAGTGGCTGGATGGAGAGACAGCATATTGGGATTTCCATGCCCCTTGGCCCCAATTTTTAACCATAGAGCGGGGGTTCCCAACACTATTCCCCAGGGCTCTGCATTGGAATTCCTCTTTTGGTGGGACCCTGAGGTAACAAACCTGAAAGGAGTCCTCCCATCCCACAGATTGACGAAAAACAATTGGGATCGGGCCAAGTACACAGAGAGCAAGATTCGTCCATGGCCCATGAGGCCTCCCCAACATTCCACGGCCATCGCTGATACAAAATCCAGAGACAAAAGCCTGAGCACGTGCCTCAGACTCGCTCATTCTTCATATCCTGAAGAGTTCTTCAGATAAGAACCTACACGGCCCTCGAAGGTACCCAAAATATATAGTCTAACCTGGGCACTAATGCACTGTCTGACAACCTGAGCCCGGACCTCGTGACCAACACCCAGACAGCGAAGTGCACACTGAGCACATCAGACCCGCCATGGCCTTAGGTCATCATCTCTTCCCTAACTCAGTTTTCAGGCTTCAGAACCTAGACCTTATCTCCAATCACTGCAAAGGGGTCACTGTGATGCAGATATCAGAACCTATTCTTACCCATGGCAAGAAACCTTGTGGTTTGCATGTTGTCAAACGTTCAGTGAAGGAGAAACCAGCATTCACCCTGAGGCCCCGCACATTCTTGAGTGCGACGAGGGCATAAACACGCATTGGGCTAGCCAGGCTCTAGGCCCCAATTTTTAACCATATTTCGGGTGTCCCTTCAGTCTTCCCCAGGGCTCTGTATTGGAATTCCTCTTTTGGTGGGACACCTGAGGTAACAAACCTGAAAGGAGTCCTCCCATCCCACAGATTGACGAAAAGCAATTGGGTCGTGCCAAATCCACAGAGAGCAAGATTCGTCCATGTCCCATGAGGCCTCCCCAACATTCCACGGCCATCGCTGATAAAAAATCCAGAGACAAAAGCCGGAGCATGCGCCTCACACTTGCTCATTCTTCATATCCTGAATAGTTCTTCAGATAAGAGCCTGCACGGCACTCGAATGCACCCAAAATATACAGTCTACCCTGGGCACTAAAGCACTGTCTGAAAACCTGAGCCTGGACCTCGTGACCCACACCAAGACAGCTGACCGCACACAGAGCACATCAGACCCGCCATGGACTTAGGTCATCATCTCTTCCCTACCTCAGTTTTCAGGCTGCAGAACCTCGACCTTATCTCCAAAGACTGCCCAGCGGTGACTGTGATGCAAAAATCAGAACTCTTCCTTACCCATGGCAAGAAACCCTGTGGTTGGCATGTTGTCCAACGTTCAGTGTAGGAGTAACCAGCATTCAACCTGAGGCCCCGCCATGCTTGAGTGTGACGAGGGCAAAAACACGCATTGTGACCCTCAGCATGAGACCTGTCCTCTAGTACGTCCTCTCAGTGTATGGACCATTAGATGTCATAATGGGCTTGACATGTCCCTAGGCCCCGATTTTTATCCAGATTTCTGGTTGTCCAGTCGCCCCTCCCCAGGGTTCTACTCTGGAATCCCTCTTTTGGTGGGACACCTGAGGTTGAAAAACAAAACAAAACAAATAAACAACAACAGAACAACGGACTTCTTCCATCCCACAAAATGACCCCAAACTCTTTGGACGGGGCCAAACCCCCATAGAGAAAGACTCGTCCATTTCCCAAGATGTCACCCGGAAATTACACGACCATGAGTGACACGATATCCAGAGACAAAAAACGTGAGCAAGAGCCTCACACTCGCCCTTTTTTTTCATATCCCGAAGAGTTCTCCTCATGGTCTGTAGATCAGTCCTGCCATACCTATGACCTGAAACATAAGCCGAGTTTGTGTTTTCAGACAACTGTCCAAACAGCCCTGGCCTACACACCCTACAGGCTCATGCCCCTGGAGCCAAACCTGACGACTCTGCTTGCCCTCTCCAAGGGAATTGTATGTGCCCATTCCAATGGCCACAATCCTACTAAGAGGATAAACCTCCAAAGTCCCTGAGGCCATCCCAATATTTGTGGCATCCCAGGGCAATCAGGGGCAATCTGGGCCTACCTGAGCACCTACCGGCACTCAGAACCGTAGACTGATGTACACAGAGGTAAAAAGGAACAAACAGGCCCCTAGGAACCTATCGGATCCATTGCTTTGTTTTCCAGGCATCTCTCCTCAGAGGCCTGGATTTCAATAACAGCATATGGCTGTTTCTTGACTCACCCATCAGAACAAATCTCAAATACACATGGGAAACTTGCACGATGGAGCTGTGTGAAAGCCTCTCTTTAGGAGAACCCTTCAGGGCCTCAGTGCCACCGCTTCATTCCAAGGTCTCCATAGACACAAAATCATATTAGGACACATCCACGGGAGAGTCCATTTCAACTCAGCCTCCTAGGATGCCCCCCCAGATCCAGCAGATCTAACCTGTCTTGTTGCTTGGAGACAATGGGAATGCGAGGTGGGCTACCCTGCCATCCATCCTTAGAACCCTGCTCGGATCGTTGTCCTGGATCCAAAAAACAGGCCTCAATTGTCCTGCAGAAGAATCTTTGCAGTTGGGATCTTCTCAGAACTCCCATTGTGGGAAAACCCCCATGGCCTCGTGATCCACCCCCCCTTCAAGAAGGGGCCATCCTGTGCGATCGTCTGATCCTCGCCATGACTTCAGATGCACGAGATCTCGATTCAGGTTTGTAGATTGTGCCTGCAATATCCTCACCCAGAATCCTAGGCCTAGCTTGGGTTCTCAGACTTCCGTCCTCAGACTACTGGCCCACAAGCCCTCCAGTTTGGCAATCCAGAACTTCAATGCAGCACTCTGCCAGCCCTCCTGAAGAAAAACATTGCCCTCTGGGGCTACCCAGAAACCCCAAATGAGGATCAACCTGCACCCCATTCGGCTGTACCCCAAATATATAGGCTGACCTGGGCACTAATGCCCTTTCTGACACAGCCAAAGCCTGGACCTCCTGGCCCCACCCAGACAGCTGGCCGCACACTGAGCACATCGGACACGCCATGGCCTTAGGTCGTCATCTCTTCTCAATCTCGGTTTTCAGGCTACACAACCTAGACCTGATCCCCAATCACGGCCCGGGTTTGAAAATGATGCCGAAATTAGAACTCTTTCCCCATGGCAAGAAACATTGTGGTTGGCATGTTGTCCAAGGTTCATTGTACTTGAAACTTGTGTGGCCCATGAGGCCTCGCCTATGCCTTCGGACCACATTGGTCACAAACACACATTGTGACCCACAGCCAGAGCCTAGTCCTCAGGTAAGGTCTCTCAGTGGCTGGATGGAGAGACAGCATATTGGGCTTGCCATCCCCCTAGGCCCCAGTTTTTAACCGTAGTTCAGGTTGTCCCTTCACTCTTCCCCAGGGATCTCCTTTGAAATTCCTCTTTTGGTGGGACTCCTGAGGCAACAAACCTGAAAGGAGTCCTCCCAAACCGCAGTTTGACGAAAAACAAATGGGATCGGGCCAAATCCACAGACAGCAAGATTCGTCCATGGCCCATGAGGCCTCCCCAACATTCCACGGCCATCGCTGATACAAAATCCAGTGACAAAAGCCTTAGTTCATGCTTCAGACTCGCTCATTCTTCATATCCTGAAGAGTTCTTCAGATAAGAACCTACACGGCACTCTAAGGCACCCAAAATATATAGTCTAACCTGGGCACTAATGCATTGTCTGACAACCAAACTGGAAGGCTTGTGGGCCAGTAGTCTGAGGACGGAAGTCTGAGAACCCTAGCAGGGCTCGGTTTCTGGGTGAGGATATGGCAGGCACAATCTCCAGACCTGAATCGAGATCTCGTCTATCTGAAGTCAGAGCGAGGATCAGATTATCGCTCGGGTAGGACATTCTGTCCCTGATGGCCCCTTCTTGAGGGGGGGGGGTTGATAACGAGGCCATGGGGGTTTTCCCAAGATGGGAGATGTGTGAAGCTCCCAACTGCAAAGATTCTTCTGCAGGGCAATTGAGACCTGTTGGTTGGCTCCAGGACAACAATTCCGAGCAGGGTTCTAAGGATGGATGCCTGGGTAGCCCACCTCGCATTCCATTTGTCTCCAAGCAACAAGACAGGTTAGATCTGCTGGATCTGGGGGAGCAACCGAGGAGCTTGAGTTGAAATGGACTCTCCCGTGGATGTGTCCTAATATGATTTTGTGTCTATGGAGACCTTGGAATGAAGCGGTGGCACAGGGGCCCTGAAGGGTTCTCCTAAAGAGAGGCTATCACACAGCTCCATCCTGCAAGTTTCCCATGTGTAGATGAGATTTGTTTTGATGGGTGAGTCACGAAACAGCCATATGCTGTTATTGAAATCCAAGCCTCTGAGGAGAGATGCCTGGAAACCAAAGCAATGGATCCGATTGGTGCCTAGGGGCCTGTCCATTCCTTTTTACCTCTGGGGACATTAGTCTACGGGTCTGAGTTCCGGTAGGTGCTCAGATGGGCCCAGATTGCCCCTGTTTGTCCTGGGAAGCCACTAATATTGGGATGGCCTCAGGGACTTTGGAGGTTTATCCTCTTAGTAGGGTTGTGGCCATTGGAATGGGCACATACAATTACCTTGGAGAGGGCAAGCACAGTCGTCAGGTGTGGCTCCAGGGGCCTGAGCCTGTAGGGTGTGTAGGTCAGGGCTCTTTGGACAGTTGTCTGAAGACACAAACTCAGCTTATATTTCGGGTCATACGTATGGCAGGACTGACCTCCAGACCATGAGGAGAACTCTTCGGGATATGAAAAAAGGGCGAGTGTGAGGCTCTTGCTCAAGTTTTTGTCTCTGGATATCGTGTCACTCATGGTTGTGAAATTTCCGGGTGACTTCATGGGAAATGGACGAGTATTACTCTAGGGCTTTGGCCCCGTCCAAAATGTTTGGCGTCATTCTGTGGGATGGAAGAAGTCCGTTGTTCTGTTGTTGTTGATTTGTTTTGTTTTGTTTTTCAACCTCAGGTGTCCCACCAAATGAGGGATTCCAGAGTAGAGCCCTGGGGAGGGGCGACTGGACAACCAGAAATCTGGTTAAAAATTGGGGCCTAGGGACATGTCAAGCCCATTATGACATCTAATGGCCCAGCCACTGAGAGGACGTTCTAGAGGACAGGACTCACGCTGAGGGTCCACAGAGCGTGTTTATGTCCTCGTCGCATCAAGAATGGGCGGGGCCTCAGGGTGAATGCTGGTTTCTCCTACACTGAACGTTGGACAACATACCAACCACAAGGTTTCTTGCCATGGGTAAGGAAGAGTTCTGATTCTGCATCATAGTCACCCCTGGGCAGTGATTGGAGATAAGGTCTAGGTTCTGAAGCCTGAAAACTGAGGTAGGGAAGAGATGATGACCTAAGGCCATGGCGGGTCTGATGTTCTCAGTGTGCGGTCAGCTATCTGGGTTTTCGGCATGAGGTCCGGGCTCAGGTTGTCAGACAGTGCATTAGTGCCCAGGTTAGACTATATTTTTGAGGGCATTCGCGTGCCGTTTAGGTTCTGATCTGAAGAACTCTTCAGGATATGAAGAATGAGCGAGTCTGAGGCGCGTGCTCAGGCTTTTGTCTCTGGAGTTTGTATCAGCGATGGCCGTGGAATGTTGGGGAGGCCTCATGGGCCATGGACGAATCTTGCTCTCTGTGGATTTGGCCCAATCCCAATTGTTTTTCGTCAATCTGTGGGATTGGAGGACTCCGTTCAGGATTGTTACCTCAGGTGTCCCACCAAAAGAGGAATTCCAAAGCAGAGCCCTGGGGAAGAGTGAAGGGACAACCCGAACTACGGTTAAAAATTGGGGCCTAGGGGCATGGCAAGCCCAAAATGCTGTCTCTCCATCCAGCCACTGAGAGGCCTTGCCTGAGGACTGGGCTCAGGCTGAGGGCTCACAATGCGTATTTGTGACCATTGTAGCCCGCAAGCATGGTCAGGGCCTCATGGGCCACACTGGTTTCCACTACACTGAACCTTGGAAAACATGCCAACCAGAAGGTTTCTTGCCATGTGGAAAGAGTTCTGATTTCTGCATCATTTGAAACCCTGGCCATGATGGGGGATAAGGTCTAGTTTTTGAAGCCTGAAAACCGCGGTTGAGAAGAGATGATGACCTAAGGCCATGGCGGGTCCGATGTGCTCAGTGTGCGGCCAGGTGTCTGGGTGGGGCCAGGAGGTCCAGGCTCAGGCTGTGTCAGAAAGGTCATTAGTGCCCAGGTCAGACTATATATTTGGGGTAGAGCCGAATGGCGTGCAGGTTGATCCTCTTTTGCGGTTTCCGGGTAGCCCGAGAGGGCAATGTTTTTCTTCTGGAGGGCAGGCAGAGTGCTGCATTGTAGTTCTGGATTGCCACACTGGAGGGCTTGTGGGCCAGTAGTCTGAGGACGGAAGTCTGAGCACCCAAGCTAGGCCTAGGTTTCTGGGTGACCTGAATCGAGATCTCGTGCATCTGATTTCAGGGCGAGGATCAGACGATCGTTCAGGTTGGACATTCTGTCCCTGATGGACCTTCTTGAAGTGGGGGTGGATCACGAGGGCATGGGGGTTTTCCCATGATGGGAGTTGTTAGAAGCTCCCAACTGCAACGATTCTTCTGCAGGACAATTGAGACCTGTTGGTTGGCTCCAGGACAACGATTCGGAGCACGGTTCTAAGGATGGATGGCTGGGTAGCCCACCTCGTATTCCAATTGTCTCCAAGCAACAAGACAGGTTAGAACTGCTGGATCTGAGGGAGCAACCGAGGAGACTGAGAAGAAATGGACTCTCCTGTTGATGTGACACAATATGATTTTGTGTATATAGAGACCTTGGAATGAAGCAGTGGCCCTGGGGCCCTGAAGGGTTCTCCTAAAGAGAGGCTTTCACATAGCTCCATTGTCCAAGTTTCCCAAGTGTAGATGAGATTTGTTCTGATGGGTGAGTCAAGAAACAGCCATATGCTGTTATTAAAATCCAGGCCTCTGAGGAGAGATGCCTGGAAACCAAAGCAATGGATCCGATAGGTGACTAGGGGCCTGTTCGTCCCTTTTTACCTCTGGGCACATCAGTCTACGGGTCTGAGTGCCGGTAGGTGCTCAGATGGGGCCAGATTGCCCCATTTGTCCTGGGAAGCCACAAATATTGGGATGGCCTCAGGGACTTTGGAGGTTTATACTCTTAGTAGGGTTGTGGCCATTGGAATGGGCAGATACAATACCCTTGGAGAGGGCAATCACAGTCGTCAGGATTGGCTTCAGGGCATGAGCCTGTAGGGTGTGTAATCCAGGGCTGTTTGGACAGTTGTCTGAAAACACAAACTCGGTTTATGTTTCGGGTCATAGGTATGGCAGGACTGATCTACAGACCATGAGGAGAACTCTTCAGGATATGAAAAATGACCGAGTGTGAGGCTCTGCTTATGTTTTTGTCTCTGGATATCGTGTCACTCATGGTTGTGAAATCTCCGGGTGACTTCATGGGAAATGGATGAGTCTTACTATCTGGAGGTTTGTCCCCGTCCAAAGAGTTTGGGGTCATTCTGTGGGATGGAAGAAGTCCGTTGTTCTGTTGTTGTTGATTTGTTTTGTTTTGTTTTTCAACCTCAGGTGTCCCAGCAAATAAGGGATTCCAGAGTAGAGCCCTGGGGAGGCGCGACTGGACAACCAGAAATCTGGTTAAAAATTGGGGCCTTGGGACATGTCAAACCCATTATGACATCTAATGGTCCAGCCACTGAGAGGACGAACTAGAGGACAGGACTCACGCTGAGGGTCACAATGCGTGTTTATGCCCTCGTCGCACTCAAGAATGGGCGGGGCCTCAGGGTGAATGCTGGTTTCTCCTACACTGAACATTGGACAATATGCCAACCGCAAGGTTTCTTGCCATGGGTAAGGATGAGATCTGATTTCTGCATCAAAGTCACCCCTGGGCAGTGATTGGAGATACGGTCTAGGTTCAGAATCCTGAAAACTGAGATAGGGAAGAGATGATGACCTAAGGCCATGGAGGGTCTGATGTGCTCAGTGTGCGGTCAGCTGTCTGGGTGTTGGTCACAAGGTCCGGGCTCAGGTTGTCAGACATTGCTTTAGTGCCCAGGTTAGACTATATATTTTGGGTGCATTTGACTGCCCTGTAGGTTCTTATCTGAAGAACTCTTCAGGATATGAAGAATGAGCGAGTCTGAGGCGCATGCTCAGGCTTTTGTCTCTGGATATTGTATCAATGATGGCCGTGGAATGTTTGGGAGGCCTCATGGGCTATGGGCGAATCTTGCTCTCTGTGGATTTGACCCGATCCCAATTGTTTTTCGTCAATCTGTGTGATGGGAGGACTCCTTTCAGGTTTGTTACCTCAGGGGTCCCACCAAAAGAGGAATTCCAAAGCAGAGCCCTGGGGAAGAGTGAAGGGACAACTCGAACTATCGTTAAAAATTGGGGCCTAGGGGCATGGCAAGCCCAATATGCTGTCACTCCATCCAGCCACTGAGAGGCCTTACCGGAGGACTGGGCTCAGGCTGAAGGTCACAATGTGTGTTTGTGACCAATGTGGCCCACAAGCATGGGCGGGGCCTCATGGGCCACACTTGTTTCAAGTACACTGAACCTTGGACAACATGCCAACCACAAGGTTTCTTGCCATGGGGAAAGAGTTCTGATTTCTGCATCATCTAACCCGGGCCGTGATTGGAGATAAGGTCTAGGTTCTGAAGCCTGAAAACCGAGATTGAGGGGAGATAACGACCTAAGGCCATGGCGGGTACGAGGAGCTCAGGGTGCGACCAGATGTCTGGGTGGGGCCAGGAGGGCTAGGCTCAGGCTATGTCAGAAAGGGCATTAGTGCCCAGGTCAGCCCATGTATTTGTGGTACAGCCGAATGGCGTGCAGGATGATCCTCATTTGGGGTTTCTGGGTAGCCCTAGAGAGCAATGTTTTTCTTCTGGAGGGCAGGCAGAGTGCTGCATTGTAGTTCTGGATTGCCAAACTGGAGGGCTTGTGGGCCAGTAGTCTGAGGATGGAGAACTGAGAACCCAAGCAGGCCTCGGTTTCTGGGTGAGGATATGGCAGGCACAATCTACAGACC
This sequence comes from Mustela putorius furo, assembly GCF_011764305.1. Taxonomy (NCBI): domain Eukaryota; kingdom Metazoa; phylum Chordata; class Mammalia; order Carnivora; family Mustelidae; genus Mustela; species Mustela putorius. The sequence goes on along the minus strand of NW_025421551.1, from coordinate 680,712 downwards.
TGAATCGAGATCTCGTGCATATGAAGTCAGGGCGAAGAGCAGACGATCGCTCAGGTTAGACATTCTGTCCCTGATGGCCCCTTCTTGAAAGGGGGGTGGATCACGAGGCCATGGGTGTTTTCCCACGATGGGAGTTGTGAGAAGCTCCCAACTGCAAAGATTCTTCTGCAGGACCATTGAGACCTGTTGGTTGGCTCCACGACAATGATTCCGAGCAGGGTTCTAAGGATGGATGACTGGGTAGCCCACCTCGCATTCCAATAGTCTCCAAGCAACAGGACAAGATAGATCTGCTGGATCTGGGGGAGCAACCGAGGAGGCTGAGTTGAAATGGACTCTCCCGTGGATGTGTCCTAATATGATTTTGTGTCTATGGAGACCTTGGAATGAAGCGGTGGCACTGGGGCCCTAATGTGTGGCTCCAGGGTCCCCAGCCTGGAGGGTATGTGGCCCAGAACTTTGAGGATAGAAGTCTGAAAACACAAACTCAGCTTATGTTTGGGGACGAGGTATGGCAGGCCCGATCTACAAACCGTGACAAGGCATCTTAAGGATATGAAGATAGTGCGAGTCTGAGGCGCTTGCTTAGGCTTTTGTCTCTGGATTTTGTATCAGCGATGGCCGTGGAATGTCGAGGAGGCCTCATGGGCCATGGAGGAATCTTGCTCTCTGTGGATTTGGCCCGATCCCAATTGTTTTTCGTCAATCTGTTGGATTGAGGACTCCTTTCAGTGTTGTTACATCAGGTGTCCCACCAAAAGAGGAATTCCAAAGCATAGTCCTGGGGAAGAGTGAAGGGACAACACGAACTATGGTTAAAAATTGGGGCCTAGTGGCATGGCAGGCCCAATATGCTGTCTCTTCATCCAGCCACTGAGAAGCCTTACCTGAGGACTGGGCTCAGGCTGAGGGTCACAATGTGTGTTTGCTACCTATCTGGACTGCGATCATTGGCGGGGCCTCAAGGGACACACTGGTTTCCACTGCACTGAACGTTGGACAACAAGCCAACCACAAGTTTCCTTGCCATCGGGAAGGAGTTCTAATCTGCAACATTTTCAAACCTGGGCAGTGATTGGAGATAAGGTCTAGGTTCTGAAGCCTGAAAACTGAGGTTGGGAAGGGATAATGACCTAAGGTCATGGGGGGTGTGAAGTTCTCAGTTTGTAGCTAGCTGTCTGGGTGGGCCTAGGAGGTCCAGGCTCAGGCTGTGTCAGAAAGGGCATTATTGCCCAGGTCATCCTATATATTTTGGGTATAGCCAAGTGTCGTGCAGGTTGATCTTCATTTGGGGTTTCTAGCGAGCCCCAGAGGGCAATGTATTTCTTCTGCAGGGCAGGTAGAGTGCTGCATTGTAGTTCTGGATTGCCAAACTGGAGGGCTTGTGAGCCAGTAGTCTGTGGACAGAAGTCTGAGACACAAGCAAGGCTTAGGTTTCTGGGTGAGGACATGGCAGGCACAATCTACAGACCTGAACCGAGATCTCGTGCATGTGAAGTCAGGGTGAGGATCAGACGATCGCTCAGTTTGGACCTTATGTCACTGATGGCCCCTTTATGAAGTGGGGGGGGGATCATGTGACCATAGGGTTCTCTCACGATGGGAGTTCTGAGAAGCTCCCAACTGCAAAGATTCTTCTGCAGGACAATTGAGACCTGTTGGTTGGCTCCAGGCCAACAATTTCGAGCAGCGTTTTAAGGATGGATGGCGGGGTAGGCCACCTCACATTCCAATTGTCTCCTAGCAACAAGACAAGTTAGATCTGCTGGATCTCTCGGAGCAACCGAATATGCTGAATTGAATTGGACTCTCCCGTGCATGTGTCCTAATATGATTTTGTGTCTAAGGAGACCTGGAATGAAGCGGTGGCACTGGGGCCCTGAAGGGATCTCCTAAAAAGAGGCTTTGACACACCTCCCACGTGCAAGTTTCCCATGTTTAGATGAGTTTTGTTCTGATGGGTGAGTTATGAAACAGCCATATGCTGGTACTGAAATCAAGGCCTCTGAGGAAGATGCCTGGAAACCAAAGCAATGGATCCGATTAGGGCCTAGGGGCCTGTTCATTCCTTTTTAACTCTGGGATATCAGTCTACGAGTGTGAGTGCAGGTAGGTTCTCAGATGGGCTCAGATTGCTCCTGTTTGTCCTGGGAAGCCACCACTATTGGGATGGCCTCAGGGACTTTGGAGGTTTATTCTATTAGTAGGGTTGTGGCCATTGGAATGGGCACACAGAATTCCCTTGGAGAGGGCAAGTACAGTCCTCAGGATTGCTCCAGGGGCCTGAGCCTTAGGGTGTGTAGGCCTGGGCTATTTGGACAGTTGTCTGAAAACACAAACTCGGATTATGTTTCGGGTCATAGGTATGGCAGGACTGATCTACAGACCATGAGGAGAACTCTTCAGGATATGAAAAAAGGGCGAGTGTGAGGCTCTTGCTCAAGTTTTTATCTCTGGATATCGTGCTATTCATGGTCATGAAATATCCGGGAGACTTCATGGGAAATGGACAAGTCTTACTCTCTGGGGGTTTCGCCCCGTCCAAAGAGTTTGGGGTCATTCTGTGGGATCGAAGAAGTCCGTTTTTTTTTTTGTGTGTGTGTGTGTGTTGTTGTTGTTGTTGTTTTGTTTTGTTTTTCAAACCCCACCAAATGAGGGATTCCAGAGTAGAGCCCTGGGGAGGGGCGATTGGACAACGAGAAATCTGGTTAAACATTGGGGCTTAGGTACATGTCAAGCCCATTATGACATCTAATGGTCCAGCCACTGAGAGGACGTACTAGAGGACAGGACTCACGCTGAGGGTCACAATGCGTGTTTATGCCCTCGTCGCACTCAAGAATGGGCGGGGCCTTAGGGTGAATGCTGGTTTCTCCTACACTGAACGTTGGACAACATGCCAACCACAAGGTTTCTTGCCATGGGTAAGGAAGAGTTCTGATTTCTGCATCACCGTCACCCCTGGGCAGTGATTGGAGATAAGGTCTAGGTTCTGAAGCCTGAAAACTGAGGTAGGGAAGAGATGATGACCTAAGGCCATGGCGGGTCTGATGCGCTCAGTGTGCGGTCAGCTGTCTGGGTGTTGGTCACGAGGTCCGGGCTCAGGTTGTCAGACAGTGCATTAGTGCCCAGGTTAGACTATATATTTTGGGTGCATTCGAGTGTCGTGTAGGTTCTTATCTGAAGAACTCTTCAGGATATGAAGAATGAGCGAGTCTGAGGCGCATGCTCAGGCTTTTGTCTCTGGATTTTGCATCAGAAATGGCCGTGGAATGTTGGGGGGCCTCAGGGGCCATGGACGAATCTTGCTCTCTGTGGACTTGGCACGATGCCAATTGTTTTTCGTCAATCTGTGGGATGGGAGGACTCCTTTCAGGTTTGTTACCTCAGGTGTCCCACCAAAAGAGGAATTCCAAAGCAGAGCCCTGGGGAAGAGTGAAGGGACAACCCGAACTATGGTTAAAAATGGGGCCTAGGGGCATGGCAAGCCCAATATGCTGTCTCTCCATCCAGCCACTGAGAGGCCTTACCTGAGGACTGGGCTCAGGCTGAGGGTCACAATGTTTGTTTGTGACCAAGGTGGCCCGCAAGCATGGGCGGGGACTCATGGGCCACACTGGTTTCAACTACACTGAACCTTGGACAACATGCCAACCATAAGGTCTCTTGCCATGGGGAAAGCCTTCTGGGAAAGACTTCTGATTTCTGCATCATTTTCAATCCCGGGCCATGCTTGGAGATAAGGTCTAGGTTCTGAAGCCTGAAAACCGAGATTGAGAAGAGATGACGACCTAAGGCCATGGCGGATCCGATGTGCTCAGTGTGCGGCCAGCTGTCTGGGTGGGGCCAGGAGGTCCACACTCAGGCTGTCTCAGAAAGGGAATTAGTGCCCTAGTCAGCCTATATATTTGGGGTACAGCCGAATGGCGTGCAGGTTGATCCTCATTTGGGGTTTCTGGGTAGCCCCAGAGGGCAATGTTTTTATTATGGAGAACAGGCAAAGTGCTGCATTGAAGTTCTGGATTGCCAAACTGTTGGGCTTGTGGGCCAGTAGTCTGAGCACTGAAGTCTGAGAACCCAAGCTAGGCCTACGTTTCTGGGTGAGACCTGTATCGAGATCTCGTGCATCTGAAGTCAGGGCGAGGATCAGACGATCGCTCAGGTTGGACATTCTGTCCCTGATGGCCCCTTCTTGAAGGGGGGGGGGTCGATCACGAGGCCACAGGGGTTTTCCCACGATCGGAGTTCTGAGAAGCTCCAAACTGCAAAGGTTCTTCTGCAGGACAATTGAGACTTGTTGGTTGGCTCCAGGACAACGATTCCGAGCAGGGTTCTAAGGATGGATGGCTGGGTAGCCCACCTCGCATTCCAATTGTCTCCAAGCAACAAGACAGGTTAGATCCGCTGAATCTGGGGGAGCAACCGAGGAGGCTGAGTTGAAATGGACTCTCCCGTGAATGTGTCCTAATATGATTTTGACTCTATGGAGATCTTGGAATGAAGAGGTGGCACTGGGGCACTGAAGAGTTCTCCTAAAGAGAGGCTTTCACACAGCTCCATCATGCAAGTTTCCCATGTGTAGATGAGCTTTGTTCTGATGGGTGAGTCAAGAAACAGCCATGTGCTGTTATTGAAACCCAGGCCTCTGAGGAGAGATGCCTGGAAACCAAAGCTATGGATCCTATAGGTGCCTAGGGGCCTGTTCGTTCCTTTTTACTTCTGGGTACATCAGTCTACGGTCTGAGTGCAGGTAGGTGCTCAGATCGTCCCAGATTGCCCCTGTTTGTCCTGGGAAGCCACAAGTATTGGGATGGCCTCAGGGACTTTGGACGTTTATTCTATTAGTAGGGTTGTGGCCATTGGAATGGGCACACACAATTCCCTTGGAGAGGGCAAGCACAGTCGTCAGGTTTGGCTCCAGGGGCCTGAGCCTGTAGGGTGTTATGTCAGGGCTGTTTGGACAGTTGTCTGAAAACACAAACTCGGCTTATGTTTCGGGTCAGAGGTATGGCAGGACTGATCTACAGACCATGAGGAGAACTCTTCGGGATATGAAAAAAGGGCGAGTGTGAGGCTCTTGCTCAAGTTTTTGTCTCTGTATATCGTGTCACTCATCGTCGTGAAATTTCCGGGAGACTTCATGGGAAATGGAGGAGTCTTACTCTCTGGGGGTTTGGCCCTGTCCAAAGAGTTTGGGTTCATTTTGTGGGATGGAAGAAGTCCGTGGTTCTCTTGTTGTTGATTTGTTTTGTTTTGTTTTTCAACCTCAGGTTTCCCAACAAATGAGGGATTCCAGAGTCGAGCCCTGGGGAGGGGCGACTGGACAACCAGAAATCTGGTTAAATATTGGGTCCTAGGGACATGTCAAGCCCATTACGACATCTAATGGTCCAGCCACTGAGAGGACGTACAAGAGGACAGGACTCACGCTGAGGGTCCTAGGGACAGCTAGACTTGGGTTTCAGGGCTAGGGCACGGCATGTACCCCTTGAAGATCTGAAGCAATATCTCATGCATCTGAAGTCAGAGCGAGGATCAGACGTTGGCTCAGCTTGGATTTTCTGTTCATGACGGCCCCTTCATAAAGGGAGCTGAATCTCGAGGCCGTGGAGGTTTTCCCACGTTGGGAGTGGTGGGATGCCCCCTTCAAGGATTCCTTCTACGGGACAATTGAGACCTGTTGGACAGCTCCAGGACATCCCATATGGATGAGTCCAGACCAACGTTCGAGGATGGATGCCTGGGAAGCCCGCCTCGCATTCCAATTGTCTCCTAGCGACAAGACAGTTTAGATCTGATGGCTCTGCCGGATCAACCGGGGTGGCTGAGTTGAAATGGACTTTCCTGAGGATGGGTCTAATGAGTGTTTGTGTCCATGAGGGCCTTGGAATGGGGCAGTGGCACCGGGACCCTGAAGTATTCCCCTAAGCTTTTGACATAGCTCCCATGCACAAGTTTCCTTGTGGAGACGAGGTTTGTTCTGATGGGTGCCTCAGGAAAACCCCAATGCTGGTATTGGAACCCAGGGTTTTGAGGAGACATGCCTGTAAACCAAAGCAATGGATCTGATTTTGGCCGAGGGTCCTGTCTGGTTCAATCTTCTTCTCTGGGGACATCCTTCTAGGGTATGAGTGGAGTTAGATGCTCAGCTTGTGTCAGACTGCCCTTTTTTGTCCCGGGCGGCCTATACTAGTAGGATGGCCTCAGGGTCTTTGGAGGGTTCTCCTAATTTGTACGATTTTGGAACTTTGAGGACAGAAGTCTGAAAACACAAACTCAGCTTATGTTTGGGGACGTAGTTATGGAAGGCCCGATCTACAAACCATGCGAAGGCAACTTCAGGATGTGAAGATAGTGTGAGTCTGAGGCGCTTGCTTAGGCTTTTGTCTCTGGATTTTGTATCAGCGATGGCCATGGAATGTTGGGGAGGCCTCATGGGCCATGGAAGAATTTTGCTCTCTGTGGATTTGGCTCGATCCCAATTGTTTTTGGTCAATCTGTTGGATGGAGGACTCCTTTCAGGGTTGTTACATCACGTGTCCCTCCAATAGAGGAATTCCAAAGCAGAGCCCTGGGGAAGAGTGAAGGGACAACACGAACTATGGTTTAAAATTGGGGCCTAGGGGCATGGCAAGCCCAATATGCTGTCTTTCATCCAGCCACTGAGAGGCCTTACCTGTGGACTGGGGTAAGGCTGAGGGTAACAATGTATGTTTGCTACCTATCTGGACCGCGAGCAATGGCGGGGCCTCAAGGGACACACTGGTTTCCACTACACAGAACGTTGGACAACAAGCCAACCACAAGTTTTCCTGCCATTGGGAAGGAGTACTAATTTCTGCATCATTTTCAAACCTGGACAGTGATTCGAGATAAGGTCTAGGTTCTGAAGCCTGAAAACTGAGGTTGGGAAGGGATAACGACCTAAGGCCATGGGGGGTCTGAAGTTCTCAGTTTGTAGCCAGCTGTCTGGGTGGGCCTAGGAGGTCCAGGCTCAGGCTGTGTCAGAAAGGGCATTATTGCCCAGGTCATCCTATATATTTTGGGTATAGCCAAGTGTCGCGCAGGTTGATCTTCATTTGGGGTTTCTAGGTAGCCCCAGAATGCAATGTATTTCTTCTGCAGGGCAGGTAGAGTGCTGCATTGTAGTTCTGGATTGCCAAACTGGAGGGCTTGTGAGCCTGTAGTCTGTGGACAGAAGTCTGAGGACACAAGCAAGGCTTAGGTTTCTAGGTGAGGACATGGCAGGCACAATCTACAGACCTGAACCGATATCTCGTGCATCTGAAGTCAGGGTGAGGATCAGACGATCGCTCAGGTTGGACCTTATGTCACTGATGGCCCCTTTATGAAGGGGGGGGATCATGTGGCCATGGGGGTTCTCTCACGATTGGAGTTCTGAGAAGCTCCCAACTGCAAAGATTCTTCTGCAGGACAATTGAGACCTGTTGGTTGGCTCCAGGCCCACGATTCCGAGCAGGGTTTTAAGGATGGATGGCGGGGTAGGCCACCTCACATTCCAATTGTCTCCTAGCAACAAAACAAGTTAGATCTGCTGGATCTCGCGGAGCAACCGAATACGCTCAGTAGAAATGGACTCTCCTGTGGATGGGTCCTAATGTGTTTTTGTGTCTATGGAGACCTTGTAATGGGGCAGTGGCACACAGGCCCTGAAGGATTCTCCTAACTGGAGGTTTTGAGACATCTTCAAAGGACAATTTTCCCATGTGGCGAAGAGATTTGTTCTGATTGCTGCCTCATGAAATCCCCATATGCTAATACTGAAAACCAGGCCTCTGAAGAGAGATACCTGTAATCGAAAGCAATGAATCTGATTCAGGCCTACGGGCCTGTCTGATTCATTCTTCTTCTCTGGGGACATCCATCTACGTTGAGTAGAGGTAGATGCTCAGCTGGTTTCAGATGACCCTTGTTTGTCCTGGGCAGCCTACATTATTGGGATGTCCTTGGGGACTCTGGAGGTTTTTCCTAATTTGTACGATTGTGGACAATGGAATGGGCAGAATTCCCGTGGTATGGACAGGCACAGTCTTGATAAGTGGCTCCAGGCGCCCCAGCCTGAAGGGTCTATGGGCCAGGAATGTGGGGACAGAAGTCTGAAAACACAAACTCGGCTTAGGTTTGGAAGTAGGGTATGGCACGCCCGATTTACAGACCCTGAGGGGAACTCTTCGGGATACGACAAAAGAGCGAGTGTGAGGCACTTGCTCAGACTTTTGTCTCTGGATTTGTTGTCAACGATGGCTGTGGAATCTCAGGGAGGCCTCATGGGCCATGGACGAGACTTCCTCTCTGTGAATTTGGTTGAATCCCAATTGTTTTGGGTCAATCTGAAGGATGGGAGGAGTCCTTTTAGTTTTGTTACCTCAGGTGTCCCACCAAAAGAGGGATTCCAAAGCAGAGCTCTGGGGAGGGATGAATGGACAACCCGAACAATTCAATTGGGGTGAGGTCGAGAACCGAGCAGGTTGATCCTCATTTGGGGTTTATGGAGATCCCCATAGAGCAACGTTTTTCTTCTGGAGGGCCAGCATACGGCTGCATTTTGGTTCCAGAATTCCAAGTCTTGAGGACATGTTTGCCAGGAGTGTGAGGAAGGAAGTCTGAAAACACAAGGTAGCACGAGGTTTGGGCCCACTGTGCAGAGGCTCAATCGAGATCTCCTCCATCTGAGGTCAGGGCGAGTATCAGATGTTGCCTCAAGCTGGAGTTTGTGTCAATGACGGCCCCTTCCTGAAGGGGGTGGGGGCGTCATGAGGCCACGGAGGTTTCCCTACGCTGGGAGCTGTGAGCTGCTCCAAACTTCAAAGTTTCCTTCTTCAGGACAGTCGAGTACTATTGGATGGTTCCAGGATGCCCCATACAGAAAGACTCGGGAGCAGGGGCCTAAGCATGGATGCCGAGAAGGGCCAACTCACCTTCCCATTGCCTGGTCGAGACAAGGCACGCTCAAACTGCGGGCTCTTGGGTGAGCTACCCAGAAGGCTGAGTTTAAATGGACTTTCCTGAGGATGAGTCATAATGTGGGTTGGTGGCCATGGAGACCTTGGAATGTGGCAGTAGCTGAGGGACTCTCGAGAGAGTGGAGGTTTTCCCCCGTTGGGAGTGGTGGGATGCCCCATCCTAGGATTCCTTCTGTGGGACAATTGAGACCTGTTGGACAGCTCCAGGACATCCCATATGGATGAGTCCAGACCAACGTTCGAGGATGGATGCCTGGGAAGCCCGCCTCGCATTCCAATTGTCTCCTAGCGACAAGACAGTTTAGATCTGATGGCTCTGCGAGAGCAACCGGGGTGGCTGAGTTGAAATGGACTTTCCTAAGGATGGGTCTAATGTGTGTTTGTGTCCATGAGGGCCTTGGAATGGGGCGGTGGAACCGGGACCCTGAAGTATTCTCCTAATCTTTTGACATAGCTCCCATGCACAAGTTTCATTGTGGAGACGAGGTTTGTTCTGATGGGTGCCTCAGGAAAACCCCAATGCTGGTATTGGAAACCAGGGATTTGAGGAGACATGCCTGTAAACCAACGCAATGGATCCGATTTTGGCCTAGGGTGCTGTCTGGTTCAATCTTCTTCTCTGGGGACATCCATCTAGGGTATGAGTGGAGGTAGATGCTCAGCTGGGGACAGACTGACCTTTTTTGTCCCGGGCGACCTATACAATTGGGATGGCCTCAGGGCTTTGGAGGGTTCTCCTAATTTGTACGATTTTGGACAATGGAATGGGCAGAATTTCCCAGGGATTGGGTAGGCACAGTCCTAATGTGTGGCTCCAGGGTCCCCAGCCTGGATGGTGTGTGGCCCAGGACTTTGAGGACAGAAGTCTGAAAACACAAACTCAGCTTATGTTTGGGGATGTAAGTATGGCAGGCCCGATCTACAAACCATGAGAAGACATCCTCAGGATATGAAGATAGTGCAAGTCTGAAGCGCTTGCTCAGGCTTTTTTCTCTGGATTTTGTTTCAGCGATGGCCGTGGAATTTCGAGGAGGCCTCATGGGCCGTGGACGAATCTTGCTCTCTGTGGATTTGGCCCAATCCCAATTGTTTTTCGTCAATCTGTTGGATGGAGTACTCCTTTCAGGGTTGTTACCACAGGTGTCCCACCAAAAGCGGAATTCCAAAGCAGAGCCCTGGGGAAGAGTAAAGGGACAACCCGAACTATGGTTAAAAATTGGGGCCTAGGGGCATGGCAAGCCCAATATGCTGTCTCTTCATCCAGCCACTGAGAGGCCTTACCTGAGGACTGGGCTAAGGCTGAGGGTCACATGTGTGTTTGCCACCTATGTGGCCCGCGAGCAACGGCGGGGCCTCATCGGACACACAGGTATCCACTACACTGAACATTATACAACAAGCCTACCACAAGGATTCATGCCATTGGGAAGGAGTTCTGATTTCTGCATCATTTTCAAACATGGGCAGTGATTGGAGATAAGGTCTAGGTTCTAAATCCTGAAAACCGAGGCTGGGAAGAGATAACGACCTAAGGCAATGGCTGGTCCGATGTGCTCAGTGAGCAGCCAGCTGTATGTGTGGGGCCAGGAAGTCCAGGCTCAGCCTCTGTCAGAAAGGGCATTATTGCGGAGGTCAGCCTATATATTTTGGGTACAGCCAAGTGGCGTGCAGGTTGATCTTCATTTGGGGTTTCTGGGTAGCCCCAGAAGGCAATGTTTTTCTGCTGGAGGGCAGGCAGAGTGCTGCATTACAATGCTGGATTGCCAAACTGCAGGGCTTGTGGGCCATTAGTCTGAGGATGGAAGCCTGAGGACACAAGCTAGGCTTAGGTTCTGGGTGAGGACATGGCAGGCACAATCTACAGACCTGAATCGAGATCTCGTGCATCTGAAGTCAGGGTGACGATCAGAAGATCGCTCAGGTTGGAACTTATGTCCCTGAGGGCCCCTTCATGAGGGGGGAGGGATCACGAGGCCATGGGTGTTTTCTCACGATGGGAGTTGTGAGAAGCTCCCAACTTCAAAGATTCTTCTGCAGGACAATTGAGACCTGTTGGTTGGCTCCAGGCTAACAATTACGAGCAGGGTTCTAAGGATGGATGGCGGGGTTGGCCACCTCGTATTCCAATTGTCTCCTAACAACAAGACAAGTTGGATCTGCTGGTTATCGCAGAGCAATTGAATACGCTGAATTGAAATGGACTCTCCTGTGGATGGGTCCTAATGTGTTTTTGTGTCTATGGATACCTTGGAATGATGCGGTGGCACTGGGGCCATGAAGGGTTCTCCTAAACAGAGGCTTTGACATCGCTCCCACGTGCAAGTTTCCCATGTGTAGATGAGATTTGTTCTGATTGGTGAGTCAAGAAACAGCCATATGCTGGTATTCTAATCCAGTCCTCTGAGGAGAGATGCCGGGAAACCAAAGCAATGGATCCGATAGGTGCCTAGGGGCCTGTTCGTTCCTTTTTACCTCTGGTGATATCAGTCTACAATTCTGAGTGCAGGTAGGTTCTCAGATGGGCTCCGATTGCTCCTTTTTGTCCTGGGAAGCCACCACGATTGGGATGGCCTCAGGGACTTTGGAGGATTATCCTATTAGTAGCATTGTGGCCATTGGATTGGACACACAGAATTTCCTTGGAGAGGGCAAGTACAGTCCTCACCTTGGCTCCAGGGGCCTAAGCCTGTAGTCTGTGTAGGCCAGGGCTGTTTGGACAGTTGTCTGAAAACAGAAACTCGGCTTATGTTTCGGGTCATAGGTATGGCAGGACTGATCTACAGACCATGAGGGGAACTCTTCGGGATATGAAAAAGGGCGAGTGTGAGGCTCTTGCTCCAGTATTTATCTCTGGATATCGAGCCATTCCTGGTCAAGAAATTTCCGGGTGATTTCATGGGAAATGGACGAGTCTTACTCCCTGGGGGTTTAGCCCAGTCCAAAGAGTTTGGGGTCATTCTGTGGGATGGAAAATGTCCGTTTTTTGTTGTTGTTTTGTTTTGTTTTGTTTCTCAAACTCAGGTGTCCCACCAAATGAGGGAATCCAGAGTAGAGCCCTGGGGAGTGGCGATTGGACAACCAGAATTCTGGTTAAAATTGGTGCCTAGGGACAGCTAGACTTGGGTTTCTGGGAGAGGGCACGGCATGTACCCCCTGAAGATCTGAAGCAATATCTCATGCATCTGAAGTTAGAGCGAGGATCAGACGTTGTCTCAGCTTGGAATTTCTGTTCATGACGGCCCCTTCATGAAGGGAGCCGAATCTCGAGGCCGTGGAGGTTTTCCCACGTTGGGAGTGGTGGGATGCCCCCTCCAAGGATTCCTTCTGCGGGACAATTGAGACCTGTTGGACAGCTCCAGGACATCCCATATGGATGAGTCCAACCAACGTTCGAGGATGGATGCCTGGGAAGCCCGCCTCGCATTCCAATTGTCTCCTAGCGACAAGACAGTTTAGATCTGATGGCACTGCGAGAGCAACTGTGGTGGCTGAGTTGAAATGGACTTTCCTGAGGATGGGTCTAATGTGTGTTTGTGTCCATGAGGGCCTTGGAATGGGGCGGTGGCACCGGGACCCTGAAGTATTCTCTTAAGCTTTTGACATAGCTCCCATGCACAAGTTTCCTTGTGGAGACGAGGTTTGTTCTGATGGGTGGCTCAGGAAAACCCCAATGCTGGTATTGGAATCCAGGGTTTTGAGGAGACATGCCTGTAAACCAAAGCAATGGATCCGATTTTGGCCTATGGTCCTGTCTGGTTCAATCTTCTTCTCTGGGGACATCCTTCTAGGATATGAGTGGAGTTAGATGTTCAGCTGGTGTCAGACTGCCCTTTTTTGTCCCGGGCGACCTATACTATTGGGATGGCCTCAGAGACTTTGGAGGGTTCTCCTAATTTGTACGATTTTGGGCAATGGAATGGGCAGAATTCCCATGGATTGGGTAGGCACAGTCCTAATGTGTGGCTCCAGGGTCCCCAGCCTGGAGGGTGTGTGGCCCAGGTCTTTGAGGACAGAAGTCTGAAAACACAAACTCAGCTTATGTTTGGGGACGTAGGTATGGCAGGCGTGATCTACAAACCATGAAAAGACATCCTCAGGATATGAAGATAGTGCGAGTCTGAGGGGATTGCTTAGGCTTTTGTCTCTGGATTTTGTATCAGCGATGGCCGTGGAATATCGAGGAGGCCTCATGGGCCATGGACGAATATTGCTCTCTGTGGATTTGGCCCATTCCCAATTGTTTTTCGTCAATCTGTGGTATGGGAGGACTCCTTTCAGGTTTGTTACCTCAGGTGTCCCACCAAAAGAGGAATTCCAAAGCAGGGCCCTGGGGAAGAGTGAAGGGACAACACAAACTATGGTTAAAAATTGGGGCCTAGGGGCATGGCAAGCCCAATATGCTGTCTCTTCCTCCAGCCACTGAGAGGCCTTACCTGAGGACTGGGCTAAGGCTGAGGGTCACAATGTGTGTTTGCTACCTATCTGGCCCGCGAGCAATGGCGGGGCCTCAAGGAACACACTGGTTTCATGTACACTGAACCTTGGACAACAAGCCAACCACAAGTTTTCGTCCCATTGGGAGGAGGAGTTCTGATTTCTGCATCATTTTCAATCCCGGGCCGTGATTGGAGATAAGGTCTAGGTACTGAAGCCTGAAAACTGAGTTTGGGAAGGGATAACGACCTAAGGCCATGGGGGGTCTGATGTTCTCAGTTTATAGCCAGCTGTCTGGGTGGTCCTAGGATGTCCAGGCTCAGGCTCTGTCAGAGAGGGCATTATTGCCCAGGTCATCCTATACATTTTGGGTATATCCAAGTGTCGTGCAGGTTGATCTTCATTTGGGGTTTCTAGGTAGCCCCAGATGGCAATGTATTTCTTCTGCAGGGCAGGTAGAGTGCTGCATTGTAGTTCTGGATTGCCAAACTGGAGGGCTTGTGAGCCAGTAGTCTGTGGACAAAAGTCTGAGGACACAAGCTAAGCTTAGGTTTCTGGGAGAGGAAATGGCAGGCACAATCCACAGACCTGAACCGAGATCTCGTGCATCTGAAGTCAGGGTGAGGATCAGACGATCGCGCAGGTTGGACCTTATGTCCCTGATGGCCCCTTTATGAAGGGGGGTGATGATGAGGCCATGAGGGTTCTCTCACGATGGGAGTTCTGAGAAGCTCCCAATTGCAAAGATTCTTCTGCAGGACAAATGAGACCTGTTGGTTGGCTCCAGGCCAACGATTCTGAGCAAGGTTTTAAGGATGGATGGCGGGGTAGGCCACCTCATATTCCAATTGTCTCCTAGAAACAAGTCAAGTTAGATCTGCTAGATCTCGCGGAGGAACCGAATACGCTCAGTTGAAATGGACTCTCCTGTGGATGGGTCCTAATGTGTTTTTGTGTCTATGGAGACCTTGGAATGAAGCGGTGGCACTGGGGCCCTGAAGGGTTCTCCTAAACAGAGGCTTTGACACAGCTCCCACGTGCAAGTTTCCCATGTGTAGATGAAATTTGTTCTGATGTGTGAGTCAAGAAACAGCCATATGCTGGTATTGAAATCCAGGTCTCTGAGGAGAGATGCCTGGGATCCAAAGCAATGGATCCATTTAGGGCCTAGGGGCCTGTTCATTTCTTTTTACCTCTGGGGACATCAGTCTACGGGTCTGAGTGCAGGTAGGTTTTCAGATAGGCTCAGATTACTACTGTTTGCCCTGGGAAGCCACCACTATTGGGATGGCCTCAGGGACTTTGGAGGTTTATCCTATTAGTAGAGTTGTGGCCATTGGAATGGGCACACAGAATTCCCTTGGAGAGGGCAAGTAGAGTCCTCAGGTAGGCCCCAGGGACCTGAACCTGTAGGGTGTTTAGGCCAGGGTTCTTTGGACAGTTGTCTGAAAACACAAACTCGTCTTATGTTTCGAGTCATAGGTATGGCAGGACTGATCTACAGAACTTGAGGCGAATTCTTCAGGATATGAAAAAAGGGCGAGTGTGAGGATCTTGCTCAAGTTTTTGTCTCTGGATATCGTGTCACTCATGGTCGTGAAATTTACAGGTGACTTCATGGGAAATGGATGAGTCTTATTCTCTGGGTTTTGGCCTTGTCCAAAGAGTTTGAGGTCATTCTGTGGGATGGAAGAAGTCCGTTTTTTTTTTTTTTTTGTTGTTGTTTTGTTTTGTTTTGTTTTGTTTTTTAACCTCAGGTGTCCCACCAAATGAGGGATTCCAGAGTAAAGCCCTGGGGAGGGGCGACTGGACAACCAGAAATCTGGTTAAAATTGGGGAATAGGGACATGTCAAGCCCATTATGACATCTAATGGTCCAGCCACTGAGAGGACGTACTAGAGGACAGGACTCACGCTGAGTGTCACAATGCGTGTTTATGCCCTCTTCTCACTCAAGAATGGGCGGAGCCTCAGGGTTAATGCTGGTTTCTCCTACACTGATCGTTTGACAACTTTCCAACCACAAGGCTTCTTGCCTTGGGTAAGGAGGAGTTTGATTTCTGCATCACATTCAATCCTTTTCAGGGCTTGGAGTTAAAGTCTAAGTTCTGAAGCCAAAAAGTTAGGTTGGGAAGAGATAATGAGCTAAGACCATGGCGTGTGTGATGTTCTCAGTGTGCGGTCAGCTGTCTCGGTTTTGGTCAGGAGGTCCGGGCTCACTCTGTATCAGACAGTGTATTAGTGGCCAGGTTAGACTATCTAATTTGGGTACATTCGAGTGCCGTGTATGTCTATCCTCATTTGGGTTATTTGAGAAACTCCATAGGTCAAAATTTTTCTTCTCGAAGGCAGGCATAATGCTTCATTTTGTGTCCCGAATTTCCAAATGTGAGGGCTTGGGGGCCAGGAGTGTGAGGACGGAAATCTGAGAACACAAGCTAGTCATAGGTTTCAGGGCGAGGACAAGGAAAGCACACTCTGCAGAGCTGCATCGAGATCTCGTGCATCTGAATTCAGGGTGAAGATCAGACGTTGTCTTAGGTTGGAGTTCCTGTCCATGATTTCCCCTTCATAAATGGGGGTGGGGGGCATCGCTAAGCCATCTAGATTTTCCCAGGTTGGGAGTTGTGAGATGCTCCAAAACTCAAGGATTCCTTCTACTGGACATTTGAGACCTGTTGGATGGCTCCAGGACATCCCATACGGAACGACGCCAGAGCAGAGCTCTAAGCATGGATGGTTGGGCAGCCCGCCTCGCATTCCAATGTCTCCTAGTCAAGACAGGTTCAGTGTGCTCGCTCTGGGGGAGCAACCAAGGGAGCTGAGTTGAAATGGAATTTCCTGCGGATGGGTTCTAATGTGGATTTCTGTCCATGGAGACCTTGTAATGGGGCAGTGGCACACAGGCCCTGAAGGATTCTCCTAACTGGAGGTTTTGAGACATCTTCAAAGGATAATATTCCCATGTGGAGAAGAGATTTGCTCTGATTGCTGCCTCATGAAATCCCCATATGCTAATATTGGAAACCAGGCCTCTGAGGAGAGATACCTGTAACCGAAAGCAATGAATCTGATTCAGGCCTAGGGGCCTGTCTGATTCAATCTGCTTCTCTGGGGACATCCATCTACGCTGAGTAGAGGTAGATGCTCAGCTGGTTTCAGATGACCCTTGTTTGTCCTGGGCGGCCTACATTATTGGGATGTCCTTGGGGACTCTGGAGGTTTTTCCTAATTTGTATGATTGTGGACAATGGAATGGGCAGAATTCCCGTGGTATGGACAGGCACAGTCCTGATGTGTGGCTCCAGGGGCCCCAGCCTGAAGGGTCTGTGGGCTAGGAATGTGGGGACAGAAGTCTGAAAACACAAACTAGGCTTAGGTTTGGGAAGTAGGTATGGCAGGCCCGATCTACAGACCGTGAGGAGAACTCTTCCGGATACGACAAAAGAGGGAGTGTGAGGCGCATGCTCAGACTTTTGTCTGTGGATTTGTTGTCAACGATGGCTGTGGAATCTCGGGGAGGCCTCATGGGCCATGGACGAGACTTCCTCTCTGTGAATTTGATCCAATCCCAATTGTTTGGGGTCAATCTGAAGGATGGGAGGAGTCCTTTTAGTTTTGTTACCTCAGGTGTCCCACCAAAAGAGGGATTCCAAAGCAGAGCTCTGGGGAGGGATGAATGGACAACCCGAACAATCCAATTGGGGTGAGGTCGAGAACCGAGCAGGTTGATCCTCATTTGGGGTTTATGGAGATCCCCATAGAGCAACGTTTTTCTTCTGGAGGGACAGCATAGGGCTGCATTTTGGTTCCAGAATTCCAAGTCTTGAGGACATGTTTGCCAGGAGTGTGAGGAAGGAAGTCTGAAAACACAAGGTAGCACGAGGTTTGGGCCCACTGTGCAGAGGCTGAATCGAGATCTCCTGCATCTGAGGTCAGGGCGAGTATCAGATATTGCCTCAAGCTGGAGTTTGTGTCCATGACGGCCCCTTCCTGAAGGGGGTGGGGGCGTCATGAGGCCAGGGAGGTTTCCCTACGCTGGGAGTTGTGAGCTGCTCCAAACTTTAAAGTTTCCTTCTTCAGGACAGTCGAGTACTATTGGATGGTTCCATGATGCCCCATACAGAAAGACTCGAGAGCAGGGGCCTAAGCATGGATGCCGAGAAGCGCCAACTCACCTTCCCATTGCCTGGTCGATACAAGGCACGCTCAATCTGCGGGCTCTTGGGTGAGCTACCCAGAAGGCTGAGTTTAAATGGACTTTCCTGAGGATGAGTCATAATGTGGGTTGGTGGCCATGGAGACCTTGGAATGTGGCAGTAGCTAAGGGACTCTGCAGGATTCTCCAACCCGAAGGGTTTGACACAACTCCAACAAGGAAGCTTTCCATGCGGAGATGAGAGGTGTTCTGTCTGGTGCCTCCGGATAGCCCCATATGCTGGTTTTCAAACCCAGGCCTCTGAGGAGTGATACCTGGACACCAAAGCCAGAGTTCATAATAGGGCCTAGGGGCCTGCCTGGTTCAATCTTCTGTCTCTGAGGATATTAGTCTGTGTGTCTGCATGGAGGTAGTAGTTGCTCAGCTGGTGTCATAATGCCCCTGTTTGTCCAGTGCGGCTTGCGGTAGTGGGATGTCCTTGGGGACCTTGAGGTTTCTACTATTTTGTAGAGTTGTGGCCAATGGAACGGGCAGTTTCTTAGGAGAGAGCAGGCACAATTCTGTGGTGTGGCTCCAGAGACCCCAGCCTGGAGGCGGTGTGGGCCACGGCTGTGCAGACAGACATCCAAAAACCCAAACTCAGCTCAGGTTTGGGGCCGAGGTTATAGCAGGCCTGATCTACAGTCCGTGAGGGGAGCTCCTCTGGATATGAAAGAAGGGTGAGAGGGAGGCAGTCGCTCAGTCTTTTGTCTCTGGATATTTTGTCCACAATGGCCGTTTAATGTAGGAGTCGCCTCATGGGTTGTAGAAGTCTCCCTCTCTGGTAGTTTGTCCAGCCCCCAAGAGTTTGGGGTCATTCTGTGGGAAGGGAAGAGTCCTGTTTTCTGCTTCATGTGTCCCCCCAGTAGAGGGATTCTGGAGCATAGCAGTGGGTACTGACAACTGGAATACTCGCTCTCTGGTTAAGCCTGGGGGCCTATGGATATGACAAGCCCCATATGCAGGATCTTGGTCCAGCCACTGAGAGGCGTTACTTTAATACGGGACTCACGCTACAGGTCACAATGCATGTCTGTGCCCTAGGCGGCCCTCAAGCACTGGCAGGGCCTTTCCGTCAATGCAGGTTTTCCCACATTGAACGTTGGACAACATGCCAACCACAAGGTTTCTGGCCATGGGGAAGGAGGAATTCTAATTTCTGCATCACGTTCACCCCTGGGCAGTGATTGGAGATAAGGTTTAGGTTCTGAAGCCTGAAAACCGAGGTTGGGAAGAGATGACGAACTACAGCCATAGCGAGTCCCTTGTGTCCAGGTTGGAGCCAGCTGTCTAGGTGTCGTTTGGGATGTCTTGTCTCAGGCTGTGCCAGACAGGGCATTCGTATTCAGGGTAGGCTGTATATTGCTTTACAGTCGAGTGGCATGCATTAGATAATCATTTGGGGTTTCTTATTAGCAGCATAGGGCAAAGTTTTTCTTCTGGAGGGCAGGCAGAGTGCTGCATTGTGGCTTCGGAATTCCCAAACTGGAGGGCTTGTGGGCCAGGAGAGTGAGGACGGAATTCTGAGAAGACAAGCTAGGCTTAGGTTTCGGGGAATGGACATGGCCGGCACACTCTGCAGAGCTGAATTGAGATCTCATGAGTCTGAAGTCAGGTCGAGGATCAGACTTTGGCTCAGGTTGGAGTTTCTGTCCATGTTGGCCCCTTCATGAAGGGGGGGGGCATTATGAGGCCATGGGGGTTTTCCCACTATTAGAGATGTGAGATGCTCCAAACCGCAAGGATTCCTTCTGTGGGACAATTAAGATTTGTTGGATGGCTCCAGGACGTCTCCTAAGGTATTTTTCCAGAACAGGGTTCTAAGTATGGATGCCTGGGCAGACAGCCTCAATTCCAATTGTCTCCTAGCAACAAGAAACGTTTAATCTGCTGGCTTGGGGTAGCATCAGAGGGGGCTGAGTGGGAATGGACTTTCCTGAGGATGGTCTTAAATGAGTTGAAATGGACTTTCCTGAGGATGGTCTTAATGTTGGTTTGAGTCCATTGAGACCTTGGTATGGGGCAGTGGCACCAGGGCCCTGAAGGATTCTCCTAACCAGAGGTGATAACAAAGCTCCAATGAGCAAGTTTTCCATGGGGAGACGAGATTTGTTCTTATTGGTGCCTCAGGAAACCACCATTTGCTGGTATTGGAAATGAGGCCTCTGAGGAGAGATGCCTGGAAACCAAAGCAATGGATCTGATTAGGGCCTAGGGGCCTGTCCGGTTCAATATTCTTCTCTGGGGACATCTTTTGTCTGAGTGGAGGTAGTTGCTCAGCTGGTTTGAGATCACACCTGTTTGTCCTGGGCGGCCTACACTATTGGGATGGCCTCGGTAACTTTGGAGGTTTTTCCTAATTTGCAAGGTTGTGGCCAATGGAATGGGAAGAATTCTCTTGAAAGGGAAGCACAGTCCTGAGGTGTGGCTCCAGGGACCCAAGTGTGGAGCGTGTGTGGTCCAGGGCTATTTGGACAAAAGTCTAAAAACACAAACTCCACTTAGGATTGGGTCTGTAGGTATGGCCGCCCGATATATAGACCGTGAGGAGAACTCTTTGGGATATGAACAAAGGGCGAAAGTGAGGTGCTTGCTCATGCTTATTTTTTTCTGGATATGTGTCACCGATTGCCATGGAATGTCCGGGGGACCTTATGGGCCATTGATGAGGCTCCCTTTATGGGGATTTGACCCAATCCCAAGAGTTTGGGGTCATTCTGTGGGAAGGGAGTAGGCCGTTCTGTTTTTTTTTTTTTTGTTTGTTTTTGTTTTTTACCTCAGGTGGACCACCAAAAGAGGGATTCCACAGCAGAGTCCTGGGGAGGGGCGACTGGACAACCAGAACTCTGGTTAACATTGGGACCTAAGAACATGGCAAGCCCTATATGTGGGCTCTTGGTCCAGACACTGAGAGGCCTTCCTTGAGCATAGGGCTCACATTGAGTTTCACAATGTGTTTTTGTGCCCAAGGAGCCCCTCAAGTCAGGACGTGGCCTAATGTACCATGCTGGTTTCTCCTACACTGAACGTTGCACAATATGGCAACCACAAGTTTTCTGGCCATGGGGAGAAGGAGTTCTAATTTCTGCAACATTTTCACTCCTGGACTGTGATTGGATTTAAGGTCTAGGTTCTGAAGCCTGAAAACTGAGGTTGGGAAGAGATGAAGACCTAAGGCCATGGTGTGACTGATGTGCTCAGTGTTCGTCCAGCTGTTGAGTGTGGGTTGGGAGGTGCAGGCTCAGGCTGTGGCAGACAGGGAATTAGTGCCCAGGCTAGACTGTATCATTGGGGTGCAGTCGAGTTTCGTGCAGGTTGGTACTCATTTGTGGTTACTGGTAGCCCCAGAGGGCAACGTTTTTCTTCTGGAAGGAAGACACAGTGCCACATAGTGGCTCCAGAATTCCAAAACTGGAAGGCTTGTGGGCCAGGAGTGTGAGGAAAAAATTCTGAGAACACAAGCCAGACTTAGATTTCGGGGTGAGGGGACGGCAGGAACCCTCTGCAGAGATGATTCGAGATCGCGTGTACCTGAAGACAGAGCTAGGATCAGACGTTGGCTCAGGTTGGAGTTTCTGTCCATGACAGCCCCTTCATGAAGGGGCGGGTGTCACGAGGCCATGGAGGTTTTCCCACGATGGGAATGTGTGAGATGCTCCAAACCGCAATGATTCCTTCCGTGGGACAGTAGAGACCTGCTGGATGGCTCCAGGACATCCCATTAGGAAGTTATCCAGAGCAGGGTTCTAAGGATGGATGCCTGGTCAGCCCGCCTCCCATTCTAGTTGTCTCCTAGCAACAAGGCAGGTTTGATCTGCAGGCCCTGGGGGAGAAACCAAGGGGGATGAGTTGACCTGGACTCTACCGAGGATAGATCATAATGTGGGTTTAAGTCCATGGAGACCTTGGAATGGGGCGCTTGATCCGGGGCCCTGAAAGATTCTCCTAACAGAGGTTTTTATAGAGCTCCAAAGAGTACATTTCCTATGAGGAGACGAGATTTTTCTATGAGTAACTCTATAATCCCCGATATGCTGGTATTGGTAACCAGGCCTCTGAGGAGAGATGCCTGGAAACAAAAGCAATGGATCTGATTAGGGCCAAGTGCCTGTCCAGTTCAATCTCATTCTATGGGGATATCTGTCTCTGGGTCTGATGGAGTTAGTTTCCTAACTTGTGAAATATCATACCTGTTTGTCCTGGGCAGCCAAAACTATTGGGATGGCCTCGGGGAGTTTGGAGGTTTCTCCTAATCTATAGGGTTGTGGCCAATGGAAATGGCAGAATTCCTCTTGAGAGGGAAGCCACAGTCCTCAGGTGTGGCTCCAGGGGCCCCAGCTTGGATGGTGTGTGGGCCAGGACTGTTGGGACAGAAATCTGAAAACACAAACTCAGCTTAGGTTTGGGGATGTATGTATGAAGGCTCGATCTACAGACCGTGAGAATTTTCCGGGCTATGAACAAAGGGCGAGTATGTGGCGTTTGCTCAGGCTTTTGTCTCTGGATTTTGTGCCTACGGTGGCCGTGGAATGTCGGGGTGTCCTCAAGGGTCATGGACAAGTTTTTCTGTGGTGATTTGGCCTGATCCCAAGTGCTTGGGATCATTCTGTGGATGGGAAGAGTCCTTTCTGTATTTTTTTTTTTTTACCTCAGGTGTCCCACCAAAGAGGGATTCCAGAGCACAGCCCTGAGTAGGGGTGACTAGACATCTGTATCTCTGGTTGAGATTGGGGGACTAGGGGCTTGGCAAGCCCCATATGTGGGCTGTTGATCCAGTCACTAAGAGGCTTTACATGAGGATAGGGCTCACGCTGAGGGTCACAATGTGTGTTTGTGCAAATTGTAGCCCTCAGGGAGAGGTGGGGCCTCATAGTCCATGCTGCTTTCTCCTACAATGAACGTTGGACCACATGCCAACCACAAAGTTTCTTGCCATGGCGAAGGAGAAGTTCTGATTCTTGTATCCCGTTCACTCCTGAGTAGTGAGTGGAGATAAGGTCTAGGTTCTGAAGGTGAAAACTGAGGTTGGGTAGAGATGATGGCCGAAAGCCATTGTGGGTTTGATTTGCTCAGTGTACGGCCAGCTGTCTGGGTGTTGGACTGGTTGTCTGCCCTCAGGCTGTGTCAGACAGGGCTTTAGTGCACAGGCTAGATTGTATAATTGGGGTATGGTCGAGTGGCATGCAGGTTGTTACTCATTTGGCGTTTCTGGTTAGCGCTATAGGGCAACATTTTTCTTCTGGAGGGCAGGCAGAGTGCTGCATTGTGTCTCCAGAATTGCCAAACTGGAGGGGTGTGGCCAGGATTGTGAAGACGGAAGTCTGAGAACACAAGTTAGGCTTAGGTTTCGGGGCGAAGGTACTGCAGGCACACTCTCAATTGCTGAATCGAGATCTCGTGCTTCTGAATTCAGGGCGCGGATCAGACTTTGGCTTAGGATGGAGTTTCTGTCCATGATGCCCCATTTATGAAGGTGTGGGGCATCATGAGGAAATGGAGGTTTTCTCACAGTGGGATTGTGTGATGCTTCAAACCACAAGGATTCATTCTGCGAGACAGTCAAGACAGGTTGGTTGGATTCAAGACGTCCCATAAAGAAATTCTCCAGAGCAGGGTTCTAAGGATGGATGCCTGGGCTGCCCACCTCGCATTCCAACTGTCTCCTAGTGACAAGGCAGTTTTGATCTGCTGGCTCTGGGTGAGCAGCCGAGGGGGCTGATTTGAAATGGACTCTCCTGAGGATGGATCATAATGTAAGTTTGTGTCCTTGGAGACCTTGGAATTGGGCCATGGTGCCAGCGCCCTGAAGGATCCTCCTAACCTGAGGTATTGACACAGCTCCAAAGAGCAAGTTTCTCATGTGGAGATGAGATCTGTTCTGATTGTTTCCTTAGGAAACCCCCATATTCTGATATTGGAAACAAGGCCTCTGAGGAGAGATACATAGTAACCAAAGCAATGGATTAGTAGTTGGCTCAGGTTGGAGTTTCTGTCCATGATGGCCCCTTTATAAAGGGGAGCATCTCATGAGGCCATGTAGGTTTTCCCACGATAGGAGTTGTGAGATGCTCCAATCTGCAAGGATTCCTTTGGCGGCACAGTCAAGACCTGTTGGAAGGCTCCCAGGACATCCCATATGGAACGGCGCCAGAGCAGGATTCCAACGATGGATGCCTAGAGAGTCTGCTTTGCATTCCAGTTATCTCCTAGCGACAAGGCAGGTTTCACATTCTGGCTCTGGGGGAGTAATCAACGGGGCTGAGTTGAAATGTACTCTCCTGCCGAATTTAAATAATGCGGGTTTGTGTCCATGGAGACCTTGGAATAGGGCGGTGGCTCCGGTTACCTGAAGGTTTCTCCTAACTGGAGGTTTTTACAGAGCTCCAAAGGATAAGTTTCCCATGTGGAGACAAGATTTGTTCTGATTGGTATCTCTGGAATCCCCCATATGCTGGTATTGGAAAACAGGCCTCGGAGGAGAGATGCTTAGCTTAGAAACAAAAGCAATGGAACCAATTACGTTCTAGGGGCCTGTCCAGTTTAATACCTTTCTCTTGCGATATCTGTCTACGGGTGTGTTGAGGTCGTTGTGCAGCTTGTGACAGATCACCCCTCTTTGTACTGGGCGGCCTACACTATTGGAATGGCCTCTGGGACTTTGGAAGTTTCTCCTAATCTGTAGGGTTGTGGCCAATGGAATGGGAAGAATTTCCTTGGAGAGGGCAGGCACAGTCCTGAGGTGTGGCTCCAAGGCCTCAGCCTGGAGGGTGTATGTGACAGGGATGTCAGGATAGAAGTCTGAAAACACAAACTCGGCTTAGGTTTGGGGAAGTAGGTATGGCAGGCCCGATCTACAGACTATGAGGAGAATTTTTTGGGCTATGACCTAAGGGTGAGGCTTATGTATCTGGATTTTGTGTCAATCGTGGCCGTGGAATTTCGGGCTGGCCTCATGGGCCATGGAAAAGTCTTTCTATCTGGGGATGGCCTGATCCCAAGTGATTGGGGTCATTCTGTGGGTGGGAGGAATCCTTTCTGTGTTTACTTACCTCAAATGTCCCACCAAAGAGGGATTCCAGAGCAAGGCTTTTTTTTTTTTTGGAGCATGGGCAGGGCCTCAGGGACCGTACACTACCCTCAGGGGCCCTACTACTACTCCTGTAGGCCCTACAGGGGTCCTACACTGAACTTTGGATAAGATGCCAACCACAAGATTCTGGCGAGAGGGAAGGAGGAGTTATGATTTCTGCATCACGTTCACCCATGGGAAATGAGTAGAGATAAGGTCTAGGTTTCTGTAGACTGAAAACCAGGATGGAAAGAGATGGCAACCTAAGGCCATGGCAGTTCAGATGTTCTCAGTGTACGGCAAGCTGTCTGGTTGTGTTTGGGAATTCAGGCCTCAGGTTGTGTCAGACAGGGCATTAGTGCACAGGCTCGACTATATAATTGGTGTACAGTTGAGTGGCATGCAGGTTTATACTCATTTGAGATTTCTGGGTAGACCCATAGGGCACCGTATTTATTCTAGAGGGCAGGCAGAGTGCATCACTGTGTCATCGGAAATCCCAAAATGGAGGGCGTGTGGTCCAGGAGAGTGAGGAAGGAAGTCTGAGAACACTAGCTATGCTTAGGTTTTGGGGTGAAGGCACAGAAGGTACACTCTGAAGAGCTGAATCAAGATCTTGTGCATCTGAAGTCAAGGCGAAGATCAGCCGTTGGCTCAGGTTGGAGTTTCTTTACATGATCCGCATTCATGAAGATTGGGGGCATCATTTGACCTTGGAAGCTTTCCATGATATGAGTTGTGAGGTGGTCCATGCACAAGGACTCCTGTGGGACAGTCGAGGCCTGCTGGATGGCTCAAGGATGTCCAATAAGGAACGATGCAAGAACAGGGTTCTAAGGGTTCTAAGGATCTCTAATAAGAGATGCCTGGAAACCAAAGCAATGGATCCGATAAGTGCCTATGGGCCTGCTCGTTCCTTTTTACCTCTGGGGACATCAGTCTATGGGTCTGAGTCCCGATAGGTGCTCAGATGGGCCCAATTGCCCCTGTTAGTCCTGGGAAGCCACAAATATTGGGATGGCCTCAGGGACTTTGGAGGTTTATCCTATTAGTAGGGTTGTGGCCATTGTAATGGGCACATGAAATTCCCTTGGAGAGGGCAAGCACAGTCGTCATGTTTGGCTCCAGGGGCCTGAGCCTGAAGGGTGTGTAGGCCAGGGCTGTTTGGACAGTTGTCTGAAAACACAAACTCGGCTTGTTTTTCGGGTCAAGGTATGGCAGGACTGATCTATAGACCCTGAGGAGAACACTTCGGGATATGAAAAAAGGGCGAGTGTGAGGCTCTTGCTCAAGTTTTTGTCTCTGGATATCGTGTCACTCATGGTCGTGAAATTTCCGGGTGACTTCATGGGAAATGGACGAGTCTTACTCTCTGGGTGTTTGGCCCCGTGCAAAGAGTTTTGGGTCATTCTGTGTGAAGGAAGAAGTCCGTTGTTCTGTTATTGTTGGTTTGTTTTGTTTTATTTTTCAATCTCAGGTGTCCCACCAAATGAGGGATTCCAGAGTAGAGCCCTGGGGAGGGGCGACTGGACAACCAGAAATCTGGTAAAAAATTTGGGCCTAGAGACATGTCAAGCCCATTATGACATCTAATGGTCCAGCCTCTGAGAGGACCTACTAGAGGACAGGACTCACGGTGAGGGTCACAATGCGTGCTTATGCCCTGTCGCACTCAAGAATGGGCGGGGCCTCAGGTTGAATGCTGTTTTCTGCCACACAGAACGTTGGACAACATGCCAACCACAATGTTTCTTGCCATGGGTAAGGAAGAGTTCTGATTTCTGCATCACAGTCACCCCTGGGCAGTGATTGGAGATAAGGTCTAGGTTCTGAATCCTGAAAACTGAGGTAGGGAAGAGATGATGAACTAAGGCCATGGCGGGTCTGATGTGCTCAGTGTGCGGTCAGCTGTGTGGGTGTTGGTCACGGGGTCCGGGATCAGGTTGTCAGACAGTGCATTAGTGCCCAGGTTTGACTATATATTTTGGGTGCCTTCGCTGCCTTGAAAGTTCTTATCTGAAGAACTCTTTCGGATATGTAAAATGAGCGAGTCTGAGGCGCGTGCTCAGGCTTTTGTCTCTGGATTTTCTATCAGCGATGGCCGTGATATGTTGGGGAGGCCTCATGGGCCATGGATGTATCTTGCTCTCTGTGGATTTGGCCCGATCCCAGTTGTTTTTCGTCAATCTGTGGAATGAGAGAACTCCTTTCAGGTTTGTTACCTCAGGTGTCCCACCGAAAGAGGAATTCCAAAGCAGAGCCCTGGGGAAGAGTGAAGGGACAACCCGAACTATGTTTAAAAATTGGGGCCTAGAGGCATGGCAAGCAAAATATGCTGTCTCTCCATCCAGCCACTGAGAGGCCTTACCTGAGGACTGGGCTCAGGCTGAGGGTCACAATGTGTGTTTGTGACCAATGTGGCACGAAAGCATGGGCGGGGCCTCATGGGCCACACTGGTTTCAACGACACTGAACCTTGGACAACATGCCAACCACAAGGTTTCTTGACATGGGGAAAGAGTTCTTATTTCGGCATCATTTACTAACCCGGGCAGCGGTTGGAGATAAGGTCTAGGTTCTGAAGCCTGAAAACCGAGGTTGAGAAGAGATGACGACCTAAGGCCATGGCGGGTCCGATGTGCTCACTGTGCGGCCAGCTGTCTGGGTGGGGCCAGGAAGTCCAGGCTCAGGCTGTGTCAGAAAGGGCATTAGTGCCCAGGTCAGCATATATTTGGGGTATAGCCGCATGGAGTGCAGGTTGATCCTCATTTGGGGTTTCTGGGTAGCCCCAGAAGGCAATGTTTCTTCTGGAGGGCAGGCAGAGTGCTGCATTGTAGTTCTGGATTGCCAAACTGGTGGGCTTGTGGGCAAGTAGTCTGAGGAGGGAAGTCTGAGAAACCAAGCTAGGCCTAGGTTTCTGAGTGAGGATATGGCAGGCACAATCTACAGACCTGAATGAGATCTCGTGCATCTGAAGTTAGGGCGAAGATCACATGATCGCTCAGGTTGGACAGTCTGTCCCTGATGGCCCATTCTTGAAGGGGGGTTGGATCACGAGGCCATGGGCGTTTTCCCACGATGGGAATTGTGAGAAGCTCCCAACTGCAAAGATTCTTCTGCAGGACAATTGAGACCTGTTGGTTGTCTCCAGGACAACGATTCCAAGCAGGGTTCTAAGGATGCATGACTGGGTAGCCCATCTCGCATTCCAATTGTCTGCAAGCAACAAGACAGGTTAGATCTGCTGGATCTGGGGGAGCAACCGAGGAGGCTGAGTTGAAATGGACTCTCCCGTGGATGTGTCCTAATATGATGTTGTGTCTATGGAGACCTTGGAATGAAGCGGTGGCTTGGGGCCCTGAAGGGTTCTACTAAAGAGAGGCTTTCACACAGTTCCATTGTGCAAGTTTCCCAAGTGTAGATGAGATTTGTTCTGATGGGTGAGTCAAGAAACAGCCATATGCTGTTATTGAAATCCAGGCCTCTGCGGAGAGATGCCTGGAAGGCAAACCAATGGAACCGAAAGGTGCCTAGGGGCCTGTTTGTTCCTTTTTAACTGTGGGGACATCAGTCTACGGGAATGAGTGCACGTATGTGCTTAGATGGGCCCAGATTGCCCCTGATGTCCTGGGAAGCCACAAATAATGGGATGGCCTAAGGGACTTTGGAGGATTATACTCTTAGTAGGGTTGTGGCCATTGTAATGGACACATAAAATTCCCTTGGAGAGGGAAAGCACAGTCGTTAGGTTTGGCTCCAGGGGCCTGAGCCCGTAGGGTGTGTAGGCCAGGGCTGTTTGGACAGTTGTCTGAAAACACAAACTCGGCTTAGGTTTCGGGTCATAGGTATGGCAGGACTGATCTATAGACCATGTGAGAACAATTCGGGATATGAAAAAAGGGCGAGTGTGAGGCTCTTGCTCAAGTTTTTGTCTCTGGATATCGTGTCACTCATGGCCGTGAAATTTCCGGGTGACTACATGGGAAATGACGAGTCTTACTGTCTGGGGGTTTGGCCCCGTCCAAAGAGTTTGGGGTGATTCTGTGGGATGGAAGATCCGTTCTTCTGTTGTTGTTGATTTGTTTGGTTTTGTTTTTCACCTCAGTTGTCCCACCAAATGAGGGATTCCAGAGTAGAGGCCTGGGGAGGGGCGACTGGACAACCAGAAATCTGGTTAAAAATTGGGGCCTAGGAACATGTCAAGCCCATTATGACATCTAATGGTCCAGCCACTGAGAGGAGGTACTAGAGGACAGGACTCACGCTGAGGGTCACAATGCGTGTTTATGCCCTCGTCGCACGCAATGTTGGGCGGGGCCTCAGTGTGAATGCTGGTTTGTCCTACACTGAACGTTGGACAACATGCCAACCACAAGGTTTCATGCCATGAATAAGGATGTGTTCTGATTTCTGCATCACAGTCACCCCTGGCCAGTGATTGGAGATAAGGTCTAGGTTCTGAAGCCGGAAAACTGAGGTAGGGAAGAGATGATTACCTAAGGCCATGGCGGGTCTGATGTGCTCAGTGTGCGGTCAGGTGTCTGGGTGTTGGTCACGAGGTCAGGGCTCAGGTTGTCAGACAGTGCATTAGTGCCCAGGTTAGACTATATATTTTGGGTGCATTCGAGTGCCGTGCAAGTTCTTATCTGAACAACTCTTCAGGATATGAAGAATGAGCGAGCCTGAGACGCGTGCTCAGGATTTTCTCTCTGGATTTTGTATCAGCGATGGCCGTGGAATGTTGGGGAGGCCTCATGGGCCATGGACGAATCTTTCTCTCTGTGTATTGGCCCGATCCCAATTGATTTACGTCAATCTGTGGGATGGGAGGACTCCTTTCAGGTTTGTTACCTCAGGTGTCCCACCAAAAGAGGAATTCCAAAGTAGAGCCCTGGGGAAGAGTGAAGGGACAACCCGAACTATGGTTAAAAATTGGGGCCTAGGGGCATGGCAAGCCCAATATGCTGTC
Source organism: Mustela putorius furo (assembly GCF_011764305.1). Classification (NCBI taxonomy): domain Eukaryota; kingdom Metazoa; phylum Chordata; class Mammalia; order Carnivora; family Mustelidae; genus Mustela; species Mustela putorius. Next base: position 651,058 of record NW_025421551.1, on the reverse strand, counting down.
TATCCATCCCGCCACTGAGAGGCCTTACCTGAGGACTGGGCTCAGGCTGAGGGTCACAATGTGTGTTTGTGACCAATGTGGCCCACAAGCATGGGCGGGGCCTCATGGGCCACACTGGTTTCAACAACCCTGAACCTTGGACAACATGCCAACCACAAGGTTTCTTGCCATGGGGAAAGAGTTCTGATTTCTGCATCATTTTCAAACCCAGGCCGTGATTGGAGATAAGGTTTTCCCACGATAAGAGTTGTGAGAAGCTCCCAACTGCAAAGATTCTTCTGCAGGATAATTGAGACCTGTTGGTTGGCTCCTGGACAACGATTCTGAGCAGGCTTCTAAGGATGGATGGCTGGGTAGCCCACCTCGCATTCCAATTATCTCCAAGCAACAAGACAGGTTAGATCTGCTGGGATCTGGGGGAGCAACCGAGTAGGCTGAGTTCAAATGGACTCTCCCGTGCATGTGTCCTAATATGATTTTGTGTCTATGGAGAACTTGGAATGAAGCGGTGGCACTGGGGCCCTGAAGTGTTCTCCTTAAGAGAGGCTTTTACACAGCTCCATTGTGCAAGTTTCCCATGTGTAGATGAGATTTGTTTTGATGGGTGAGTCAAGAAACAGCCATATGCTGTTATTGAAATCCAGGACTCTGAGGAGAGATGCCTGGAAACCAAAACAATGGATCCGATAGGTGCCTAGGGGCCTGTTCGTTCCTTTTTACCTCTGGGGACATCAGTCTATGGGTCTTGTGCCGGTAGGCGCTCAGATGTGCCGAGATTGACCCTGTTTGTCCTGGGAAACCACAAATATTGGGATGGCCTCAGGGACTTTGGAGGTTTATCCTCTTAGTAGGGTTGTGGCCATTGGAGTGGGCACATACAATTCCCTTAGAGAGGGCAAGCACAGTCGTCAGGTTTGGCTCCAGGGGCCTGAGCCTGTAGGGTGTGTAGGCCAGGGCTGTTTGGACAGTTGTTTGAAAACACAAACTCGGCTTATGTTTCGGGTCATAGGTATGGCAGGACTGATCTACAGACCATGAGGAGAACTCTTCGGGATATGAAAAAAGGGCGAGTGTGAGGCAATTGCTCAAGTCTATTTCTGTGGATATCGTGTCACCATGGTCGTGAAATTTCCGGGTGACATCATGGGAAATGGACGAGTCTTACACTCTGGGGGTTTGGCCCCGTCCAAAGTGTTGGGGGTCATTCTGTGGGATGGAAGAAGTCCGTTGTTCTGTTGTTGTTGATTTGTTTTGTTTTTCAACCTCAGGTGTCCCACCAAATGAGGGATTCCAGAGTAGAGCCCTGGGGAGGGGCTACTGGACAACGAGAAATATGGTTAAAATTGTGGCCTAGGGACATGTCAAGACCATTATGACATCTAATGGTGCAGCCATTGAGAGGACGTACTACAGGACAGGACTCACGCTGAGTGTCACAGTGCGTCTTTATGCCCTCGTCGCACTCAAGAATGGGTGGGGCCTCGTGGTGAATGCTGGTTTCTCCTACACTGAACGTTGGGCAACATGCCAACCACAAGGTTTCTTGCCATGGGTAAGGAAGTGTTCTTATTTCTGCATTACAGTGACACGTGGGCAGTGATTGGAGATAAGGTCTAGGTCCTTAAGCCTGAAAAATGAGGTAGGGAAGAGATGATGACCTAAGGCCATGCGGGTCTGATGTGCTCAGTGTGCGGTCAGCTGTTGGGTGTTGGTCACGAGTTCCGGGCTCAGGTTGTCAGGCAGTGCATTAGTGCCCAGGTTACACTATATATTTTGGGTGCCTTCGAGTGCCGTGTAGGTTCTAATCTGAAGAACTCTTCAGGATATGTAGAATGAGCGAGTCTGAGGCGCGTGCTCAGGCTTTTGTCTCTGGATTTTGTATAAGCGATGGCCGTGGAATGTTGGGGGGGCCTCATGGGCCATGGACGAATCTTGCTCTCTGTGGACTTGGCCCGATCCTCATTGTTTTTCCTCAATCTGTTGGATGGGAGGACTCCTTTCAGGTTTGTTACTTCAGGTGTCCCAACAAAAGAGGAATTCCAATGCAGAGCCCTGAGGAAGAGTGAAGGGACAACCAGAACTATGGTTAAAAACTGGGGCCTAGGGGCATGGCAAGCCCAATATGCTGTCTCTCCATCCAGCCCCTGAGAGGCCTTACCTGAGGACTGGGCTAAGGCTGAGGGTCACAATGTGTGTTTGCTACCTATCTGGACCGCGAGCAAATGCGGGGCCTCAAGGGACACACTGGTTTCCACTACACTGAACGTTGGACAACAAGCCAACCACAAGTTTTCCTGCCATCGGGAAGGAGTTCTGATTTCTGCATCATTTTCAAACCTGGGCAGTGATTGGAGATAAGGTCTAGGTTCTGAAGCCTGAAAACTGAGGTTGGGAAGGAATAACGACCTAAAGCCATGGGGGGTCCGAAGTTCTCAGTTTGTAGCCAGCTGTCTGGGTGGGCCTAGGAGGTCCAGGCTCAGGCTGTGTCAGAAAGGGCATTATTGCCCAGGTCATCCTATATATTTTGGGTATAGCCAAGTGTCGTGCAGGTTGATCTTCATTTGGGGTTTCTAGGTAGCTCCAGAGGGCAATGTATTTCTTCTGCAGGGCAGGAAGAGTGATGCATTGTAGTTCTGGATTGCCAAACGGGAGGGCTTGTGAGCCAGTAGTCTGTGTACAGAAGTCTGAGGACACAAGCAAGGCTTAGGTTTCTAGGTATGGACATGGCAGGCATAATCTACAGACCTGAACCGAGATCTCGTGTTTCTGAAGTCAGGGTGAGGATCAGACGATATTTCAGGTAGGACCTTGTGTCCCTGATGGCCCCTTTATGAAGGGGGGGGATCATTGTGGCCATGGGGGTTCTCTCACGATGCGAGATCTGAGAAGCTCCCAACTGCAAATATTCTTCTGCAGGACAATTGAGACCTGTTGGTTGGCTCCAGGCCAACGATTCCGAGGAGGGTTTTAAGGATGGATGGTGTGGTAGGCCACCTCACATTCCAATTGTCTCCTAGCAACAAGACAAGTTAGATCTGCTGGATCTCGAGGAGCAACCGAATACACTCAGTTGAAATGGACTCTCCTGTGGATGGGTCCTAATGTGTTTTTGTGTCTATGGAGACCTTGTAATGGGGCAGTGGCACACAGGCCCTGAAGGATTCTCCTAACTGGAGGTTTTGAGACATCTTCAAAGGATAATTTTCCCATGTGGAGAAGAGATTTGTTCTGATTGCTGCCTCATGAAATCCCCATATGCTAATATTGATAACCAGGCCTCTGAGGAGAGATACCTGTAACCGAAAGCAATGAATCTGATTCAGGCCTAGGGGCCTGTCTGATTCCATCTTCTTCTCTGGGGACATCCATCTACGCTGAGTAGAGGTAGGTGCTCAGCTGGTTTCAGGTGACCCTTGTTTGTCCTGGGCGGCCTACATTATTGGGATGTCCTTGGGGACTCTGGAGGTTTTTCATAATTTGTACGATGGTGGACAATGGAATGGGCAAAATTCCCGTGTTATGGAAAGGCACATTCCTGATGTGTGGCTCCACGGGCCCCAGCCTGAAGGGTCTGTGGGCCAGGAATGTGGGGACAGAAGTCTGAAAACACAAACTTGGCTTAGGTTTGGGAAGTAGGTATGGCAGGCCCGATCTACAGACCGTGAGGAGAACTCTTCGGGATATGACAAAAGAGGGAGTGTGAAGCGCTTGCTCAGACTTTTGTCTCTGGATTTGTTGTCAACGATGGCTGTGGAATCTCGGGGAGGCCACATGGGCCATGGACGAGACTTCCTCTCTGTGAATTTGTTCCAATCCCAATTGGTTGGGGTCAATCTGAAGGATGGGAGGAGTCCTTTTAGTTTTGTTACCTCAGGCGTCCCACCAAAAGAGGGATTCCAAAGCAGAGCTCTGGGGAGGGATGAATGGACAACCCGAACAATCCAATTGGGGTGAGGTCGAGAACCGAGCAGGTTGATCCTCATGTGGGGTTCATGGAGTTCCCCATAGAGCAACGTTTTTCTTCTGGAGGGCCAGCATAGGGCTGCATTTTGGTTCCAGAATTCCAAGTCTTGAGGACATGTTTGCCAGAAGTGTGAGGAAGGAAGTCTGAAAACACAAGGAAGCACGAGGTTTGGGCCCACTGTGCAGAGGCTGAATCGAGATCTCCTGCATCTGAGGTCAGGGCGAGTATCAGATGTTGCCTCAAGCTGGAGTTTGTGTCCATGACGACCCCTTCCTGAAGGGGGTGGGGGCGTCATGAGGCCAGGGAGGTTTCCCTAAGCTGGGAGTTGTGAGCTGCTCCAAACTTCAAAGTTTCCTTCTTCAGGACAGTCGAGTACTATTGGATGGTTCCAGGATGCCCCATACAGAAAGACTCGAGAGCAGGGGCCTAAGCATGGATGCCGAGAAAAACGTCAACTCACCTTCCCATTGCCTGGTCGAGACAAGGCACGCTCAATCTGCGGGCTCTTGGGTGAGCTACCCAGAAGGCTGAGTTTAAATGGACTTTCCTGAGGATGAGTCATAATGTGGGTTGGTGGCCATGGAGACCTTGGAATGTGGCAATAGCTAAGGGACTCTGCAGGATTCTCCAACCTGAAGGGTTTGACACAACTCCAACAAGGAAGCTTTCCATGCGGAGATGAGAGGTGTTCTGTCTGTCTGGTGCCTCCGGATAGCCCCATATGCTGGACTTCGAACCCAGGCCTCTGAGGAGTGATACCTGGACACCAAAGCAAGAGTTCATATTAGGGCCTAGGGGCCTGTCTGGTTCAATCTTCTGTCTCTGCGGATGTCAGTCTGTGTGTCTGCATGGAGGTAGTAGTTGCTCAGCTGGTGTCATAATGCCCCTGTTTGTCCAGTGCGGCTTGCGGTAGTGGGATGTCCTTGGGGACCTTGAGGTTTCTACTATTTTGTAGAGTTGTGGCCAATGGAACGGGCAGTTTCTTAGGAGAGAGCAGGCACAGTTCTGTGGTGTGGCTTCAGAGACCCCAGCCTGGAGGCGGTGTGGGCCACGGCTGTGCAGACAGACATCCAAAAACCCAAATTCAGCTCAGGTTTGGGGCCGAGGTTATGGCAGGCCTGATCTACAGTCCGTGAGGGGAGCTCCTCTGGATATGAAAGAAGGGTGAGAGGGAGGCAGTCGCTCAGTCTTTTGTCTCTGGATATTTTGTCCACAATGGCCGTTTAATGTAGGAGTAGCCTCATGGGTTGTAGAAGTCTCCCTCTCTGGTAGTTTGTCCAGCCCGCAAGAGTTTGGGGTCATTCTGTGGGAAGGGAAGAGTTCTGTTTTCTGCTTCATGTGTCCCCCCAGTAGAGGGATTCTGGAGCATAGCAGTGGGTACTGACAACTGGAATACTCGCTCTCTGGTTAAGCCTGGGGGCCTATCGATATGACAAGCCCCATATTCAGGATCTTGGTCCAGCCACTGAGAGGCGTTACTTTAATACGGGACTCAGCTACAGGTCACAATGCATGTCTGTGCCCTAGGCGGCCCTCAAGCACTGGCGTGGCCTTTCCGACAATGCAGGTTTTCCCACATTGAACGTTGGACAACATGCCAACCACAAGGTTTCTGGCCATGGGGAAGGAGGAATTCTAATTTCTGCATCACGTTCACCCCTGGTCAGTGATTGGAGATAAGGTCTAGGTTCTGAAGCCTGAAAACCGAGGTTGGGAAGAGATGACGAACTACAGCCATAGCGGGTCCCTTGTGTCCAGGTTGGAGCCAGCTGTCTAGGTGTCGTTTGGGATGTCTTGTCTCAGGCTGTGCCACACAGGGCATTCGTATTCAGGGTAGGCTGTATAATTGCTTTACAGTCGAGTGGCATGCATTAGATAATCATTTGGGGTTTCTTATTAGCAGCATAGGGCAAAGTTTTTCTTCTGGAGGGCAGGCAGAGTGCTGCATTGTGGCTTCGGAATTCCCAAACTGGAGGGCTTGTGGGCCAGGAGAGTGAGGACGGAAGTCTGAGAACACAAGCTAGGCTTAGGTTTCGGGGAATGGACATGGCAGGCACACTCTGCAGAGCTGAATTGAGATCTCATGAGTCTGAAGTCAGGTCGAGGATCAGACTTTGGCTCAGGTTGGAGTTTCTGTCCATGTTGGCCCCTTCATGAAGGGGGGGGCATTATGAGGCCATGGGGGTTTTCCCTCTATTAGAGTTGTGAGATGCTCCAAACCGCAAGGATTCCTTCTGTGGGACAATTAAGATTTGATGGATGGCTCCAGGACGTCTCATAAGGTATTTTTCCAGAACAGGGTTCTAAGTATGGATGCCTGGGCAGACAGCCTCAATTACAATTGTCTCCTAGCAACAAGAAACGTTTGATCTGCTGGCTTGGGGTAGCATCAGAGGGGGCTGAGTTGGAATGGCCTTCCCTAGGATGGTCTTAAGTGAGTTGAAATGGACTTTCCTGAGGATGGTCTTAATGTTGGTTTGAGTCCATTGAGACCTTGGTATGGGGCAGTGGCACCAGGGCCCTGAAGGATTCTCCTAACCAGAGGTTATAACAAAGCTCCAATGAGCACGTTTTCCATGGGGAGACGAGATTTGTTCTTATTGGTACCTCAGGAAACCACCATTTGCTGGTATTGGAAATGAGGCCTCTGAGGAGAGATGCCTGGAAACCAAAGCAATGGATCTGCTTAGGGCCTAGGGGCCTGTCTGGTTCAATATTCTTCTCTGGGGATATCTTTTGTCTGAGTGGAGGTAGTTGCTCAGCTGGTTTGAGATCACACCTGTTTGTCCTGGGCGTCCTACACTATTGGGATGGCCTCGGTAACTTTGGAGGATTTTCCTAATTTGCAAGGTTGTGGCCAATGGAATGGGAAGAATTCTCTTGAAAGGGAAGCACAGTCCTGAGGTGTGGCTCCAGGGACCCAAGTGTGGAGCGTGTGTGGTCCAGGGCTATTTGGACAAAAGTCTGAAAACACAAACTCCACTTACGTTTGTGTCTGTAGGTATGGCCGGCCCGATATATAGACCGTGAGGAGAACTCTTCGGGATATGAACAAAGGGCGAAAGTGAGGTACTTGCTCATGCTTATTTTTTTCTGGATATGTGTCACCGATTGCCATGGAATGTCCGGGGGTCCTCATGGGCCATCGATGAGGCTCCCTTTCTGGGGATTTGACCCAATCCCAAGAGTTTGGCGTCATTCTGTGGGAAGGGCGGAGGCCTTTCTGTTTTTTTTTTTTTTTTTTTTTTTACCTCAGGTGGACAACCAAAAGTGGGATTCCACAGCAGAGTCCTGGGGAGGGGCGACTGGACAACCAGAACTCTGGTTAACATTGGGACCTAAGAACATGGCAAGCCCCATATGTAGGCTCTTGGTCCAGACACTGAGAGGCCTTCCTTGAGCATAGGGCTCACATTGAGTTTCACAATGTGTTTTTGTGCCCAAGGAGCCCCTCAAGTCAGGGCGTGGCCTAAGTACCATGCTGGTTTCTCCTACACTGAACGTTGCACAATATGGCAACCACAAGTTTTCTGGCCATGGGGAAGAAGGAGTTCTAATTTCTGCAACACTTTCACTCCTGGACTGTGATTGGATTTAAGGTCTAGGTTCTGAAGCCTGAAAACTGAGGTTGGGAAGAGATGAAGACCTAAGGCCATGGTGTGACTGATGTGTTCAGTGTTCGGCCAGCTGTTGAGTGTGGGTTGGGAGGTGCAGGCTCAGGCTGTGGCAGACAGGGAATTAGTGCCCAGGCTAGACTGTATCATTGGGGTGCAGTCGAGTTTCGTGCAGGGTGGTACTCATTTGTGGTTACTGGGTAGCCCCAGAGGGCAACGTTTTTCTTCTGGAAGGAAGACACAGTGCCACATAGTGGCTCCAGAATTCCCAAACTGGAAGGCTTGTGGGCCAGGAGTGTGAGGAAAAAATTCTGAGAACACAAGCCAGACTTAGATTTCGGGGTGAGGGGACGGCAGGAACCGTCTGCAGAGATGATTCGAGATCCCGTGTACCTTAAGACAGAGCTAGGATCAGACGTTGGCTCAGGTTGGAGTTTCTGTCCATGACGGCCCCTTCATGAAGGGGAGGGTGTCACGAGGCCATGGAGGTTTTCCCACGATGGGAATTGTGAGATGCTCCAAACCGCAATGATTCCTTCCGTGGGACAGTCGAGACCTGCTGGATGGTTCCAGGACATCCCATAAGGAAGCTATCCAGAGCAGGGTTCTAAGGATGGATGCCTGGGCAGCCTGCCTCCCATTCCAGGTGTCTCATAGCGCCAAGGCAAGTTCGATCTGCTGGATCTAGGGGAGTAACCGAGACGGGTGTGTTGAAATGGGTGAGTTGAGGATGGGTCATGATGTGCATTTGTGTCCATGGAGACCTTGGAATGGGGTGCTTGATCCGGGGTCTTGAGGGATGTTCATAACCGGAGGTTTTGATGGAGCTCTAAAGAGTACGTTTCCTATATAGAGAAGAGAATTGTTTTGATGAGTGCCTAAGGAATCTCCCATATGCTGGTATTGGAAACCAGGCCTCTGAGGAGAGATGCCTCGAAACAAAAGCAATGGATATGATTAGGGCCTAGGTGCCTGTCCGGTTCAATCTCTTTCCTGGGGATACGTGTCTATGGATCTGAGGGGAGGTAGTTGCTCGGCTTGTGTCAGATCGCCCCTGTTTGTCCTGGGCAGCCTATAATATTGGGAATGGCCTCGGGATTTTTGAGTTTCTCCTAATCTATAGGGTTGTGGCCAATGGAATGGGCAGAAATCCCTTGGAGAGGGCAGGCACAGTTCTGAGTTTGGCTCTAGGGGCCCAGCCTTGAGGGTGTGTGGGCCAGGCCTGTGGGGACAGAAGTCTGAAAACACAAATTCCGCTTAGGATTGGGGACATAGTTATGGCACGCCCAATCTACAGACCGTGATAACACTTCGGGATATGAAAAAGGGTGAGTTTGAGGTGATTGCTCAGGTTTTGTCTCTGGATTTGTGTCAACAATGTGGGTCGAATGCTGGCGTGGCCTCATGTGTTGTGGACGGCTTTCCTTCTCTGAGGATTTGACCCAATCCCAAGAGTTTGGGTACATTCTGTGGGATGGGAGGTGTCCTTTTTGTTTTTTTATTTTATTTTATGTACCTCATGTGTGCCAATAAAAGAGGGATTCCAGAGCAGAGTCCTTGGTAGGGACAACTGGATAACCCCACCTCTGTTTAAGTTTGGGGGCCTAGGGGGATGGCAAGTCCAATATGTGGGCTCTTGATTCAGACACTGAGAGGTCTTCCTTGAGGACAGGGCTCATGCTGAGGGTCACAATGCCTATTTGTTCCCAACAAGGCCGTCAAGCATGGGAAGGGCCTCATGGGCCACGCTGAACGTTGGAGAATATGCCAACCACAAGGTTTCCGGTCATGGCGAAGGAAGAGTTGTGATTTCTGCATCACGTTCACCCCTAGACAGTGATGGGAGTTTAGGTCTAGGTTCTGAAACCCGAAACCCGAGGTTGGGAAGAGATGAAGACCTAAGGACCTGATGGGTACAATGAGCTCAGTGTGTGGCTAGCTGTTGAGCGTAGGTCTGGAGGTGTGGGCTCATGCTGTGTCAGACAGGGCATTAGACAGGGTAGACTGTATATTTGGGGTGCAGTCGAGTGCCGTTCAGTTGATCCTCATTCAGGTTTCTAGGTAGCTCCATAAGGCAACGTTTTTCTTCTGGAGGGCAGGTAGCGTGCTGCATTGTGGCCCCAGTATTGCCAAATTGTAGGGCTTTTGGGCCAGGGGTATCAGGACGGTAGTCTGAGAACACAAGCTAGGCTTAGTTTTTGGGGTGTGGGCACAGAAGCCACACTCTGCAGAGCTGAATCAAGATCTCATGCACCTGAAGCCAGGGCGAATATCAGACGTTTGCTCAGGTTGGAGTTTCTATCCATGATGGCCCCTTTATAAAGTGGAGCGTCTCAAGAGGCCATGAAGATTTTCCCACAATGGGAGTTGTGAGATGCACCAGACTGCAAAGATTCCTTCTGTGGGACACTTGAGACCTGTTGGATGGCTCTAGGATGTCCCATATGGAACGACTCCAGAGTAGGGTTCTAAGGATGGATGCCTGGGCAGCCCGCCTCCCATTCTAGTTGTCTCCTAGCAACAAGGCAGGTTTGATCTGCAGGCCCTGGGGGAGAAACCAAGGGGGATGAGTTGACATGGACTCTACAGAGGATAGATCATAATGTGGGTTTAAGTCCATGGAGACCTTGGAATGGGGCGCTTGATCCGGGGCCCTGAAAGATTCTCCTAAACAGAGGTTTTTATAGAGCTCCAAAGAGTACATTTCCTATGTGGAGACGAGATTTTTCTATGAGTGCCTCAGTAATCCCCCATATGCTGGTATTGGTAACCAGGCCTCTGAGGAGAGATGCCTGGATACAAAAGCAATGGATCTCATTAGGGCCGAAGTGCCTGTCCAGTTCAATCTTATTCTATGGGGATATCTGTCTCTGGGTCTGAGTGGAGGTAGTTTCCTAACTTGTGAAAGATCATCCCTGTTTGTCCTGGGCAGCCTACACTATTGGGATGGCCTCGGGGTGTTTGGAGGTTTGTCCTAATCTATAGGGTTGTGGCCAATGGAAATGGCAGAATTCCCCTGGAGAAGGAAGCCACAGTCCTCAGGTGTGGCTCCAGGGGCCCCAGCTTGGATGGTGTGTGGGCCAGGACTGTGGGGACAGAAGTCTGAAAACACAAACTCAGCTTAGGTTTGGGGATGTATGTATGAAGGCTATATCTATAGACCGTGAGAATTTTCCGGGCTATGAACAAAGGGCGAGTATGTGGCGTTTGCTCAGGCTTTTGTCTCTGGATTTTGTGCCTACGGTGGCCGTGGAACGTCGGGGTGTCCTGAAGGGCCATGGACAAGTCTTTCTCTGATGATTTGGCCTGATCCCAAGTGGTTGGGATCATTCTGTGGATGGGAAGAGTCATTTTTGTATTTTTTTTTTTTTTTTTTACCTCAGGTGTCCCACCAAAGAGGGATTCCAGAGCAGTGCCCTGAGTAGGGGTGACTAGACATCTCTAACTCTGGTTGAGATTGGGGGGACTAGGGGCTTGGAAAGCCCAATATGTGGGCTGTTGTTCCAGTCATTAAGAGGCTTTACATGAGGATAGGGCTCACGCTGAGGGTCACAATGTGTGTTTTTGCAAATTGTAGCCCTCAGGGATAGGTGGGGCCTCATAGTCCATGCTGCTTTCTCCTACAATGAACGTTGGACCACATGCCAACCACAAGGTTTCTTGCCATGGCGAAGGAGAAGTTCTGATTCTTGTATCACGTTCACTCCTGAGCAGTGAGTGGAGATAAGGTCTAGGTTCTGAAGGTGAAAACAGAGGTTGGGTAGAGATGATGGCCGAAAGCCATTGTGGGTTTGATATGCTCAGTGTACGGCCAGCTGTCTGGGTGTTGGACTGGAGGTCTGCCTTCAGGCTGTGTCAGACAGGGCTTTAGTGCACAGGCTAGATTGTATAATTGGGGTATGGTCGAGTGGCATGCAAGTTGTTACTCATTTGGCGTTTCTGGTTAGCCCTATAGGGCAACATTTTTCTTCTGGAGGGCAGGCAGAGTGCTGCATTGTGTCTCCAGAATTGCCAAACTGGAGGGATGTGGCCAGGATTTTGAAGACGGAAGTCTGAGAACACAAGTTAGTCTTAGGTTTCGGGGCGAGGGCACAGCAGGCACACTCTCAAGTGCTGAATCGTGATCTCGTGCTTATGAATTCAGGGCGCGGATCGGACTTTGGCTTAGGATGGAGTTTCTGTCCATGATGGCCCATTTATGAAGGTGTGGGGCATCATGAGGAAATGGAGGTTTTCTCACAGTGGGATTGTGTGATGCTTCAAACCACAAGGATTCATTCTGCGAGACAGTCAAGACAGGTTGGTTGGATTCAAGACGTCCCATAAAGTAATTCTCCAGAGCAGGGTTCTAAGGATGGATGCCTGGGCTGCCCACCTCGCATTCCAACTGTCTCCTAGGGACAAGGCAGGTTTGATCTGCTGGCTCTGGGTGAGCAGCTGAGAGGGCTGATTTGAAATGGACTCTCCTGTGGATGGATCATAATATAAGTTTGTGTCCTTGGCGACCTTGGAATTGGGCCATGGTGCCAGCGCCCTGAAGGATCCTCCTAACCTGAGGTATTGACACAGCTCCAAAGAGCAAGTTTCTCGTGTGGAGATGTGATCTGTTCTGATTGTCCTTAGGAAACCCCCATATTATTATATTGGAAACCAGGCCTCTGAGGAGAGATACATAGAAACCAAAGCAATGGATCAGAAGTTGGCTCAGGTTGGAGTTTCTGTCCATGATGACCCCTTTATAAAGGGGAGGACCTCATGACGCCATGTAGGTTTTCCCACGATAGGAGTTGTGAGATGCTCCAATCTGCAAGGATTCCTTCTGCAGGACAGTCAAGACCTGTTGGAAGGCTCCCAGGACATCCCATATGGAAAGGCGCCAGAGCAGGATTCCAAAGATGGATGCTTAGAGAGTCTGCTTTGCATTCCAGTTGTCTCCTAGGGACAAGGCCGGTTTGATATTCTGGCTCTGGGGGAGTAATCAACGGGGGGCTGAGTTGAAATGTACTCTCCCGCCGAATGGCCATAATGCGGGTTTGTGTCCATGGAGACCTTGGAATAGGGCGGTGGCTCCGGTTACCTGAAGGTTTCTCCTAACTGGAGGTTTTTACAGAGCTCCAAAGGATAAGTTTCCCATGTGGAGACAAGATTTGTTCTGATTGGTATCTCTGGAATCCCCCATATGCTGGTATTGGAAAACAGGCCTCGGAGGAGAGATGCTTAGAAACAAAAGCAATGGAACCAATTACGTTCTAGGGGCCTGTCCAGTTTAACACCTTTCTCTTGGGATATCTGTCTACGGGTGAGTTGAGGTCGTTGCTCAGCTTGTGACAGATCACCCCTCTTTGTACTGGGCGGCCTACACTATTGGAATGGCCTCTGGGACTTTGGAGGTTTCTCCTAATCTGTAGGGTTGTGGCCAATGGAATGGGAAGAATTTCCTTGGAGAGGGCAGGCACAGTCCTGAGGTGTGGCTCCAGGGGCCTCAGCCTGGAGGGTGTGTGGGACATGGATGTCAGGATAGAAGGCTGAAAACACGGTTTGGGGACGTAGGTATGGCAGGCCCAATCTACAGACTATGAGGAGAATTTTTGGGGCTATGACCTAAGGGTGAGGCTTATGTCTCTGGATTTTGTGTAAATAGTGGCCGTGGAATGTCCGGCTGGCCTCATGGGCCATGGAGGAGTCTTTCTCTCTGGGGATGGCCTGATCCCAAGTGATTGGGGTCATTCTGTGGGTGGGAGGAATCCTTTCTGTGTTTACTTACCTGAAATGTGCCACCAAAGAGGGATTCCAGAGCAGAGCCCTGAGTAGGGGTGACTAGATGTATCTACCTCTGGTTAAGATTGGGTGACTTGGGGCATGGCAGGCCCCATATGTGGGCTCATGGTCCAGCCACTGAGAGGCTTTACTTGAGGACAGGGTTCAAACTGAGGGTCCCAATGTGTGTTTGTGCCCACCGCAGCTCTTAAGCATGGGCAGGGCCTCAGGGACCCTACACTACCCTAGGGGCCCTACTACTACTCCTGTAGGCCCTACAGGGGTCCTACACTGAACTTTGGATAAGATGCCAACCACAAGATTCTGGCGAGAGGGAAGGAGGAGTTCTGATTTCTGCATCACGTTCAGCCATGGGAAATGAGTAGAGATAAGGTCTTGGTTTCTGTAGCCTGAAAACCAGGTTGGAAAGAGATGGCAACCTAAGGCCATGGCGGTTCAGATGTTCTCAGTGTATGGCAAGCTCTCTGGGTGTCGGTTGGGAATTCAGGCCTCAGGTTGTGTCAGACAGGGCATTAGTGCACAGGCTAGACTATATAATTGGTGTACAGTTGAGTGGCATGCAGGTTTATCCTCATTTGAGGTTTCTGGGGAGACCCATAGGGCACCGTATTTATTCTAGAGGGCAGGCAGAGTGCAGCACTGTGTCATCAGAAATCCCAAACTGGAGGGCGTGTGGGTCCAGGAGAGTGAGGACGGAAGTCTGAGAACACTAGCTATGCTTAGGTTTTGGGGTGAGGGCACAGCAGGTACACTCTGAAGAGATTAATCAAGATCTCGTGCATCTGAAGTCAAGGCGAAGATCAGCCGTTGGGTCAGGTTGGAGTTTCTTTCCATGATCCGCCTTCATGAAGATTGGGGGCATCCTGTGACCTTGGAAGCTTTCCATGATATGAGTTGTGAGGTGGTCCATGCACAAGGACTCCTGTGGGACAGTCGACAACTGTTGGATGGCTCAAGGATGTCCCATAAAGAACGACGCAAGACAGGGTTCTAAGGGTTCTAAGGATCTCTAAGGAGAGATGCCTGAAAACCAAAGCAATAGATTCGATAGGTGCCTATGGGCCTGCTCGTTCCTTTTTACCTCTGGGGACATCAGTGTATTGGTCTGAGTGGCAGGGGGTGCTCAGATGGGCCCAGATTGCCCCTGCTTGTCCTGAGAAGCCACAAATATTGGGATGGCCTCAGGGACTTTGGTGGTTTATCCTATTAGTAGGGTTGTGGCCATTGGTATGGGCACATACAATTCCCTTGGAGAGGGCAAGCACAGTCTTCATGTTTGGCTCCAGGGTCCTGAGCCTGTAGGGTGTGTAAGCCTGAAAACCGAGTTTGAGAAGAGTTGACGAACTAAGGCCATGACGGGTCTGATGTGCTCAGTGTATTGCCAGCTTTCTGGGTGGGAACAGGAGGTCCAGGCTCAGGCTGTCAGAGGGGCCATTAGTGCCCAGGTCAGCCTATATATTTGGGGTACAGCCGAATGGCGTGCAGGATGATCCTCATTTGGGATTTCTGGGTAGCCCCAGAGGGCAATGTTTTGCTTCTGGAGGGCAGGCAGAGTGCTGCATTGTAGTTCTGGATTGCCAAATTGGAGGGCTTGTGGGCCAGTAGTCTGAGGACGGAAGCCTGAGAACCCAAGCTAGGCCTAGGTTTCTGGATGAGGATATGGCAGGCACAATCTACAGACCTGAATCGAGTTCACGTGCATCTGAAGTCAGGGCGAGGTTCAGACGATCGCTCAGGTTGGACATTCTGTCCCTGATGGCCCCTTCTTGAAGGGGGGGGTGGATCACGAGGCCATGTGGGTTTTCTCACGATGGTAGTTGTGAGAAGCTCCCAAATGCAAAGATTTTTCTGCAGGACAATTGAGACCTGTTGGTTGGCTCCAGGATAACGATTCCGAGCAGGGTTCTAAGGATGGATGGCTGGGTAGCCCACCACGCATTCCAATTGTCTCCAAGCAACAAGACAGGTTGGATCTGCTGGATCTGCGGGAGCAACCGAGTTGGCTGAGTTGAAATGGACTCTCCCGTGGATGTGTCCTAATATGATTTTGTGTCTATGGAGACCTTGGAATGAAGGGGTGGCACAGGGGCCCTGAAGGGTTCCCCTAAAAAGAGGCTTTCACACAGCTCCATCGTGCAAGTTTCCCATGTGTAGATGAGATTTGTTCTGATGGGTGAGTCAAGAAACATCCATATGCTGTTATTGAAATCCAGGCCTCTGAGGAGAGATGCCTGGAAACCAAAGCAATGGATCTGATAGGTGCCTAGGGGCATGTTCGTGCCTTTTTACCTCTGGGGACATCATTCTACGGGTCTGAGTGCCGGTTGGTGCTCAGATGGGCCCTGATTACCCCTGTTTGTCCTGGGAAGCCGCAAATATTGGATTGGCCTCAGGGACTTTGGAGGTTTATCCTATTAGTAGTGTTTGGCCATTGGAATGGGCACACACAATTCCCTTGGAGAGGGCAAGCACAATCGTCAGGTTTGGTTCCAGGGGCCTGAGCCTTTTGGGTGTGTAGGCCAGGGCTGTTTGGACAGTTGTCTAAAAACACAAACTCGGCTTATATTTCGGCTCATAGGTATGGCAGGACTGATCTACAGACCATGAGGAGAACTCTTCGGGATATGAAAAAAGTGCGAGTGTGAGGCGCTTGCTCAGGTTTTTGTCTCTGGATATCGTGTCACTCATGGTCATGAAATTTCCGGGTGACTTCATGGTAAATGGACGAGTCTTACTCTCTGGGGGGTTAGCCCCGTCCAAGGACTTTGGGGTCATTCTGTGGGATGGAAGAAGTCAGTTGTTCTATTGTTGTTGATTTGTTTTGTTTTGTTTTTCAACCTCAGGTGTCCCACCAAATGAGGGATTCCAGAGTAGAGCCCTGGGGAGCGGCGACTGGACAACCAGAAATCTGGTTAAAAACTGGGGCCTAGGGACTTGTCAAGCCCATTATGACATCTAATGGTCCAGCCACTGAGAGGAGTTACTAGAGGACAGGACTCACGCTGAGGGTCTCAATGCGTGTTTATGCCCTCGTCGCACTCAAGAATGGGCGGGGCCTCAGGGTGAAAGCTGATGTCTCTCCTACACTGAACGTTGGACAACATGCCAACCACAATGTTTCTTTCCATGGGTAAGGAAGAGTTCTGATTTCTGCATCACAGTCACCCCTGGGCAGTGATTGGAGATAAGGTCTAGGTTCTGAAGACTGAAAACTGAGGTAGGGAAGAGATGATGACCTAAGGCCATGGCGGGTCTGACGTGCTCAGTGTGCGGTCAGCTGTCTGGGTGTTGGTCACGAGGTCCGGGTTCAGGTTGTCAGACAGTGCATTAGTGCCCAGTTTAGACTATATCTTTTGGGTGCATTCGAGTGCCGTGTAGGTTGTTATCTGAAGAACTCTTCAGGATATGAAGAATGAGCGAGTCTGAGGCGCGTGCTCAGGCTTTTGTCTCTGGATTTTGTATCAGCGATGGCCGTGGAATGTTGGGGAGGCCTCATGGGCCATGGACGAATCTTGCTCTCTGTGGATTTGGCCCGATCCCAATTGTTTTTCGTCAATCTGTGGGATGGGAGGACTCTTTTTCAGGTTTGTTACCTCAGGGGTCCCACCAAAAGAGGAATTCCAAAGGAGAGCCCTGGGGAAGAGTGAAGGGACAACCCAAACTATGGTTAAAAATTGGGGCATAGGGGCATGGCAAGCCCAATATGCTGTATCTCCATCCAGCCACTGAGAGGCCTTACCTGAGGACTGGGCTCAGGCTGAGGGTCACAATGTGTGTTTGTGACCAATGTGGCCCGCAAGCATGGGCGGGGCCTCATGGGCCACACTGGTTTCAAGTACACTGAACCTTGGACAACATGCCAACCACAAGGTTTCTTGCCATGGGGAAAGAGTTCTGATTTCTGCATCATTTTCCAACCCGGGCCGTGATTGGAGATAAGGTCTAGGTTCAGAAGCCTGAAATCCGAGATTGAGAAGAGATGACGATAAGGCCATGGCGGGTCCGTTGTGCTCAGTGTGCGGCCAGCTGTCTGGGTGAGGCCAGGAGGTCCAGGCTCAGACTGTGTCAGAAAGGGCATTAGTGCCCAGGTAAGCCTATATATGTGGGGTACAGCCGAATGGCGTGCAGGTTGATCCTCATTTGGGGATTCTGGGTAGGCCCAGAGGGCAATGTTTTTCTTCTGGAAAACAGGCACAGTGCTGCATTGTAGTTCTGGATTGCCATACTGGAGGGCTTGTGGGCCAGTAGTCTGAGGACGGAAGTCTGAGAACCCAAGCTAGGCCTAGGTTTCTGGGTGAGACCTGAATCGAGATCTCGAGCATCGGAAGTCAGGGCGAGGATCAGACGATCGCTCAGGTTGGACATTCTGTCCCTGATGGCCCCTTCTTGAAGGGGGGGTAGATCACGAGGCCATGGGGGTTTTCCGACGATGGGAGTTGTGAGAAGCTCCCAACTGCAAAGATTCTTCTGCAGGACAATTGAGACCTGTTGGTTGGCTACAGGACAACGATTCCGAGCAGGGTTCTAAGGATAGAGGGCTGGGTAGCCCACCACGCATTCCAATTGTCTCCAAGCAACAAGACAGGTTAGATCTGCTGGATCTGGGGGAGCAACCGATTTGGCTGAGTTGAAATGGACTCTCACGTGGATGTGTCCTAATATGATTTTGTGTCTATGGAGACCTTGGAATGAAGCGGTGGCACTGGGGCCCTGAAGGGTTCTCCTAAAGTGAGGCTTTCACAAAGCTCCATCGTGCAAGTTTCCCATGTGTAGATGAGATTTGTTCTGATGGGTGAGTCAAGAAACAGCCATATGCTGTTATTGAAATCCAGGTCTCTGAGGAGAGATGCCTGGAAACCAAAGCAATGGATCCGATAGGTGCCAAGGGGCATGTTCGTGCCTTTTTACCTCTGGGGACATCATTCTACGGGTCTGAGTGCCGGTAGGTGCTCAGATGGGCCCAGATTGCCCCTATTTGTCCTGGGAAGCCGCAAATATTGGGATGGCCTCAGGGACTTTGGAGGTTTATCCTCTTAGTAGGGTTGTGGCCATTGGAATGGGCACACACAATTCCCTTGGAGAGGGCAAGCACAGTCGTCAGGTTTGGTTCCAGGGGCCTGAGCCTGTAGGGTGTGTAGGGCAGGGCTGTTTGGACAGTTGTCTAAAAACACAAACTCGGCTTATGTTTCGGCTCATAGGTATGGCAGGACTGATCTACAGACCATGAGGAGAAACTCTTCAGGATATGAAAAAAGGGCGAGTGTGAGGCTCTTGCTCAAGTTTTTGTCTCTGGATATCGTGTCACTCATGGTCGTGAAATTTCCGGGTGACTTCATGGGAAATGTACGAGTCTTACTCTCTGGGGGGTTGGCCCCGTCCAAAGACTTTGGGGTCATTCTGTGGGATGGAAGAAGTCCGTTGTTCTGTTGATGTTGATTTGTTTTGTTTTGTTTTTCAACCTCAGGTGTCCCACCAAATGGTCCGGGCTCAGGTTGTCAGACAGTGCATTAGTGCCCAGTTTAGACTATATCTTTTGGGTGCATTCGAGTGCCGTGTAGGTTGTTATCTGAAGAACTCTTCAGGATATGAAGAATGAGCGAGTCTGAGGCGCGTGCTCAGGCTTTTGTCTCTGGATTTTGTATCAGCGATGGCCGTGGAATGTTGGGGAGGGCCTCATGGGCCATGGACGAATCTTGCTCTCTGTGGATTTGGCCCGATCCCAATTGTTTTTCGTCAATCTGTGGGATGGGAGGACTCTTTTTCAGGTTTGTTACCTCAGGGGTCCCACCAAAAGAGGAATTCCAAAGGAGAGCCCTGGGGAAGAGTGAAGGGACAACCCGAACTATGGTTAAAAATTGGGGCATAGGGGCATGGCAAGCCCAATATGCTGTATCTCCATCCAGCCACTGAGAGGCCTTACCTGAGGACAGGGCTCAGGCTGAGGGTCACAATGTGTGTTTGTGACCAATGTGGCCCGCAAGCATGGGCGGGGCCTCATGGGCCACACTGGTTTCAAGTACACTGAACCTTGGACAACATGCCAACCACAAGGTTTCTTGCCATGGGGAAAGAGTTTTGATTTCTGCATCATTTCCATACCCGGGCCGTGATTGGAGATAAGGTCTAGGTTCTGAAGCCTGAAAATCGAGATTGAGAAGAGATGACGACCTAAGGCCATGGCGGGTCCGATGTACTCAGTGTGCGGCCAGCTGTCTGGGTGGGGCCATGAGGTCCTGGCTTAGGCTGTGTCAGAAAGGGCATTAGTGCCAAGGTCAGCCTATATATTTGGGGTACAGCCAAATGGCGTGCAGGTTGATCCTCATTTGGGTTTCTGGGTAGCCCCAGAGGGCAATGTTTTTCTTCTGTAGGGCAGGCAGAGTGCTGCATTGTACTTCTGGATTGCCAAACTCGAGGGCTTGTGGACCAGTAGACTGATCACGGAAGTCTGAGAACCCAAGCTAGGCCTAGGTTTCTGTGTGAGGATATGGCAGGCACAATCTATGGTCCTGAATCGAGATCTCGTGCATCTGAAGTCAGGGCAAGGATAAGACGATCGCTCAGGTTAGACATTCTGTCCCTGATGGCCCCTTCTTGAAGGGGGGGTGGATCACGGGCCATGGGGGTTTTCCCAAGATGGGAGATGTGAGAAGCTCCCAACTGCAAAGATTTTTCTATAGGGCAATTGAGACCTGTTGGTTGGCTCCAGGACAACGTTTCCGAGCAGGGTTATAAGGATGGATGGCTGGGTAGGCCACTTCGCATTCCAATTGTCTCAAAGCAACAGACAGGTTATATCTGCTGGATCTGGGGGAGAAACCGAGGAGGCTGAGTTGAAATAAACTCTCCCGTGGATGTGTCATAATATGATTTTGTGTCTATGGAGACCTTGGAATGAAGCGGTGGCACTGGGGCCCTGAAGGGTTCTCATAAAGAGAGGCTTTCACACATCTCCATCGTGCAAGTTTCCCATGTGTAGATGAGATTTGTTCTGATGGGTGAGTCAAGAAACAGCCATATGCTGTTATTGAAATCCAGGCCTCTGAGGAGAGATGCCTGGAAGCCAAACCAATGGATCCGATATGTGCCTAGGGGCCTGTTCGTTCCTTTTTACCTCTGGGGACATCAGACTACGGGTCTGAGTGCAGGTAGGTGCTCAGATGGGCCCAGATTGCCCCTGTTTGTCCTGGGAAGCCACCAATATTGGGATGGCCTCAGGGACTTTGGATGTTTATCCTCTTAGTAGGGTTGTGGCCATTGGAATGGGCACATACAATTCCTTGGAGAAGGCAAGCACAGTCGTCAGGTTTGGCTCCAGGGGCCTGAGCCTGTAGGGTGTGTAGACCAGGGCTGTTTGGATAGTTGCCTGAAAGCACAAGCTCGGCTTATGTTTCGGGTCATAGGTATGGCAGGACTGATCTACAGACCATGAGGAGTACCCTTCGGGATATGAAAAAAAGGGCGAGTGTGAGGCTCTTGCTCAGGTTTTTGTCTCTCGATATCGTGTCACTAATGGTCATGAAATTTCCGGGTGACTTCATGGGAAATGGACGAGTCTTACTCTCTGGGGGTTTGGCCCCGTCCAAAGAGTTTGGGTTCATTCTGTGGGATGGAAGAAGTCCTTTGTTCTGTTGTTGATGATTTGTTTTGTTTTGTTTTTCAACCTCAGGTGTCCCAGCAAATGAGGGATTCCAGAGTAGAGCCCTGGGGAGGGGCGACTGGACAACCAGAAATGTGGTTAAAAATTGGGGGGCCTAGGGACATGTCAAGCCCATTATGACATCTAATGTTCCAGCCAGTGAGAGGATGTACTAGAGGACAGGACTCGCAGTGAGGGTCACAATGCGTGTTTATGCCCTCGTCACACTCAAGAATGGGCGGGGCCTCAGGGTGAATGCTGGTTTCTCCTACACTGAACGTTGGACAACATGCCCACCAGAAGGTTTCTTGCCATGGGTAAGGAAGAGTTTCTGATTTCTGCATCACAGTCAGCCCTGGGCAGTGATTGGAGATAAGGTCTAGGTTCTGAAGCCTGAAAAACAGAGGTAGGGAAGAGATGATGACCTAAGGCCATGGCGGGTCTGATGTACTCAGTGTGCGGTCAGCTGTCTGGGTGTTGGTCACGAGGTCCGGGCTCATGTTGTCAGACAGTGCATTAGTGCCCAGGTTACACTATATATTTTGGGTGCATTCGAGTGCCGTGTAGGTTCTTATCTGAAGAACTCTTCAGGATATGGAGAATGAGCGAGTCTGAGGCGCGTGCTCAGGCTTTTGTCTCTGGATTTTGTTACAGCGATGGCCCTGGAATGTTGGGGAGGCCTCATGGGCCATGGACGAATCTTGCTCTCTGTGGATTTGGCCCGATCCCAATTGTTTTTCGTCAATCTGTGTGATGGGAGGACACTTTTTCAGGTTTGTTACCTCAGGGGTCCCACCAAAGGAGGAATTCCAAAGCAGAGCCCTGGGGAAGAGTGAAGGACAACCCGAACTACGGTTAAAAATTGGGGCTTAGGGCCATGGCAAGCCCAATATGCTGTCTCTCCATCCAGCCACTGAGAGGCCTTACCTGAGGCCTGGGCTCAGGCTGAGGGTCACAATGTGTGTTTGTGACCAATGTGGCCCGCAAGCATGGGCGGGGCCTCATGGGCCACACTGGTTTCAAGTACACTGAACCTTGGACAACATGCCAACCACAAGGTTTCTTGCCATGGGGAAAGAGTTCTGATTTCTGCATCATTTCCATACCCGGGCCGTGATTGGAGATAAGGTCTAGGTTCTGAAGCCTGAAAATCAAGATTGAGAAGAGATGACGACCTAAGGCCATGGCGGGTCCGATGTGCTCAGTGTGCGGCCAGCTGTCTGGGTGGGGCCAGGAGGTCCTGGCTCAGGCTGTGTCAGAAAGGGCATTAGTGCCAAGGTCAGCCTATATATTTGGGGTACAGCCAAATGGCGTGCAGGTTGATCCTCATTTGGCTTTCTGGGTAGCCCCAGAGGGCAATGTTTTTCTTCTGGAGGGCAGGCAGAGTGCTGCATTGTACTTCTGGATTGCCCAAACTCGAAGGCTTGTGGGCCAGTAGACTGATCACGGAAGTCTGACAACCCAAGCTAGGCCTAGGTTTCTGTGTGAAGATATGGCAGGCACAATCTACAGTCCTGAAACGTATCTCGTGCATCTGAAGTCAGGGCGAGGATAAGACGATCGCTCAAGTTAGACATTCTGTCCCTGATGGCCCCTTCTTGAAGGGGGGGTGGATCACGAGGCCATGGGGGTTTTCCCCAATATGGGAGATGTGAGAAGCTCCCAACTGCAAAGATTCTTCTGCACGATAATTGATACCTGTTGGTTGGCTCCAGGATACCATTCCGAGCAGAGTTCGAAGGATGGATGGCTGGGTAGCCCACCTCGCATTCCAATTGTCTCCAAGAAACAAGACAGGTTAGATCTCCTGGACCTGGGGGAGAAACCGAGGAGGCTGCTAGTTGAAATGGACTCTCCCGTGGATGTGTCCTAATATGATTTTGCGTCTATGGAGACCTAGGAATGAAGCGGTGGCACTGGGGCCCTGAAGGGTTCTCCTAAAGAGAGGCTTTCACACAGCTCCATCGTGCAAGGTTCCCATGTGTAGATGAGATTTGTTCTGATGGGTAAGTCAAGAAAACAGCCATATGCTGTTATTGAAATCCAAGCCTCTGAGGAGATATGCCTGGAAAACCAAAGCAATGGATCCGATAGGTGCCTAGGGGCATGTTCGTGCCTTTTTACCTCTGGAGACATCATTCTACGAGTCTGAGTGCAGGTAGGTGCTCAGATGGGCCCAGATTGCCCCTGTTTGTCCTGGGAAGCCACAAATATTGGGATGGCCCTCAGGGACTTTGGATGTTTATACTCTTAGTAGGGTTGTGGCCATTGGAATGGGCACATACAATTCCCTTGGACTGGGCTCAAGCAGAGGGTCACAATTTGTGTTTGTGACCAATGTGGCCCGCAAGCATGGGCGGGGCCTTTGGGCCACACTGGTTTCTACTACACACTGATCCTTGGACAACATGCCAACCCCAAGGTTTCTTGCCATGGGGAAAGAGTTCTTATTTCTGCATCGTTTTCAACCGGGGACGTGATTGGAGATAAGGTCTATGTTCTGAAGCCTGAAAAACCGAGTTTGAGAAGAGATGACGACCTAAGGCCATGGTGGGTCCGATGTACTAAGTGTGCAATCAGCTGTCTGGTTGGGGGCCCGGATGTCCAGGCTCAGGCTGTGTCAGAAAGGGCATTAGTGCCCCGGTCAGCATATATTTGTGGTACAGCGGAATGCCGTGCATGTTGATCCTCATTGGGGGGTTTCTGGGTAGCCCCAGAGGGCAATGTTTTTCTTCTGGAGGGCAGGCAGAGTGCTGCATTGTAGTTCTGGATTGCCAAACTGGAGGGCTTGTGGGCACGTAGTCTGAGGATGGAAGTCTGTAAACTCAAGCTAGGCCTAGGTATCTGGGTGCGATATGGCAGGCACAATCTACACACCTGAATCGAGATCTCGTGCATCTGAAGTCAGGGCGAGGATCAGACGATTCGCTCAGGTTGGACATTCTGTACCTGATGGCCCCTTCTTGAAGGGGGGGGTGGATCACATGGCCATGGGGTTTTTCCCACGATGGGAGTTCTGAGAAGCTCCCAACTGCAAAGATACTTCTGCAGTATAATTGAGACCTGTGGATTGGCTCCAGGACAACGATTCCGAGCATTGTTCTAAGGATGGTTGGCTGGGTAGCCACCTCGCATTCCAATTGTCTCCAGGCAACAAGACAGGTTAGATCTGCTGGATCTGGGGGAGCAACCGAGGAGGCTGAGTTGAAATGGACTCTCCCGTGGATGTGTCCTAATATGATTTTTGTGTCTATGGAGACCTTGGAATGAAGCGGTGGCACTGGGGCCCTGAAGGGTTCTCCTAAAGAGAGGCTTTCACACAGTTCCATCGTGCAGGTTTCCCATGTGTACATGAGATTTGTTCTGATGGGTGAGTCAAGAAACAGACATATGCTGTTATTGAAATCCAGGGCCTCTGAGGAGAGATGCCTGGAAACCAAAGCAATGGATCCGATATGTGCCTAAGGGGCCTTTTCTGTTCGCTCCTTTTTTACTTCTGGGGACAACAGTCTACGGGTCTGAGTGCAGGTAGGTGCTCAGATGGGCCCAGATTGCCCCGTTTTGTCCTGGCAAGCCACAAATATTGGGATGGCCTCAACGACTTTGGAGGTTTATACTTTAAGTAGGGTTGTGGCCATTGGAATGGGCACACACAATTCCCTTGGAGAGGGCAAGCAACAGTCGTCAGGTTTGGCTCCAGGGGACCTGAGCCTGTAGGGTGTGTAGGCCAGGGGTGGTTTGGGACATTTGTCTGAAAACACAAACTCGGCTTATGTTTTCGGGTCATAGGTATGGCAGGCCTGATCTACAGACCACGAGGAGAACAGTTCAGGATATGAAAAAAGGGCGAGTGTGAGGTTCTTGCTCAAGTTTTTGTCTCTGGATATCGTGTCACTCATGGTCGTGAAATTCCGGTGTGACTTCATGGGAAATGGGACAAGTCTTACTCTGTGGGGGTTTGGCCCCGTCCAAAGAGTTTGGGGTCATTCTGTGGGATGGAAGAAGTCCGTTGTTCTGTTGTTGTTGATTTGTTTTCTTTTGTTTTTCAACCTCAGGTGTCCCACCAAATGAGGGATTCCAGAGTAGAGTCTTGGGGACGGGCGACTGGACAACGAGAAATCTGGTTAAAAAATTGGGGCCTAGGGACATAACAAGCCCATTATGACATCTAATGGTCTAGCCACTGAGAGGACGTCCTAGAAGATAGGACTCACGCTGAGGGTCACAATGCGTGTTTATGCCCTCGTCGCACTCAAGAATGGGCGGGGGCCTCAGGGTGAATGCTGGTTTCTCCTACACTGATCGTTGGACCACATGCCAACCACAAGGTTACTTGCCATGGGTAAGGAAGAGTTCTGATTTTCTGCATCACAGTCACCCCTGGGCAGTGATTGGAGATAAGGTCTAGGTTCTGAAGCCTGAAAACTGAGGTAGGGAAGAGATGATGACCTAAGGCCATGGCGGGTCTGATCGGCTCAGTGCGCTGTCAGCTGTCTGGTTGTTGGTCACTAGGTTCGGGCTCAGGTTGTCAAACAGTGCATTAGTGCCCAGGTTAGACTATATATTTTGGGTGCTGCATTCGAGTGCCGTGTAGGTTCTTATCTGACGAACTCTTCAGGATATGAAGAATGAGCGAATCTGAGGCCCGTGCTCAGGCTTTTGTCTCTGGATTTTGTGGTCAGCGATGGACGTGGAATGTTGGTGGTGGCCTCATGGGCCATGGACGAATCTTGCTCTATGCTAGGACTTGGCCCAATCCAATTGTGTTTTTCGTCAATCGGTGGGGATGGGAGGACTCCTTTCAGGTTTGTTACGTCAGGTGTCCCACCAAAAGAGGAATTCCAAAGCTGAGCCCTGGGGAAGAGTGAAGGGACAACCCGAACTATGGTTAAAAATTTGGGCGCCTGGGGCTTGGCAAGCCCAATATGCTGTCTCTCCATCCAGCCACTGTGAGGCCTTACGTGAGGACTGGGCTCAGCTGAGGGTCACAATGTGTGTTTGTGACCAATGGGGACCGCATGCACAGGCGGGGCATCATGGGCCACACTGGTTCAACTATACTGAACCTTGGACAACATGCCAACCACAAGGTTTATTGCCATGGGAAAAAGTTTGATTTCTGCATCATTTTCAAACCCGGGACGTGATGTTGTAGATAAGGTCTAGGTTCTGAAGCCTGAAAACCGAGGTTGAGAAGAAAATGAACGGCTAAGGCCAAGGGCGGGTCCCGATGTGCTCAGTGTGCGGCCAGATGTCTAGGTGGCTGGGCCAGGAGGTTCAGGCTCAGGCTGTTGTCAGAAAGGGCAATAGTGCCCAGGTCAGCCTATATATTTGGGTTACAGCCGAATATCGTGCAGGTAGAGATCCTCATTTGGGGTTTTTTGGGTAGCCCCGGAGGGCAATGTTTTTCTTCTGGAGGGCAGGCAGAGTGCTGCATTGTAGTTCTGGATTGCCTAACTGGCGGGCTTATGGGCCAGTAGTCTGAGAACGGAAGTCTGAGAAACCCAAGCTAGGCCTAGGTTTCTGAGTGAGGATATGGCAGGCACAATATACAGACCTGAATCGAGATCTCGTGTATCTGAAGTCATGGCGAGGATCAACACGATCGCCTTCTTGAAGGGGGAGGTGGATCACGAGGCCAAGGGGTTTTCCCACCATGGGAGTTGTGCTGAAAGCTCCCAACTGCAAAGATTCTTCTGCAGGACAATTGAGACCTGTTGGGATTGGCTCCAGGCCAATGATACCAAGCAGGGTTCTAAGGATGGATGGCTGGGTAGCCCACCTCACATTCCAATTGTCCTCAAGCAAGCAACAACAGGTTAGATCTGCTGGATCTGGGACGAACCGAGGAGGCTCTGAGTTGAAATGGACTCTCCCCGTTGATGTGTTCTCAATATGATTTTGTGTCTATGGAGATTCTTGAATGAAGTGGTGGAAACTGGGGCCCTGAAGGGTTCCTCCTAAAGAGAGGCTTTCACACTTGTAACCTTCCCTGGAAATGCACAGTTTCCCATGTGTAGATGAGATTTGTTCTGATGGGATGAGTCAAGAAACAAGGCATAAATGCTGTTTATTGAAATCCAGGCCTCTGAGGAGAAATGCGTGGAAACCAAAGTAATGTATACACGATAGCTTGCATAGGGCGCCTATTCGATAACTTATTACCTCTGGCGGACTCAGAGATCTACGGTTGTCTGAGGCAGGAATCCTGCTTACAGATGGGCCCAGATTGCCCCTTGGGTTTGTCCTGGGAAGCCAACCACATGATTGCGATGGCCTCAGGGACCACTGGCGAGATGTATCTCTATTAGCTAGGGTCTGAAAGCCATTTGGAAAAATGGGTCCACACAATTCCCTTAAGCCTGAGCGATGGCTCTGCAGGAGCAACCAGGGTGGCTGAGTTGAAATGGGACTTTCCTGAGGATGGGTCTAATGTGTGTTTGTGTCCATGAGGGCCTTTAAAATGGGGTAGTGGCACCGGGACCATGAAGTATTCTCCTCAGCTTTTGAGATAGCTCCCATGCACAAGTTTCCTTTTGGAGACGAGTTTGGTTCTGATGGGTGCCTCAGGAAAACCCCAATGCTGGTATTGGAAACCAGGCTTTTTAGGAGACATGACTGTAAACCAAAGCAATGGATCCGATTTTGGCCTATGGTCCTGTCTGGTTCAATCTTCGTCTCTGGGGACACCCATCTAGGGTATGAGTGGAGGTAGATGCTCAGCTGGTGTCAGACTGACCTTTTTTGTCCCGGGGGACCTATACTATTGGGATGGCCTCAGGGACTTTGGAGGGTTCTCCTAATTTGTACGATTTTGGACAATGGAATGGGCAGAATTCCCATGGATTGGATAGGCACAGTCCTAATGTGTGGCTCCAGGGTCCCCAGCCTGGAGGGTGTTTGGCCCAGGACTTTGAGGACAGAAGTCTGAAAACACAAACTCAGCTTATGTTTGGGGACGTAGGTATGGCAGGCCGATCTAAAAACCATGAGAAGACATCTTCAGGATATGAAGAACGTGCGAGTCTGAGGCGCTTGTT
Organism: Mustela putorius furo; assembly: GCF_011764305.1. Taxonomy (NCBI): domain Eukaryota; kingdom Metazoa; phylum Chordata; class Mammalia; order Carnivora; family Mustelidae; genus Mustela; species Mustela putorius. The sequence continues at coordinate 623,026 of NW_025421551.1, read as the reverse complement.
CAGACTTTTGTCTCTGGATTTTGTTTCAGCGATGGCCATGGAATGTCGAGGAGGCCCCATGGGCCATGGACGAATCTTGCTCTCTGTGGATTTGGCCCGATCCCAATTGTTTTTCGTCAATCTGTTGGATGGAGGACTCCTTTCAGGGTTGTTACATCAGGTGTCCCACCAAAAGAGGAATTCCAAAGCAGAGCCCTAGGGACGAATGAAGGCACAACCCGAACTATGGTTTAAAAATGGGGCCTATGGGCATGAAAGCCCAATATGCTGTCTCTTCATCCAGCCACTGAGAGGCCTTACCTGAGGACTGGGCTAAGGCTGAGGGTCACAATGTGAGTTTGCCACCTATGTGGCCCGCGAGCAATGACGGGGCCTCATCGGACAAACAGGTTTCCACTACACTGAACGTTGGACAACAAGCCAACCACAAGGTTCTTGCCATTGGGAAGGAGTTCTGATTTCTGCATCATTTTCAAACCTGGGCAGTGTTTGGAGATAAGGTCTAGGTTCTGAATCCTGAAAACCGAGGTTGGGAAGAGATAACGACCTAAGGCAATGGCTGGTCCTATGTGCTCAGTGAGCGGCAAGCTGTCTGGGTGGGGCCAGGAGGTCCAGGCTCAGGCTGTGTCAGAAAGGTCATTATTGCCCAGGTCAGCCTATATATTTGGGGTACAGCCAAGTGGCGTGCAGGTTGATCTTCATTTGGGGTTTCTGGGTAGCCCCAGAGGGCAATGTTTTTTTCTTCTGGAGGGCAAGCAGAATGCTGCATTGTAATTCTGGATTGCCAAACTGGAGGGCTTGTGGGGCCATTAGTCTGAGGACGGAAGTCTGAGGACACAAGCTATGCTTAGGTTACTGGGTGAGGACATGGCAGGCACAATATACAGACCTGAATCGAGATCTCGTGCATCTGTATTCAGGGTGAGGATCAGACTATTTCTCAGGTTGGACCTTATGCCCTGATGGCCCCTTCATGAAGGGGGGGGGTATCACGAGGCCATGGGGGTTTCTCACGATGGGAGTTGTGAGAAGCTCCCAACTGCAAAGATTCTTCTGCAGTAAAATTGAGACCTGTTGTTTGGCTCCAGGCCAATGATACTGAGCAGGGTTCTAAGGATGGATGGCGGGGTAGGCCACGTCGCATTCCAATTGTCTCCTAGCAAAAAGACAAGTTAGATCTGCTGGATCTCGCGGAGCAACCGAATATGCTGAGTTGAATTGGACAATCCCGTTCATGTGTCCTATTATGATTTTGAGTCTATGGAGACCTTGGAATGAAGCGGTGGCACTGGGGCCCTGAAGGGTTCTCCTAAAAAGAGGCTTTGACACACCTCCCACGTGCAAGTTTCCCATGTGTAGATGAGTTTTGTTCTGATGGGTGAGTCAAGAAACAGCCATATTCTGGTACTGAAATCCAGGCCTCTGAGGAAGATGCCTGGAAACCAAAGCAATGGATCCGATTAGGGCCTAGGGGCCTGTTCATTCCTTTTTACCTCTGGGGATATCAGTCTACGAGTCTGAGTGCAGGTAGGTTCTCAGATGGGCTCAGATTGCTCCTGTTTGTCCTGGGAAGCCACCACTATTGGGATGGCCTCAGGGAATTTGGAGTTTTATTCTATTAGTAGTGTTGTGGCCATTGGAATGGGCACACAGAATTCCCTTGGTGAGGGCAAGTACAGTCCTCAGTTGGCTCCAGGGGCCTCAGCCTGTAGGGTGTGTAGGCCTAGGCTCTTTGGACAGTTTTCTGAAAACACAAACTCGGCTTATGTTTCGGGTCATAGGTATGGCAGGACTGATCTACAGACCATGAGGAGAACTCTTCGGGATATGAAAAAAGGGCGAGTGTGAGGCTCTTGCTCAAGTTTTTATCTCTGGATCGTGCCATTCATGGTCATGAAATATCCCGGTGACTTAATGGGAAATGGACGAGTCTTACTCTCTGGGGGTTTGGCCCCGTCCAAAGAGTTTGGGGTCATTCTGTGGGATGGAAGAAGTCCGTTTTTGTTGTTCTTGTTGTTGTTTTTGTGTTTTGTTTTGTTTTGTTTTTCAAACCCCACCAAATGATGGATTCCAGAGTAGAGCCCTGGGGAGGAGAGATTGGACAACCAGAAATCTGGTTTAAATTTGGGGCCTAGGGACATGTCAAGCCATTATGGCATCTAATGTTCTAGACACTGAGAGGACGTACTTGAGGACAGTACTCACGCTGAGGGTCACAATGCGTGTTTATGCCTTCGTCGCATTCAAGAATGGGCGGGGCCTCAGGGTGAATGCTGCTTTCCCCTACACTGAACGTTGGACAACAAGCCAACCATAAGGTTTCTTGCCATGGGTAAGGAAGAGTTCTGATTTCTGCATCACAGTCACCCCTGGGCAGTGATTGGAGATAAGGTATAGGTTCTGAAGCCTGAAAACTGCGGTAGGGAAGATATGATGATCTAAGGCCACGCCGGTCTTATGGGCTCAGAGTGCGGTCAGCTGTCTGGGTGTTGCTCAGGAGGTCCCGGCTCAGGGTGTGTCAGACAGTGCATTACTGCCCAGGTTAGACTATATAATTTGGGTACATTCGAGTGCCTTGTAGCTTTATTCTCATTTAATGTGCCCGGGCAGCACATTGGGCAATATTTTGTTTCTCGAGGGCAGGCAGAGTGCTGCAATGATGGTCCGGAATTGCCAATCTTGTGTGCTTCCGGGCCAGGAGTGTGAGGACGGAAGTCTGAGAATTCAAGCTAGACTTGGGATACAGCGCGAGGGCACGGCATGTACCTCCTGCAGATATGAAACAATATCTCATGCATCTGAAGTTAGAGCGAGGATCAGACATTGGCTCAGCTTGGATTTTCTGTTCATGATGGCCCTTTCATGAAGGGAGCCGAATCTCGAGGCCGTGGAGATTTTCCCACGTTTGGAGTGGTGGGATGCCCCCTCCTAGGATTCCTTCTGCGGGACTATTGAGACCTGTTGGACAGCTCCAGGACATCCCATATGGATGAGTCCAGACCAACGTTCGAGGATGGATGCCTTGGAAGCCCGCCTCGCATTCCAATTGTCTCCTAGCGACAAGACAGTTTAGATCTGATGGCTCTGCGGGAACAACCGGGGTGGCTGAGTTGAAATGGACTTTCCTGAGGATGGGTCTAATGTGTGTTTGTGTCCATGAGGGCCTTGGAATGGGGCGGTGGCACCGTGACCCTGAAGTATTCTCCTAAGCTTTTGACATAGCTCACATGCACAAGTTTCCTTGTGGAGACGAGGTTTGTTCTGATGTGTGCCTCAGGAAAACCCCAATGCTGGTATTGGAATCCAGGGATTTGAGGAGAAATGCCTGTAAACCAAAGCAATGGATCCGATTTTAGCCTAGGGTACTGTCAGGTTCAATCATCTTCTCTGGGGACATTCATCTAGGGTATGAGTGGAGGTAGATGCTCATCTGGTGAATGAATGACCTTTTTTGTCCCGGGCGACCTATACTATTGGGATGGCCTCAGAGACTTTGGAGGGTTCTCCTAATTTGTACGATTTTGGACAATGGAATGGGCAGAATTCCCATGGATTGGGTAGGCACAGTCCTAATGTGTGGCTCCAGGGTCCCCATCCTGGATGGTGTGTCCCCAGACTTTGAGGACAGAAGTCTGAAAAAACAAAACTCAGCTTATGTTTGGGGACGTAGGTATGGCAGGCCCGATCTACAAACCATGAGAAGACATCTTCAGGATATGAAGATAGTGCGAGTCTGAGGCACTTGCTCAGGCTTTTGTCTCTGGATTTTGTTTCAGCGATGGCCGTGGAATGTCGAGGAGACCTCATGGGCTATGGACGAATCTTGCTCTCTGTGGATTTGGCCCGATCCCAATTGTTTTTCGGGAAAGAATTCTGATTTATGCATCATTTTCAAACATGGGCAGTGATTGGAGATAAGGTCTAGGTTCTAAATCCTGAAAACTGAGGCTGGGAAGAGGTAACGACCCTATAGCAATGGCTGGTTGGATGTGCTCAGTGAGCGGCCAGCTGTATGGTTGGGGCCAGGAGGTCCAGGCTCAGCCTCTGTCAGAAAGCGCATTATTGCCCAGGTCAGCCTATATATTTTGGGTACACCAATTGGCCTGCAGTTTGATCTTCATTTGGGTTTCTGTGTAGCCCCAGAGGGCAATGTTTTTCTTTTGGAGGGCAGGCAGAGTGCTGCATTATAATTCTGGATTGCCAAACTGGAGGGCTTGTGGGCAATTAGTCTGAGGATGGAAGTCTGAGGACACAAGCTAGGCTTAGGTTTCTGGGTGAGGACATGGCAGGCACAATCTACAGATCTGAACCGAGATCTCGTGCATCTGAAGTCAGGGTGAGGATCAGACGATCGCTCAGGTTGGACCTTATGTCCCTGAGGGCCACTTCATGAAGGGGGGCGGGGATAACGAGGCCATGGGGGTTTTCTCACGATGGGAGATGTGAGAAGCTCCCAACTGCAAAGATTCTTCTGCAGGACAATTGAGACCTGTTGGTTGGCTCCAGGACAACGATTCCGAGCAGGGTTCTAAGGATGGATGGCTGGGTAGCCCACCTCGCATTCCAATTGTCTCCTAGCAAAAAGACAAGTTAGATCTGCTGGATCTGGGGGAGCAACCGAGGAGGCTGAGTTGAAATGGACTCTCCTGTGGATGGGTCCTAATGTGTTTTTGTGTCTATGGAGACCTTGGAATGACGCGGTGGCACTGGGGCCATGAAGGGTTCTCCTAAACAGAGGCTTTGACATCACTCCCACGTCCAAGTTTCCCATGTGTAGATGAGATTTGTTCTGGTGGGTGAGTCAAGAAACAGCCATATGCTGGTACTGAAATCCAGGCCTCTGAGGAGAGATGCCTGGAAACCAAAGCAATGGATCGGATATGTGCCTAGGGGCCTGTTCGTTCCTTTTTACCTCTGGGGATATCAGTCTACAAGTCTGAGTGCAGGTAGGTTCTCAGATGGGCTCAGATTGCTCCTGTTTGTCCTGGGAAGCCACCACTATTGGGATGGCCTCAGGGACTTTGGAGGTTTATCCTATTAGTAGCGTTGTGGCCATTGGAATGGCCACACAGAATTCCCTTGGAGAGGGCAAGTACAGTCCTCAGCTTGGCTCCAGGGGCCTATGCTGTAGGCTGTGTAGGCCAGGGCTGTTTGGACAGTTGTCTGAAAACAGAAACTCGGCTTATGTTTCGGGTCATAGGTATGGCAGGACTGATCTACAGACCATGAGGAGAACTCTTCGGGATATGAAAAAAGGGCGAGTGTGAGGCTCTTGCTCAAGTTTTTATCTCCGGATATCATGGCATTCATGGTCATGAAATTTCCGGGTGACTTCATGGGAAATGGACGAGTCTTACTCCCTGGGGGTTTGGCCCAATCCAAAGAGTTTGGGGTCATTCTGTGGGACGGAAGAAGTCCGTTTTTTGTTGTTGTTGTTTTGTTTTGTTTTGTTTTGTTTTGTTTTGTTTTTCAACCTCAGGGGTCCCACCAAATGAGGGAATCCAGAGTAGAGCCCTGGGGAGCGACGATTAGACAACCAGAAATCTGGTTAAAATTGGGTCCTAGGGACAGCTAGACTTGGGTTTCATGGCGAGGGCACGGCATGTACCTCCTGAAGATCTGAAGCAATATCTCATGCATCTGAAGTCAGAGCGAGGATCAGACGTTGGCTCAGCTTGGATTTTCTGTTCATGACGGCCCCTTCATAAAGGGAGCCGAATCTCGAGGCCGTGGAGGTTTTCCCACGTTGGGAGTGGTGGGATGCCCCCTCCAAGGATTCCTTCTGCGGGACAATTGAGACCTGTTGGACAGCTCCAGGATATCCCATATGGATGAGTCCAGACCAACGTTCGAGGATGGATGCCTGGGAAGCCCGCCTCGCATTCCAATTGTCTCCTAGCGACAAGACAGTTTAGATCTGATGGCTCTGCGGGAGCAACCGGGGTGGCTGAGTTGAAATGGACTTTCCTGAGGATGGGTCTAATGTGTGTTTGTGTCCATGAGTGCCTTGGAATGGGGCGGTGGCACCGGAACCCTGAAGTATTCTCCTAAGCTTTTGACAGAGCTCCCATGCACAAGTTTCCTTGTGGAGACGAGGTTTGTTCTGATGGGTGCCTCAGGAAAACCCCTATGCTGGTATTGGAATCCAGGGTTTTGAGGAGACATGCCTGTAAACCAAAGCAATGGATCCGATTTTGGCCTTGGGTCCTGTCTGGTTCAATCTTCTTCTCTGGGGACATCCATCTAGGGTATGAGTGGAGGTAGATGCTCAGCTGGTGTCAGACTGACCTTTTTTGTCCCGGGCGACCTATACTATTGGGATGGCCTCAGGGACTTTGGAGGGTTCTCCTAATTTGTACGATTTTGGACAATGGAATGGGCAGAATTCCCATGGATTGGGAAGGCACAGTCCTAATGTGTGGCTCCAGGGTCCCCAGCCTGTATGGTGTGAGGCCCAGGACTTTGAGGACAGAAGTCTGAAAACACAAACTCAGCTTATGTTTGGGGACGTAGGTATGGCAGGCCCGATCTAAAAACCATGAGAAGACATCTTCAGGATATGAAGAAAGTGCAAGTCTGAGGTGCTTGCTCAGACTTTTGTCCCTGGATTTTGTTTCAGCGATGGCCGTGGGATGTCGAGGAGGCCTCATGGGCCATGGACGATTCTTCCTCTCTGTGGATTTGGCCTGATCCCAATTGTTTTTTTCGTCAATCTGTTGGATGGAGGACTCCTTTCAGGGTTGTTACATCAGGTGTCCCACCAAAAGAGGAATTCCAAAGCAGAGCCCTGGGGAAGAATGAAGGAACGACCCGAACTATGTTTAAAAATTGGGGCGTATGGGCATGGCAAGCCCAATATGCTGTCTCTTCATCCAGACACTGAGAGGTCTTACCTGAGGACTGGGCTATGGCTGTGGGTCACAATGTGAGTTTGCCACCTATGTGGCCCACGAGCAATGGCGGGGCTTCATCGGGCAAACAGGTTTCCACTACACTGAACGTTGGACAACAAGCCAACCACAAGGTTCTTGCCATTGGGAAAGAGTTCTGATTTCTGCATCATTTTCAAACCTGGGCAGTGATTGGAGATTAGGTCTAGGATCTGAATCCTGAAAACCGAGGTTGGGAAGAGATAACGACCTAAGGCAATGGCTGGTCCTATGTGCTCAGTGAGCAGCAAGCTGTCTGTGTGGGGCCAGGAGGTCCAGGCTCAGGCTGTGTCAGAAAGGTCATTATTGCCCAGGTCAGCCTATATATTTGGGGTACAGCCAAGTGGCGTGTAGGTTGATCTTCATTTGGGGTTTCTAGGTAGCCCCAGAGGGCAATGTTTTTCTTCTGGAGGGCAAGCAGAGTGCTGCATTGTAATTCTGGATTGCCAAACTGGAGGGCTTGTGGGCCATTAGTCTGAGGACGGAAGTCTGAGGACACAAGCTATGCTTAGGTTACTGGGTGAGGACATGGCAGGCACAATATACAGACCTGAATCGAGATCTCGTGCATCTGTATTCAGGGTGAGGATCAGACTATTTCTCAGGTTGGACCTTATGTCCCTGATGACCCCTTCACGAAGGGGGGGGTATCACGAGGCCATGGGGGTTTCTCACGATGGGAGTTGTGAGAAGCTCCCAACTGCAAAGATTCTTCTGCAGGAAAATTGAGACCTGTTGGTTGGCTCCAGGCCAATGATACTGAGCAGGGTTCTAAGGATGGATGGCGGGGTAGGCCACCTCGCATTCCAATTGTCTCTTAGCAACAAGACAAGTTAGATCTGCTGGATCTCGCGGAGCAACCGAATATGCTGAGTTGAATTGGACTCTTCCGTGCATGTGTCCTAATATGATTTTGTGTCTATGGAGGCCTTGTAATGGGGCAGTGGCACACAGGCCCTGAAGGATTCTCCTAACTGGAGGTTTTGAGACATCTTCAAAGGATAATTTTCCCATGTGGAGAAGAGATTTGTTCTGATTGCTGCCTCATGATATCCCCATATGCTAATATTGGAAACCAGGCCTCTGAGTAGAAATACCTGTAACCGAAAGCAATGAATCTGATTCAGGCCTAGGGGCCTGTCTGATTCAATCTTCTTCTATGGGGACATCCATCTACACTGAGTAGAGGTAGATGCTCAGCTGGTTTCAGATGACCCTTGTTTGTCCTGGGCGGCCTACATTATTGGAATGTCCTTGGGGACTCTGGAGGTTTTTCCTAATTTGTACGATTGTGGACAATGGAATGGGCAGAATTCCCGTGGTATGGACAGGCACAGTCCTGATGTGTGGCTCCAGGGGCCCCAGCCTGAAGGGTCTGTGGGCCAGGAATGTGGGGACAGAAGTCTGAAAACACAAACTCGGCTTAGGTTTGGGAAGTAGGTATGGCAGGCCCGATCTACAGACCGTGAGGAGAACTCTTCGGGATACGACAAAAGAGCGAGTGTGAGGCGCTTGCTCAGACTTTTGTCTCTGGATTTGTTGTCAACGATGGCTGTGGAATCTCGGGGAGGCCTCATGGGCCATGGACGAGACTTCCTCTCTGTGAATTTGGTCCAATCCCAATTGTTTGGGGTCAATCTGAAGGATGGGAGGAGTCCTTTTAGTTTTGTTACCTCAGGTGTCCCACCAAAAGAGGGATTCCAAAGCAGAGCTCTGGGCAGGGATGAATGGACAACCCGAACAATCCAATTGGGGTGAGGTCGAGAACAGAGCATGTTGATCCTCATTTGGGGTTTATGGAGATCCCCATAGAGCAACGTTTTTCTTCTGGAGGGCCAGCATAGGGCTGCATTTTGGTTCCAGAATTCCAAGTTTTGAGGACATGTTTGCCAGGAGTGTGAGGAAGGAAGTCTGAAAACACAAGGTAGCACGAGGTTTGGGCCCACTGTGTAGAGGCTGAATCGAGATCTCCTGCATCTGAGGTCAGGGCGAGTATCAGATGTTGCCTCAAGCTGGAGTTTGTGTCCATGACGGCCCCTTCCTGAAGGGGGTGGGGGCGTCATGAGGCCTGGGAGGTTTCCCTAAGCTGGGAGTTGTGAGCTGCTCCAAACTTCAAAGTTTCCTTCTTCAGGACAGTCGAGTACTATTGGATGGTTCCAGGATGCCCCATACAGAAAGACACGAGAGCAGGGGCCTAAGCATGGATGCCGAGAAACATCAACTCACCTTCCCATTGCCTGGTCGAGACAAGGCACGCTCAATCTGCGGGCTCTTGGGTGAGCTACCCAGAAGGCTGAGTTTAAATGGACTTTCCTGAGGATGAGTCATAATGTGGGTTGGTGGCCATGGAGACCTTGGAATGTGGCAGTAGCTAAGGGACTCTGCAGGATTCTCCAACCCGAAGGGTTTGACACAACTCCAACAAGGAAGCTTTCCATGTGGTGATGAGAGGTGTTCTGCCTGGTGCCTCCGGATAGCCCCATATGCTGGTCTTCGAACCCAGGCCTCTGAGGAGTGATACCTGGACACCAAAGCCAGAGTTCATAATAGGGCCTAGGGGCCTGTCTGGTTCAATCTTAGTCTCTGCGGATATCAGTCTGTGTGTCTGCATGGAGGTAGTAGTTGCTCAGCTGGTGTCATAATGCCCCTGTTTGTCCAGTGCGGCTTGCGGTAGTGGGATGTCCTTGGGGACCTTGAGGTTTCTACTATTTTGTAGAGTTGTGGCCAATGGAACGAGCAGTTTCTTAGGAGAGAGCAGGCACAGTTCTGTGGTGTGGCTCCAGAGACCCCAGCCTGAAGGCGGTGTGGGCCACGACTGTGCAGACAGACATCCAAAAACCCAAACTCAGCTCAGGTTTGGGGCCAAGGTTATGGCAGGCCTGATCTACAGTCCGTGAGGGGAGCTCCTCTGGATATGAAAGAAGGGTGAGAGGGAGGCAGTCGCTCAGTCTTTTGTCTCTGGATATTTTGTCCACAATGGCCGTTTAATGTAGGAGTTGCCTCATGGGTCGTAGAAGTCTCCCTCTCTGGTAGTTTGTCCAGCCCCCAAGAGTTTGGGGTCATTCTGTGGGAAGGGAAGAGTCCTGTTTTCTGCTTCATGTGTCCCCCCAGTAGAGGGATTCTGGAGCATAGCAGTGGGTACTGACAACTGGAATACTCGCTCTCTGGTCAAGCCTGGGGGCCTATGGATATGACAAACCCCATATGCAGGATCTTGGTCCAGCCACTGAATGCGTTACTTTAATATGGGCCTCACGCTACAGGTCACAATGAATGTCTGTGCCCTAGGCGGCCCTCAAGCACTGGCGTGGCCTTTCCGACAAAGCAGGTTTTCCGACATTGAACGTTGGACAACATTCCAACCACAAGGTTTTTGGCCATGGGGAAGGAGGAATTCTAATTTCTGCATCACGTTCACCCCTGGGCAGTGATTGGAGATAAGGTTTAGGTTCTGAAGCCTGAAAACTGAGGTTGGGAAGAGATGACGAACTACAGCCATAGCGGGTCCCTTGTGTCCAGGTTGGAGCCAGCTGTCTAGGTGTCGTTTGGGATGTCTTGTCTCAGGCTGTGCCAGACAGGGCATTAGTATTCAGGGTAGGCTGTAATTGCTTTACAGTCGAGTGGCATGCATTAGATAATCATTTGGGGTTTCTTATTAGCAGCATAGGGCAAAGTTTTTCTTCTGGAGGGCAGGCAGAGTGCTGCATTGTGGCTTCGGAATTCCCAAACTGGAGGGCTTGTGGGCCAGGAGAGTGAGGATGGAAGTCTGAGAACACAAGCTAGGCTTAGGTTTCGGGGAATGGACATGGCAGGCACACTCTGCAGAGCTGAATTGAGATCTCATGAGTCTGAAGTCAGGTCGAGGATCAGACTTTGGCTCAGGTTGGAGTTCCTGTCCATGTTGGCCCCTTCATGAAGGGGCATTATGAGGCCATGGGGGTTTTCCCACTATTAGAGTTGTGAGATGCTCCAAACCGCAAGGATTCCTTCTGTGGGACAATTAAGATTTGTTGGATGGCTCCAGGACGTCTCATAAGGTATTTTTCCAGAACAGGGTTCTAAGTATGGATGCCTGGGCAGACAGCCTCAATTCCAATTGTCTCCTAGCAATAAGAAACCTTTGATCTGCCAGCTTGGGGTAGCATCAGAGGGGGCTGAGTTGGAATGGACTTTCCTGAGGATGGTCTTAAATGAGTTGAAATGGACTTTCCTGAGGATGGTCTTAATGTTGGTTTGAGGCCATTGAGACCTTGGTATGGGGCAGTGGCACCAGGGCCCTGAAGGATTCTCCTAACCAGAGGTGATAACAAAGCTCCAATGAGCAAGTTTTCCATGGGGAGACGAGATTTGTTCTTATTGGTGCCTCAGGAAACCACCATTTGCTGGTATTGGAAATGAGGCCTCTGAGGAGAGATGCCTGGAAACCAAAGCAATGGATCTGATTAGGGCCTAGGGGCCTGTCCGGTTCAATATTCTTCTCTGGGGACATCTTTTGTCTGAGTGGAGGTAGTTGCTCCGCTGGTTTGAGATCACACCTGTTTGTCCTGGGCGGCCTACACTATTGGGATGGCCTCGGTAACTTTGGAGGTTTTTCCTAATTTGCAAGGTTTTGGCCAATGGAATGGGAATAATTCGCTTGAAAGGGAAGCACAGTCCTGAGGTGTGGCTCCAGGGACCCAAGTGTGGAGCGTGTGTGGTCCAGGGCTATTTGGACAAAAGTCTAAAAACACAAACTCCACTTAGGTTTGGGTCTGTAGGTATGGCCGGCCCGTTATATAGACCGTGAGGAGAACTCTTCGGGATATGAACAAAGGGCGAAAGTGAGGTGCTTGCTCATGCTTATTTTTTTCTGGATATGTGTCACCGATTGCCATGGAATGTCCGAGTGTCCTCATGGGCCATCGATGTGGCTCCCTTTCTGGGGATTTGTCCCAATCCCAAGAGTTTGGGGTCATTCTGTGGGAAGGGAGGCGGCCTTTCTGTTTTTTTTTTTTTTTTTTTTTTTTTTTTTTTTTTTTTTTTTTTTTTACCTCAGGTGGACCACCAAAAGAGGGATTCCACAGCAGAGTCCTGGGGAGGGGCGACTGGACAACCAGAACTCTTGTTAACATTGGGACCTAAGAACATGGCAAGCCCCATATGTGGGCTCTTGGTCCAGACACTGAGAGGCCTTCCTTGAGCATAGGGCTCACATTGAGTTTCACAATGTGTTTTTGTGCCCAAGGAGCCCCTCAAGTCAGGGCGTGGCCTAATGTACCATGCTGGTTTCTCCTACACTGAACGTTGCACAATATGGCAACCACAAGTTTTCTGGCCATGGGGAAGAAGGAGTTCTAATTTCTGCAACACTTTCACTCCTGGACTGTGATTGGATTTAAGGTCTAGGTTCTGAAGCCTGAAAACTGAGGTTGGGAAGAGATGAAGACCTAAGGCCATGGTGTGACTGATGTGCTCAGTGTTCGGCCAGCTGTTGAGTGTGGGTTGGGAGGTGCAGGCTCAGGCTGTGGCAGACAGGGAATTAGTGCCCAGGCTAGACTGTATCATTGGGGTGCAGTCGAGTTTCGTGCAGGTTGGTACTCATTTGTGGTTACTGGCTAGACCCAGAGGGCAACGTTTTTCTTCTGGAAGGAAGACACAGTGCCACATAGTGGCTCCAGAATTCCCAAACTGGAAGGCTTGTGGGCCAGGAGTGTGAGGAAAAAATTCTGAGAACACAAGCCAGACTGAGATGTCGGGGTGAGGGGACGGCAGGAACCCTCTGCAGAGATGATTCGAGATCCCCTGTACCTGAAGACAGAGCTAGGATCAGACGTTGGCTCAGGTTGGAGTTTCTGTCCATGACGGCCCCTTCATGAAGGGGAGGGTGTCACGAGGCCATGGAGGTTTTCCCACGATGGGAATTGTGAGATGCTCCAAACCGCAATGATTCCTTCCGTGGGACAGTCGAGACCTGCTGGATGGCTCCAGGACATCCCATAAGGAAGTTATCCAGAGCAGGGTTCTAAGGATGGATGCCTGGGCAGCCTGCCTCCCATTCCAGGTGTCTCATAGCGCCAAGGCAAGTTCGATCTGCTGGATCTAGGGGAGTAACCGAGGCGGGTGTTTTGAAACGGGTGAGTTGAGGATGGGTCATAATGTGCATTTGTGTCCATGGAGACCTTGGAATGGGGTGCTTGATCCGGGGCCTTGAGGGATGTTCATAACCGGAGGATTTGATGGAGCTCTAAAGAGTACGTTTCCTATGTAGAGAAGAGAATTGTTTTGATGAGTGCCTAAGGAATCTCCCATATGCTGGTATTGGAAACCAGGCCTCTGAGGAGAGATGCCTGGAAACAAAAGCAATGGATATGATTAGGGCCTAGGTGCCTGTCCGGTTTAATCTCTTTCCTGGGGATACGTGTCTATGGATCTGAGGGGAGGTAGTTGCTCGGCTTGTGTCAGATCGCCCCTGTTTGTCCTGGGCAGCCTATAATATTGAGAATGGCCTCGGGAATTTGGAGTTTCTCCTAATCTATAGGGTTGTGGCCAATGGAATGGGCAGAAATCCCCTGGAGAGGGCAGGCACAGTTCTGAGTTTGGCTCTAGGGGCCCAGCCTTGAGGGTGTGTGGGCCAGGCCTGTGGGGACAGAAGTCTGAAAACACAAACTCCGCTTAAAATCGGGGACATAGGTATGGCACGCCCAATCTACAGACCGTGATAACACTTCGGGATATGAAAAAGGGTGAGTTTGAGGTGCTTGCTCAGGTTTTGTCTCTGGATTTGGGTCAAGAATGTGGATCGAATGCTGGCGTGGCCTCATGAGTTGTGGACGGCTTTCCTTCTATGAGGATTGGACCCAATCCCAAGAGTTTGGGTACATTCTGTTGGATGGGAGGAGTCCTTTCTGTTTTTTATTTTATTTTATGTACCTCATGTGTGCCAATAAAAGAGGGATTCCAGGGCAGAGTCCTTGGGAGGGACAACTGGATAACCCCACCTCTGTTTAAGTTTGGGGGCCTAGGGGCATGGCAAGTCCAATATGTGGGCTCTTGATTCAGACACTGAGAGGTCTTCCTTGAGGACAGGGCTCATGCTGAGGGTCACAATGCCTATTTGTGCCCAACAAGGCCCTCAAGCATGGGAAGGGCCTCATGGGCCACGCTGGATTCTCCTACACTGAACGTTGGAGAATATGCCAACCACAAGGTTTCCGGCCATGGCGAAGGAAGAGTTGTGATTTCTGCATCACGTTCACCCCTGGACAGTGATTGGAGTTTATGTCTAGGTTCTGAAACCCGAAAACCGAGGTTGGGAAGAGATGAAGACCTAAGGACCTGATGGGTACAATGAGCTCAGTGTGTGGCTAGCTGCTGAGCGTAGGTCTGGAGGTGTGGGCTCATGCTGTGTCAGACAGGGCATTAGACAGGGTAGACTGTATATTTGGGGTGCAGTCGAGTGGCGTTCAGTTGATCCTCATTCGGGTTTCTAGGTAGATCCATAAGGCAACGTTTTTCTTCTGGAGGGCAGGCAGAGTGCTGCATTGTGGCCCCAGTATTGCCAAACTGTAGGGCTTTGGGGCCAGGGGTGTGAGGACGGTAGTCTGAGAACACAAGCTAGGCTTAGTTTTTGGGGTGAGGGCACAGAAGGCACACTCTGCAGAGCTGAATCAAGATCTCATGCACCTGAAGCCAGGGCTAATATCAGACGTTTGCTCCGGTTGGAGTTTCTGTCCATGATGGCCCCTTTATAAAGTGGAGCGTCTCAAGAGGCGATGAAGATTTTCCCACAATGGGAGTTGTGAGATGCACCAGACTGCAAAGATTCCTTCTATGGGACACTTGAGACCTGTTGGATGGCTCTAGGATGTCCCATATGGAACGACTCCAGAGTAGGGTTCTAAGGATGGAAGCCTGGGCAGCCCGCCTCCCATTCTAGTTGTCTCCTAGCAACAAGGCAGGTTTGATCTGCAGGCCCTGGGGGAGAAACCAAGGGGGATGAGTTGACATGGACTCTACCGAGGATAGATCGTAATGTGGGTTTAAGTCCATGGAGACCTTGGAATGGGGCACTTGATCCGGGGCCCTGAAAGATTCTCCTAAACAGAGGTTTTTATAGAGCTCCAAAGAGTACATTTCCTATGTGGAGACGAGATTTTTCTATGAGTGCCTCAGTAATCCCCCATATGCTGGTATTGGTAACCAGGCCTCTGAGGAGAGATGCCTGGAAACAAAAGCAATGGATCTGATTAGGGTCTAAGTGCCTGTCCAGTTCAATATTATTCTATGGGGATATCTGTCTCTGGGTCTGAGTGGAGGTAGTTTCCTAATTTGTGAAAGATCATCCCTGTTTGTCCTGGGCAGCCAACACTATTGGGATGGCCTCGGGGAGTTTGGAGGTTTCTCCTAATCTATAGGGTTGTGGCCAATGGAAATGGCAGAATTCCCCTGGAGAAGGAAGCCACAGTGCTCAGGTGTGGCTCCAGGGGCCCCAGCATGGATGGTGTGTGGGCCAGGACTGTGGGGACAGAAGTCTGAAAACACAAACTCAGCTTAGGTTTGGGGATGTATGTATGAAGGCTCGATCTACAGACCGTGAGAATTTTACGGGTTATGAACAAAGGGCGTGTATGTGGCGTTTGCTCAGGCTTTTGTCTCTGTATTTTGTGCCTACGGTGGCCGTGGAATGTCGGGGTGTCCTCAAGGGCCATGGACAACTCTTTCTCTGGTGATTTGGCCTGATCCCAAGTGGTTGGGATCATTCTGTGGATGGGAAGAGTCCTTTCTGTATTTCTTTTTTTTACCTCAGGTGTCCCACCAAAGAGGGATTCCAGAGCAGTGCCCTGAGTAGGGGTGACTAGACATCTCTAACTCTGGTTGAGATTGGGGGACTAGGGGCTTGGCAAGCCCCATATGTGGGCTGTTGTTCCAGTCACTAAGAGGCTTTACATGCGGATAGGGCTCACGCTGAGGGTCACAATGTGTGTTTGTGCAAATTGTAGCCCTCAGGGAGAGGTGGGGCCTCATAGTCCATGGTGCTTTCTCCTACAATGAACGTTGGACAACATGCCAACCACAAGGTTTCTTGCCATGGCGAAGGAGAAGTTCTGATTCTTGTATCACGTTCACTCCTGAGCAGTGAGTGGAGATAAGGTCTAGGTTCTGAAAGTGAAAACTGAGGTTGGGTAGAGATGATGGCCGAAAGCCATTGTGGGTTTGATATGCTCAGTGTAAGGCCAGCTGTCTGGGTGTTGGACTGGATGTCTGCCTTCAGGCTGTGTCAGACAGGGCTTTAGTGCACAGGCTAGATTGTATAATTTGGGTATGGTCGAGTGGCATGCAGGTTGTTACTTATTGGCGTTTCTGGTTAGCCCTATAGGGCAACATTTTTCTTCTGGTGGGCAGGCAGAGTGCTGCATTGTGTCTCCAGAATTGCCAAACTGGAGGGCTGTGGCCAGGAGTGTGAAGACGGAAGTCTGAGAACACAAGTTAGGCTTAGGTTTCGGGGCGAGGGCACAGCAGGCACACTTTCAAGTGCTGAATCGAGATCTCGTGCTTCAGAATTCAGGGCGCGGATCAGACTTTGGCTTAGGATGGAGTTTCTGTCCATGATGGCCCATTTATGAAGGTGTGGGGCATCATGAGGAAATGGAGGTTTTCTCACAGTGGGATTGTGTGATGCTTCAAACCACAAGGATTCATTCTGTGAGACAGTCAAGACAGGTTGGTTGGATTCAAGACGTCCCATAAAGTAATTCTCCAGAGCAGGGTTCTAAGGATGGATGCCTGGACAGCCCACCTCTTATTCCAACTGTCTCCTAGTGACAAGGCAGGTTTGATCTGCTGGCTCTGGGTGAGCAGCCGAGGGGGTGATTTGGAATGGACTCTCCTGAGGACGGATCATAATGTAAGTTTGTGTCCTTGGAGACCTTGGAATTGGGCCATGGTGCCAGCGCCCTGAAGGATCCTCCTAACCTGAGGTATTGACACAGCTCCAAAGAGCAAGTTTCTCATGTGGAGATGAGAGATCTGTTCTGATTTTTTCCTTAGGAAACCCCCATATTCTGATATTGGAAACCAGGCCTCTGAGGAGAGATACATAGAAACCAAAGCAATGGATCAGAAGTTGGCTCAGGTTGGAGTTTCTGTCCATGATGGCCCCTTTATAAAGGGGAGTACCTCATGAGGCCATGTAGGTTTTCCCACGATAGGAGTTGTGAGATGCTCCAATCTGCAAGGATTCCTTCTGCAGGACAGTCAAGACCTGTTGGAAGGCTCCCAGGACATCCCATATGGAACGGCGCCAGAGCAGGATTCCAAATATGGATGCCTAGAGAGTCTGCTTTGCATTCCAATTGTCTCCTAGCAATAAGGCAGTTTTGATACTCTGGCTCTGGGGGAGTAATCAACGGGGCTGAGTTGAAATGTACTCTCCTGCCGAATGGTCATATTGCGGGTTTGTGTCCATGGAGACCTTGGAATAGGGCGGTGGCTCCGGTTACCTGAAGGTTTCTCCTAACTGGAGGTTTTTACAGAGCTCCAAAGGATAAGTTTCCCATGTGGAGACAAGATTTGTTCTGATTGGTATCTCTGGAATCCCCCATATGCTGGTATTGGAAAACAGGCCTCTGAGGAGAGATGCTAAGAAACAAAAGCAATGGAACCAATTACGTTCTAGGGGCCTGTCCAGTTTAATACCTTACTCTTGGGATATCTGTCTACGGGTGAGTTGAGGTCTTTGCTCAGCTTGTGACAGATCACCCCTCTTTGTACTGGGCGGCCTACACTATTGGAATGGCCTCTGGGACTTTGGAGGTTTCTCCTAATCTGTAGGGTTGTGGCCAATGGAATGGGAAGAATTTCCTTGGAGAGGGCAGGGCACAGTCCTGAAGTGTGGCTCCAGGGGCCTCAGCCTGGAGGGTGTGTGGGACAGGGATGTCAGGATAGAAGTCTGAAAACACAAACTCGGCTTAGGTTTGGGGACGTAGGTATGGCAGGCCCGATCTACAGACTATGAGGATAATTTTTTGGGCTATGACCTAAGGGTGAGGCTTATGTCTCTGGATTTTGTGACAATAGTGGCCGTGGAATGTCGGGCTCGCCTCATGGGCCATGGACGATTCTTTCTCTCTGGGGATGGCCTGATCCCAAGTGATTGGGGTCATTATGTGGGTGGGAGGAATCCTTTCTGTGTTTACTTAGTTCAAATGTCCCACCAAAGAGGGATTCCTGAGCAGAGCCCTGAGTAGGGGTGACTAGATGTCTCTACCTCTGGTTAAGATTGGGTGACTTGGGGCATGGCAGGCCCCATATGCGGGCTCATGGTCCAGCCACTGAGAGGCTTTACTTGAGGACAGGGCTCAAACTGAGGGTCCCAATGTGTGTTTGTGCCCACCGCAGCTCTTAAGCATGGGCAGGGCCTCAGGGACCCTACACTACCCTCAGGGGCTCTACTACTACTCCTGTAGGTCCTACAGGGGTCCTACACTGAACTTTGGATAAGATGCCAACCACAAGATTCTGGTGAGAGGGAAGGAGGAGTTATGATTTCTGCATCACGTTCAGCCATGGGAAATGAGTAGAGATAAGGTCTAGGTTTCTGTAGCCTGAAAACCAGGTTGGAAAGAGATGGCAACCTAAGGCCATGGCGGTTCTGATGTTGTCAGTGTACGGCAAGCTGTCTGGGTGTCGGTTGGGAATTCAGGCCTCAGGTTGTGTCAGACAGGGCATTAGTGCACAGGGTAGACTATATAATTGGTGTACAGTTGAGTGGCATGTAGGTTTATACTCATTTGAGGTTTCTGGGTAGACCCATAGGGCAACGTCTTTCTTCTAGAGGGCAGGCAGAGTGCAGCACTGTGTCATCGGAAATCCCAAAATGGAGGGCGTGTGGTCCCGGAGAGTGAGGACGGAAGTCTGAGAACACTAGCTATGCTTAGGTTTTGGGGTGAGGGCACAGCAGGTGCACTCTGAAGGGCTTAATCAAGACCTCGTGCATCTGAAGTCAAGGCGAGATCAGCCGTTGGCTCAGGTTGGAGTTTCTTTCCATGATCCGCCTTCATGAAGATTGGGGGCATCATGTGACCTTGGAAGCTTTCCATGATATGAGTTTTGAGGTGGTCCATGAACAAGGATTCCTGTGGGACAGTCGACACCTGTTGGATGGCTCAAGGATGTCACATAAGGAACGACGCAAGGGCAGGGTTCTAAGGGTACTAAGGACCTCTAAGGAGAGATGCCTGGAAACCAAAGCAATAGATCCGATAGGTGCCTATGGGCCTGATCGTTCCTTTTTACTCTGGGGACATCAGTCTACGGGTCTAAGTGCCGGTAGGTGCTCAGAAGGGCCCATATTGCCCCTGTTTGTCCATGGAAGCCACAGATATTGGGATAGCCTCAGGGACTTTGGAGGTTTATCCCATTAGAAGGGTTGTGGCCATTGGAATGGGCACATACAATTCCCTTGGAGAGGGCAAGCCCAGTCTTAATGTTTGGCTCCAGGGGCCTGAACCTGTAGGGTGTGTAGGCCAAGGCTGTTTGGAGAGCTGTCTGAAAACACAAACTCGGCTTATGTTTTGGGTCATAGGTATGGCAGGACTGATCTACAGACCATGAGGAGAACTCATCAGGATATGAAAACAGGGCGAGGGTGAGGCTCTTGCTCAAGTTTTTGTCTCTGGATATCGTGTCACTCATGGTCGTGAAATTTCCGGGTGACTTCATGGGAAATGGACGAGTCTTACTCTCTGGGGGTTTGGCCCCGTCCAAAGAGTTTGGGGTCATTCTGTGGGATGGAAGAAGTCCGTTGTTCTGTTGTTGTTGATTTGTTTTGTTTTGTTTTTCAACCTCTGGTGTCCCACCAAATGAGGGATTCTAGAGTAGAGCCCTGGGGAGGGGCGACTGGACAACCAGAAATCTGGTTAAAAATTGGGGCCTAGGGACATGTCAAGCCCATTATGACATCTAATGGTCCAGCCACTGAGAGGACATAGTAGAGGACAGGACTCACGCTGAGGGTCACAATGCGTGTTTATGCCCCCGTCGCACTCAAGAATGGGCGGGGCCTCAGGGTGAATGCTGGTTTCTCCTACACTGAACGTTGGACAACATGCCAACAACAAGGTTTCTTGCCATGGGTAAGGAAGAGTTCTGATTTCTGCATTACACTCACCCCTGGGCAGTGATTGGAGATAAGGTCTAGGATCTGAAGCCTGAAAACTGAGGTAGGGAAGAGATGATGACCTAAGGCCATGGCGTGTCTGATGTGCTCAGTGTGCGGTCAGCTGTCTGGGTGTTGGTCACGAGGTCCGGGCTCAGGTTGTCAGACAGTGCATTAGTGCCCAGGTTAGACTATATATTTTTGGGTGCCTTCGAGTGCCGTGTAGTTTCTGATCTGAAGAAATCTTCAGGATATGAAGAATGAGCGAGTCTGAGGCGCGTGCTCCGGCTTTTGTCTCTGGATTTTGTATCCGCGATGGCCGTGGAATGTTGGAGAGGCCTCATGGGCCATGGACGAATCTTGCTCTCTATGGATTTGGCCCGAACCCATTGTTTTTCGTCAATCTGTGGGATGGGAGGACTCCTTTCAGGTTTGTTACCTCCTCAGGTGTCCCACCAAAAGAGGAATTCCAAAGCAGAGCCCTGGGGAAGAGTGAAGGGACAACCCGAACTATGGTTAAAAATTGGGTCCTAGGGGCATGGCAAGCCCAATATGCTGTCTCTCCCATCCAGCCACTGAGAGGCCTTACCTGAGGACTCGGCTCAGGCTGAGGGTCACAATGTGTGTTTTTTTTGACCAATATGGCCCGCAAGCATGGGCGGGGCCTCATGGGCCACACTGGTTTCAACGACACTGAAAGTTGGACAACATGCCAACCACAAGGTTTCTTGCAATGGGGAAAGAGTTCTGATTTCTGCATCATTTTCAAACCCGGGCAGTGATTGGAGATAAGGTCTAGGTTCTGAAGCATGAAAACTGAGGTAGGGAAGAGATGATGACCTAAGGCCATGGCGTGTCTGATGTGTTCAGTGTGCGGGCAGCTGTCTGGGTGTTTGTCACGAGTTCCGGGCTCAGGTTTTCAGACAGTGCATTAGAACCCAGTTTAGACTCTATATTTTGGGTGCCTTCGAGTGCCATGTAGGTTCTTATCTGAAGAACTCTTCAGGATATGAAGAATAAGCGAGTCTGAGGTGCGTGCTCAGGATTTTGTCTCTGGATTTTGTATCCGCGATGGCCGTGGAATATTGGGGAGGCATCAAGGGCCATGGACGAATCTTGTTCTCTGTGGATTTGGCCCGATCCCAATTGTTTTTCGTCAATCTGTGGGATGGGAGGACTCCATTCAGGTATCTTACCTCAGGTGTCCCACCAAAAGAGGAATTCTAAAGCAGAGCACTGGGGAAGACTGAAGGGACACCCGAACTATGGTTAAAAATTGGGGCCTAGGGGCATGGCAAGCCCTAAGCGTGTTTATGCCCTCGTCGCACTCAAGAATGGGCGGGGCCTCAGGGTGAATGCTGGTTTCTCCTTCACTGAACGTTTGACAACATGCCAACCACAAGATTTCTTCCCATGGGTAGGGAAGAGTTCTGATTTCTGCATCACAGTCACCCCTGGGCATTGATTGGAGATATGTTCTAGGTTCTGAAGCCTGAAAACTGAGGTAGGGAAGAGATGATGATCTAAGGTGATAGCGGGTGTGATGAGCTCAGTGTGCGGTCAGCTGTCTGGGTGTTGGTCACGAGGTCCGGGCTCAGGTTGTCAGACAGTGCATTAGTGCCCAGGTTAGACTATATATTTTGGGTGCTTTCAAGTGCCGTGTAGGTTCTTATCTGACGAATTCTTCAGGATATGAAGAATGAGCGAGTCTCTGAGGCGCGTTTTCAGCCTTTTGTCTCTTGGTTTTTTTTTATCACCGATGGCCGTGGAATGTTGGTGAGGCCTCATGGGCCATGGACGAATCTTTCTCTCGGTGGATTTGGCCCGATCCCAATTGTTTTTCGTCAATCTGTGGGATGGGAGGAATACTTTCAGGTTTGTTACATCAGGTGTCCCACCAAAAGAGGAATTCCAAAGCAGAGCCCTGGGGAAGAGTGAAGGGACAAAGCGAACTATGGTTAAAAATTGGGGCCTAGGGGCATGGCAAGCCCAATATGCTGTCTCTCCATCCAGCCACTGAGAGGCCTTACCTGATGACTGGGCTCAGGCTGAGGGTCACAATGTGTGTTTGTGAACAATATGGCCCGCAAGCATGGTCGGGGCCTCATCGGCCACCCTGGTTTCCACTACACTGAACGTTGGACAACATGCCAACCACAAGGTTTCTTGCCATGGGGAAAGAGATCTGATTTCTGCATCATTTTCAAACCCGGGCCATGATTGGAGATAAGGTCTAGGTTCTGAAGCCTGAAAACCAAGGTTGAGAAGTGATGACGACCTAAGACCATGGCGGGTCCGATGTGCTCAGTGTGCGGCCAGCTCTCTGGGTGGGGACAGGAGGTCCAGGATCAAGCTGTGTCAGAAAGGGCATTAGTGCCCAGGTCAGCCTATATATTTAGGGTACAGCCGAATTGCGTGCCCTGTTGATTCTCATTTGGTGTTCCTGGGTAGCCCCAGAGGGCAATGTTTTTCTTCTGGAGGGCAGGCAGAGTGCTGCATTGTAGTTCTGGATTGCCAAACTGGAGGGCATGTGGGCCAGTAGTCTGAGGAAGGAAGTCTGAGATCCCAAGTTAGGCCTAGGTTTCTGGGTGAGGACATGGCAGGCACAATCTACAGACCTGAATTGAGATCTCATGCATCTGAACTCAGGTCGAGGATCAGATGATCGCTCAGGTTGGACATTCTGTCCCTGATGGGCCCTTCAGACAGTGCATCAGTCTTCGGGTCTGAGTGACAGGAGGTGCACAGATGGGCACAGATTGCCCCTGTTTGTCCTGGGAAGCCACAAATATTGGAATGGCCTCAGGGACTTTGGAGGTTATCCTTTTAGTAGGGTTGTGGCCATTGGAATGGGCAGATACAATTCCCTTGGAGAGGTGAAGCACAGTCGTCATGTTTGGCTCCAGGGGTCTGAGCCTGTAGGGTGCGTAGGACAGGGCTGTGTGGACCGTTGTCTGAAAAC